>NC_064623.1:195577443-196249109 GCF_023898315.1 Schistocerca nitens | reverse complement strand
ACTGGGCGCCTTGACGAGCAGAACTGTGGTGGGTTCGTCGTCTCACGCTGAACAGCTCCCAACCTCGTAATTTCCAAGCTCCAAGTTACATATGACTTTTATTCTGTGTTTAACTAAGAAGATTGTTGAAACTTATTGTGGCATGGGTAGCTGCCGGAGATGTTTCTGAACTTGGTTCCACTGTGGATATTTTAAGGAGGCTGATGTTCCTCATTCTGTTTTTCATTATCCATGGAGTGTATATTTTAAGCAGTTTTCATGCAAATTTTAACTTGTTTTAGGACATATTGTCCGTTTTGTGACTGGCTGCGGTTGTGTACGTGCCCGGTAGCCGTAGAGTTAATGGTGTAATCTTTTGTCACGGAGGCATTTAGTATGTTTATTTAATGTTGAAAGTCCTTAAGGCAACTGGAGGTGATCTCTAAGTTTCCTGCTAATTTACAGGGAGACAGGTAAAGTTAGAGTATTCCTCCTTAAGAGTTTGGGGGCATGCTTATTATATATTCCAGTGTGGCTTTGATTTGACCTTGTTTTCATTGCAATCTACTCGTATTTGTGCTGCAGGCCGTTTGTTAAGTCTGCTCGTTCCCTGGCGTCGTCGCGGTTACGGATTCTTGTCAGGACCGCTCATTGTGGGGCCGGTCGGATTATATATAGATATATACCGCCTGCTATGTGACCCTGTGCACAAGCCGTGGGGAGTGAACGCTCGTACTGCCTGCCAGCCGTAGCGTCATTGCTTCCAAACACTGCTGTGGGCCTTAACGCTGTTCTCTAAAGCTAAGTGCAATTTGGGAATCATTCTGAGTCATTATGTCCGTTAGTTAAGTGAGGCCACCTTGTTAATATTGGCGTTTCTCTAAGTCATTTTGTTGGTTGAGTTATTCCTAGGCCCTCTTATTTAACACTTACGTTAATCATTTGTGTATCTTTAATGAACGTACAACCTATTATTTCTGTGTGCAAGTTTTACGACCTTGGTTGGACCACTTTGCATTTTTAGTATAAGCATCTTTCACTGTGGACCTGAATATGGGCAGTTCAGATTTATTAAGCTTTAAGATCTCTTTGTTCTTTATGAAGTTGTGGTATTGTGTGGCTGTGTAACTTTGGTTAGAAGTGTATAGTGTTATTAGTCTCTTGAGACATGGTTAAATAAGAACGATTGTTTGTGATTAATTATTCACCGTGCCTACTATCAATGATTTTGGTTGCGAACTCAAAATAATATGATTCTTGAAACTTCCTGGCAGATTAAAACTGTGTGCCCGACCGAGACTCGAACCCGGGACCTTTGCCTTTCGCGGGCAAGTGCTCTACCATCTGAACTACCGAAGCACGACTCACGCCCGGTACTCACAGCTTTACTTCTGCCAGTATCTTGTCTCCTACCTTCCAAACTTTACAGAAGCTCTCCTGCGAAAGTTTCATATCAGCGCACACTCCGCTGCAGAGTGAAAATCTCATTCTGGTAATATGATTCTTATTCGTGTTTATGTAATTCAATCAAAGTGAAGATTTGTATATTGCCTCAGTAAGAGGGCAAATATCCGTACTGAAGTATATAATAAAGTCTGCTTTGAGTCAAATTAAAATTGTAAAACAATCACAAGCTTGTCCATCACCAGTGATCCCGGGCTTCCTATTTCCTTTAAACGACTGTGGTGAGATTGTAATTTTTATTTTCTATAGAGTTGGGTAGTACCACGGTTCAATTTGTTTGTCTATGCATGTACTCGTACAACACATCTTTCGACTTCCGTCTCATTTGGATAATTCTTTCGTAGTGCGTCAGTTTCTTTTTGTCTAAGAGCGTATTATAAAGCACCCCGTATAAGGATCAAATTTAAATACAACGCATCCCATAGGCATGTGAATGCTGGAATATTGAGTTGGTAGCATTTGGTCAAAGTGTTGATGTAACACTTCTGTCAGCCTGTTACAAACTGTAGAGAGTCCTCGCGTTACATAATGAAGGTATGCTATTGTTTCAAATAAAAGTCGATATTCACTGGTGGCGAAAAGTTCGAAGCGCATATGAGTGGTGCGGTCGATCGCCTATGTTATTACCCTCCGTCTTGACTCGCTAAGCCGTGACGTTCCGCTAGCTGCCCCGCGGCTGTCGTAAGAGGGCAATCGATATGAAACGCGAGGAACTCCCAAGACAAACTTTGTCGCGGCACCGAGATATCGACACGGACACATTTGGACGCCGGTGAATACCGTTGACCCTATGACGGCATTGCGAACATGGAAGCCTCCGAGTAAATGATCACAAGCTATAGCCGCATGCACGACGCAAATTAGCAAAAGACGGCGCTGATCCCCGCATGGTACCCAAAACAGGTCAGAGAGCAGAAACAACGAAAAAATCATGCCAAATATAAATGAATGTATGGTGCGAAAATTGGCAGTTGACCCTTAATAATGAAAAAGTGTGAGGTCATCAACATGAGCGCTAAAAGGAATCCGTTAAATTCCGATTACACGATGTTGTTGTTGTTGTTGTGGTCTTCAGTCCTGAGACTAGTTTGATGCAGCTCTCCATGCTACTCTATTCTGTGCAAGATTCTTCATCTCCCAGTACTTACTGCAACCAACATCCTTCTGAATCTGCTTAGTGTATTCATCTCTTGGTCTCCCTCTACGATTTTTACCCTCCACGCTGCCCCCCTATGCTTAATTTGTGATCCCTTGATGCCTCAGAACATGTCCTACCAACCAGTCCCTTCTTCTTGTCAAGTTGTGCCAAAAAACTCCTATTCTCCCCAATTCTATTCAATACCTCCTCATTAGTTATGTGGTCTACCCATCTAATCTTCAGCATTCTTCTGTAACACCACATTTCGAAAGCCTCTATTCTCTTCTTGTCCAAATTATTTATCGTCCACGATTCACTTCGATACATGGCTACACTCCATACAAATACTTTCGGAAACGACTTCCTGACACTTAAATCTATACTCGATGTTAACAAATTTCTCTTCTTCAGAACCCCTTTCGCTGCCATTGCCAGTCTACATTTTATATCCTCTCTATTTCGACCATCATCAGTTATTTTGCTCCCCAAATAGCAAAACTCCTTTACTACTTTAAGTGTCTCATTTCCTAGTCTAATTCCCTCAGCATCACCCGACTTGATTCGACTACATTCCATTCCTTTCGCTTTTGTTGATGTTCATCTTATATCCTCCTTTCAAGACACTGTCCATTCCGTCAACTACTCTTCCAAGTTTTTTGCTGTCTCTGACAGTATTACAATGTCATCGGTGAACCTCAAAGTTTTTATTTCTTGTCCATGGATTTTAATACCTACTACGAACTTTTCTTTTGTTTCCTTTACTGCTAACTCAATATACAGATTGAATAACATCTGGGTGAGGCTACAACCCTGTCTCACTCTCTTCCCAACCACTGCTTCCCTTTCATGCCTCTCGACTCTTATAACTACCATCTGGTTTCTGTACAAATTGTAAATAGCCTTTCGCTCCCTGTATTTTACCCCTGCCACCTTTAGAATTTGAAAAAGAGTATTCCAGTCAATATTGCCAAAAGCTTTCTCCAAGTCTACAAACGCTAGAAACGTAGGTTTTCCTTTCCTTAATCTTTCTTCTAAGGGAAGTCGTAAGGTCAGTATTGCCTCACGTGTTCCAACATTTCTATGGAATCCAAACTGATCTTCCCCGAGGTCGGCTTCTACCAGTTTTTCCATTCGTCTGTAAGGAATTCGCGTTAGTATTTTGCTGCTGTGACTTATTAAGTTACACTTATTAAATTACACGACAGATCAGACAAATCTAAAGGCCGTAAACTCAAATAAATATCTAGGAGTTAGAATTACGAACAGCTTAAATTGGAAATAACTCATAGAAAATATTGTGCGGAACGCGGAACGCAGACTGAGTTGTATCGGCAGAATACTTAGAAGATGCAACAGATCTGCCAAAGAGACCGCCTAACTACGCCTGTCCATCCTCTTTTGGAATATTGCTGCGATGTCTGGGATCCTTATCAGATAGGATTAACAGCGTACACCGGGAAAATTTAAAAAAAAAAACACGTTTAGTATTATCGCGAAATGATCACTGACATGATACAGGATTTTGGCTGGAAATCATCAAAACAAAGGCGCTTTTCGTGACAGCGGAATCTTCCCACGATATTTCAATCACCAACTTTTTCCTCCGAATGCGAAAATATATTGTTGACGCCAACCCACATAGGGAGAAAAGATAATCAAATAGAGGAAATCAGAGCTCGCACAAAAAGATATAGGTGTTCGTTTTTCCGCACGCAGTACGAGACTGGAAGTGTAGAGAATTAGTGCGAAGGAGGTTCGATGAACCCTCTGCCAGGCACTTAAGCGAGATCTGCAGAGTAGCTATGTACATACAGATGCAGATTACTTTTGTAATACGAGGGAGTGTTGGTAAACACTTTTCCTATTAAAAAAATGCCGTTATGGGTCTGAAAAAATTTATTTACTCAACATATTCCCTCTTGAGCACAACACGGATGTAGCATCTTTGTTCCAGCGTCCTTAACCCATCTACAAAAAATGCTTTTGTTTTGGAAACCATTATTCTGCAATCTTTCAGGATTCCTCAGTTTTCATAAATTGCCTTTCCTTGAGATTTGGAAACAACTAACAATCTATGGGGGCCAAGTCAGGTCAACAGGGGTGAGGTGTGAGGGCTTCAAAGTGAATCGTCGACGACTGGAAATTATCTGTTGCTTGAGTTTGTTCAGGAGTTTAACACAGTATTTTGCCGTGATGGTTTTACCATGTTGCAGGTAGTCAATAACCAAAACTCGAATTTTCTTCTAAAAGACAAATACGGCAGCTTTTCTGCTGATCTTTCTGTTTTGAAGTTCTTAGGACGTGGAGAACCACTGCATCTCCATTCTTCGGACTGTCCTTTGCTCTCTGGATTACAATTTTATGCGCATGTTTCACCCACAGTCACGATACGATCCTAAAAATCCCTTAAGATCCTGATGAGAATGGACCAAGACGGACTGTGAAGCAACTAGTCGCGTACACTTTTGATCTGCATTGGGATATTTGGGAACTTATTTCGCTGATAACTTTCTCATATCCAAAATCTCATAAATAATATTAACAACGCGTTGTCGGGATATGCCCAGGGTGTCTTCTATCTTTTTATCGGTTATCCTTCAATCAACCAGCATCATGGAATGAACAACATCCACGGTCTCCGGAAATGTGACTTGAGTTAACCTTCCACGAGATCTTTTCGTCTTCAGCGCTGTAATGTTTTAAATGCAGCAAACCTACTCTTGATAGTGAAACGGAAAGGGCAGTTAAAAACCCACTGTACTAGACATACACTGTTCAGTAACACACGTGTATCAACGTTCGGTATGTTGTACCTATTGTGATACTGGCGGTACCTGTGGTCTTATTGCACGACTTGAAATCTTCGCTCTCAATGGAGACAACATTTAAAATCATTCGCTATATACTGGCGGTGTTATACACTATGTGATTTTCATTTTTTATTTTATTTATTGCCAAATTATAGACGTGTTATCAGATGTTTTAAAACAGATCATACATCTTATAAATTTCGTTTTTCATCTTTTTACAGTTTTCTTTTCGTTTACCTACAATATTTACAAATAATGATACTTTTCAATAATAATTTGAAATATAAATAAATAAATTTTGTTGTTTTTTCAGAAGAATATAAAAATATGACAGGACAGAGGAGAGATTTGTTACTACCATCACCGAATGTGACTGACTGTGAATGCCTCGGAATGGTTTCTTCGAGCCGTTGACACTCACTCTCTCGTCCGCAGCTCGTGGTCGTGCGGTAGCGTTCTCGCTTCCCACGCCCGGGTTCCCGGGTTCGATTCCCGGCGGTGTCAGGGATTTTCTCTGCCTCGTGATGACTGGGTGTTGTGTGATGTCCTTAGGTTAGTTAGGTTTAAGTAGTTCTAAGTTCTAGGGGACTGATGACCGTAGATGTTAAGTCCCATAGTGCTCAGAGCCATTTGAACCAATTTTTGAACATTCTCTCTCTCTCTCTCTCTCTCTCTCTCTCTCTCTCTCTCTCTCTCTCTCTCTCTCTCTCTCTCACACACACACACACACACACACACACACACTAGGCATTGTTGTGATGTCCTAATCATTATCATTTCATCCACATAGACGAACAAGTCGCCGAATTGGCGTCAAATCGAAAGAATTGCACCCAGCGAACGATCTACCCGACGGGAGGCCCTAGTCACATGACATTTACATTTTAACTTTAGGTGCCCATCCGAGTACAGCATCTGGCGATTTCTTGGCTAGATCGCCAGCACCTTATGCTTATTTACTGTCACATCTCGGCTTCCTCCTCCTGTTCCTCCTCATTGTCACTGTTTTCGCTGTCACTGTGACTATCGCTGTCCAGACTCTGGAGATTGTTGTTACGTTTCACATAGGCATGTCTGTCGTGTCGTGTCCGCATGTCCTCCTCAAGTGTTGTTTTTGAAATACTGTTTGTCAGTGCGTTTAGTTGTGTCCATTGTTCCTCGTCTCTTATCGGTATGTATATATCTGTGTGTGTATCTGTGCAGTCTAAGTGTGGTGTATATCTATTGTTCGAGTATTGCCCGCAGAAAAAGGCAGTGTGTTCTGGGGATCCTTCTACCCGCATGTGCATGTAGGTGTCTGTCTCAGACTCACACGGTCTGTGTCTGGTTAAGAAATTTACCTTGTTGGTGACCACGTTCAGTCCATGTACCCACCTGCTAGCTACGAAGCCGAGTACTGATTCGAAGGGCGCACAGTGGTACGACCGTATGACTGGTAGAGGTAATTTGTACTGTTTTGAATTTAGCTTCACCAGTTTGCGTAGTATTTTTTCTGCTTTGTCAGTTGTTAGCCTTGTGTGTTCTTGGAAATTCAATTTTTCATCTATGTGTACTCCAAGATAGCGCGTAACGTGTGCTCGTTTGATGTTCAAAAGATGATGATCAAAAGTATCCGGACACCTGGCTGAAAATGACTTACAAGTTAATGACGCTCTCCATCGATAATGCTGGCATACAATATGGTGTTGGCCCACCGTTGGCCTTGATGACAGCTTCCGCTCTCGCAGGCACACGTTCAACCAGGTACTGGGAAGGTTTCTTGGGGAATGGCAGCCCATTCTTCACGGATTGTTGCACTGAGGAGAGGTATCGATGTCGGTCGGTGAGGCCTGGCACGAAGTCGGCGTTCCAAAACATCCCAAGGTGTTCTATAGGATTCAGTCAGGACTCTGTGCAGGCAAGTCCATTACAGAGATATTATTATCGTGTAACGACTCCACCAGAGGCCGTGCATTATGAACAGGTGCTCGATCGCGTTGAAAGATTCAATCGCCATCCCCGAATTGCTCTTCGACAGTGGGTAGCAAGAAGGTGCCTAAAGCATCAATGTAGGCCAGTGCTGTGATAGTGCCACGCAAAATAACAAGGGGTGCAAGCGCCTTCCATGAAAAACACGACGACATCATAACACCACCACCTCCTAATTTTACCGTTGGTGCTACACACGCTGGCAGATGACGTTCACTGGGCATCGGATCGCCGCATTCTGTACCGTGATTCGTCACTCCACACAACGTTTTTCCACTGTTCAATCATCCAATACGCTCCTTACACCAACCGAGGCGTCGTTTGGCATTTACCGGCGTAATGTGTGGCTTATGAGCAACCATGAAATCCAGTTTTCTTACTTCCCACTTCATTGTCATAGTACTTGCAGTGGATCCTGATGCAGTATGTAATTCCTGTGTGATGTTTTTTTTTTCGCAGGGTCCATGTCTCGCTTGCGTAGCACACTATTGATTTGATGATGGTCTGATGTATTCTAATTTTTGTCTCTCTGGAAAGTAACAAGGAGCTTATGATGTTATGTTTAGCTCCTAAACATCTTCCCCTGGCTTGAATTCTCGTTACGATCTCTTGCTCTATAAGGTTTTATGGGCTGGTTTCGGCACAGAGGTACGTGAATGTATCTCCTATATTGTTAGGTTCCTGATTGTTAGGCGGTTTGGCCCTAACTGAAGTCTTCTTTCTATTACCGTGAACTTTGTTTTACTTTCATTTATACCTATTTTCTTAGTATTTTACATTACTGTTCTCATTTTCTCCAGGTCTCTGTGCTGTTTCATATAACCACAATATCATCCGCCAAAGCCAGAACATTTATCTTTTCCCATATTTTGTGTTACTCTCCTCAGAGTGTTGTTGAGTGCCACGTTGAACAGGTTTGGGAAAATAGTACCTTCCTGCATCAGTCCTGATTTTACCTCAAATATGTCTGAGAACTCCCCCTGTACTTTCACTCTATACCTTGACTCCATGACATACATTTTAGTTAGCTTTATCAGCTTGTACGGTATCCCACACTCTTCCATTATCCTCCACAACTCCTCCCTCACTATGCTGTCATATGCTTTGTTAAAGTGTATAAACATACAGACGCGTTCCAATTATTAGACTAAACGATTATTTTTCATACGCTTAAGTTTCCTGCTTTAAAAATAGGAGAGAAAAGTGTAATAATTGATTTGTTTTAATGGTCTGATTGATGCCACGAAATTTCCCTTCCAAGCAACTCACAGATAACTGAATTTTTCACAGTTGGCAACATTTGCCGTTTTCCCTCCAAATTGTGTTGGTGTTAGTTGCCTGTGTACATGCTTTGAAACTGTGTTTACAGTAACGTTTTATGTTTCTGTGGTGTACTTCAGCTTGTTATTTATTCTATCAACTTCTTGCTACATTAACAAGACATTTTATAGCTTATGAACTTGGATGTTTTTAGCTATAGGAATAAGTCGTGGAGTTTCCAAGGAAAGTGAGATTATGGAGAAAACAAAAGATGTTTCACCTCAGAAAATTTCGGCTGTTGTAGCACTTCTTGCTGAAAATCGTTATACATAGCAAGGAATTGCTGACAGCATGAGAGTATCACAGAAAACTGTCAGCAGAATCAAACTTTCAGTGCAGAAAGGTGGAGAATATAAGCCAACCAGGAAAGGAATATGTGGAGATAAAAGAAAAATCAGTCACAGTACAATAAGAAGACTTACAAACATGGCAACAATGAACTGTAAACTTACGTCTACAGACATGAGCCATCAAACGGCTCTCAGCACTATGGGACTTAACTTCTGATGTCATCAGTCACCTAGAACTGAGAACTACTTAAACCTAACTAACCTAAGGACATCACACATATCCATGCCCGAGGCAGGATTCGAACCTGCGACCGTAACGGTCGCTCGGTTCCAGACTGTAGCGCCTAGAACCGCTCTGCTACCCAGGCTGGCCGATGAGCCATCATCTGGAAGGTTTGGGTGTTGAAGTTTCACCTGTGACAGTGAGGTAGAGGCTGTTTGAATGTGGTTTAAAGGCATGGCGACCAAGGAAAAAAACAGAAAATCACACCTGCCATGAAAACCAAGAGATTGCAGTGGGCTAAACAACTCCATTGGACAACTGAGGACTGGGCTAAGGTATGTGCTTTGATATGGTAGATTAAGTGGATCTTAAGTTAAAAGTTTTGGCATTAATTTTTTATTGTTACTGGGATTTTGAGACTGTTGACGTCTCCTATGCTCCTATTCCAAACTTTTCTAAATTGAAATTTTGTACTCATCCTTCAGGTATGCTTTAGTGATGAATCTTTATTCACTGTGATGGAAGAAAGCAGTCAGTGTGTTCGTCGCAGACGTGCAGAGCAATTCAAAGCTGAGTGTGTCCAACAGTATGTGAAGCATCCAACTTCCGTTATGGTCTAGAGCAGGGCCGCACAAGGTGCATGCACCGGTGCATCGCACGGTGCAGAGTGCAGAAGGCGGCTGCGCTATGTTGACGACGGTGCAGACCCCCGCAACAGCGCTGCCTCTCACTTCCTTAGCTTGTGTCGCTCGCGCCGCCTGTCTCGACCTGTTTCAAAGCTCTTACCCTGTTGTCTTCGTCATTGCCAAATACTAATGTACACTAGGTGGAGAGCTTAGTTTGGTGTACCGGTACAAAAGAGATTTATATAAAAACTGTAATGGTAATAATTTTAAATTTGGTTTCAACACAAACGTATCTTCCTATGTGCTCTTTATTTTATTTGCAATTATGCTACTAAGATCCGGAACAAGAGATTGGGTGACAGCAATTCTGAGAGAATTTTTTAAATTACAGTTAGAAATAATCGCACGCAATCTAGTTTTTGTACAAGACAAAACAGAAAAAAAACCTTTCACATACACAAGTGGAACCAAACATAGAAATAATCTTCGCTGCTTCTCTGTGTAACTTGGGAAATTCTTCCTTCGGCAAATTCTGATAGAATTGGAGCAAACCTTTTGTACTGTAAAACACATCCTTTCGGTAAACATCGCTTTGCAAATCAATTAGTTCGAAATGTAAATCTGAAGGCGGTCTTTCAATATCCATCCAAAAAGGTTTCACAAAAACATCGAGAATTGGCTGCAGGTAGGTAATTTACTAAATAACAAAGCCAATGTTAATAAATGAAAGTAATGTAAGCCGTTGTTTCGAAGTACTAAAATGCGGCCGACCGGTGTGGCCATGCGGTTGTAGGCGCTTCAGTCCGGAACCGCGTGACCGCTCCGGTCGCAGATTCGAATCCTGCCTCGGGCATGGGTGTGTGTGATGTCCTTAGGTTAGTTAGGTTTAAATAGTTCTACGTTCTAGGGGACTGAGGACCTCAAATGTTAAGTCCCATAGTGCTCAGAGCCATTTGAACCATACTAAAATGCGATATATTTTTAATAAACATGTAATGTGTACTATTGGTTTTAATGTAATGTTACACTTGCATATGTAACGCAATCTCCTTTATTTAGCTGTATGTCATATACCGGCACATTACCTGGAATTGGTCGTTAAACGCATTTTCCAGGGATTCTAGCACCTCGACGTACACTCCTGGAAATTGAAATAAGAACACCGTGAATTCATTGTCCCAGGAAGGGGAAACTTTATTGACACATTCCTGGGGTCAGATACATCACATGATCACACTGACAGAACCACAGGCACATAGACACAGGCAACAGAGCATGCACAATGTCGGCACTAGTACAGTGTATATCCACCTTTCGCAGCAATGCAGGCTGCTATTCTCCCATGGAGACGATCGTAGAGATGCTGGATGTAGTCCTGTGGAACGGCTTGCCATGCCATTTCCACCTGGCGCCTCAGTTGGACCAGCGTTCGTGCTGGACGTGCAGACCGCGTGAGACGACGCTTCATCCAGTCCCAAACATGCTCAATGGGGGACAGATCCGGAGATCTTGCTGGCCAGGGTAGTTGACTTACACCTTCTAGAGCACGTTGGGTGGCACGGGATACATGCGGACGTGCATTGTCCTGTTGGAACAGCAAGTTCCCTTGCCGGTCTATGGATGGTAGAACGATGGGTTCGATGACGGTTTGGATGTACCGTGCACTATTCAGTGTCCCCTCGACGATCACCAGTGGTGTACGGCCAGTGTAAGAGATCGCTCCCCACACCATGATGCCGGGTGTTGGCCCTGTGTGCCTCGGTCGTATGCAGTCCTGATTGTGGCGCTCACCTGCACGGCGCCAAACACGCATACGACCATCATTGGCACCAAGGCAGAAGTGACTCTCATCGCTGAAGACGACACGTCTCCATTCGTCCCTCCATTCACGCCTGTCGCGACACCACTGGAGGCGGGCTGCACGATGTTGGGGCGTGAGCGGAAGACGGCCTAACGGTGTGCGGGACCGTAGCCCAGCTTCATGGAGACGGTTGCGAATGGTCCTCGCCGATACCCCAGGAGCAACAGTGTCCCTAATTTGCTGGGAAGTGGCGGTGCGGTCCCCTACGGCACTGCGTAGGATCCTACGGTCTTGGCGTGCATCCGTGCGTCGCTGCGGTCCGGTCCCAGGTCGACGGGCACGTGCACCTTCCGCCGACCACTGGCGACAACATCGATGTACTGTGGAGACCTCACGCCCCACGTGTTGAGCAATTCGGCGGTACGTCCACCCGGCCTCCCGCATGCCCACTATACGCCCTCGCTCAAAGTCCGTCAACTGCACATACGGTTCACGTCCACGCTGTCGCGGCATGCTACCAGTGTTAAAGACTGCGATGGAGCTCCGTATGCCACGGCAAACTGGCTGCCACTGACGGCGGCGGTGCACAAATGCTGCGCAGCTAGCGCCATTCGACGGCCAACACCGCGGTTCCTGGCGTGTCCGCTGTGCCGTGCGTGTGATCATTGCTTGTACAGCCCTATCGCAGTGTCCGGAGCAAGTATGGTTGGTCTGACACACCGGTGTCAATGTGTTCTTTTTTCCATTTCCAGGAGTGTATTTTTCAAAGCGCACTCCTTCCTGCGCAGATGCTGTCAAACAAAAACATAGTACCGTTTTGATTAGAGCGGTTATAAAAATCAGGCTCTTTTAATAAAGGTACAATTTATATCTCGCTTACCTAGTTCAGGAAACTGTTGCGTATTTTTCTCTGAAAGGTTGTTTTGAGGAGATTCAGTTTATACCGGAAAGCGTTTATTTTGCTGATCATATCGTTGATGAGATTGTTTTCTTTTTGGAGTTTCAGACTTAAATCATTTAGGAGAGCCATAATGTCTGCTAAAAATCCTAAATCAGCTACCCATTCAGGGTCATGAAAAAGTGGCTCCGGACGTCCTTTGCTCTCCAAAAACTGAGCATCAGTGTGGCGTAGTCGAAAAGTTCGGGAAATCACTTTGCCTTTGCTCAGCCAGCGCACCTCAGCTTGGTAGGGAATATCTGGATACTCCTCTTCAAACGAAATCAAAAATTCTTTGAATTGACGATGAGTGAGTCCACGACAGCGAATGTAGTTCACGATACGCACCACTACCTTCATCACATCTTGAAGACCGACAGCTTTGGCATAAAGAGCCTCTTGGTGTGCAAAACAATGAACGGAAGGTAAATTTGGCATGTTAATTCTTTTCCGCAGTAGGCCAATAAACCCTTTTGCTTTACCGCACATTGCTGGTGCTCCGTCTGTGGTTACGGAAAACAGCTTTTTCCAAGGGAGTCCTATTCCTTCAGCTGCCATTTCAACAACTGCTAAAATATCCGCCTCTGTAACAGTGTCCCTCAACGAAATCATATCCAGGAGCTCTTCCGTTACATGTAGGTCGTCGTCCACGCCACGCAAAAATATTGCTAACTGAGCCGTGTCGTTAATATCCGTGGACTCATCAAGTGCGATGGAGTACGCGAGGAAGTTTTAAATTTTGGCTGCCAGTTGTCCGTGGAATTTCTCCGCTATGTCGTTGATTCTCCGATGTATTGTCATCCTGGAAAGTGGTATTCTGCCGTACGCGGGAGCTAATGTGAGATTCATTGTCTCTACTACGTCCAACATAATGTTTTTATTAATGGCCCGTCCATAAATGGGCTTCTAGCTCTTGCTAAACGTAGAGCAACATTGTAACTAGCTCTGAGAGTCCTTTCGCAACACCCATCTTCTTCACCCTAAAGTAGAGAAAAAAAGATATGTTAGAATAATTTATGCGAAAACGAAAACTAAGGAATCTAAGCAAATGTTATTTCGTTTCGCATGACCTTTAACCAAAATATACATACTAAAGCACTTGCAACAAACCTCGTTTGCAGATACAGAATTCTCTTCTGCAAGAGTTTGCAACTTCCGTAATTCTTCCTCTCTGGCATCCCCTGTTATATCACTATACTTTTCTGAATGCAATTTGCTGTAGTGCCTTTCAATAGACGTAATTAGTGTACCGCAGATTAGGCATTTTGCTTTATCGTCACAACGCACAAAAAAGTAGGAGAGTTCCCATTCCGGTTTAAATTGACTTTCGGCAATTTCACCTTTTTTTGGGGCAGATGGTTCCATTATTCCGGTAATTGTCTTGCGCTTACGTATTCCAATGTTAACTAAGCCGTCTGGCAGCGCCAATAGGCAGCGCACAGCGTCGGCCTCACCTAGCAAGCCGAGTTGAGGCGAAGTATGCCGGGTTGAACCGATGCACTCTGCAGGTACTCGCTGCACCTCGCTTTGCACGCGTGCGGTTTTCCGTGTTTGTGCGGCCCTGGTCTAGAGTGCGGTGTCCGTGATAGGTCCTGGCAGATTACACATTGTTGAAAGACAATGAGGTAAGAACAATATAAATAAATCCTTCAAAAGGAACATTTCCCTCAAATAAATGAGTGGTTTCCTAATAAAGATGCCATTTTTATGCATGATGGGGCACCTTGCCACAGATCCAAAAGCGTTTCCAAGTACTTGGAAGGAAAGCAACTGAAAGTGATGCCACGGCCAGGGAATAGCCCACATATGGACCCAACTAAAAATTTATGGGCTATTGTGAGACAGAGGATATGGAAATTTACAATAACCACCAAACAAGATCTCATGGAGAAACTAGAGGAAATCTTATATTATGAGAATGATATTAAGATGATATGTGAAAAGTTAATAAAAAGTATCCCAAACAGGATAAAAATGTTGATTAAGGACAAAGGCATGCATACAAAGTATTGAATGAACAAATATAATCTGCATGTGTATGTAAATGTGTAATAACTGTAAAAGTTTTGAAAAAAGAATTCTTTAGTCTAATAATTTGATCACGTCTGAACAGAAGGTATCCTGATTGTACTCTCAGTTCTTATACAGGGTGTTACAAAAAGGTACGGCCAAACTTTCAGGAAACATTCCTCAGACACAAATAAAGAAAATATGTTATGTGGACATGTGTCCGGAAACGCTTAATTTCCATGATAGAGGTCATTTTAGTTTCGCCAGTATGTACTGTACTTCCTCGATTCACCGCCAGTTGGCCCAATTGAAGGAAGGTAATGTTGACTTCGGTGCTTGTGTTGACATGCGACTCATTGCTCTACACTACTAGCATCAAGCACATCAGTACGTAGCATCAACAGGTTAGTGTTCATCACGAACGTGGTTTTGCAGTCAGTGCAATGTTTACAAATGCGGAGTTGGCAGATGCTCATTTGATGTATGGATTAGCGGAGGGCAATAGCCGTGGCGCGGGACGTTTGTTCAAATGGCTCTGAGCACTATGGGACTCAACTGCTGTGGTTATCAGTCCCCTAGAACTTAGAACTACTTAAACCTAACTAACCTAAGGACATCACACACATCCATGCCCGAGGCAGGATTCGAACCTGCGACCGTAGCAGTCGCACGGTTCCGGACTGCGCGCCTAGAACCGCGAGACCACCGCGGCCGGCGGTACGTTTGTATCGAGATAGATTTCCAGAACGAAGGTGTCCCGACAGGAAGACGTTCAAAGCAATTGATCGTCGTCTTAGGGAGCACGGAACATTCCAGCCTATGACTCGCGACTGGGGAAGACCTAGAACGACGACGACACCTGCAATGGACGAGGCAATTCTTCGTGCAGTTGACGATAACCCTAATGTCAGCGTCAGAGAAGTTGCTGCTGTACAAGGTAACGTTGACCACGTCACTGTATGGAGAGTGCTTCGGGAGAACCAGTTGTTTCCGTATCATGTACAGCGTGTGCAGGCACTATCAGCAGCTGATTGGCCTCCACGGGTACACTTCTGCGAATGGTTCATCCAGCAATGTGTCAATCCTCATTTCAGTGCAAATGTTCTCTTTACGGATGAGGCTTCATTCCAACGTGCTCAAATTGTAAATTTTCACAATCAACATGTGTGGGCTGACGAGAGTCCGCACGCAATTGTGCAATCACGTCATCAACACAGATTTTCTGTGAACGTTTGTGCAGGCATTGTTGGTGATGTCTTGACTGGGCCCCATGTTCTTCCACCTACGCTCAATGGAGCACGTTATCATGATTTCATACGGGATACTCTACCTGTGCTGCTAGAACATGTGCCTTTACAAGTAAGACACAACATGTGGTTCATGCACGCTGGAGCTCCTGCACATTTCAGTCGAAGTGTTCGTACGCTTCTCAACAACAGATTCGGTGACCGATGGATTGGTAGAGGCGGACCAATTCCATGGCCTCCACGCTCTCCTGACCTCAACCCTCTTGACTTTCATTTATGGGGGCATTTGAAAGCTCTTGTCTACGCAACCCCGGTACCAAATGTAGAGACTCTTCGTGCTCGTATTGTGGACGGCTGTGATACAATACGCCATTCTCCAGGGCTGCATCAGCGCATCAGGGATTCCATGCGACGGAGGGTGGATGCATGTATCCTCGCTAACGGAGGACATTTTGAACATTTCCTGTAACAAAGTGTTTGAAGTCGCGCTGGTACGTTCTGTTGCTGTGTGTTTCCATTCCATGATTAATGTGATTTGAAGAGAAGTAATAAAATGAGCTCTAACATGGAAAGTAAGCGTTTCCAGAAACATGTCCACATAACATTTTCTTTCTTTGTGTGTGAGGAATGTTTCCTGAAAGTTTGGCCGTACTTTTTTGTAACACCCTGTATAGTATTTGTCTAGAATTTGTATATCTAGGCATAACGTTGAAAAGCAATATGAAATAAACTCCTGAAAATTGAAATAAGAACACCGTGAATTCATTGTCCCAGGAAGGGGAAACTTTATTGACACATTCCTGGGGTCAGATACATCACATGATCACACTGACAGAACCACAGGCACATAGACACAGGCAACAGAGCATGCACAATGTCGGCACTAGTACAGTGTATATCCATCTTTCGCAGCAATGCAGGCTGCTATTCTCCCATGGAGACGATGGTAGAGATGCTGGATGTAGTCCTGTGGAACGGCTTGCCATGCCATTTCCACCTGGCGCCTCAGTTGGACCAGCGTTCGTGCTGGACGTGCAGACCGCGTGAGACGACGCTTCATCCAGTCCCAAACATGCTCAATGCGGGACAGATCCGGAGATCTTGCTGGCCAGGGTAGTTGACTTACACCTTCTAGAGCACGTTGGGTGGCACGGGATACATGCGGACGTGCATTGTCCTGTTGGAACAGCAAGTTCCCTTGCCGGTCTAGGAATGGTAGAACGATGGGTTCGATGTCGGTTTGGATGTACCGTGCACTATTCAGTGTCCCCTCGACGATCACCAGTGGTGTACGGCCAGTGTAGGAGATCGCTCCCCACACCATGATGCCGGGTGTTGGCCCTGTGTGCCTCGGTCGTATGCAGTCCTGATTGTGGCGCTCACCTGCACGGCGCCAAACACGCATACGACCATCATTAGCACCAAGGCAGAAGCGACTCTCATCGCTGAAGACGACACGTCTCCATTCGTCCCTCCATTCACGCCTGTCGCGACACCACTGGAGGCGGGCTGCACGATGTTGGGGCGTGAGCGGAAGACGGCCTAACGGTGTGCGGGACCGTAGCCCAGCTTCATGGAGACGGTTGCGAATGGTCCTCGCCGATAGCCCAGGAGCAACAGTGTCCCTAATTTGCTGGGAAGTGGCGGTGCGGTCCCCTACGGCACTGCGTAGGATCCTACGGTCTTGGCGTGCATCCGTGCGTCGCTGCGGTCCGGTCCCAGGTCGACGGGCACGTGCACCTTCCGCCGACCACTGGCGACAACATCGATGTACTGTGGAGACCTCACGCCCCACGTGTTGAGCAATTCGGCGGTACGTCCACCCGGCCTCCCGCATGCCCACTATACGCCCTCGCTCAAAGTCCGTCAACTGAACATACGGTTCACGTCCACGCTGTCGCGGCATGCTACCAGTGTTAAAGACTGCGATGGAGCTCCGTATGCCACGGCAAACTGGCTGACACTGACGGCGGCGGTGCACAAATGCTGCGCAGCTAGCGCCATTCGACGGCCAACACCGCGGTTCCTGGTGTGTCCGCTGTGCCGTGCATGTGATCATTGCTTGTACAGCCCTCTCGCAGTGTCCGGAGCAAGTATGGTGGGTCTGACACACCGGTGTCAATGTGTTCTTTTTTCCATTTCCAGGAGTATAGAATGAACATGTAAGGACTGCAGTAGGAAGACGAAGGGTAGACTTTGGTTTATTGGGAGAACTTCAGGAAACTGTGGTTCATCTGTAAAGAGAGACCGAATATGGGAAACTAGTGCGACCCATTGTTGAGTACTGTTCGAGGTGGTTGGGATGCCCACTAGCTCGGGTTAAAGGAAGACATCTAAGCAGTTCAGAAGCGAGTAGCTAGGTTTGTTACTGGCTATAGAGATGCTTCGTGAACTCAAATGGGATTCCTTCTTGAAGAGAAGACGGCATTCTTTTCGTGAGGCACTGTTGAGAAAACTTAGAGAACCAGCATTTGAGTCTGGCTGCAGAACGATTCTTCTGCTGCCAACGTACATTTGCATAGGGACCATGACAGTAAGATGCGAGAAATTAGAGCTCGGACGCAGCCTCCTACACAGCCGTTTCTCCCTCACTCTGTTTGGAAACTGAGCAGGAAACGAAATGACTAGTATTGATACACGCCATTCACCATACCGTGGCTTGCGAAGTATGTGTGTAGGTTTAGATAGTGCACAAGACCCAGTCACGCATGCTGTTTCTTTGGGCTATCGAATGTTGCTTCACCTCTCCATATTCTTCTTGTACGAGGGTACTCTCAGAAGCTGTTGATCTCAACATGAAGACAGCAGCAAAAGTTGGGAAATTTGTTTGCGCATGCTTAGCAAGGCGCCCACCAAAATTACAGCCTGTAACACGGAAAATACAGACAAAATACCTTCAGCACATTCCAACATTTCTCGCTGTTTAATACCCATTGATAACTTAAACTGTACTTCTAATTCTGAATCTGTAAGTCTTTTACAGAAAGTATATTTATACCTAACGGATGTAATAGTGTATTTATTTCTGACTGTATCTAATTGATTGTAATTGTAATGTAAATTTCTGGGTAACAGCCAAGGGGACTTTATTTAAATGTATGAATAGCAACTACGAAATGGTAGTAACTGTACCGTTGTTCATCTTTGCGTATGGAGGGAGTCTGTCGCGCTGCGAGCAGAGAGAAAGCAGAGCTGCTTGGTCATGAAAGAGAGCCTGTTTGTTGGCCGTTGCCCCAAACGCGGTTTACAGCTATGATCGAACCAGTGTAGGAGCACCTAAACGTGCTGCCGAAGCCATGAAATAGTGGTTATGAGTCCCCGATAGCTCAGCTGTAGTAAGTACGGTGTAAGTCGGCCAAGAGTCCCCAAGGACTGATCGTTGAAAGTCGGATCATTTCGTGTCGAATGTTCTCTCGTTTGGATTGTTAACATCCTCTCCGACCCCAAAGTTGGACACTTTAATTGTCTGTTGAACTCTTCTTTTGTCTGTGGTATTGGATGATTAACTCATCCATAGCCCGTGTCCTGGAAGTAAAGACGAATTTGAATTTTGCGCCATTTTGTCATATTACGGTTGGTAGTCATTGTTTTTTCATGTTTGTTATCTGCCATGCTTCCCATTACTAGCCTGATAGCTTTTGTGTGGAGAGCATTGTTGTTTGATGTCTATTTTCGTCATATTTTCGTCATATCCAAGTGATAAAAAGTTATTACAAAAACAGAGAAAGTCCCACGGCAACCGTTCGTGAATTGCGTGTAACGCTCGGACATAGAGCTGCTCCAACCGAACCATTAGTTCCGAAGTTTATCCGGAAGTTTGAGAGCACAGTTTCTGTGTCAAACTTTTAAGAACGCGTTCTGTTCGTACACAAGAAAACATTGCTGTCGTGCTTGACAATGTGACTGTAAGCCCCAGAAAATCGGTTCGCCGACGAGCTCAACAATTGAATTGTATCCCCAGGTTTATTGCATGAAATCCTTTAAAAAGATCTGAAAAAAAGCATGCATATAAGATTAAACTTATGTTTGGAAATTTGTGGTAAGTTCCTATGGGACCAAACTGTTGAAGTCATCGGTTCCTAGGCTTACACAGTACTTAATCTGGGCAGTAGTAGTGATCGACCTGTACGTTTTTTGAAAATGATGAGCGAGCTGCCGTCACTGTCATCGGCGACCGATACCGAAACGTGCTTTCTGATTGGTTTTTCCCTCTTACTGACGAAAATGCCGATTTTTGGGTTCAGCAAGATAGTGCGACATATCACACATCCCGTGAAACGATTGCTCTGCTGAATAAAATTCCCGTCAAAAAATTCTCTCTTTGCGTGGCAACCAGGAATGGCCTGCCAGATCATGTGATCTTACGTCTTGTGACTTTTTTGTCCGAATTTGTGAAATCAGAACTGTGTATGAACAAACCACAAACAGTATACCAATTGAAGGGTGAAATTAAGAGTTTTTAATGGCATCCCACCAGATGTTCTTGAACGCGTCATCGAGAACTTCAGGGAAGGCATTGTTCGTTGCGACGCTGTCTTGGGTGGTCATTTGGAGTACGTAAGTTTTCATACAAAATGGGAGAAGTCGCGCGGAGTCGCCGCGCGGTTAGAGGCGTCGTGTCACGGATTGCACGGTCCCTCCCGCCGGAGGTTCGAGACCTCCTTGGGCATGGGTGTGTGTGTTGTTCTTAGCATAAGTTAGTTTAAGTAGTGTGTAAGTCTAGGGACCGATGACCTTAGCGGTTTGGTCCCCTAAGAATTCACACACATTTGAACAATGGGAGAAATTACTTAATGTGTCTGTAAAAAAAAAAAAAAAATACTTCTTCGATAAATTTTGTATGTTCTATTGCACTTGAATAATCGTCCATACTTCCTGGACAACCAGTAATAGCAATTGTATTTACATTCAAATCCCTTATGCAACATGAGATATAGTAAATATATGCATATTTATTAAATTTTTGTCCTTTTACTCATTGCATTGTATTAGGATATTTCATACCCCTCTATCGCTGACGCCTTTGTCCCACAGGTTTCGCAGGGTCGGCCTGGTTACAATCGGATTTGGCAAGGTTAGTTTGAAGGGGTGGCCGGACGCCATTCCTGCCCCCCCCCCCCCCCACGCGTACCGCCTCCCCCCCCCCCTCCCAGGATGGAATCTGTATACTCCATCTATCTCCGTCTAGTGTAAATCATGAAGTAGTGCGAATGTGTTTCAAATGTCTGCGAATCGTGTAAGTGAGACGGGACGTGGGGACCCCAGTATTCACCTACTGGGATGTGGAAAACCGTCTAAAAACCACTTTCAGGCTGGCCGGCACACCGGACGTCGTCGTTAATTCGCGGGGTGTTAAAATGTATACCCAAAGCAGTTCATCGGTACGAGTCGCAGGCGCCCAAAATTTATCAGTACCAGTACTCGAAAACAACACTAAAACATTCCCCTTCTCACATTCTCTAACCCACCAGTGGCAACGCTACTTACCTCTCAGCCCCTGAGTTAAGTGGTAAACTTCACTAGCTCACGGCCGAATTCACTAACATCAATAAAAATTAAGGGCAGATGTAGGGCAAAACTGAGAAACAATTCGATTTTTGTTACTGTGTAATTTATTAGATTGATTCTTTAAGAATAAAATCGCAAAGTTTTGTAATCTAATTCTGGTTAGAAATAAGTTTTAAACGTGTTTGGGCGTCTGCATCTGTCACGCCGCCACTTTCTATGCTGCGATCCACACCTCCTACGCTATAAATTTTTTGTGCGTTAATTTTTCGTTCACACAATCTTAAACGAACTGCAGATGAGCCTAGAAATCTATGAGAGATATTATCTTTGCTTGTTCCTTTGATTGCAACGTGTTTTTTTAATAGTATATGCTGCAAAGTTATTTCAGTATTCTGTTTCGCATATATCAATCTTTTTTTCTCGAAATGGGTTGTAACAGTGGACGCATATTCAAAAAGGTAAGGACATGACGAATTTCTCAAGTAAAAGGTACAGGAAATTTGTATAAGTTTTAACGATGCTGCTGCCAAGTATGAAGAACAATTTCCGACAAGGTCAATGAGTTCTTCGAAGAAGAATATTAGTGAAGGAGTAGATGGTGCACTGTATAGCGTCAAAAATGAGTTTTCCAATGGATTTAGGTGTCCATATGACTAATGTTTCATGTGTATGTGGTAATATAGAATAGAAATGAGAGCTACAATTACCTTATATGGATGCATTGCCGAAGGGCAGTATTTGGGTCCCCAGCTGCTGTGAACATAGCTGCATGTGATGCATATCTAGTGTTCAAAAGTGGAAATATAGGTAGTATTAAGTTCCTACATAGACTAAGCTTCCATCCAGATGCATTCACACTGAAGTGCGACTGAAAAAAGCTCAGGCAGCAGAAGAATAAATGCAACAGTTAGTTAAGCAACGGAGCCAGGGTAAGAAATTAGTCCACAAAGAGAATAAATATTATTACCACAGAGAGCATTAATTACTATATGTATAAGAAATTGAAGAAAGATATGATGAAAGAAACGAAATTATTCAGATAGTGAAGCGAGACGAACATTTAATAGTCATGGGTGACTGGAATTCGATCATAGGAAAAGGAAAGAAGGAAACGTAGTAGGTGAACATGGAATGGGGTTAAGGAATGAAAGAGGAAGCCGCCTGGTAGAGTTTTGCACAGAGCATAACTTGATCATAGCTAACACTTGGTTCAAGAATCATAAAGGAAGGTTGTATACATGGAAGAAGCCTCGAGATATTGGAAGGTTTCAGATAGATTATATAATGGTAAGACAGAGATTTAGGAACCAGGTTTTAAATTGTAAGACATTTCCAGGGGCAGATGTGGACTCTGACCACAATATATTGGTTATGAACTGATGATTAAAACTGAAGAAACTGCAAAAAGGTGGGAATTTAAGGAGATGGAACCTGGATCAACTGAAAGAAACAGAGGTTGTACAGAGTTTGCGGGAGAGCATAAGGGATCAATTGACAGGAATGGGGAAAGAAATACAGTAGAATTAGAAAGAGTAGCTATGACGGATGAAGTAGTGAAGGCAGCAGAGGACCAAGTAGGTAAAAAGTCGAGGGCTAGTAGAAATCCTTGGGTAACAGAAGAAATATTGAATTTAATTGATGAAAGGAGAAAATATAAAAATGCAGTAAATGAAGCAGGCAAAAAGGAATACAAACGTCTCAAAAATGAGATCGACAGGAAGTGCAAAATGGCTAAGCAGGGATGCCTAGAGGACAAATGTAATGATGTAGAGGCTTATCTCACTAGGGTTAAGATAGATACTGCCTACAGGAAAATTAAAGAGATCTTTGGAGAAAGGAGAACCGCTTGTATGAATATCAAGAGCTCTGATGGAAATCCAGTTCTAAGCAAAGAAGAGAAAGCAGAAAGGTAGAAGGAGTATATAGAGGGTCTATACAAGGGCGATGTACTTGAGGGCAATATTATGGAAATGGAAGAGAATGTAGATGATGATGAAATGGGAGATATAATACTGCGTGAAGAGTTTGACAGAACACTGAAAGACCTGAGTCGAAACAAGGCCCTGGGAGTAGACAACATTCCATTAGAGCTACTGACAGCCTTGGGAGAGCCAGTCCTTACAAAACTCTACCATCTGGTGTGCAAGATGTATGAGACACGCGAAATTCCCTCAGACTTCAAGAAGAATATAATAATTCCAATTCCAAAGAAAGCAGGTGTTGACAGATGTGAAAATTACCGAACTATCGGTTTAATAAGTCACGGCGGAAAAATTACTAACACTAATACATTACAGACGAATGGAAAAACTGGTAGAAGCCGACCACGGGGAAGATCAGATGGATTCCGTAGAAATATTGGAACACGTGAGGCAATACTGGCCCTACGACATATATTAGAAGCTAGATTAAGGAAAGCCTACGTTTCTAGCGTTTGTAGACTTAGAGAAAGCTTTTGACAATGTTGACTGGAATACTCTCAAATTCTGAAGGTAGCAGGGGTAAAATATAGGGAGCGAAAGGCTATTTACAAATTTGTACAGAAAGCAGATGGCAGTTATAACAGTCGAGGGACATGAAAGGGAAGCAGTGGTTGGGAAGGGATTGAGACAGGGTTGTAGCCTTTCCCCGATGTTATTCAATCTGTATATTGAGCAAGCAGTGGAGGGAACAAAAGAAAAATTCGGAGAAAGAATTAAAATTTATAGAGAAGAAATAAAAACTTTGAGGTTTGCCGATAACATTGTAATACTGTCAGAGACAGCAAAAGACTTGGAAGAGTAGTTGACGGAATGGACAGTGTCTTGAAAGGAGGATATAAGATGAAGATCAACAAAAGCGAAAGGAATGGAATGTAGTCGAATCAAGTCGGGTGATGCTGAGGGAACTAGATTAGGAAATGAGATACTTAAGTAGTAAAGGAGTTTTGCTATTTGGGGAGCAAAATAACTGATGATGGTCGAAATAGAGAGGATATAAAATGTAGACTGGCAATGGCAACGAAAGGGGTTCTGAAGAAGTGAAATTTGTTAACATCGAGTATAGATTTAAGTGTCAGGAAGTCGTTTCTGAAAGTATTTGTATGGAGTGTAGCCATGTATGGAAGTGAAATATGGATGATAAATAGTTTGGACAAGAAGAGAATAGAAGCTTTCGAAATGTGGTGCTACAGAAGAATGCTGAAGATTAGATGGGTAGATCACATAACTAATGGGGAGGTATTGAATAGAATTGGGGAGAAGAGGAGTTGTGGCACAACCTGACTAGAAGAAGGGGTCGGTTGGTAGGACATGTTCTGCGACATCAAGGGATCACCAATTTAGTACTGGAGGGCAGCGTGGAGGGTAAAAATCGTAGAAGGAGACCAAGAGATGAATACACTAAGCAGACTCAGAATGATGTAGCTTGCAGTAGGTACTGGGAAATGAGAAAGCTTGCACAGGATAGAGTAGCATGGAGAGCTGCATCAACCCAGTCTCAGGACTGAAGACCACAACAACAACAACATATCAATAATATGAAAAACTGAAATAAAAACTTTAAATGCCAATTGCCTTTAATTGACAGCCGTTGCCATAAAACCTCGACTGTGGAGCAATGGAAGAAAGTCGTTTGATCGGATGAGTCTTGTTTCACAGTGCTTCAAACTATTGACAGAGTTTACGTCCGACAAGTGATACAAGGCACTATCAGAAAGTAAGTGTAATAGATTTTTTTAAGGAAAAGTGTTGCCAGAAACCAGGTGTGTTGTGAACACGACCTCTTGCTTATCAGTTGCTCCGTGGGTATGCAGGTTAGACCGATCCTTATTCTATCGCCCTAGATAATATGAAATGATTGCTTACGCCCCAGTGAAGCTAATAGGTTACCTGAAAAATCAATTGCCAATCACATCGGAAAACGTTATTTGATAAGTTCCTGAAGTCGTCAGTTGTCTCGCCTCTTGATTACGGTTGAAGCACAAGGGCATTTCAATTGAAAAATTTACTTTAGTGGTCACTGAATGTTAGAATTTGATTTGGTAAAATAATGCATATTCAAACATTGTGTAAGGGTTAGTCATGACACATAAGCGTCGGAACTATAAAGCCTAAAGGTAAATCAAATCACACGGAAGTCAAAACGTAAATCGCGGATTACACAAGAAATAAAGATATCATGTGGGACAAAAAGGAGGCTGTATCTAGTATCTAGGAACAGTTATAATGTTATAATTGTAATGCATTACAAGGAATACTGCAAAATATTGAAGCAAGTAATCCAGAAATCGAAGCAGCTTTATTATGAGAAAAAGATAATTACATCAGGCAACAAAATAAAAACTATATGGGATATAGTGAAGACATTGACAGGTGGGGCCAAAAAGGAAGAGGAACAGATAGCTCTAAAAATAAATGAGACTTTGGTAACAAATGCATGTAGTGTTGCAAACCTCTTAAACAAGTACCTCATTTCTGTTACTGGCAGCTTGAGGTTATCAGGTTTGGTGTGCAATGCCATGTAGTATCTGACACCAGTCTTTAAAAATAACTTCAGTAAAATGGAAATGACACTCACATGTCCCTAAGAAGTAGCATCCATCATAAAATCCCTAAAATGTTAGTAGTCCAGTGGGTATGATGACATATCAATAAAGTTAATCAAAGAGTGCTCAAGAGAGTTGAGTTCTATCTTAAGTCATTTGTATAATCAATCTCTTATTAGCAGAACATTTCCAGACCGGTTAAAATATGCTGAAGTTAAGCCTCATTACCAGAAAGGGGATAAAGAGATACCATCCAACCATCGACAAATTTCACTTTGCCATACTTAATTCAAAGGTAATAAATTAGAGGCTACAGGCATTTTCTGTGACCTGTCACAAGCCTTTGACTGTGTGAACCACAGCATTCTCTTAAGTAAATTAGAATGTTATGGTGTCACTGGCAATGCTGCGAAATGGTTTGAGTCTTATCTATCGAACAGGAAACGGAGGGTGTTGTTGCAAAATACATGTGCAGTAAGCAGTCAGTCCTCATCTGATTGGGAATTAATTACATGTGCTATTTCTCAAGGTTCCATCTTGGGTCAATTGCTTTCTCTTGTGTACATTAATGACCTCTCGTATATTACATAGCCTGTGCTAAATTTGTTTTATTTGCAGATGATAGAAACATTGCTATAAGTAGCAAGTTAAGTACATATTTAGAAATAGCTGAAAATCAAATTTTCACTGACATTAATAAATGGTTTAAAGCTAATTCACTGTCATTAAAATTTGAGAAGACCCACTAAATGCAGTTCGGAACCTGTAAGACATTTCCTTCCAGCATGTGTATAACTTATGAACACATGCAGCACCAAGAGATTGACAGTCTTAAATTTCTGGGATTACAACTCAATAATAAATTCAGATCGAAAGAGCATACCACTGAACTGCTTAAGTGCCTAAACAAGTCTGTACTTGCAGTGAGAATGATGTCAGATGTAGGAGATATAAATACTTCGCTTACTTTCATTCCATTATGTCATACGGGATCATATCCCAGGGTAACTCATCAAACTGAGCAAAAGTTTGTAGGGTGCAAAAGCATGTGATAAGAATTATTTGTGGTGTAAATTCAAGGACATCATGAAGAAACCTGTTCTTGGTACTTCGTATTCTTACCACTGCTTCTCAGTATATTTATTCCTTAATGAAATTTCTAGCAAGTAATATATCTTTATTTCCAACCAATAGCTCAATACATAGTATCAATACTAGGAATAAGAACAATCTACATAAAGACATAAAATCAGTTACCTTGGTCCAAGGGCGCCTCCGTGGCCGGCCAGAGTGGCCGAGCGGTTCTAGGCGCTACAGTCTGGACCCGCGAGACCGCTACGATCGCAGGTTCGAATCCTGCCTCGGGCATGGGTGTGTGTGATGTCCTTAGGTTAGTTAGGTTTAAGTAATTCTAAGTTCTAGGGGACTGATGACCTCAGAAGTTAAGTCCCATAGTGCTTGGAGCCATTTGAACCATTTTGAACCTTGGTCCAAAAAGGGGTCCAATATTCAGGAACACACATTTTCAATAAATTTCCAGCAACCATTAGAAACTTGGTTTCAGATAAAGCACGGTTTCAACAGAGTTTGAAAGAGTTTTGATAGGCATCTCCTTCTACTCTATAGATAACAATCTTAACAGAGACTGATAAGCCAGCATAAGTAAAAATATCATTTCAGTTTTGACAACAATTGATCACAACAGTCAAGATTAGGAACTTTTTGTATTATAAATTTATTAATACTGCGTAACAATGTTTCATTCTGACAGCATGTTAATTCTGTAAATATTAGCTGTTCCAGTTTACCGGTTGGTTGTATTCACCTATTTCGACTATCTCCTGACAGATGATCAGGGTAGTAAGCATTATATTCAAATGTTTTATGTTTTTATGTTCCACACCCACGAGAATCATTTCACTTTTTGGGTGTATGGAACGAAAACTGAATCTAATCTAATCTATAGAGACTTTGAGAACATTAAACGAACAAAACCATTCCTCAATAGTACGATATCACACCTTTTTCTATATTGGTTATTCCTGGCGATAATCTTAAAATTCAGTCTAGTTTTCATCTTTTCTAAATTTGGGTCTTAAACTGTATCTGATCCTGAAACGCCACTACCTGATTTCAGAATTTGTTTGAGCGTGATGTAATACATCTGGAATTTTCCTGCCTCTCTAGGCTTTTTGCAAATATATCTCCACTGCTTGCGAATTCTGAACGAGTATTACTCGTTAATACTAGTTTAAATTTACTAAAGATATCGATTAGTCTTTTTTGTCTCATTCCTGCTACCAAGACCATGTTCTTCCATATTTCTTCCACTACATCCGCTTTCCAGTCACCTATGATTATGAAATTTTCATCTACCTTTACATACTTACAGTTTCATTGTCCTAATATACTTTCTCTTTATCTTCTGCGTGTGACGACTCTATGTATACTTGAACAATTTTTTGTTTGCTGTTAATTCTGACTTGAATAACCCAGCCACTAAACTGTTCAAAGTAACTAACTCTGTCCTGCCTTCCTGGATAATACACACAGAAGGATGGAGTAGCCATGGGGTGTGTTATAGCTGGAACCGTAGATGATTTATTTTTGAACACATTAAAGCAAAAGGTAGCTACTAATAGACGGTTCTGGCACGGACATTCAACAGATACACAAACATTAAATGAACTTTATCCAAACAATTCACAATGGAACTATAAAACAATAAAACGATCAACTTCCTTGACCTTACAATAAAAAACATCCGCAACACACATCAATTTCAAATCTACAGAAAACACCAACATCACATAACATCATTTATGCAAATTCTTGTCAGCCTAAAGAACACAAACATGCATACTTTCATACTTTGATAAACAGATTAATGAATCTACCATTATAAGAAACTGCAATACAGAAGAAATTGGAGGTCCTCATATACTAGCACAACAAAACAACTTCAGTCCAAATATAGCCAACCAAATTTATGATAAATAAAACAAACCAAGATATGTTATGATTCATAGCGACACAAAATTAGTACGAGAGGTACCAATAAAAGGAAAGTAACATACATACCACAAATAGATACAGGAAATATATCAAAAAATCTTGAGACATTATTAAGGAAAACGGCAGTAAGACATGCGTACCGCGCTACATACAACCTAAGAACCAAATTCCACTCGGGCAAAACATAACTACAAACGCACATATACTAAGGGGTACATAAAATTAATTGTAATGACTGCGAAAAATTCTACATATTCTAATCAGGCAGAAATTTCAAATTTAGATACACAAACCCATCTATAATCTTCTGCCACATGCAAACAGAAAACCATAATGTAAACTAGAGCAAAAGCGCGATGAAAATTCCGCACTTATACCAATCGGCCCAATTTTAGAAGAAATAGAAATCTTCATACACACAAGCAAATACCCAGCTAAGATTCTCAACGAACAAACCGTCCTAAAACATACAAATTTTATTCACAACTTTATTGAAATTACAGACCACGACAATGGAAGAAAACAAATTTGCAGACAAAGAGAACATCAGCGAACATTAACAAAGAATTTACAACTTCCACGCACAACTCCATAGAGTAAATATCTCTGGAGTGGGCACTCACATGCGCAGAACAGATTTTGTGTTGTCAACACACATTGCCGGCCTGGTCACGTGATCTCGGGACGTCGTGTGTGTGTTCGCATAGCGCCCTGTATATTTAGAATGTCACTACATCCCTAGTACAAACGGATTTTTTTCGTACGTGTCGTGGATTATTTATACGAGGGCCATTCAGAAAGTAACCTCCGGTTGATTTAAAAAAATACACCAAGTTAAATAAAATTTTTTAATACACTCCTGGAAATGGAAAAAAGAACACATTGACACCGGTGTGTCAGACCCACCATACTTGCTCCGGACACTGCGAGAGGGCTGTACAAGCAATGATCACACGCACGGCACAGCGGACACACCAGGAACCCCGGTGTTGGCCGTCGAATGGCGCTAGCTGCGCAGCATTTGTGCACCGCCGCCGTCAGTGTCAGCCAATTTGCCGTGGCATACGGAGCTCCATCGCAGTCTTTAACACTGGCAGCATGCCGCGACAGCGTGGACGTGAACCGTATGTGCAGTTGACGGACTTTGAGCGAGGGCGTATAGTGGGCATGCAGGAGGCCGGGTGGACGTACCGCCGAATTGCTCAACACGTGGGGCGTGAGGTCTCCACAGTACATCGATGTTGTCGCCAGTGGTCGGCGGAAGGTGCACGTGCCCGTCGACCTGGGACCGGACCGCAGCGACGCACGGATGCACGCCAAGACCGTAGGATCCTACGCAGTGCCGTAGGGGACCGCACCGCCACTTCCCAGCAAATTAGGGACACTGTTGCTCCTGGGCTATCGGCGAGGACCATTCGCAACCGTCTCCATGAAGCTGGGCTACGGTCCCGCACACCGTTAGGCCGTCTTCCACTCACGCCCCAACATCGTGCAGCCCGCCTCCAGTGGTGTCGCGACAGGCGTGAATGGAGGGACGAATGGAGACGTGTCGTCTTCAGCGATGAGAGTCGCTTCTGCCTTGGTGCCAATGATGGTCGTATGCGTGTTTGGCGCCGTGCAGGTGAGCGCCACAATCAGGACTGCATACGACCGAGGCACACAGGGCCAACACCCGGCATCATGGTGTGGGGAGCGATCTCCTACACTGGCCGTACACCACTGGTGATCGTCGAGGGGACACTGAATAGTGCACGGTACATCCAAACCGTCATCGAACCCATCGTTCTACCATCCATAGACCGGCAAGGGAACTTGCTGTTCCAACAGGACAATGCACGTCCGCATGTATCCCGTGCCACCCAACGTGCTCTAGAAGGTGTAAGTCAACTACCCTGGCCAGCAAGATCTCCGGATCTGTCCCCCATTGAGCATGTTTGGGACTGGATGAAGCGTCGTCTCACGCGGTCTGCACGTCCAGCACGAACGCTGGTCCAACTGAGGCGCCAGGTGGGAATGGCATGGCAAGCCGTTCCACAGGACTACATCCAGCATCTCTACGATCGTCTCCATGGGAGAATAGCAGCCTGCATTGCTGCGAAAGGTGGATATACACTGTACTAGTGCCGACATTGTGCATGCTCTGTTGCCTGTGTCTATGTGCCTGTGGTTCTGTCAGTGTGATCATGTGATGTATCTGACCCCAGGAATGTGTCAATAAAGTTTCCCCTTCCTGGGACAATGAATTCACGGTGTTCTTATTTCAATTTCCAGGAGTGTATATACATCTTACAACTACATCTTTGCACTATTTTTCTACATAGTCTCCATAGCGATTGAGGCACTTATCGTATCTCTTCACAAGCTTTGAAATTCCTTCTGCATAAAAATCACCCGCTTGTGCCTGGAGCCAGCCTGTGACCGCATCTTTGAGCTCTTCGTCCATCAAACCGCTGTGAGCCGAGCCATTTCTTCAAATGCATGAAGAGGTGATAATCACTTGGCGCCAAGTCTGGGCTGTAAGGTGGATGGTTGATAACGTCCCACTTGAAGGACTCAAGAAGGGCCGTTGTTCTGCGAGCAGAGTGAGGACGGGCGTTATCGTGCAAAAAAACGATACCGGAAGTCAGCATACCACGGCGTTTGTTCTGTATAGCCCGTCGTAACTTTTTTATTGTTTCACAGTACACGTCTTGATTAATGGTCGTACCACGTTCCATGAATTCAACCAACAACACCCCTTTGGCATCCCAAAACACCGTTGCCATCAGTTTTCTGGCAGAAAAATATTGCGAGGCTTTTCTTGGTTTGGTAGGCGAATTTGAATGTGCCCACATCTTTGATTGTTCTTTTGTCTCAGGGTTCACGTACTTAACCCAGGTTTCGTCACCGGTCACGATTCTGTTTAACAATGGTTCTCCTTCATCCTCATAACGTGACAGAAAGTCTAATGCAGAGGCCATTCTTTGAGTTTTGTGGTGGTCGGTAAGAATTTTGGGCACCCATCGTGCACAGAACTTACGGTAACCCAATCTTGCTGTCACTATCTCGTACATGAGAGTCTTAGAAATCTGTGGAAAACCAGTAGACAACTCCGACATTGAGAAACGTCGCTTTTCACGAACTTTTGCATCAACTGTCTGAACGAGTTCGTCAGTCACCAATGATGGTCTACCACTCCTCTCTTCATCATGAACGTTTTCTCGTCCACTTTTAAATAAACGTACCCATTCATGGACAACTCCTTCACTCATAACTCTTGGTCCGTACACGGCACAAAGCTCACGATGAATAGCTGCTGCAGAATATCCTTTGGCTGTAAAAAACCTTATTACAGCACGCACTTCACATTTGGCGGGGTTTTCTATTGCAGCACACATTTCAAACTGCCACAAAAACTAAACTAGCGCAGGTACGACGTTCACTCGACCACGGCTTGATGCCGACTGACCTGTTGAGTGCGTGAACGCACAGATGGCGTCGCTACTCCCCCCACAACCCGCACTGTGACCAATCGGAGGTTACTTTCTGAACCACCCTCGTATATGTTGCGAAGACATTTTAACAGTATCCATTTGATACCGGGAATAAACCAGCTACGTAACTTTTAAGGGGAAGTGATATTACATTCAGCTTCTTTGCGATAGGTGTCATAGTTCAGATGCACAAGATTTTTCGTAGTTTTTGGTATGATGCCGCGCTTTATAGTATTACAGAGCCTGAAGTACATTTTTGCAGTGATAGTCCTGCAAAACGACTTGACAGTACGTTAGTACTTTCGCATGTGTCCGAAAAACACATTCGCTATTATATCCCTGCTAATTCCTTTTTTCTTGTATTTCTGCGTATTTATTTTCTCGTTTTTGCGACCTAAAGCACAATTTTTCTTACTGGTGGCACTTTGAGGTATTTATTTAACGCGTTTTAAGTACTTGCTCCCAGTTCATTAAATAAATAGTAGACGGAGTAATCTATATACATAATTGACAAATCACTGATAAATGCATGGAGGATAGTATTTACTGAAACAACTAACCTTTCCCTTTCCTGTTCCACTAGCAAATTTACGAGAGGAAGCGATTGTTTGTAAGCTTTTGTACGAGCCTTAATATTTATTATATAGTCATAAAATCGTAGAAAAATAGGTCTACAGAATCAAGTCTTAATTATAATGCGTCTCGAAATTTTTAAACGTATACAGTGTCTCTTACTAAAATGAAAACTATAATTAGAGCTATATGGAATGTACCCACGAAAAGTTACTATCCCTCCTTTCACATATTTTTCTTTCCATCTGTAGCAACAACGTAATTCACCATCGCTATTACGCTATCAACAAACGGTGAAACACAACAAAAACTCTTGGTATTATAAACTTCAAATGCTGCAGAAAGCACACAGGCACAGCGAAGTCCCGAGATCACGTGACAATCCTGGTTTAATGTTGACAACATGCGCAGAACGCAATGCTCACTCCAGAGATATTTACTCTATGCACAACTCCATAGATGAATAAGATGATTATGTAACCATTTAACATCGCTGACTTAGCAGCTGTCAACTGAGGCCATCAAACTTACGAAAAATATTAAATAAGTCTCAACGTATATTGCTTAGCAACCAATTCCGTTGCTGGGACATTATCTACAGTTTCATCTGCGCTACACTTAACGATACACAGCAATAAGAGGCATCAGACAGCGACACCCTTAAAGATGTGTTATCGATGTAAGTACCACGCAGATATATACAAAATCAAATAGACACAGATATATGCGCTAACGAGTCCATGTAGTTGCAGATGGCTTGATAATGGCCTAGAACCCTAAATAAGCTTACAGGACGAATAAGGCTTGTACACAACTCCGCCTCCTTAAACTCCTATCTGGCCGTACATGGAGTCTGGATCACTTCCAGAGGATTTCAAAAAAGAATGCTACTTCAGTTGTATCATTTTCTGCTGCTGTAGATATTACCTTAGATTCATCTGACTTCATTTACTTCATACCTGCTTTCTATTTCATTTCGCTGATCCCGTCATAGGGGACAGTCAGCTTCTGCTTAACTCGCGAAACAATTTATTTCCATATGTAAATTAAATACACAGAAATATGCATAACATTCATTGTCCAAACGATACGAAACAAGGAAGAGCTATATACTCAAAAACAAAGAATAAGCACAATGCTGCGCTGAACCAATGAACTCTAATTGTAACGTTCTCTGGCAGCATGCATCCAAAGTTAAAGTTAAAGGAACATTTCGATGTATAATGCTCACTATAACAAATAATTTATATGTATTTCTGTTAACTGAATTTCAAAAGGACACTTAATTTTGTGAGGAAAAGTATAATTACGAATTTTGCTATCATAAATGATTATTCAAAGAGTGTGAAATACTATCTGTGGAGGAGGATGTGAAAACCGCCACAGAAGAAACGATATGTAATGAGAAAGGACAAGGACTGTACAATAATTAGTTAAGATATAAATAGACAATATATTGTAATAGAATAGTTTGTCTTCTGCACGGACTGAATGGGAGAGGAACCCGTGACGTAGCTTTAGGCTCTTACGTAGTCTTCATTTGTCATAAGTCGATGATCGACGCCGTTTGTAGCTGGGATTGTAAAAGGTATGTAAAGATTTTAATAGTTTCTGTTAAAATATATTTATCTAGTAAAATCTGTTTATCACAATTACTGCAAAGTTCGCACCGGACATTACCCATTTTATTTAAGAAATTTCAGCATTTTATTGGATACCGCTGGCGGTGCGGAGCTGCGCCGCGAGCGAGCACTCTGCAGCAGCGGCGGATTTAAATATACGATCGCAATAACGACCACATCCTAAAAAGGGTACAGGTAGAGGTGAACGAAAGTAATAGTGTTTCTTTTCACAGCATTCAAGACGCAGAATAAAAAGAGATAGTAGATTTTATCTTGTGCATTCACAGGTAGATACAAGCTGCAGCTTTTGTAAATTTTCATTCAAAAAAGTGATAAATTCTGAACATATCGTAAAGTGTATTTAAAAGTGGATAATTTTCCAGGAGAGCTTAGTAATATAAAAAAGAAAACATTTTCATATAGTAAAGATAGTCTTATGCTTCAAAGCTAGTCGGGGTATATCCAGTAAACAAAAATCCACTGCAACGCGAAAATGTTTGCTAAGTTCGATGGACAATAATATTTTCATTCTTGCACAAACAGCTCTAGTACTTGAATAAAAGTAAAACTTGAATCATTATTTTGGGAATATTCAAAGAGATTCATTTTTATTAATCTGCAACAAAATATTTCATACGTAAAGTAATAACCACAGATGAAAAATTTATTGCAAATTTTCATTTCTCATATCCATCCATGTATATGGTAAGTTCAGTATCAACGGTTTCCCAATCAAATTAAACACAAAAGGCAAAGAACGTTTAAAACCAGACGGTCAACTCCCGAATAATTAAAACGCATTAAATAATACAGCCTATACCACTGTACTATGGAACGTATATAGTTGGAGTCACTAGTGTGGGCATGGAGTAAGAATGGTCACATAATAATTATGATGAAATAATATTTGAAATGTTTGCATGTTCATCTTGATAGTTCCTCAAAATGTAGTAAACAATTACACAAAATTTGGTGCCACTCCTGTTACTGATGCAAGCAAGAGAGCTTAAATACAGTATCATTCAATTTGCCTTTGATTTTTTTTGGTAAAGAAATTTCAAGTTCAGTCCTAAAGGTTCCTACTGAAACAATTACAAATTGTGGTTTACCAATCTGTAAACAGGTCATAATGTTTCCTTGTGTAACATTTCATTTAAATAAAGTACATTCACCACAATTTGGTTTCAAATCCAAAATTCCCGTTTGGGGCAAGTATGGACAGTTAAAGAGGGGTATGTGTGGACAGTCTCTATTTATGATTTAGACAAGTTTTCATTTTTCCGTGAGTTCATATGAAGGCCAAGTTTCTGGATGGTGCACCAAATGGAGGTAATGTACAATATTTGCGAACTTTCAGAATGCTGGAAGTGAAAAACAGGTCCACGACTTGTCTTATAACTGGAACAAAATGGTTATAGCCCCGTCATAAGCTGCATTGAGAAGTATATATTATTTCGTGATGGTGACTAGTTTCGGACACCTGTGTCCATTTTCAAATCATCCGTGCAGTAAATGTGACAAATACAGGCGATAGCCCACGTACAAAATCTTCCCCTCCAGTAATGAAAGCGGTATATAGCCGACTTAACAATACCAGTATGCTCCGCAAACTACGGACATTGGTGAATTCTATTGACCGTCCACATCACATAGGACGGGCATTAGAGAACTACCGCCTATATTTGCCACACTTACAGCCCGAAGGGTTTGAAAATGAACACATGTGCCCGGAAGTAGTCACCATCAAGAAATAAAATCTACTTCTCAATGCTACTTATGACGGAGCTGCAACCTATCATGTCAATGTACAATATTTGTTACAAAATTTGGTTAACTTTTATGTGTATGAGATTTATTAAAGAAAAAATTAAAGGTTTTTGGGAAACTTTTCCTTGTCTATATCGAAAACATACTGTCCACTTTCACCCCATGAAATTTTAGCCAGTGACCACACTTAACTCACACTGGGGTAAATGTGAAAGAGTGCAGGTATCTTGGCTTTTTCAGCTGGTGGTCAATATGTTGGACAATTGCTTTAATGCTCCACTTACAATGGAAACTGGTTAATCCAAAGGTATTAAATTCCAAAAATCTGCCTCAGGTAATTTTAGGATAAAACTTGAAACACAAAAAGGGTCCACACTACCCCCACCTTCCCCTATCTAGACTGAGCATTTGCAGTTCGTTTTCCAGATTTCCTAGCTTTCCTACCACATTCGCATTTCTGAAATTCCACTCCCCGACGAGCGAAACATTACGATTTCGTTGCTTCTTCTGTCTTTTTCTCGTTCTTACCTCCCTCATGGCAACCTCGTCCTAGGGATCCGAATAGGGATCGAGCAAGATGGCGCAGCGGTTAGCATTTGGGACGACGACAGTTGATGGTTCCTTTGAAAGAGCACGGCCGATTTCCTTCTCCGTCCTTTCCTAATCCGGTCTTGCGTCGATGGGACGTTCAGTTTCAAACTCTTCTTCGTCCTCAGAATGGGGGAGTGATTCGGAATCTTTTGCCAACGGAGGGATCATCATGGCACTTTTCAACTACAGGCCACATGCGGCAGGAAAACAAACTTAAAAAAGAAGCCGAAAACTAACAAATACACTACTGGCCATTAAAATTGCTACAACAAGATAAAATGCAGATCATAAACGGGTATTCATTGGACAAATATATTATAATAGAACTGACATGTGTTTACTTTTGCACGCAAATTGGGTGCATAGATCTTGAGAAATTAGCACCCAGAACAACCACCTCTGGCCATAATAACGGCCCTAATACGACATTGAGTCAAACAGAGCTTGGATGGCGTGTACAGGTACAGCTGCCCATGCAGCTTCAACACGATACCACAGTTCATCAAGAGTAGTGACTGGCTTATTGTGACGAGCCAGTTGCTCGGCCACCATTGACCAGACGGTTTCAGTTGGTGAGAGGTCTGGAGAATGTGCTGGCCAGGGCAGCAGTCGAACATTTTCTGTATCCAGAAATGCCCGTACAGGACCTGCAACATGCGGTCGTGCATTATCCTGCTGAAATGTAGGGTTTCGCAGGGATCGAATGAAGGGTAGAGCCACGGGTCGTAACACGTCTGATATGTAACGTCCACTGTTCAAAGTGCCGTCAATACGAACAAGAGGTGACCGAGACGTGTAACCAATGGCAACCCATACCATCACGGCGGGTAATACGCCAGTATGGCGACGACGAATACACGCTTCCAATGTGCGTTCACCGCCATGTCGCCAAACACTGATGCGACCATCATGATGCTGTAAACAGAACCTGGATTCATCCGAAAAAATGACGTTTTGGCATTCGTGCACCCAGGTTCGTCGTTGAGTACACCATCGCAGGCGCTCCTGTCTGTGATGCAGCGTCAAGGGTAACCGCAGCCACGGTCTCCGAGCTGATAGTCCATGCTGCTGCAAACGTCGTCGAACTGTTGGTGCAGATGGTTGCTGTCTTTCAAACGTCCCAATCTGTTGACTCAGCGATCGAGACGTGGCTGCACGATCCATTACAGCCATGCGGATAAGAAGCTTGTCATCTCGACTGCTAGTGAGACGAGGCCATTGGGATCCATCACGGCGTTCTGTATTACCCTCCTGGACCCACCGATTCCATATTCTGCTAACAGTCATTGGATCTCGACCAACGCGAGCAGCAATGTCGCGGTAGGCTACAATCCGACCTTTATCAAAGTCGGAAACGTGATGGTACGCATTTCTCCTCCTTACACGAGTCATCACAACAACGTTTCACCAGGCAACGCCGGTCAACTGCTGTTTGTGTACGAGAAATCGGTTAGAAACTTTCCTCATGTCAGCACGTTGTAGGTGTCGCTACCGGCGCCAACCTTGTGTGAATGCTCTGAATAGCTAATCATTTGCATAGCACAGCATCTTCTTCCTGTCGGTTAAATTTCGCGTCTGTAGCACGTCATCTTCGTGGTGTAGCAATTTTAATGGCCAGTGGTGTATCTATGACGTGTGAAGATGTAGGAATTTCACAACCCCTCTCGCAAGAACAGCTGACTGAAGCATATGCTGTGCGATATTGTATTTAATCTCCTCTTAACTTTCGTGCCATTTCAATTCCCTGCTAATATTCAGCAGTGTTCTCACTCCCTGGTGCCGGCCTTAGAATTCAAAAAGACAGTCTGCGGGCGGCTGAAATTGTAAATCATGCAGGCGCCGTCGTGAGAACATAAACACATGTGAGCGAGGGACCGCCAAGGAGGAGACAATCGATGAAAACTGAACCCGAGAAGTGGAAATATTTCATCAGGTCGTAATGTGGCTGTCGTCACCGGTGACTTTCGTAGCAGGAAAGTATTTCCACGGCGATATCGATTCCGGCGCCAGAAGTAATTGCTGACTTAGCACTCCCCGTCTGCTGGCGGACACTTGTAATTACCAGCCCAGCGGCTGCCACGTATGGAAGAGTGAGCTACGAAAAACCGTGTCACCGGGGCGACAACTTAGTGTGCTGGATGAATATTTAAACGTGGTCCCATCAGTAGCGCCGTGCTACTTGAAGACTTCCTTTTAAAATCAGCCAGCAGGTGCAGTGAAAAAGTGACTGAGAACGCCATTTATGCTCTAATTCTCCAAAACAATAGAAGTCTTAAGTAACAAAATACCGACAGTTGTTATTCTTCGTGGATTGACCAAGAATAGCTGCCAACATTCGAAACGAAGAAGTAAATATTCTCGAAGTAGTGAACCAACTTAAATCACTTAATAAAAGAAAGTCTTCTGGTCCAGACTGTATACCAATTAGGTTCCTTTCCGAGCATGCTGATGCACTAGCTCCATACTTAACAATCATATACAACCGTTCGCTCGACCAAAGATCCGCACCCAAAGACTGGAGAGTTGCACAGGTCACACGAATATTCAAGAAAGGTAGTAGGAGTAATCCACTAACTTACAGGCCCATATTTTAGAACATATATTATGTTCGAACATTATGGATTACCTCGAAGAAAACGGTCTGCTGACACACAGTCAACATGGATTTAGAAAGCATCGTTCCTGTGAAACGTAACTAGCTCTTTATTCACATGCAGGGTTGAGCGCTATTGACAAGGGATTTCAGATCAATTCCGTATTTCTGGATTTCCGGAAAGCTTTTGACACTGTACCACACAAGAGGCTCGTAGTGAAACTGCATGCTTATGGAATATCGTCTCAGTTATGAGACTGGATTTGTGATTTCCTGTCAGAGAGGTGACAGTTCGTAGTGACTGACGGAAAGTCATCGAGTAAAACAGAAGTCATTTCAGGCGTTCCCCAAGGTAGTGATATAGGCTCTTTGCTGTTCCTTATCTATATAAACGATTTAGGAGACAATCTGAGCAGCCGTCTCAGCCTGTTTGCAGGTGATGCAGTCGTTTATCGTCTAGTAAAGTCATCAGAAGATCAGAACAAATAGCGAAACGATTTAGAAAAGATATCTGAATGGTCTGAAAAGTGGCGGTTGACCCTAAATAACGAAAAGTGTGAGGTCAGCCACATGCGTGCTAAATGAACTCAAACTTCTGTTACACGATATATCAGTCTAATCTAAGAGCCGTAAATTCATGGGTGTTGTGTGATGTCCTTAGGTTAGTTAGGTTTAAGTAGTTTTCTAGGGGACTGATGACCACAGATGTTAAGTCCCATAGTGCTGAGAGCCATTTGAACCATTTGAACCGTAAATTCAACTAAATACCTAGGTATTACAATTACGAACATCTTAAATTGGAAGGAACACACAGAAAATTTTGTGGGGATGGCTAACCAAAGACTGCGTTTTATTGGTAGGACAGTTAGAAAATGTAACCGATCTACTACGGCGACTTCCCACACTACGCTTGTCCGTCCTCTTTTAGAATACTGCTGCGCGGTGTGGGATCCTTACAAGATAGGACTGACGGAGTACATCGAAAAAGTTCAAAGAAAGGCAGCACGTTTTGTATCATCGCAAAATATGGGACAGAGTGACACAGAAATGATACAGGATTTGAGCTGGACATCATTAAAAGAAAGGCTTTTTCGTTGCGACGGAATCTTCTCACGAAATTCCAATCACCAACTTTCTTCTCCGTATGCGAAAATATTTTGTTGACACCGACCTACATAGGGAGGAACGATCACGTAGATAAAATAAGGGAAATCAGAGCTCGTACGGAAAGATATAGGTTTTCATTCTTTCCGCGCGCTATACGAGATTGGAATAATAGAGAATTGTCAAGGTGGTCCGTTGAACCCTCTTCCAGGCACTTAAATGTGATTTGCCGAGAATCCATGCAGATGTAGATGTAGAAGTCTTTCATTGTGTGGATCTTTATGCTCTCTTAGAAGAGTTCATCTTTCATGGAACCGATGGTCACAGTTAACAAGCAGAATTTAAAGAACTTCACTGAATTATTCAGTCCATACTGCTGTCAGAGAAATTTTAGCGGCTGGGGGGAAAAAAAATCAAGAAATGAGTCCCACAAGGTTTAATTTTGGTTTCACTCGAACCCCTTACGTACGTGTATAACCTTCCACTTATTATACAGCATATAAACTTAGTAAATTTATTAAGGCTTCCAGTGTTACAATTAATTCTGCTAGAGAGATAGCGACGACAGAAATTGTTAATAATGTTTTTCAAAGAATAATTTAACATTAAAGTTCAGTAAGACAATCTCTATGGCAACAGAAGTTTATTTAGGCCGTTAACCGGTTTCAGTCTGTAATTTAGACCATTTTAAGGCCGTAAGTCCTGCAATGCAATAGAAATACATATTCAAAGGGATTTTTGTACAAAGAGATGTGGCTAGAAAAACATCTAAAATAAAAATAATAAGAATTTGCGTGGCCATCCGTTCAGCATCACTTGCCATTGGTACCAACAGTAATATTTAAGTACAAATTAAGGTAGCATTGTCACACCCATGGTGGCACTCAGATTCTCTCATTTTAAACCAAATATTTTAGGATTTTAATATTTTTGGTACAAATACAACATGCTTTGACAAAATGTTTTCTGTAACAGTCATTCGCTCTCTTACTAGTATAAATGGCCAGTATTTTACACCTACCAAATTTGCTTCTTTTATTTTTACGATATACTGTCGTCAGTAGACGTGGTAATAGATTTGTATGTTGGAGTACCTTACTTTTATGTTATTTCACACAGAATTTATTTATAAGACCAATGTAGTATTATATTACAGGAAATATTTCGTCAGTGCTAAATAGTACGTAGAGGTTTTATGGCGTGGTTTATAACCAGGTTCTTTGACAGTAGTATAAAATCCATGCGGGAGATTGTGTCAGTGGTTTCTTCTGACAAAAACTGGAGGCCGAGTTGTGGCTACAGTCGTCTGTGAAAGCTGAAACACGACGACCGATTTCCAAGCCACTGGACAACGGCTTCGTCCTCAGCATTCCGTCCTTTGTCGTGGTGTCTGGGGTGCGCCTCTGGAGCGTAACTATCGATAACGACAAGCCATCGCTATGGTAACCGAATACAGCCATGTCTGTTAAGACTAAAGAATTCATACAGATGCCTATAGAGGGTATTCTACGCACAAAAACGATCATCTCATGTCTGTTATTTCGTTTCTTTACTTTAAATTGATTATAATATGATTTATTGTGAACTTATATGTATGTATTACATTACAATTTCATGTGCCTAATTTTGAATGTACAGTAGCATTGTTGTTTCTGCGGTTACTAGATGGCGCTCGTAGCAACACCATGTTTACTTGCCCACACTTTCTAACGTGGGCACCTCAGTTTTGTTGCAACCCGTGTTCACTCAGGTACAAGCAGCCCTTAGCGGCTCACCATCTTATCTTATTTACAACCTTTCATGACGTCGCCTTTCCGGCTTAGATTTTTTTTAGAATGTGACTTGTAAGTACTGCATCTCTTTCCAGTCAGTACACACTTTAGTTTATTAATGTCTTATATACCTGTTATGTTTTAGAACAGTTAGTTTACTTCCGAAGATGACACTCATAGTAGCGTCGAAACATAGTCAATTTTTGACTTAATATTTGTGACCGAGGGCTTATTTGTTCTAATTCTGACACGGTCACCGAACCTTAGCAGCTATGTTCAAAAACTGTATGTATGCAATTTTTTATATATTTCTATATCCCCCATGAACCATGGACCTTGCCGTGGGTGGGGAGGCTTGCGTGCCTCAGCGATACAGATAGCCGTACCGTAGGTGCAGCCACAACGGAGGGGTATCTGTTGAGAGGCCAGACAAACGCGTGGTTCCTGAAGAGGGGCAGCAGCCTTTTCAGTAGTTGCAGGGGCAACAGTCTGGATGATTGACTGATCTGGCCTTGTAACACAAACCAAAACGGCCTTGCTGTGTTGGTACTGCGATCGGCTAAAAGCAAGGAGACACTACAGCCGTGATTTTTCCCGAGGGCATGCAGCTTTACTGTATGGTTAAATGATGATGGCGTCCTCTTGGGTAAAATATTCCGAAGGTAAAATAGTCCCCCATTCGGATCTCCGGGCGGGGACTACTCGAGAGGACGTCGTTATCAGGAGTAAGTAAACTGGCATTCGACGGATCGGAGCGTGGAATGTCAGGTCCCTTAATCGGGCAGGTAGGTTACAAAATTTAAAAAGGGAAATGGATAGGTTGAAGTTAGATACAGTGGGAATTAGTAAACTTCGGTGGCAGGAGGAACAAGACTTTTGGTCAGGCGAATACAGGGTTATAAATACAAAATCAAATAGGGGTAATGCAGGAGTCGGTTTAAAAATGAATACAAAAGTAGGAATGCTGGTAAGCTACTACAAACAGCATAGTGAACGCATTATTGTGGCCAAGATAGACACGAAGCCCACGCCTACTACAGTAGTACAAGTTTATATGCCAACTAGCTTTGCAGATGACGAAGAAATTGAAGAAATGTATGATGAGATAAAAGAAATTATTCAGATAGTGAAGGGAGACGAAAATTTAATAGTCATGGGTGACTGGAATTCCGTAGTAGGAAAAGGGAGAGAAGGAAACGTAGTAGGTGGATATGGATTGGGAGGTAGATATGAAAGAGAAAGCCGCCAGGTAGAATTTTGCACAGAGCACAATTTAATCATAGCTAACACTTGGTTCAAGAATCATAAAAGAAGGTTGTATACATGGAAGAACCTTGAAGATACTGAGAGGTTTCAGATAGATTATATAATGGTAAGACAGAGATTTAGGAACCAGGTTTTAAATTGTAAGACATTTCCAGAGGCAGATGTGGACTCTGACCACAATATGTTGGTCATGAACTGTAGATTAAAACTGAAGAAACTGCAAAAAGGTGGAAATTTAAGAAGATGGGACCTGGATAAACTGACTAAACCAGAGGTTGTACTGAGTTTCAGGGAGAGCATAAGGAAACAATTGACAGGAATGGGAGAAAGAAATACAGTAGAACAAGAATGGGTAGCTTTGAGGGATGAAGTAGTGAGGGTAGCAGAGGATAAAGTAGGTAAAAAGACGAGGGCTGCTAGAAATCCTTGGGTAACAGAAGAAATATTGAACTTAATTGATGAAAGGAGAAAATATAAAAATGCGCTAAATGAAGCAGGCAAAAAAGAATGCAAACGTCTCAAAAATGAGATCGACAGGAAGTGCAAAATGGCTAAGCAGGGATGGCTAGAGGACAAATGTAAGGATGTAGAGGCTTATCTCACTAGGGCTAAGATAGATACTGCCTACAGGAAAATTAAAGAGACCTTTGGAGAAAAGAGAACAGCTTGTATGAATATCAAGAGCTCAGATGGAAACCCAGTTCTAAGCAAAGATGGGAAAGTGGAAAGGTGGAAGGAGTATATAGAGGGTCTATACCAGGGCGATGTACTTGAGGAAAATATTATGGAAATGGAAGAGGATGTAGATGAAGATGAAATGGGAGATACGATGCTGCGTGAAGAGTTTGACAGAGCACTGAAAGATCTGAGTCGAAACAAAGCCCCGGGCGTAGACAACATTCCATTAGAACTACTGACAGCCTTGGGAGAGCCAGTCCTGACAAAACTCTACCATCTGGTGAGCAAGATATATGAGACAAGCGAAATACCCTCAGACTTCAAGAAGAATATAATAATTCCAATCCCAAAGAAAGAAGGTGTTGACAGATGTGAAAATTACCGAACTATCAGTTTAATAAGTCACGGCTGCAAAATACTAACGCGAATTCTTTACAGACGAATGGAAAAACCAGTAGAAACCGACCTCGGGGAAGATCGGTTTGGATTCCGTAGAAATATTGGAACATCTGGGGCAATACTGACCCTACGACTTACATTAGAAGCTAGATTAAGGAAAGGCAAACCTACGTTTCTAGCATTTGTAGACTTAGAGAAAGCTTTTGACAGTGTTCACTGGAATACTCTCTTTCAAATTCTGAAGGTGGCTGGGGTAAAATACAGGGAGCGAAAGGCTATTTACAATTTTTACAGAAACCAGATGGCAGTTATAAGAGTCGAGGGGTATGAAAGGGAAGCAGTGGCTGGGAAGGGAGTGAGACAGGGCTGTAGCCTCTCCCCGATGTTATTCTATCTGTATATTGAGCAAGCCGAGAACGAAACAAAAGAAAAATTTGGAGTAGGTATTAAAATCCAAGGAGAAGAAATAAAAATTTTGAGGTTTGCCGATGACATTGTAATTCTCTCAGAGACAGCGAAGGACTTGGAAGAGCAGTTGAACGGAATGGATAGTGTCTTGAAAGGAGGATATAAGATGAACATCAACAAAGGCAAAACGAGGATAATGGAATGTAGTCGAATTAAGTCGGGTGATGCTGAGGGGATTAGATTAGGAAATGAGACACTTAAAGTAGTAAAGGAGTTTTGCTATTTGGGGAGCAAAATAACTGATGATGGTCGAAGTAGACAGGATATAAAATGTAGACTGGCAATGGCAAGGAAGGCGTTTCTGAAGAAGAGAAATTTGTTAACATCGAGTATAGATTTAAGTGTCAGGAAGTCGTTTCTGAAAGTATTTGTATGGATTGTAGCCATGTATGGAAGTGAAACATGGACGATAAATAATTTGGACAAGAAGAGAATAGAAGGTATTGAGATGTGGTGCTATAGAAGAATGCTGAAGATTAGATGGGTAGATCACATAACTAATGAGGAGGTACTGAATAGGATTGGTGAGAAGAGGAGTTTGTGGCACAACTTGACTAGAAGAAGGGATCGGTAGGTAGGACATATTCTGAGGCATCAAGCGATCACCAATTTAGTATTGGAGGGCAGCGTGGAGGGTAAAAATCGTAGAGGGAGACAAAGAGATGAATACATTAAGAAGATTCAGAAGGATGTAGGCTGCAATAGTTACTGCGAGATGAAGAAGCTTGCGCAGGATACAGTAGCATGGAGAGCTGCATCAAACCAGTCTCAGGACTGAAGACTACAACAACAACAACATTTTTATATTTATTTTTCTTGTAAACTGGACTAATTGGATCCCCAAATCGGGGAATACCAGGGAGGTTTTAGAAAAGGTAGATCATGTTCGGAACAAATACTAAACCTCAAAAACATTATGGCATACCAAAAATCAAGGGCAAAGACACACGAAAACATGACAAGCTACCTGTAATAATTAACTCAAAAGTGATCCAGAAAGTTCATGCACACCAAATGTAAAGAATAAATAAAACAACGAAAACCCACTGATGATGGCACAGTGGTGCCGAAACATGTTTCGGTACTGAGAAAAATGGTGTTTTGTAGAACTGGCGGACCTCACATCCAACAATTTTTCCCAGTTTGAATGTGGTCGGCACTACTCTACCCTGTAACGCTTCATTCAAAAGAGAGGTAAAGTTAGCTTCCAACAACGGCCAAAAACGCACGTAAAATTCCTTGGGAAGGCCAGCTAGACCCGGGGACTTTTGAGAAGGCGATCCCACAAGTTCGTAAACTTCCTGAGGCTCAAAGGCAGCTAAGAGCTTTGCGTTATGTTCAGGTGTAATGATCGTATTCAAGACGCAGACAAGGGGGTCGTAAAAGGTTTCATTGGACTCCTCGATGTCGTAGATGTCTACATGGTACTGGAGTAAGATATGAACTATATCAGCTTGCGCCATTACGATATGTCCATCATTTATCGTGAGACAATGAATACAAGCGCGTCGGCGACGAGTCTGATGCCGTAGCAGTGATGTAAGGAAGTCAGTTCTTCCGTCACCAATGAACGCGGTTTCGGTGGGATTTTCAAACCTTCCATTTGTATTTTGCCTTTACACGCCTAACATCCGCAATTCGCAGAGGGTCGTGATCCGAAGCAGCATAAAGTTCACGCAGGATGGAATAGTAATACTTGTAAGTTCTCCGAAAGTTTCGCGCTTTGGCAGCACAGAAAAGTATCAAAGTTTGCCTGAGCCACGGTTTGGCTAGCTGTGTCCACCAGTCAAGGATGGAAGAGTATTTCCCAGTGGACCTAGAGTACGCTCCCACACGACTCGCATCGCGCCATCGAGAGAGGGGTCAGCTAGGTGAGCGACGTGTAACGTCCACGGTTGGCGAAACAATTCGACTGTCTCCCGTTCAAGATTGAGAGTTATGGTCACGGCACATTGGTCCGTAAAGGAAGCTGGGATGACATCAACATTAAGAATACTATTGCTCAGTCTGATAAGTATAACCTATCTAACAGTACAGAAATCGCAGTAAAGTCGGTAAATTTAACGTAAGTCGGGTATTTATTTATCCACACATCTCTTAGGCGAAAGGAGCTGACCAATTCATGTAATTCACGAGAGAAATTAAAATTTGGAGATTGATCAGTAGGACACAATACACAGTTAAAATCACCACTCAACAGAATACCCGGAGTACTCTTATGCAACAGATGAACAAAAGCCAGAAACTTCCTGGCAGATTAAAACTGTGTGCCCGACCGAGACTCGAACTCGGGAGCTTTGCCTGCGCAGGAGAGCTTCTGTAAAGTTTGGAAGGTAGGAGACGAGATACTGGCAGAAGTAAAGCTGTGAGGACCGGGCGTGAGTCGTGTTTCGGTAGCTCAGATGGTAGAGCACTTGCCCGGGAAGACAATGGTCCCGACTTCGAGTCTCGGTCGGGCACACAGTTTTAATCTGCCTGGAAGTTTCATATCAGCGCACACTCCGCTGCAGAGCGAAAATCTCATTCTGGAAACAGTATCCTCTTTATAAAAAGGCGAACGATCCACTGCGTGACCATTGCCAGACCAAGCAGCAATCGGTATTGTAATTGTCAACTGTCGAAGCTGCGTTGGTAAAGTACCGGAACTTCAAGCGCTGATAGAAAGCACCGAAGCTGAAATCGTTATAGGTACAGAAAGCTGGCTTAAACCAGAGATAAATTCTGCCGAAATTTTTACAAAGGTACAGACGGTGTTTAGGAAGGATAGATTGCATGCAACCGGTGGTGGAGTGTTCGTCGCTGTTAGTAATAGTTTATCCTGTAGTGAAGTAGAAGTGGATAGTTCCTGTGAATTATTATGGGTGGAGGTTACACTCAACAACCGAGCTAGGTTAATAATTGGCTCCTTTTACCGACCTCCCGACTCAGCAGCGTTAGTGGCAGAACAACTGAGAGAAAATTTGGAATACATTTCACATAAATTTCCTCAGCATGTTATAGTCTTAGGTGAAGATTTGAATTTACCAGATATAGACTGGGACACTCAGATGTTTAGGACGGGTGGTAGGGACAGAGCATCGAGTGACATTATACTGAGTGCACTATCCGAAAATTACCTCGAGCAATTAAACAGAGAACCGACTCGTGGAGATAACATCTTGGACCTACTGATAACAAACAGACCCGAACTTTTCGACTCTGTAAGTGCAGAACAGGGAATCAGTGATCATAAGGCCGTTGCAGCATCCCTGAATATGGAAGTTAATAGGAATATAAAAAAAGGGAGGAAGGTTTATCTGTTTAGCAAGAGTAATAGAAGGCAGATTTCAGACTACCTAACAGATCAAAACGAAAATTTCTGTTCCGACACTGACAATGTTGAGTGTTTATGGAAAAAGTTCAAGGCAATCGTAAAATGCGTTTTAGACAGGCACGTGCCGAGTAAACCTGTGAGGGACGGGAAAAACCCACCGTGGTACAACAACGAAGTTAGGAAACTACTGCGAAAGCAAAGAGAGCTTCACTCCAAGTTTAAACGCAGCCAAACCCTCTCAGACAAACAGAAGCTAAGCGATGTCAAAGTTAGCGTAAGGAGGGCTATGCGAGAAGCGTTCAGTGAATTCGAAAGTAAAATTTTATGTACCGACTTGACAGAAAATCCTAGGAAGTTCTGGTCTTACGTTAAATCAGTAAGTGGCTCGAAACAGCATGTCCAGACACTCCGGGATGATGATGGCATTGAAACAGAGGATGACACGCGTAAAGCTGAAATACTAAACACCTTTTTCCAAAGCTGTTTCACAGAGGAAGACTGCACTGCAGTTCCTTCTCCAAATCCTCGCACAAACGAAAAAAATGGCTGACATCGAAATAAGTGTCCAAGGAATAGAAAAGCAACTGGAATCACTCAACAGAGGAAAGACCACTCGACCTGACGGGATACCAATTCGATTCTACACAGAGTACGCGAAAGAACTTGCCCCCCTTCTAACAGCCGTGTACCGCAAGTCTCTAGAGGAACGGAGGGTTCCAAATGATTGGAAAAGAGCACAGGTAGTCCCAGTCTTCAAGAAGGGTCGTCGAGCAGATGCGCAAAACTATAGACCTATATCTCTGACGTCGATCTGTTGTAGAATTTTAGAACATGTTTTTTGCTCGAGTATCATGTCGTTTTTGGAAACCCAGAATCTGCTATGTAGGAATCAACATGGATTCCGGAAACAGCGATCGTGTGAGACCCAACTCGCGTTATTTGTTCATGAGACCCAGAAAATATTAGATACAGGCTCCCAGGTAGATGCTATTTTTCTTGACTTCCGGAAGGCGTTCGATACAGTTCCGCACTGTCGCCTGATAAACAAAGTAAGAGCCTACGGAATATCAGACCAGCTGTGTGGCTGGATTGAAGAGTTTTTAGCAAACAGAACACAGCATGTTGTTATCAATGGAGAGACGTCTACAGACGTTAAAGTAACCTCTGGCGTGCCACAGGGGAGTGTTATGGGACCATCGCTTTTCACAATATATATAAATGACCTAGTAGATAGTGTCGGAAGTTCCATGCGGCTTTTCGCGAATGATGCTGTAGTATACAGAGAAGTTGCAGCATTAGAAAATTGTAGCGAAATGCAGGAAGATCTGCAGCGGATAGGCACTTGGTGCAGGGAGTGGCAACTGTCCCTTAACATAGACAAATGTAATGTATTGCGAATACATAGAAAGAAGGATCCTTTATTGTATGATTGTATGATAGCGGAACAAACACTGGTAGCAGTTACTTCTGTAAAATATCTGGGAGTATGCGTGCGGAACGATTTGAAGTGGAATGATCATATAAAATTAATTGTTGGTAAGGCGGGTACCAGGTTGAGATTCATTGGGAGAGTGCTTAGAAAATGTAGTCCATCAACAAAGGAGGTGGCTTACAAAACACTCGTTCGACCTATACTTGAGTATTGCTCATCAGTGTGGGATCCGTACCAGATCGGGTTGACGGAAGAGATAGAGAAGATCCAAAGAAGAGCGGCGCGTTTCGTCACAGGGTTATTTGGTAAGCGGGATAGCGTTACGGAGATGTTTAATAAACTCAAGTGGCAGACTCTGCAAGAGAGGCGCTCTGCATCGCGGCGTAGCTTGCTCGCTGGGTTTCGAGAGGGTGCGTTTCTGGATGAGGTATCGAATATATTGCTTCCCCCTACTTATACCTCCCGAGGAGATCACGAATGTAAAATTAGAGAGATTAGAGCGCGCACGGAGGCTTTCAGACAGTCGTTCTTCCCGCGAACCATACGCGACTGGAACAGGAAAGGGAGGTAATGACAGCGGCACGTTAAGTGCCCTCCGCCACACACCGTTGGGTGGCTTGCGGAGTATAAATGTAGATGTAGAAGGGGCATATAAAAGAACCAAGGTAAGATTAAAAAGTTGACAACCTATGCCCGTGCCAGAATCCAATATTTTCACCTCAGCAATAGGCATGCCTTCACGAAAGAATATTCGGGAGCTACATTAAAGATCATACGAAAATCAGGTAAGGAGAAATTACTAAATAAAACTTCCTGTAAGAAGACTGTGTCCGGGCACGAATCATAAATGAACTGACGCAGCGAAGCCAATCGCAATTCTGATTCCACACGATTAACATTTAACGAAAGAAACGTGTAAGCTTGGGTTATTGGTCACAGCTATACAGGGATGTACGGAAGGTATTGAGCAAAATTAGGTAGACAGCTGAGCGTCAAAGTCCATTGCAGAGTCCACAGATGTATAGACACCGGGGGACCAGAACCCCATCACCACAACCTTTTTTTCTTAGATTTATTACGTGCCACCGCACGGTCAGGTTGTAAACGCTGTTTCTGTTGGCTACGTGGTATGACCGCCTCTGCAGACGGAGGTGTGGGAGGGGTTATAGGCACAGCCTCCTGGCCCTCAGAACAAGAACAAGGGTCATGTACTGCAGGTCCAGTCACTAAGGCAGAAGCATTTTGTGGAACTACCAAAACAACAAGTGATACTTGGTCGATAATTTTATTCTCCACAGGAGTTGTTGCAGGCGGCAGATTCGGGAAACCGACGGCGTCTGAAGAATAAGGAGCAGGAGGACATTGCGTTGTCTCAGACTGTAAAGGAGGACACAAAGACAAAGGGGGGACTCCGCTCCCTCTCCACGCACAGGCAGCTCAGTAGGAGCCACTTCCCGAGCAGGAGGGATGCTGGAGCCAACTTCTGCGGCACTCACTGTACCACGAATGGGAGGTATCGTAGCATCGAGAGGAGCAGAGAACACAATCGAGGCGGAGGAGGTTGGGGCAGAAGGCACAGCCAAATCCTCACCCTCGCCATCTTGAGTACGACGTCGCTTGTTTGTCATTTTTTCGGGTTTCTATCCTGGGGGCAATAGTATTCTGAACCTGTCGCGGAGGTAAAGGTGGAAATTCAGTCACACGATTATCAGAACTGACTTTTTGTTCATTATGACCTGAAGCAGAAGCAGAAGCAGGTCCGACGTCGGGAGTGGAAGGAACAAGATCAGCAACCGTCAATTTGCGACGCTGTAATAATCACGGCTTTAATGCAAAAACCCTCCGCGGGCAATTAGGCCGATCGTGTCCACTTTCATTACATAGTAAGCAGGTTCCCTCTTCACCAGGATACATGACACGAACGCCATAAGAACACTCTAGTAAATGTGATGGAATATCGAGCTTAACATGCTTTTCCACTGAACGAATTCCACTATAACACTGTGATCTGTGTTGAGTACATCTACATCTAAATTTATATTGCGCAAGCCACCCAAAGGTGTGTGGCGGAGGGCACTTTACGTGTCACTGTCATTACCTCCTTTTCCTGATCCACTCGCGTATGGTTCGCGGGAAGAACGACTGCCGGAAAGCCGCCTTGCGCCCTCGAATCTCTCTAATTTTACATTCGTGATATCCTCGGGAGGTATAAGTAGGGGGAAGCAATATATTGGATACCTCATCCAGAAACGCATCCTCTCGAATCCTGGACAGCAAGCTACACCGCGATGCAGAGCGCCTCTCTTGCAGAGTCTGCCACCTGAGTTTGCTAAACATCTCCGTAACGCTATCCCGCTTACCAAATAACCCTGTGACGAAACGCCCCGCTCTTCTTTGGATCTTCTCTATCTCCTCTGTCAACCCGACCTGGTACGGATCCCACACTGATGAGCAATACTCAAGAATAGGCCGAACGAGTGTTTTGTAAGCCACCTCCTTTGTTGATGGACTACATTTTCTAAGGGCTCTCCCAATGAATCTCAACCTGGCACCCGCCTTACCAACAATTAATTTTATATGATCATTCCACTTCAGATCGTTCCGTACGCATACTCCCAGATATTTCACAGAAGTAACTGCTACCAGCGTTTGTTCCGCTATCATATAATCATACAATAAAGGAGTAGATCAGAGTTCACGACGGACGTTTTTCACATTACCATAAGGAGTCAATAGGTCCTTTAGAAAGTTGTCGTCAACCTCAGGCGGGAGGCTGAACACTCGAAAATTGGTACAGTCAATTTCAGCATCTGCGAATGACACCGTACTAACAGAATTATCGCGATGCTTGAACGGTACACGGGAACCATGTCGCGACAATAAACTTTCAACGTGAAGGGGATCCATGAAAACACGTACTCATCTGCGTCAAAATAAGAGGTGTGCACATGATCAGAATTCACGTGAATGTCATCGACAAGCCCATCGTGGATTTCTAGATACCCGGGCTGCACATGTGGGTCGACAGAAGCGTCCGATCCCACGCGTCGGCTTTGACCCGTGACGTAAGGGTGTTGTCGTGTGTGACGTCATGACGGCGCGGAGTTTGGTTTGAGTGTGGCTGTCTCCAGTTCTGTTTTATCTTATTTTATTTACTTTTCTGATCTGTTCGTTCTATCTCGTGAGGATTTTTTTTTTTAATTTAAAAACACTTATTACTTATTTTAATTATCTGTTTCCTCCAATTTCTGTTTTAGTTTATTATATTTATCTTTCTGATCTGTTCGTTCTATCCCGTGAGATTTTTTTTAAAAAAAGACAAAAAACACTAATGAGCTACTGAAGCATCTTTATCTTCTATGGGTAGCAGGGGTTACGACCCCTGGGGAGGTGGTTGGGTATTCATGCATGGCTGTCTTCACTTACACGTTGTAGCTACGCAAGGCGTCCAAATTTGTTTATATTTAGTTTGCCCCCCACCCAAAACACCCTATTTCCCGCGCTTGTCCCGTTAGTGTCATTAGGCTTCTTGTGGAAAGGTGTGTGTGTGTTTGTGTTTCCGCCATATTTGTGACGTCATGGGTCAAAGCAGACGGGCGGGATCGGACGCTTCCGTATTTCCGCACATGTCGCGTTTTTTTATCCAAAGTGAAGCTCACAGTACCTTTCCGTGGAATACACGTGGATATCTTGGTAGCCATAGAGGAGCGGCCGACCCCGCTGCAAGTAGGCGAACACAGACAGACAGCAAGGCGGAGCGGAGGCACTGCGACTCACTCGGCAGGCAGAGCAACACTAACGAGGAAAACTCCACACAAGCGACGCTGCGGCAAGTGAAATAAACAAGAACATTCCCGCTCCGCGCTCGAAGTGGAACTATCCATCTGACGTAAAACACGTACTCGTCTGTGTCAAAATAAGCGGTGTGCACCTGATCAGAATTCGCGTGAATGTCATCGACAAGCCCATCGTGGACTTCTAGAGACCCGGGCTGCACATTTCGCGTTGTTTTATCGAAAGTGAAGCTCACTGACACATATGAAGGGCGTATTTCAATATTGGTACAAGTCCATTTCTGTTCGTTTTGAGATACAGGGTCCTAAGGTTAAATGAGCGCTGAAAATTCTGCAGTTGAGATACCAGAAATATTCAAGTATATGGCTTGTTGCTAGAGATGAACCTTTCTTTCTATTTGTTTGGATCATTAATTTCAGCAGCATTATAGGCAGAAAAGTGGAGGCAATGGAGCTGTATCACTATTGAAATAAAATAAACTGACCATTGTACATACACCTATTAATTCTTTTATTGCAAATAATTTTTATTACAGTTTTAATGTACACCTCCTTATTAAATTCACATGTATAATTGAACTACACAGTCAGATATGTTTCAGGTCAATTGGTTTCTGTAAAACTAAGAATTACATTCTTCTTCTTCTTCTTCTTTATGTTGCAGACCTCTGTCTTCTGTTTGTAGAGCAAGGAAATAACTGTGTTTGATAGCTGGAATATAAGGGAGCAAATCAAGCATACCCTGCTTCTTATTTTTCAGCACTTTTCTCATGTGTGGGTAAAGTTGTGAAACTGCAATAGTACCATATGCGTGTGGTCTCCCTCTACCTCGTTTCATAGCAAAGTTTATGACTAGGAAGTCAATATCATCATTCAGTGTTTCCTTGTAGAGCTTTTTGCACGGCTTCCGCCTCTCAAAACCGCATCCATTTTATTTTCAGCCAGTTACATTGCACACACTCTTCATTTCGCTTCCCATTTACCATTGCATTTTGTAACTGTTTCAGTGCTTCATTTCTGAGCATGCAAATTTATTTTTTGTGCCAGTTTTCCTAATTGTTTCAAAAATATCATCTGAGCAGAACAGAAACTCTTTCTAATTTATTTGTTTTTCTATCTGAGCAGGTATGAGTGCCATGGGAGCAGCAACTTTAAATCAGTAATGTTGACATGAAATTGAGGAGATCGTGTCACTTTCATTAGTGTTAGGGCAATGTTTATGTTCCTGTTTTGCCCACCACACGTGTCACTGTACGCAACTACCTGTTTTTGAGAAGTGACACATTTTTAAATATGTTTCAATAAACAGGTACCAATTTCCTGTGAACCTCCTGATCCAGATGTTTCATCCCAAAAATACATATGGATTTTGCCGTCAGTTAAATTGTGGCATCCCAAATTATACACGTACGTGTTTCTTCTGTAGTACGATATCGATGTTGTCAGTTCAGGAAATGCGAGTGTTTTTTGCAGATCAAAGGTAAAAACGAACATCTGGGAATCTGCCTCTTTACTACATGCTTTGTCTGTAGCCATTTCTGTTCTTGCAGCTTCAGCCCTCCTAGGGTGAAGCTCCTTCTCAGTTTGAAGCTTTCTTTTTTTCTTCTGCATTGGTAGCAGCGTCCATTTCAAAGCTCAGTTTGTCACAAAAAGAGCAAGTGTCTTTACGTGGTGGTCGAAATGTCAGGTTGAAGTCTTTGTTAAAGATTTTTCGATAGATGTGCTCCCGCACAATTTCTTTACTGTGAGATACGCATTTATCTTTGTACAGATCGTACATTTTGGCCGCACACAGCTCAGAATTTAAAAACCTTTTGTGGGCATTATCCTTCCTAGCATAATGGCTCTCGGAAACTGGGAAGCTTTTGATGTGTTCCTTTACTTCATTGATCAGACCTTCCGGTACAGAGAATTCAATCTGATGTTTGCCCCTTCCGTCAAGGTGAGGTGTACCTTGCTGTTAAAAGCCTAGAGAGTCGTCCATTATAAATGTCAAAAGTATTCAAGAAAAACTTCTTGCGTACTATTGCACATTTTCCGTTCACATGTATTCGACATTCATAAATACAGCTTTTCTGAGAACCAGAGCCATCTCTTGGCCGTCGGCGGTTAACTGAATGATACGTGCATAAACCATTCAGATAACTATTTTGGCGATTAATGTCACCCATAGCACAGAAATTTTCAAATAACATCATCCTCTCATCCTCTGAAATTTTTTTGAAAAATTTACGTGCACACCTGCAGTCCACATTGCGAAAATCTTTTGGAGGAATTATTTTACCAATTTCTGTGACGTATCACTCCCCAGTGTTCCTTTTTTTCTTTCGAATGTGCTTTTAATATGTGTCCGTTTTCCTTGCACCATTCTTGCTTCCAGTACGCTTCCTTCTTGTCTGCATATTTTCTGCTGCTCCGTTCGCACAGGCATCAGTAACAGTGTCAAAAAATGTATGTGAAATCTTATGGGACTTAACTGCTAAGGTCATCAGTCCCTAAGCTTACACACTACTTAACCTAAATTATCCTTAGGACAAACACACACACTCCCATGCCCGAGGGAGGACTCGAACCTCCGCCGGGACCAGCCGCACAGTCCGTGACTGCAGCGCCCTAGACCGCTCGGCTAATCCCGCGCGGCTAGTAACAGTGTCTCCTGTTTCGTCATTTTTTGCACTTTCATTGGAAGTTTCATGGTCATCGGTACGGGTATCTAGATAGAAAGTAACAGAAGTTATTATTTATGATTTATTGTCAACATAAGAGAAAAGTAAGTAAATTCTTTTTATCTGCAATACTTTGAAAACGTGGATCATCAATTGTATCACAGCCACTGGATAATTCTCCTGAATCCATCATCAAATGGTTCAAATGGCTCTGAGCACTATGGGACTCAACTGCTGTGGTCATTAGTCCCCTAGAACTTAGAACTACTTAAACCTAACTAACCTAAGGACATCACACACATCCATGCCCGAGGCAGGATTCGAACCTGCGACCGTAGCAGTCGCACGGTTCCGGACTGCGCGCCTAGAACCGCGAGACCACCGCGGCCGGCAATCCATCATCCTCACAAGAAATAGCAACACGCCACAATGCACAAAAGCACGCGGACTTGCACCACTACTGAAGTACATTCCTGCTTGTTTTCTCTAATGCGTCGGAGTTGAGATGCACTCTGTTAGTAGCAGGACTAAGCTGGAGCTTCCCACTATGCAAATAAATTAAAAACGGCTTGTGTGAGTACGTACGTGAGGATAACTCCATTTTTTTTTCAAAAGTGGACTTGTACTACTATTGAAATAAGCTCTTCATATGGCGTCAACCAAGCGTCTACGACCCGAACTCGTACATTCATTATGTATATTCCCATAAAGGAGAGACATTTTACTTGAGAGTCTACTGCAATGCCTGTGTTATTCCGAATTACAATGCACGCATATCCAAAGGAACTTTGCGTTGTATTAGGAATAACACAGGAACTGCAGTATTGTAAATAAACTTCTGTTCCGGTCGAGACTGTTTTACTGAATTCTGTACACATTTTATCGATCGCTGCTTACGCTCTATTAATAGAATGCTTTGTAAAACTTTAAATTATTTAATGGTTTTTCGAAAACAGGCTTCCCTTAATTTTGGATAATATACAGGGATTCCCGCTTTTTAAACGAATATAACAGTACCAACAATTCGTGCTGCAAATATACAGGAATCTGTAAACATGATAGAATGTCACAAATTTTTGGGTATAAATATTGATCAATTCTTGAGCCGGTCAGACAGCTATTTGTAAGATTTAATATAAACAATAGCTGTAAGATTTAATATAGTTTTATTGTTTCGATTATAAGAAATTATTTTTTAAAAATCTCAGTTTCAGAACAGTATTATGTAGAAAATTATTAGACACTCTAAGTTTATTCACTTATTTATTTATTAATTTATTGAGACATCAGTCTTCTGACTGGTTTGATGCGTCCCGCCACGAAATCCTCTTCTGTGGCAATTTCTTAGACTCAGAGTAGCACTTGTGTGACGTACGTCTTCTGTTATTTGCTGAATGTATCCCAATTTCTGTTTTCATCTACACGTTTTAGGTTCTGCAGCTCCCTCTAGTACCACTGAAGTTATTCCGTGAAGTCTTAACAGATGTCCTATCATCCTGTCCGTTCTTCTTGTCAGTGTTTCCCATGTATTCCTTACGTCGCCAATTCTGCGCAGACCCTCCTTATTCCTTACCTTATGAGTCCACCTAATTTTCAGTATTATTCTGTAGCACCACATCTCAAACGATTCGATTCTCTTCTGTTCCGGGTTTGCCACAGTCCATGTTTCACTACCGTACTGTGCTGTGCTTCAGACGTACATTGTCCGAAATTTCTTCCTAGAATTAAAACCTATGTTTGATGCTAGTAGACTTCTCTTGGCCAGAAATTTGTAAGTAGGCTGTATAGTTCTTTATGTTGGTAACGCCACGTAGCGCTCTGTATGAAAATCGCTGACTGCGCTGTGTGCAGTCTGTGGCTGGTTGGACTCATTGTTGGAATATTCGCTAGTGTGGCGTTGGGCAGTTGGATGTGAACAGTGCGTAGCGTTGGGCAGTTGGAGGTGAGCCGCCAGCAGTGGTGGATGTGGGAAGAGAGATGGCAGAGTATTGAGAGCGGACGATCTGGACGTGTGTCCGTCAGAAAAACGAAATTTGTTTAACTGGATGTCACTCTTGGAAATGGAAAAAAGAACACATTGACACCGGTGTGTCAGACCCACCATACTTGCTCCGGACACTGCGAGAGGGCTGTACAAGGAATGATCACACGCACGGCACAGCGGACACACCAGGAACCGCGGTGTTGGCCGTCGAATGGCGCTAGCTGCGCAGCATTTGTGCACCGCCGCCGTCAGTGTCAGCCAGTTTGCCGTGGCATACGGAGCTCCATCGCAGTCTTTAACACTGGTAGCATGCCGCGACAGCGTGGACGTGAACCGTATGTGCAGTTGACGGACTTTGAGCGAGGGCGTATAGTGGGCATGCGGGAGGCCGGGTGGACGTACCGCCGAATTGCTCAACACGTGGGGCGTGAGGTCTCCACAGTACATCGATGTTGTCGCCAGTGGTCGGCGGAAGGTGCACGTGCCCGTCGACCTGGGACCGGACCGCAGCGACGCACGGATGCACGCCAAGACCGTAGGATCCTACGCAGTGCCGTAGGGGACCGCACCGCCACTTACCAGCAAATTAGGGACACTGTTGCTCCTGGGGTATCGGCGAGGACCATTCGCAACCGTCTCCATGAAGCTGGGCTGCGGTCCCGCACACCGTTAGGCCGTCTTCCGCTCACGCCCCAACATCGTGCAGCCCGCCTCCAGTGGTGTCGCGACAGGCGTGAATGGAGGGACGAATGGAGACGTGTCGTCTTCAGCGATGAGAGTCGCTTCTGCCTCGGTGCCAATGATGGTCGTATGCGTGTTTGGCGCCGTGCAGGTGAGCGCCACAATCAGGACTGCATACGACCGAGGCACACAGGGCCAACACCCGGCATCATGGTGTGGGGAGCGATCTCCTACACTGGCCGTACACCACTGGTGATCGTCGAGGGGACACTGAATAGTGCACGGTACATCCAAACCGTCATCGAACCCATCGTTCTACCATTCCTAGACCGGCAAGGGAACTTGCTGTTCCAACAGGACAATGCACGTCCGCATGTATCCCGTGCCACCCAACGTGCTCTAGAAGGTGTAAGTCAACTACCCTGGCCAGCAAGATCTCCGGATCTGTCCCCCATTGAGCATGTTTGGGACTGGATGAAGCGTCGTCTCACGCGGTCTGCACGTCCAGCACGAACGCTGGTCCAACTGAGGCGCCAGGTGGAAATGGCATGGCAAGCCGTTCCACAGGACTACATCCAGCATCTCTACGATCGTCTCCATGGGAGAATAGCAGCCTGCATTGCTGCGAAAGGTGGATATACACTGTACTAGTGCCGACATTGTGCATGCTCTGTTGCCTGTGTCTATGTGCCTGTGGTTCTGTCAGTGTGATCATGTGATGTATCTGACCCCAGGAATGTGTCAATAAAGTTTCCCCTTCCTGGGACAATGAATTCACGGTGTTCTTATTTCAATTTCCAGGAGTGTATGTATTATGACTTTTGAACGCTATTAAGGTAAATACATTGTTTGTCCTCTATTAAAATCTTTCATTTGCTAACTATGCCTATCAGTAGTTAATGCCTGCAGTAATTAGAATATTTTATTTAGTTGGCAGTATTGGCGCTTGCTGTGTTGCAGTAGTTCGAGTACCGAAGATTTTTGTGAGGTAAGTGATTCATAAAGGGTATAGGTTATTGTTAGCCAGGGCCATTCTTTTGTAGGGATTATTGAAAGTCAGATTGCGTTGCGCTAAAATATTGTGTCAGTTCAGAAATGATCAGGATAAGTAAAGAGAAAACTGTCTGAGTACGTTCAGTTTTGCTCAGCTGTTTCTGTATCAAATAACGTAGAAGCTTCTCAGCACTGTCATTCTTAATTTTCAAAGGGGGCGTTTCAAATTTAATTTTTGCCGTTGCTTTTCATGTCTTCCTTTCTCCGTTCGTCATTGGTTATTTTGCTGCCTAGGTAGCAGAATTAATTAACTTCATTTGTTTCGTGACCAACAATGCTGATGTAAAGCTTATCGCTGTTCTCATTCCTGCTGCTTATCTATCATTAATTTCGTCTTTCTTACATTTACTCTCACTCCATATTCTGTACCCATTAGACTGTTCATTCCACTCACTTGATCCTGTAATTACTGTTCACTTTCACTGAAGATAGCAACGTCATCAGCGAATCGTATCACTCATATCCTTCCTCCCTGAATTTTAACCCCACTGCTGGGAGTCTTATGCCATCAAAACTGGTACCAGAGACAGGAAATCGTGTGGCATTGGTCTGGATATCTTGTCCGAAAATTACCTTGAGCAGGTAGTTAGAGAACCAACCTTCTGTCAACAAACAGACCTGAACTTAACGTAGAGGAAGGTATCAGTGATCATAAGGCTGTGACAGCAACTATGAAGACGGGTCCTACAAGGAATGTTAAGAAAGGTAGGAAGATATCTTTGCTGATCAAGGGGGACAGGATACAAATTTCAGAATATCTCAGCAGTCAGCATCAAATATTCAGTGATGAGGACGAAGATGTGAAGAACAAATGGAAAAAATTCAAAATCATCATTCAATATGCCCTAGACAAGTATGTTCCGAGTAAGGTTTTAAGGGATGGGAAATACCCACCATGGTTTAATAGCCATGCTAGAAAAGCGCTACGTAAACAAAGAGCACTTCATCTCAGATTTAAGACAAGTAAAAACCTATCTGACAGACAAATGCTGAACGAAGCGAAAATGAGCCTAAGGAGAGCAATGAGAGAAGCGTGCAATGATTCTGAAAGTAAGACGTTGTCAACCGACCTGAGTAAAAACCCTAGAGATTTTGGTCGTATGTAAAATCAGTAAGTGGGTCAAAATCATCTATTCATTCTCTCAGCGACCACACTGCCACCGAAACGAAAGATAACACAGAGAAATCCGAAATACTAAAAAATGGCTCTGAGCACTATGGGACTTAACTGCTAAGGTCATCAGTCCCCTAGAACTTAGAACTACTTAAACGTAACTAACCTAAGGACATCACACACATCCATGCCCGAGGCAGGATTCGAACCTGCGACCGTAGCGGTCGCGCGGTTCGAGACTGTAGCGCCTAGAACCGCTCGGCCACTTAGGCCAGCCCGAAATACTGAATTCGGTCTTCCGAAGTTGTTTCACCGCGGAAGATCGTAACACTGGCCCTCCTTTCAATCATCGTGCAAACGTCGAAATGGCAGATATCGAGACAACCAATCGCGGAATTGAAAAGCAGCAACAATCGCTTAGTAGTGGAGAGGCTTCAGCACAAGAATCTATAAAGATTATGCGAAAGAACTTGCTCCCCTTCTACCAGTAATTTATCGTAGATCGCTTGAGCAACGAAAGGTACCTAACGACTGGAAAAAAGCGCAGGCCATTCCCGTTTTTAAGAAAGGCCGTAAGACATATCCACACAATTATAGACCTATATCGTTGACGTCAACCTGTTGTAGAATTATGGAACACGCTTTATGCTCAAAATCAACATGGATTCCGCAAACAGAGATCCTGCGAAAGTCAGCTCGCTCTGTTCCTCTTCAAGATCCACAGCGCAGTGGACAACGGCGCTCAGGTTGATGCCGTGTTCCTTGATTTCAGTGAGGCATCTGACACCGTCCCGCATCGCCGTTTAATGAAAAAACCACGAGCGTATGGAGTATCGGAGCAGATCTGCGATTGGATTCAAGATTTTCTTGCAGATACAACTCAACACGTCGCTCTTAACGGAACTAAATCGACAGATGTAAAGGTAATATCTGGAGTACCACAGGAAAGTGTGATAGGGCCGTTGCTGTTAACAGTATACATAAATGATCCAGTAGAAAGCGTCGGATGCTCTCTAAGGCTATTCGCAGATGATGCAGGTGTTTATACCAAGGTGGCAACGCCAGAAGATAGTAAGAATTTGCAGAACGAGCTGCAGAGAATTGATGAATGTTGCAGACTCTGGCAGTTGACCCAAAGTAACATATTGCACATACATAGGGAAAGAAATCCGCTACTCTACAGCTACACTATTGATGACAAACAGCCGGAGACAGCGTCTGCCGTAAAATATGTAGGCGTGGCTATCAAGAGCGACCTTAAGTGGAATGACCATATAAAACAGATAGTGGGAAAAGCAGACACTAGACTCAGATTCATCGGAAGCATCTTAAGGAAATCTAACTCATCCACGAAAAAAGTGTCTTATAAGGCGCTTGTTCGCCCGATTCTTGAGTACTGTTTATCTATCTGGGATCCCTATCAGGTAGGACTGACAGATAGAGAAGATCCAATGAAGAGCGACGCGTTTCGTCACTGGATTGTTTAGCTGGTGAGAGAGCGTTACGGAGATGCTAAACAAACTCCACTGGCAGACGTTTCAAGAGAGGCGTTGTGCATCACGGAGATATTTACTATTAAAATATCAGGACAGCACTTTTCAGGAGGAGTCAGACAACATATTACTTTCTCCCCCACATAAATCTAGCGTATTGACCACGAGGAGAAAATTCGAGAAATTACAGCCAATACTGAGGCTCACCGACAATTATCCTTCCCAAGCTCTATTCGCGAGTGAAACATGGTTGGAGAGATCAGATAGTTTTACCGAAAGTACCCTCTGCCACACACCATTAGGTGGCTTGCAGAGTATGATGTAGATGTATTAATTCACAATCATACAGTACTCTGTGCTGATCTCTACTTGTCTCAACGTTTTTGAACCTGTGTGGTCGATAAATCATTATCTTTTCTGGCAAGTCTTTTTTGTATCATTCTATCAACATGATCCTTCCATTTCCTTCTATTCGCTTCCATTTTGTCATTAACTGAAATGATTTTTAGATCTCGTCTTATTGTTTGACTCCTTATTTTATCCATTTCATTACATCCTGTTACATATCTTATGAACTCCATATCTCCTGCCTGTATACATTATTTTTCTTTTCTTTAATTACTGTCCGTGATTCGAAACCATATTCAAGAGTAGGTATACTCACAACTTTATAGAATTTTAGTTGTGTTTCCTTTCTCATTTTCCTTCCCAAAGTTCTTCCAAATATTCCGCCGATAGCTTCATACTTATTAAACCTCTTCTCGATGTATTTGTCATACTTTACAATAATATCGCAGATTAGATAACTTAAGTGCCATGTTGTTGTTGTTGTGGTCTTCAGTCCTGAGACTGGTTTGATGCAGCTCTCCATGCTACTCTATCCCATGCAAGCTTCTTCATCTCCCAGTACCTACTGCAACCTACATCCTTCTGAATCTGCTTAGTGTATTCATCTCTTGGTCTCCCTCTACGATTTTTACTCTCCACGCTGCCCTCCAATACTAATATGGTGATCCCTCGATGTCTCAGAACATGTCCTACTAACCGAGCCCTTCTTCCAGTCAAGTTGTGCCACAAGCTCCTCTTCTCCCCAATTCTATTCAATACCTCCTCATTAGTAATGTGATTTACCCATCTAATCTTCAGCATTCTTCTGTAGCACCACGTTTCGAAAGCTTCTATTCTCTTCTTGTCCAAACTATTAATCGTCCACGTTTCACTTCCATACATGGCTACACTCCATACAGATACTTTCAGAAACGACTTCCTGACATTTAAATCTATACTCGATGTTAACAAATTTTTCTTCTTCAGAAACACTTTTCTTTCCATTGCCAATCTACATTTTATATCCTCTCTAGTTCGACCATCATCAGTTATTTTGCTCCCCAAATAGCAAAACTCCTACTTTAAGTGTCTCATTTCCTAATCTAATTCCCTCAGCATCACTCGACTTAATTCGACTACATTCCATTATCCTCGTTTTGCTTTTGTTGATGTTCACCTTATACCCTCCTTTCAAGGCACTGTCCATTCCATTCAGCTGCTCTTCCAAGTCCTTTACTGTGTCAGACAGAATTACAATGTCATCGGCGAAACTCAAAGTTTTTATTTTTTCTCCATGGATTTTAATACCTACTCCAAATTTTTCTTTTGTTTCCATCACTGCTTGCCTCATTGGGGAGAGACTACAACCCTGTCTCACTCCCTTACCAACCACTGCTTCCCTTTCATACCCCTCGACTCTTATAACTGCCATCTGCTTTCTGTACAAATTGTAAATAGCCTTTCGCTCCCTGTATTTTACCCCTGCCTTCTTCAGAATTTGAAAGTGCCATACTTGTTCTAAAATTTTCTCATTTATTATTATTTTCGGTCTGACTGGGATCTTTCCTTGAGAACTATCATCTCTGTCTTATCTGCAGATAATGTTAAATTGTAATGTGTAGCGTTTTGGCTCAATCTATACACTGCTCTTTATAAATTACCTTCTGTTTCCTGTACAATTATCTGGTTGTTAGCATATAACAGAGTATTTAATGCTACCATAGACTGCTATTTTACTTCGTAACTGTGTTTCATGTTGCCACTTCGTAACTAGGTCATCAATATATAAATTTAAAAAAGTGGGTGTTATAACAGGACTACCACAATAAATATGTCACCAACACTGATACAAAAGAATTATGTTTCCAATTTGATGAACACTTTATGGAAATCATATGACTTAATGGTGGTTATACATGTGGTGTCACCGCCAGACACCACCCTTGCTAGGTGGTAGTCTTAAAATAGGCCGCGGTCCGTTAGTATACGTCGGACCCGCGTGTCGCCACTATCAGTGATTGCAGACCGAGCGCCGCCACACGGCAGGTCTAGTCTAGAGAGACTCCCTAGCACTCGTCCCAGTTGTCCAGCCGACTTTGCTAGCGATGGTTCACTGTCTACATACGCTCTCATTTGCAGAGACGACAGTTTAGCATAGCCTTCAGCTACGTCATTTGCTACGACCTAGCAAGGCGCCATATTCAGTAATTAGAATGAATTCTGACCAGATAATATTGTGAATCATGTACCGTCAAGAGCGACGTTCATCATTAATGGATTAAAGTTAAGTATCAAACTAATTACTTCCGCTTTCTGAATTCTCATTCCTTGTCATGTTCCAGACCTCACGTCAGTATAGTCCTTCCCTCCTCACGCCAGCCTGCGTGAGCTAAAACGCGTGCGTTTCGGCATCCACTCGTAACACGGTGTTGGCTCTTCTGCTAACACAACAATACAAATGTCCAGGAAGTGCAAGTGAAATGCAGAATTACGGCGTAAATCACAAGTCCGTTGACATACTAAGCCTAGTGATCGTTTCAGTCCAAGTTCCACTGTAGCATTGGGATTCTAAGACCAGAGCGCAGCCAAATCAACATCGAACAGAGGTCCACCGCCACGTGGCACTTTCTAGTTGTGGAGTAGAACATAGGACGATGAGAACTGGCTTGTAGACTTCAGGAGCGGCTCCGTAGTTTATAGAGCCGGTGGCTGGCGTCGCTGTATATTCTGGGCGGCCAATCGCTGAGTGTTATGGATGGCCAACCACGAGCGCGCGAAGGCGGCCTGCGGTGGTAAAGCCGTCGGCACACGGACCGTGCATCCAAACGTTGAGCGTTGAGCGTGCCGAATTTCTGACGTCATAGCGTGGAATAGCAGGCGCGGGAGTCTTTCCGAGCGTGCAGGGCAATATCAGGCATGTCAGATATTCTGAGCGTGCGTCCGAGCGTTGACCAATTAGATGGCACAACGCCACCTACGTCACAAGCGCGCCGTGCCCCTTCAGTACAGAGTTGTGAGGCGCCATATTGTCATTCAATTCAAGCCTCTATATATATATGTCGTTTCTGAGCACCAGCAAATTGAGAATCACTGGAAAACCCGTTGTTCGTTGTGTGATTCGTTCCAATAAAATAATGAGAAACATCGTATTCGTGGCATAAGAATTATTGTAACTTGCGTATTATGAGAGTAGGCTATTTGAAGGCAGCGTCACACTGAAGATCCACTCAAAACACATTGTTCTTGGTGCAACCTGTTATAATTAAATTTCAATTAGTAACATAATTATCTACGATTAACGTTTTTCAGCAATGGGTAGCACACTAGCAGCCCTCTGTAAAAAAAAAAAAAAAAAAAAAAAAAAAAAAAAAAAAAAAAAAAAAAACAACCAGAACGAGTGTCATCGAACGTCCGCCATGAACAAATTCAACGAACAATATAGAACAAAATGAGATCACAAAAAAGAGCGCAGTCTGTTGCGCAATGCCTGAAGAAACAACGCTGGAATTTCGTGCATCGGTTCAAATCTTCTCCGTACCCTTACTATTTTGTGCCGGCACGGTAGCTCAGCGTGTTCGGTCAGACGGTTTAGTTGCCCTCTGTAATGAAAAAAACAGAGTTAATGGATCAACAACGAAATTAAACAGATGTCTTACGACGTCCGCCCCGAGCAGATGCAACGAACAAAAGTGAACAAATGAGATTTAGAAATTGAAAAAAAAAAAAAACTGCGTTTCTGACTCCTCACGAGTTTTTGTTGAGGCGGTGTTTCGCGTCCTAACACTTCCACAATTTTTCCCTAACATTCGCGTTTTCATTAGATTCTGATACTTTATTACTAGCTTAATATAAGTATATGGTATGATGTAAATATAAGTTCACCTTTTTTTGAGAGGTGACTTTGTTGGATTGGCTTAATCTACAGGACAGCTTGCGCTACTTGTATAAAGATATTATGCACCTTTTTCTTTTACGCTTCGTAATTCACATGTTGCAGAGGTTCTGCTGCTGGGTAGGAACAGTGATCAAGTAAGATTGACCTTGGGGTTTTACTAAAATGTGGGAATGATGAAATGATGTTCATCTTATGCGGAGAAGTATTCTAAATTTGTACCGCACTGTTTGTAATGGAACTTTGATAGGCCTGTGTCCTTATTGACTGGACACGGTACTTTCCTTTTTGTTGACTATGGAGGAAATGTGCGTTTTAATAGAGCTAATATGGGTATTTTACGCGCGCCCGTTGAGTAAACAGTATGATTTACGAACTAGGAACATCGCTCAACTGCCGCTGGAGTGCGTTGCGATCGCGTGTACCACGTCGGGGCCCACGTACCGTATGAACAAGTCGCGTCGTTCCTCAACGTTCAGCACCACGTTGAACTCGGCACGCTCAACGTTAACGTTCGACAGCACGGTCCGTGTGCCGACCGTTTAACGGTGGGCCGCGCTCTGAGAAGTGCTCCCAACGATGCGTTTCTCGGTCGCACGTAATGCAGCGCGACGCTGCTGGCTGGGGATATTTAATAGTGGCGCAAACCACAGTGGGTCATTGAATGCACCCTTGTCGAACGCCCTGATTTACGAAAATTAGATGTGACGTTTTCAGACGTGAACTTATAACTATTTTTGTATTTACATATAGACAATTTATGGTATTAATAACGTGTTTAGGAAGACCTTTTATTTACAGTATCCTCCACAAAAAATGTCTTTTTACATTGCCAAAGACTCTCTCACAATCAGTAAACGGTAAATGCGTTTCTAAACCAATTTCCCTACGTTTTTCAAGAATTTTTCTTGTAATAAATATACTACCATAACACAAACGTCCGTTTCTGAAGCTTAATTGTTATTCCAAGATTACTGCATCAGTGATAGTGTGTAATCTTTGATTAAGAATTGTCATATAAATTTTATATTCCGCATTTGGTAAACTTATTCGTCTATTCGTGGAGGTATTCTCCGTCTATGCAACTAATTGAAGGCAGTTTGTTTATTGCCATACGCATTTCGCTTTCTTTATTTGTGAAGTATCTTCAGTGAACTGTGTAATACATGTTTCTTTTCGTACATACAATAAACGTATTGCGTAGTCGATACAATATGTTGCTGTGTTACATTTTGTCGTGTTTTGCTCTTGTTTTTTCTGTTATAATCAAACAAGAGCAAAACACAACATTATGTAACATAGCCACATATTGTGTCTACCACATAAAATGTTTATTGTATGTAAAAAGAAACATGTATTATAGGTCACTGAAGATGCTTCACAAATAAAAGAAGTGAAACGGGTATGGCAATAAACAAAGTGCCATACCTCCACGAATGAAAAGCAACTAAGGAAAGACGGAAAACAGAAAAAATGACGATTATACGTCTATATTTTCCTTTGTCTTTCCTGTTGTCTCTTTTAAATATAGAAATAACCTTAGCTGTGTCCCATTTTTCAGATATGGGACAGTTCCTCCAACACATTTAAAAACTGAAGGAAGCAAATTTCTAAAGTGGTTCATCCGTAGTTGATTAATTCAGCATTAATGCCATCTAGGCCAGCAGCTTTTCTATTTTTTTGCTATATTTAAGGCTGTTTTTAATTTTTTATGTCTTTTTGATCTATAGTGCTATAACCGATTTTATGGAATAACTTTCTTCACTGTCTTCATCATAGTATAAATTTCTGTAATAGTGTATCCGTTGATTTTCTGTTATTATATTAATGTCTGCAGTACCTTTCTCCGTTTTATTCATATGCTTCGTAAGTTTAAATGCTCTAGTCTGTCTTCTGTGAATCTCTTTTTCAACATTGGCAATGAATCTTTCCCAGGATTCACTATGGTATCTTCTTATTAAACTGTTTCTTTCATTTCTTTTGTATTTATATATTTATCAAGCTTCATTTGTCCGTATTTGTCAGTAGGCATTATAATTTTTCTTAAAAATATTGTTAGCTATTTCTGTATTTCGTATTTTCAGACATTACTTTACCTTTTCTAGAACCTCATTAGCTGATTTCAGTTATGATGGTTTTCCCATTATTCTTCGATATTGTCTTTAGTGCCAGCCATCTGCAATTCCTGTGTGAGACTTTGCTGATATAAGTTCCTTCTGCTTCCTTCCTGTAGAAGATGGACTTTATATTTCAAGTTTTGGCTTTGGCTTTTCTTTACATTTGTTTGTTTCCCCCATCTTGTGGATATTGCAATCTTCGACATAAGTAGGAAGTGATCAGAGCCTATATCATTACTTCTAAATTCATGAATATCTCGAGCAACACAAGCATCGCGTGAAGGTATGTCTGCCACAGCGACATTTCTTCGTATGAATTTCACTCTGGAATGAAACGTGATTGACATTGGTGAAGATTTCACGCGTCGGCAATAATTTCGCGGCAAATCGCGCATAACGGACCACTTTCCCGTAAAATGGCACTTGCAATTGATTATGACCAAAGATACACAATAGGAATTTCGCCAAAAACAATTTCAAATAATTTTTGCATTCATTTGATTCTTTTTCTGAGTTTATTTGCCCGACACAGAATTACACGAATACGAAGAACTTTATTACAGTATATCTTCCTGTAGCAATCTTCTGCGGACACGGGCAGGTAAATGAAAAGCAAAAATAAAAGTAAAAAAAGTAATCAGGTTTCGAAAACTTGGAGCAAAAGTGTAAAACCGTAGTGCTTGCCACTGTGCCAACTCTTCAGTTGAAGTAGTTATTCGCTAAAAGGCCCATGAAGTACCACGAAAACTTTTACCTTCGTTTTCTCGGAAACGGTCGAATGTCTACGGATAAGCCAAGACACGTATTCCCCTATTTTGACCCTTCTTCCACTGAGCGAAGTTCGTGGGAAATTAGGTTGTGGCACTCGCAGTTTGCGAACGAGACGTCGGCATTCTTCCCGGTGAACAACAGGCTCTAAAAACAGAGTAATACAGCCTGTTATACTGAGATCAAAACACCTTAGTTGCGGATAAGTAATATCTCCATAGCGTCAGTAGCAAGAGAGGGCATATTAATTAGCAAGTTCATCTTCGTACAGCAAGATACTTGCATTATTAAACTATTTTATCAGTCAGAAAAAAGTTTCATTTTCTTACTGTTTCCAAGGCACTTCATCTTGGCCCCATCAGATAAACTGAATATCAAATACAATAGAAGCTGCTATGTTAGAAATAATTGGATATATGAAAAAAATTTGAAACAATAGTACGAAGTACAACGTTTGTGCCTATTATAAATGCAGTATCGGAATTAGAAGAACTATAGTCTCAACAGGGAGCAAACAGGTCACGGGAAACGAAGAAAAGGCAACGAAAAGAAAACGAATTGTTGATGAATGATAAACTTTATTGAGAATATGTGACTATATAAAACATCTCCCATCTTAACATACGATACAAGAGACATTTTACGGGGTAATACATGAGCGTAAGCGCAAATGCTTCACACTAATTCAACAGGACATCAAATGCACAAAAGCGGCACAGAACTGATTGAATATGCGCTTCTCCTTAAAATTAGGTGTTAGTAATTACAGTATAAGTCAGCTATAGCACACAGGTATTATAAACGTTAGGGACAATGTAGCATTACTAAATGTCAACGACTAAGATATCAACCGGTTGATATTAATTTGGCGTTTAGTTTTTTTACAGTAATGATGCGTATATGTTGTAGGTAGTAAAGCACAGTAAATATATGTGACACAAGGAACGGCAACATACATTATTTGTTCCTTTTTCTTGTTACTAATGAAATTAAATTTAGGTTGTCCTTACTGGAGTCGCACAGAATGGCTTGAGCACAACTCAAAACAAAAGTAATTCAATTTCAATACTCTGAGTTACTTTCAGACATACATACTGGAGTTATCAAAAATATTGGTTCTAATATCAACGTCAATACAGAAGCAGAGGGATAGCTAAGGCACAAAACTTGCATAGTGCCAACTAAGCGATACTCTGCTGCTTCCAATAAAAAGCAGATGAGGAATCCGTAAATGTTTGAGAGTGGTACTACTGTGCCACAGTTCAGATTTATTACGATGAAGCTCAAGGCACTGTTCTACATCTTCACGACGTGTAGAGCATTTTACTTGAAGGACAAGGCTGCTTCAACTCTGAACATAAACGAACGTTTCATCAAATCGTTGCTGGCGATTCTATGAAAGTTCCACACTTCTGCACCTTTTAATTCCTCCAGTAAGGACGTCGTGAGGTAATATAATGTGATGCGGCTATTGTGTGTGAACTACACCTATGATTACGTCGCAATCTATGGGTGAGCAGTACACTCAGTGTGGACTAGGTAGGTCTCTTCGCGTCTAATGGTGAAGAGCGATGATTGGTGGGTGGTGGATGATGGGGGCGTGGAAGATGGGCGTATGAGCTGCGATGAATCTGTGAAAAACAAACAATGGCAGGAATTAGAAAATTGGTCACACGAATAGCGTGGTTCACCTGCCCCTACCAGCGACGTTTTATGCAACCCGCACTACGTCTGTATCAGGAACGGTAGCCAAACAAGCGATAGCCACGTAATCGATATAAATTCCCTCTCTGAGCTTTGTGCTCAGAACGTTGCCTTGTTTCACCATTAGAAGAAACTAAATTAACAGGAGGTATCAAAAAAGGAAGCTGGGAAGTAACAACTTTTCAGCATACAACATCCGAAACTCTTACGAAAGAAAAAGTTGAATAAACGGAATAAACTCACAAAGACATCGAAAACTGTATGGCTACACCGCTAATTACACAAAGAAAGACTGGAGATACTTGGCTAAGAATAGCAGAAGTAAGTTATATCTTGGCTCAAAAGCACATAATTCCATTTGCTAACAGTCGCTCAAAGCTCTGAGAAGTAACTTAATATCGATTCCATGGCTGTCGCATGTCTGAATACCGTTTCTGATACAGATGTACTGCGGACTGCATAAAACGAATTGGTAGTGGTAGCTGAATCACGCTATATAGTCACTTACAAGAAACGATACGATACGGGAACGAGACAGTGTAACTGATCACATTGTAATAAAACTATTATTTAAATTTTTTGAGGTTTATCTGTGCTGTACTATAGGTTCCCTTACCTTTAGCAACATGATGCAACATTTTAGACGTATTTGGAGCCGTCCATGACATATAATTTTTTTTCTAATATACATGGTGAATCCACCTCCATTGGGATATTTTCTGAGTATTTTGGTATAAGGGACCAGTGATCACCAGTGACTCGTTACAGGGTAATGGTATTTCGTTTGATTCCTTACCAACCAGCGGCCTAGCCGCAATGGTAACACCGGTTCCCGTCAGATCACCGAAGTTAAGCGCTGTCGGGTTTGGCCATCACTTGGATGGCTCACCGTCTTATCCGCAGAGCGCTGTTGGCAAACGGGGTGCACCCAGCCCTTGTGAGGGAAACTGAGAAGCTATTTATCTGAGAAGTAGCGGCTCCGGTCTCGGAAACTGATATACGGTCGGGAGAGCGGTTTGCTGACCACATGCCCCTCCATATCCGCATCTATTGACGCCCTTGGGCTCAGGATGACATGGTAGTCGGTCAGTACCGTTGGGGTCTTCCGACACCAGGTCAGAAGGAGTGTTTACCCCCATTTATCGACGCATTTGTACTTCACTGAAAACATATCCACATCACTAGAAATATTCTCGTATCACTAGAATGAAAAGTGAAGTTGATATTAGTGTCAGTGGCGACGAGAACCAGCTCAATTCTTTAAAACTGAACAAAGCCAGAAGGTCTGAGGGAATCCCAACCAGATTCTACATTCAGTTTGCGCCTGAGCTAGCGTTTCTGTTGGCTGTACTCTATCGTAGATCCCTCTAACAAAAAACCGTGCCCAGTATCTAGAAGAAAGCACAGATCACATCTATCTACTAGAATGGTAGCATAAGTGTTCCACAAAAACATCGTTCAATATCCTTGATATCGGTTTGTTGTAGAATCTTAGAACATACTCTGAGCTCACAGGTAATAAGGTATCTCGAACAGAACGCCCCTCTCCACGCCAACAAGCATGGATTCCGAAAACACAGATCGTGTGAAACCCAACTCTCACTTTTCTCACATGACCTACTGAAAGAAGTTAATCAAGGCAGTTAGACAGATGCAATAGATCTCGACTTCCGAAAGACTCAGTACCACAACAATGCTTATTATCAAAAGTACATTCGTTCGTGATATTACATGAAATTTGTGATTGCGTTAAGGCTTTCTTGGTAGGGAGGATGCAGCATGTATCTTGGCTGTAGAGTAATCGTCAGATGTAGAAGTAACTTCGGGTATACTCCACAGAAGTGTGTTGACCCCTTGCCATTCACGCTGTATATTAATCATCTTGCGGACAATATTGAAAGCAACCTCAGACTTTTCGCAGATGATGTAGATATCTACAACGAGATTTAATCTCAACGCAGGTAACAGGGGCAATAAACCGAATAAATCATAACTGTATAATTAGTCTATAAAAATTCGTAGGAGAACACGGGTCCCTTATAGCAGAATGCTCAGAAAATATACTAAAATTGCCTCTATAATATTTCCCAAAGAAAACAAGTTATAAAAATTTGTTTCTCAAACAATGATACAAGAACAGAACAACCGAAATAACGTGGAGAAGCAAAAGAAGAAGAAGAAATGCGGAAAAATGCAAACAGTTAAATTTTTAAAGCTAATAGATACGTGTGGAAGTTAAACGTGCATTATAACCAGTTGAGACAAGAAAAGAACAGAACCTTTTGAAATGTCATACAACAAAAGAATGCTAAAGATTAGATGGATAGATCAGTTAACCCGGTGAGGAGATACTGAATAGAATTGACGAGAAAAGAAATTTGTGGTACAACTTGACTAGAAGAAGGGATCGGTTGTTAAGACACATTGTGAGTCATGGAGGGATCATCAATTTAGTAGTGCATGGAACTATAGGGGGTAAAAGTTGCAGAGGGAGACAAAGAGACGAATTCGGTAGGCCGATTCAGAACGATGTAGGTTGCAGTAGTTACTGGAAGATGAAGACGCTTGCACAGGATAGAGTAGCTTGGTGAGCTGCATCGAACTAGTCTTCGGACTGAAGACCACAACAACAACAACAACAACAACAGATACGTCACAAGCTAAATGTGAAAAAAGTGGTTCAAATGGCTGTAAGCACTATGGGACTTAACATCTGAGGTCATCAGTCCCCTAGACTTAGAACTACTTAAACCTAACTAACCAAAGGACATCACACACATCCATGCCCGAGGCAGGATTCGAACCAGCGACCGTAGCAGCAGTGCGGTTCCGGACTGAAGCGCCTAGAACCGCTCGGCCACAAAGGCCGGCTAAATGGGAAAACCCAGTGCCTAATGAAGCGGCTTAGTTCAGCCACGGTTGCAATACACTTGATTGCTGATATAGCTGGTTTAAAACGTTGCTGAAATGTGCAATAACCATTACAAATAAAACTCGAAGAGGATGTTGAACGTACACAAAGAAGGACAGGAGAGTGTCACGGAAGTACCACATAATCTGAACTGACAGTCTTGAAGACAGATACCTTCTGTCCAGCAGGAGATGAAAATTTCAAGAATCTGTATTAAGTGCGGAATCTAGGAATACGCTATATCGACCTACGTATCGCTCCCGTAGGCGTCATGACCACAGGATTAATATTACAAAATGCACAGAGGCGTCTAAGCAGTCATTCTTGCTGCACGCCATAGGCAAATGGAATGGGACGAAGCCTATTATTAGTACAGTGGCAACTACTCTCTGCCGTGCAGTTCACAGTGGTTTAGGCTGTTAAGACACATCATTAAGCACGAAGCAATAGTCAGTATGGTAATGAAGGAACGTGTGGAGACAAGTGATTGATTACAGCCAGCAGGCTCATGTGGATGTTGAGAGTAACCACTATGCAGAGATGAAGAGGCTAGATTAGGACAAAAGGTTGCAGTGCGCAGAGACACACAGACACATACAGATATGCACACAAATTTTTGTTTCTTTGTTTGCGAGTATGGTGAAGATTGTTCCAAACAAACTCCAGTCACCTACTTCCGATCAAGTTTTTGGGACGTTTCGCTTGCTCACTTGGTGTCTGCCAGAGTTGGAATTCCCCTCAAAATTACTCCCAATTGGGTGCAGCTCTGCCTCACTCCCAGTCTACTGGAATATTTGGCTGAATGCAACAAAGTTCTACCATAGTCCACTCAGAATCAAACCAGCCGTCGGACTGACGACAACAACAACAAAAATAATAACAACAGCAGCAAGTGGCAAGAGAAGGTGCAGTCAGACTTACCTGGGTGCGATTAAGGGTGCTGGCGCCAGGATGGGGGCGTGGTAGATGGACAGCGGGAGCGGCGCTATGGGAGTGTGGAAGATGGGCAGGCCTCGCTTCGCCTTCTGGCTGTCCTCTGGTTGGACCTCGGAGTTCTGTGCATCGTACGTCGCTGGGTTCTGGGGCATGGCGTGGCAGGCTGCGGCCAGTGCCAGAATGAGGTACACCTGCCAACATAAGTCCTGTCATACACTCTGCCAGTCAAGTCATACTGAGCATGTCTAATGGGGAATGACTCAAAATTCCATTAACATTTCAAAATTCAGTACTTCATCGAATCCTGTAGCTAGAGCAGTGCAAATTGACACAAGTGTTCGAAATCACATAGGGTTTTATTGAACAAAAAAAAATAAATATACAGAATGACCAATAGATGATGCTTCATACGACACAAAAGCAATAATTAGAATAACAAATGTTACTTTAGCAACGACAATGATTTTTATAACAATTTCTCAACGTGTCTGCCGTTATTCATCAACACCACCTGTAGCCGAGAGACTGTTGTGAACAGCACTTCACAGCATATCAGTAGGTATGATGAGAAATTGCTGACCGATGTTGTCTTTTAACATTCCTAATGAGGTGGGGCGAATGCGGTATACTCTCCCTATAGCTTACCCCTATTTTTCTCAGAATTTCAACATCTTCCACCATTTACGTTGTCGAACGCTTTTTCCAGGTCGACAAATCCTATGAACGTGTCTTGATTTTTCTTTAGTCTTGCTTCCATTATTAACTATAACGTCAGAATTGCCTCTCTCGTGCCTTTACCTTTCCTAAAGCCAAACGGATCGTCATATAGCGCATCCTCAATTTTCTTTTCCATTCTTCAGTATATTATTCTTGTCTGCAACTTGGATGCATGAGCTGGAAGCTGATTGTGCGATAATTCTCGCATTTGTTAGCTCTTGCCATCTTCGGAATTGAGTGGATGATGTTTTTCTGAAAGTCAGGTGATATGTCGCCAGACTCACACATTCTACCCACCAACGTGAATAGTCGTTTTGTTGCCACTTCCCCAAACGATTTTAGAAATTCTGATGGAATGTTATCTACCACTTCTACCTTATTTTATCTTAACTCCTCCAAAGCTCTTTTAAATTCCGAATGTAGTACCGGGTCCCTCATCTTTTCTAAATCGACTCCTGTTTCTTCTTCTATCACATCAGACAAATCTTCCCACTTATAGAGGCTTTCAATGTATTCTTTCCACCTATACGCTCTCTCGCCTGCATTTAGCAGTGGAATTTCCGTTACACTCTTAATGTTATCACACTTGGTTTTAACGTCACCGAAGGTTGTTTTGACTTTCCTGTATTGTGAGTCAGTCATTCCGACAAACATTTCTTCTTCGATTTCTTCACGTTTTTCATGCAGCCATTTCCTCTTAGCTTCCCTGCACTTGCTATTTATTTTATTCCCCAGCGACTTGTATTTCTGTATTCCTGAGTCTTCCGGTTCTAGGCGCTCAGTCAGGAACCGCGCGACTGCTACGGTCGCAGGTTCGAATCATGCCTCGGGCATGGATGTGTGTGATGTCCTTAGGTTAGTTAGGTTTAAGTAGTTCTAAGTTCTAGGGGACTTATGACCACAGATGTTGAGTCCCATAGTGCTCAGAGCCATTTGAACCATTTGAACCTGAGTCTCCCGGAACACTTTTGTATTTTCTCCTTTCATTGTTCAGTTGAAGTATTTCTTCTCTTACGCATGGTTTCTTCGCAGTTATCTTCTTTGTACCTATGTTTTTCTTCCCAACGTCTGTTATGGCTCTTTTTAGGGTTGTCCATTGCTCTTCAACTGTACTGCCTACTGAGCTATTCCCTATTGCTGCATCTATAGCCTTAGAGAACTACAAGCGTATCTCATCATTCCTTAGTACTTCCGTATCACACTTCTTTGCGTATTGATTCTTCCTGACTAATGTCTTGAACTTCAGCCTACTGTTCATCACTACTATATTGTGATCTGAGTCTATATCTGCTCCTGGGTACGCCTTACAATCCAGTATCTGATTTCGGAATCTCTGTCTGACCATGATGTAATCTAACTGCAATTTTCCCGTATCTCCCGGCCTTTTCCAGATATACCTCCTCCTCTTGTGATTCTTGAACAGGGTATTCGCTATTACTAGCTGAAACTTGTTACGGAACTCAGTTAGGCTTTCTCCTCTCTCATTCCTAGCCCCAAGCCCATAGTCACCAGTAACCTTTTCTTCTATTCCTTCCCCTACAACTGCTTTCCAGTCCCCATGACTATTAGATATTAATGTCCCTTTACATACCGTGTTACCCTTTCAATATCCTCATACACTTTCTCTACCTCTTCATTTTCATCTTGCGACGTCGGCATGTATACCTTAACTATCATTGTCGGTGTTGGTTTGCTGTCGATTCTGATTAGAACAACCCTATCACTGAACTGTTCACAGAACACACCCTCTGCCCTACCTTGCTATTCATAACGAATCCTACACCTGTTATACAATTTTCTGCTGCTGTTGATATTACCCGATACTCATCTGACCAGAAATCCTTGTCTTCTTCCCACTTCACTTCACTGACCCCTACTATATCTAGAGTGAGCCTTTGCATTTCCCTTTTCCGTTTTTCTAGCTTCCCTACCACGATCAATCTTCTGACATTCCACGCCCCGATTCGTGAACTTTATCCTTCCGTTGATAATTCAATCTTTTTCCCATGGTAATCTCCCCCTTGGCAGTCCCCTGGAGGAGATCCCAATGAGGGACTATTCTGGAATCTTTCGCTAAAGGAGAGGTCATCATGGCACGTCTTCAATTACAGGCCACATGTCCTATAGATATGTTACGTGTTTTTAATGCAGTGGTTTCCATTGCCTTCCGCATCCTCATGCCGTTGATCATTGCTGATTCTTCCGCCTTCAGGGGCAGTTTCCCACCCCAAGGACAAGAGAGTGCCCTGAACCTCTGTCCACTCCTCCGCCCTCTTTGATAAGGCCGTTGGCTGAATGAGGGTGTCTTCTTATGCCGGTCGACGTGACCTCGGCTGAAGGCCTCAACGGCTCGTCTCGCTGTATTGTACAGACCTCTTTTTCATCTTTTTGAGTCACCAGTCATCTGACCGATTTGATGTGGACCGCCACGATTTCCTCTCCTGTGCCAACGTTTTCATCCCAGAGTAGCACTTGCAGTCTATGTCCTCAATTATTTGCCGGATGTATTCCAATCTATGTCTTCCTCTACAGTTTCCGCCCTCTACAACTCCCTCTAGACCGTGGAGGTCATTCCCTGTTGTCTTAACAGATGTCCTATCATCCTGTTCCTTCTCCTTGTCAGTGTTTTCCACATAGTGTTCCTCTCCGATTCTGCGGAGAACCTGCTCATTCCTTACCTTATCAATCCACATAATTTTCAACATTCGTCTGGAGCACCACATCTGAAATGCGTCGATTCTCTTCTGTTCCGGTTTTCCCACAGTCCATGCTTCATGTCCTCCTTACTCCGTTCGTCACTGGTTATTTTGTTGCCTAGGTAGTAGAATTCCTTATGATGATGATGAAGTCCTTGACAGAGCTTAGGGGAACGTTACGGGAGACCCGCACCGCCGTACTAGGCAAGGTCCTAGTGGAGGTGGTTAACCATTGCCTTCCTCCGACCGTAATGGGGATGAATGATGATGAAGACGACACAACAACACCCAGTCATCACGGGACAGGTGAAAATCCCTGACCCCGCCGGGAATCGAGCCCGGGACCCAGTGCTCGGGAAACTAGAACGCTACCGCGAGACCACGAGCTGTGTACAGAATTCCTTAACTTCATCTAATTCGTGACCATCAGTCCTGATGTTAAGTTTCGACTGTTCTCATTACTGATACCTCTAATTACTTCCGTCGTTCTCCGTTTTGCCGTCGATCCATATTCTGTACTCAATAGACTGTTGATTCCATTCAAGAGACCCTGTAATCTTGTTCACTTTCACTGAGGATAGCAAAGTCATCATTGATGTCCTTTCACCTTGAATTTTAATTCCACTCCTGAACCTTTCTTTCGTTTCCATCATTGCTTCTTCGATTCAAAGATTGAAGAGGAGAGGCAACAGACTACATTCCTGTCTTACACCCTTTCTAATCCGAGAACTTCGTTCTTGGTCGTCAACTCCTATTATTCCCTCTGGCTCTTGTACATATTGTATATTACCCGTCTATCCCTACAGCTTACCCCTATTTTTCTTAGAATACAGCACATTTTGCACCTTTTTATATTATCGATCGCTTTTCAGAGGCTTCCTTTATCAGGATACAGATTAGCTGGCTGTTTTTCAAGCAGTCCTTTGCGGAATCGGGGACTGGCCATGTACCTAAAAAACAGTATTCCATCTGAGTCCACACACGTATCGCGGCACTGCACTGAACAAGTATTTGAATGTTGTGCAGGGGCAGTTGAATTTAGTGAAACTAAACTTCTAATTGTTGTTGTTTATAGGCCTCTAACTCTGACTTCAGAGCATTTCTGCTCAAGCTAGAAAGCGTTCTTCATTCACTTTATAAGAAGTACCAAAAATTAGTTATATGTGGTGATTGTGCAAGAAAAAGAATGTTGGAAGATCTCCTAAACTCATATCATCTGATGCAGACTATGTTTTTCCCAACCAGACTCGGATTCGAACCCAGGTCTCCTCCTCACTAGGCTGATGCAATAACATCATCCCAGCACAGTGGCTTTTGCACCAATACATGGACCTCCTTTCTCAATCCAAATTCTCATTCATGCGCTCAGCCCACTTGGATAGTCCCACTAAATTTGAACAGCATTGCAAAGGATCTCCAACAGTATTGGAACAGCACCTCACCATCGTACGAAAACCCAGGCGTAGGTGCTTTAATCAAATGGAACTACATGGTCCCAGCGACCTTTTCAAGTTACGAATGAAAATTTGTAACAGAGCTCGGTTTCGACCCTTGGCCTTGGTACGTATTTTCATTCGTCGCTTCAGTCTGTATATATACACGAAAGATGATGAGTATTTCTGTTGATAGACTGGCATGGAGAGATGCATCACACCAGTATTCCATCTGAGGAAAGCCACGAATTTTAGAGATCTTCTTAGAAGATATCCTTACTCATATTTCGCTACGGCCTTGTTTTGTGCAGATAAAACACCCAGAATTGTGGCGCACCTCGCTGTAAAACCCGATTACGACAGTGGTTTACGATTCGCCTCGGTGTTAGCACATTAACAGCAACACAAACAGCGCGTTTAATTTCAGGGAAGAGTACTTACGGTGATCTTCATGGTTGTGGAGTGCGGCGTACGTCTGTGGTAGCACAGGAGGGCTCGGCTGAGAACTGGATGTCCTGCAGGTGGCAAGCGTTCGCTTTTATACGCGCGCTCGGCCGCGCTCGGAGTGCGCCGAACGGCTGCCAAAGGCTCGCGACAACAATGATGGCGTCACGCCGGCGCCAGTTAAGGAAGAGCAGGCAGCGAGAAGCCGTCGCATTAAGGGACGAGCCGCGGCCGGCGAAATCGCCGCATTTCTCCCGGCGCGTGTACTCCGGCCGCACCCGTTGTCTAGGAAACGCTAGGCGAGCAACTGGAGCTATTAGGTAACATCGCACGCTCGCTGCCCCTGTACGGAAAGCTATTTACGATCTGCACCGGGGAAGGCTGCACGGCGCCGACGACTATTAGATCAAGTAACAGGATGAATGTCCGCGGAAGTGAACACTAAATCTTCAGGCTTTTCCACATTATGATGGAATTCCCTACGAGGGGGTAATAGTAAATTTTTAATTATCACCTTGCAAAAATACTATTGAAATCGTGTTAATGTGAGTTTCAGAAACGAAAGCATCACATATATTCATCGGGGCTTCCAGAATGTCTACGGACGCCTGGTAATGAACAATAGCACGGTGAGTTGTTAGGTGGGGCGTCTTCATCATCGCAAAAAAGTCGCACAAAACTGTCCTTTTTCCCGCACAGAGCTGCTAAATATTGCAGTTTCGGCCAACAACAAAGTTGTTTTATGTGGCAGGTGTCATTAGAGCACAGTTAATAAAGTCATTTCTTGAAATAATGGATAAACTAGGCACTCATCTTTTCGTGTTTCCCACGCTGGTCTCGTTGTGAACTCATGGCTCAATCGTCGAAAATCTAGGTAGTGATGATTCCAAGATCGGATGCAAAGAGGCCTGGGTGTTATTCTGCGATATTCAAAAGTTTTATACATGCGCTTCACAAACCATTCTTAAGGTTTAAACTTTTGCAAGTTAGGACAATGGTGATGTAAAAAACTAATCAGCACTCCGAATTTAAGTTACACTTCTTTTTTATTACTTTTGTTGCAATATCACGTAACTCGTTCCAAAACATCACTTCACAATATAAAACATACTTGAAAATATCTTCCTCACTGTTAAAGTTCACATTTCATAAACTGACTACAATTTGCGTCTTTTTAACATGACCGCTTACGCGCCCAAAAATCAGAGTTACAAGTACGTCAAAGATCATAGTGACACAAGAAAGAATACACATAAGAATAATATCATTGCAATATATACATATCGATGTATCGAAGTACCTCTGCATTAATGAAATCAAATCTGAATGTTGTCACAGAAATATGTTAACTATTTTACTGAAGCACAGTAGAATATTGCTGGTATCGAGAGGTTGAGGTGAGGTGCGGTAATGGTTACGTAATTCAAGTACCATTACAACGTCTCCGTTGGTAGAGCTGACACTCATCCACCAGTTGGGCTACTCAAAGGTCTGTGACCGCTGGTTCCTTGCCGCCTAACAGAAGACTGTAAACTCCAGCCAAGGACAATCTGTGCGTGACAATTATTTGTCGAACCTCATCACATGAAACAAAACGGTAATCCATGAAGTGGCGTCACATCACGTCTTCTCCATAGATAAAGTTCAAAGCCACACAGCCGGTAGAGACATGGTGAAGGTCTTCTAGAGCTCTGAAAGGGTTACTCTGTTTGTCGTCCCTCATGGAGCAACGGTCAACTCTGAAGTATTCTGCAACCTTCAGGAAACTGAAGAAACGACTTCAGTGAGTTTGTCGTCACAAAAATACAAAAGACCTTCTCCTTCTCTGTGAGAACGTAAGGCCTAACGCAAGTGTCTGCACCCGAGAGCAGCTCACAAAACGTCACTGAACTGTTCTTGCTCATCTGTCCTGCACCCTGGATCTCGCGTCTTCCAACTTACATCTGCTTGACCGAAAGACGGATGCACTTTGCACTAAGCAGTACTTTGATGATGGGGCTGTTACTGTTACAACAAGACGTCGTCTCCGACGTCGACCAGTAGGGATGTACAATGCGCGCATACGGACCCTCCCAGCGAGGTGGCGTAAAACCTTTACATTGAACGCAGATTACGTTGAAAAACAGAGTTTTGTAGCCAAAAGCATGAGAGAATTATGTGGTGAATTGGAATCTTGAATAAAACCAACGTGATCTCAAAAAAAAAGTTGCTGCATTACTTGTTGAACTGCCCTGGAATTACAAATGGTTCAAATCACTTTAAGCACTATGGGACTTAACATCTGTGGTCATCAGTCCCCTAGACTTAGAACTACGTAAACCTAACTAACCTAAGGACATCACACACATCCATGCCCGAGGCAGGATTCAAACCCGCGACCGTAGCAGCAGCGCGGTCGCGGACTGAAGCGCCTAGAACCGCTCGGTCACAACGGCCGGCGACCTCGAATTACAGAAATTGGAGATTGTGCCCTAACTCTACGAAAACTGACGTGACAGCTTTCCACCTCAACAACCGCTTAGCAAACCATCCGATAAATAGCATCTCTAACAAAAAGGTTAAGATCAACCCTCACCCTAAGTATCGCGGAATCACGCTCGATTGTTCACCTCAAAATGCCAGCAAAATCTGTCGAAACTGGTTGTGTAATTTGTGTACGACCATGTCTTTTGAACGTTTTTGGAAGGATATCACCTCTGCAACAGCGCTGGAATTGATAGACTCTCTTGAAATCAACCTCCAACGCCAATTGAGATCAGGGCTCTTGCATATACCGTTTGAACTTCATTGTGTAAATATTGGCAAGAATATTGTATATCCAAGCGATAAATAGTAATAATGAAGAGAACGAATATTAAAATTTTGTTAATGTCATTGCAGATTTCACTGTGATTCGCCAGGCGCAAGAGTGATATAAGTTTGCAAAATGGTGATTAATGAAGAGAACGCATATTAAAATTTTGTTAATGTCATTGCAGATTTCACTGTGATTCGCCAGGCGCAAGAGTGATATAAGTTTGCAAAATGGTGATTAATGAAGAGAACGCATATTAAAATTTTGTTAATGTCATTGCAGATTTCACTGTGATTCGCCAGGCGCCAGAGTGATATAAGTTTGCAAAATGGTGATTAATGAAGAGAACGCATATTAAAATTTTGTTAATGTCATTGCAGATTTCACTGTGATTCGCCAGGCGCCAGAGTGATATAAGTTTGCAAAATGGTGATTAATGAAGAGAACGCATATTAAAATTTTGTTAATGTCATTGCAGATTTCACTGTGATTCGCCAGGCGCAAGAGTGATATAAGTTTGCAAAATGGTGATTAATGAAGAGAACACATATTAAAATTTTGTTAATGTCATTGCAGATTTCACTGTGATTCGCCAGGCGCAAGAGTGATATAAGTTTGCAAAATGGTGATTAATGAAGAGAACGCATATTAAAATTTTGTTAATGTCATTGCAGATTTCACTGTGATTCGCCAGGCGCCAGAGTGATATAAGGTTGCAAAATGGTGATTAATGAAGAGAACGCATATTAAAATTTTGTTAATGTCATTGCAGATTTCACTGTGATTCGCCAGGCGCCAGAGTGATATAAGTTTGCAAAATGGTGATTAATGAAGAGAACGCATATTAAAATTTTGTTAATGTCATTGCAGATTTCACTGTGATTCGCCAGGCGCCAGAGTGATATAAGTTTGCAAAATGGTGATTAATGAAGAGAACGCATATTAAAATTTTGTTAATGTCATTGCAGATTTCACTGTGATTCGCCAGGCGCCAGAGTGATATAAGTTTGCAAAATGGTGATTAATGAAGAGAACGCATATTAAAATTTTGTTAATGTCATTGCAGATTTCACTGTGATTCGCCAGGCGCCAGAGTGATATAAGTTTGCAAAATGGTGATTAATGAAGAGAACGCATATTAAAATTTTGTTAATGTCATTGCAGATTTCACTGTGATTCGCCAGGCGCAAGAGTGATATAAGTTTGCAAAATGGTGATTAATCAACAGAAAGCGATTTTGTGTGTTCCAATACGACAAGACTGAATTAGTCACTATGGCGCAGGGCGCGTTCCCAGTACGGCTTACAGCAACCAACCCTGAAATGAAGTCGGTAATTATTTTTGAAGAGATACGGAAATTTGTAACGTTCCATCCCTGACAATTGTGATTGTGCCAAAGAAATACTCCTCCCACGAATTATAAAGAAATCAGTTCTCAGGCATCTAACTGCGGGTTTTAAAATATCCTATAACGTCTCCTAACGACTGTTCTGCAATTCTTCTGTGCCGCCGCAACTGCGTGATCAGCAACATGCTAAACATATTCAAAAACCAATATTGCGACCTATGCAGAGTGCAATGCATGGACTAATTGCAACAATCAGTTTAAGTATTACAGTGCCTACGAGCAATAACATAAGTAACTCTACGTCACTCAGGGTAGATATACTTTCTGACTGGTGCAATGCCAATAGCCTCTCTATGAACATAAATAAAGCACAGGAATTAAACATTTCTTGTAACAATAGAATCACCTTAGAGACAGGTCCTGTGAAGTTTCTTGGCATTGTTTTGCAAAATAATTTAGGCTGGCAGGCACATGTGAATTATTTAACACAAAAAATTTCTAAAGGAATATTTATGCTCAGAAAATTACAAGCAACAGTAGATGAGAAAATTTTGCTTTCTGTCTATAATAGTTATATTCACTCTCATTTGACGTATGGGCAATCTTGTGGAGAAATAATTGCTACGCAAAATGCTTATTTACAGCACAGAAAAAAGCCGTCAGACTGATATGTAAAGTACCACCTAGAACTCAATGTAGAGAATTATTTATTAAACTTAATATTATGACCTTGCCATGTATATACATATTTCAATGTCTCTTGTACATTAAAAGGAACTTGTCTAGTTTTGATCTGAATTCTGATGTACATAGTTATAACACACGACACTGTAATGATGTAAGAAAAGACTACTGCTCATATACCAAAACTCTAAACAGCTTCAAACACACATCTGTAAAGCTATTTAATAAACTACCATAGTCAGTTAAGAGTCTACAGCTGAAAAAATTTAAGATATTTGTAAGAACTTTATTAATTCAAAATTGTTTTTATAGAATGTAAGAGTTCTGTGAGCATAATTTCTAACATAGATTAATTATCGTGTATTTATTGTCATTGTTGTTTGTACATTTATTGACGTTGCTTATACAAGCTTTACATCCCTGTAAATGTCTTATTTTTGGGCAATAAAAATCAATCAATCAATCAAGTTACTGCCATACTTCTATACGTAGAAATTGAATGATGAGGAGGAATTTGGTCAACTAATCTTAAACTATGGAAAGAAAAATGAAGGAAGCCAATAAATAATTTTAATTTACTATATTCAGAAAATTGACTTTACACAGATTTTTAATTATTTCTTAATGACTGTACTCAATAAACACGTTTCTGGTCACAGCAAAGATACAAATACGACTGTGTGTATGCATACATAAATCTGATAAAATCCCTGCTGTGGGCAAGCAATCGACATCTACGTGCAGCGAAAAGGTAAATTACCAAAAAAATCCTCCGGCACTACTAGCACGATCACGGTAGCCTTGCGACCTCTCTCAACCGCACCATGTGTTCGACCACTTACGACTACGCTTGACAACTCCCCTCTCGCTACTACTCGCGATAATATTATCTCAGACTCAGAGTTTGTGTATGCACACAGCAGAATCATAGACGTCCAACATTCATAACCCCGACGCTCACTTGAGAATTTTGTGGGTTGATTCTTCCCTAACATGTTGGCAAGGAGCAAGCGCAAAATTCTTACATAACGAACTTGACAGTAATAACATCAGATGTCTTACAAAAGTGGTAGAATACATAAATATAAGCATAAAATTACATAAGTTGTGTACATAACGGGAAATTGATAAGCTGTACAGTATAGTCAAGAAAAAATTATATGCAAGTGTCGTCTTCTGCGTGTAAGCACTCATAACCACGTGACAAGTCTACCTGACATGGTAGTTCATTTGACAAGACAACAAAACGTTATATACAGTTCTTCAACAGAATAAAAAATCATCTCGCAACAGAAAACCAAGTAAAGAAACACAGGTTTTAGGTGCAGCAGACTCAGGGACTCATTACGTACATCATGTCCACTAACAACCACAAAAAATATTTATATTTTCATTTGATGATACACATTTTAGAAATGTAAGCAGAGTCAGGGACTCATTACATCCATTACGTCCACTGACAACCGCACCAAAATGTTTTAATGTGTCACTCCTTTTCATATTCAGATAAAGATGCAATACAGAATCTGTAGTAATAGTATGAGGCACAAGTATACCTCGTTCAGTACTAAAAAATGTGTGATGATCATAGAAGCATTGACGTTCTATCTGTCTCAGAAAACAATTACACATAATTTACATAGGAGATGAAAAGCCTCATATATGACACAGTAACAGAAACAAATCATATTGAATAAATGAATAATAATAAGTTATATGCACTTGAATATAGAAGTCAACATTACGTGAATAGGCACATAAGCTGAGCGCTCAGTAAATGACTCAAATATGCATGACCACAGATAGTTGCATACGTCTGTCAAGTTCCTTTAAGTACAGTTGTAAGTATGACATTTGGGTCAATCATATAGTGGCAGACTAGTTCTTTATAAATCCATTTTTCTAAGTACAGTACACAGCATACCACAAAGTAGACGTCTTGATCCAGAACATACAAAATACATGACTCATATCATCATTTAATGTCATACAGATGTGTCCAGATACATTAATGGTGACATATCTAACAAAAGTGTTACAATTAATTGGAGATCCCACAATATATATATATATAGTAACATGTCATTTAATTTACCATGCAATAGAAAATTAGCATTTTTCAATGATACGTTTACATACACAGTAATATTACAGGTAAACAATCAAAATACGAAGTTCGTATCATCCAATTTCTAAGGGAAATATTTAAGAAAAGATATATATATGAGTATACAATCAATTCCTTCTTATACGGTATAAATGATTTGAGCTCCAGGCAACGTAAGTTAGTACAGAATGCTATTTCTTACGACAATATATTCAGTTTAGTTCTCGTAACTTATTACACATTCCAACATTGAGTAATGGGCCTGTGATTGTCACAAGTACTTCCTTATTATACCGACATAATTAGTTCATTTTTCAAAATCATTCTAATGTTTACATAACGATATTCACTATTCTGGATTAAATCTCACTTTGGCACAGAAAGGGGTGAATTACTCTACCTTCGAATAAAGTGTGCATAAACAGAACGTCCATGTATCGAGCACAGCTGTGGATTGCTTCGTTTAAAGAGTGTACTATCCTTACCTTGCCTTGTTCCATAAATGTTGTTGTTGTTGTTGTCTTCAGTCTTGAGACTGGTTTGATGCAGCTCTCCATGCTACTCTATCCTGTGCAAGCTTCTTCATCTCCCAGTACTTACTGCAACCTACATCCTTCTGAATCTGCTTAGTGTATTCATCTCTTGGTCTCCCTCTACGATTTTTACCCTCCACGCTGCCCTCCAATGCTAAATTTGTGATCCCTTGATGCCTTAGACATGTCCTACCAACCGGTCCCTTCTTCTTGTCAAGTTGTGCCACAAACTCCTCTTCTCCCCAACTCTATTCAATACCTCCTCATTAGTTACGTGATCTACCCATCTAATATTCAGCATTCTTCTGTAGCACCACATTTCAAAAGCTTCTATTCTCTTCTTGTCCAAACTATTTATCGTCCACGTTTTACTACCATACATGGGTACACTCCATATAAATACTTTCAGAAACGACTTTCTGACGCTTAAATCAATACTCGATGTTAACAAATTTTTCTTCTTCAGAAACGCTTCCCTTGCATTGCCAGTCTACATTTTATATCCTCTCTACTTCGACCATGATCAGTTATCTTGCTCCGCAAATAGCAAAACTCCTTTACTACTTTAAGTGCCTCACTTCCTAATCTAATTCCCTCAGCATCACCCGACTTAATTCGACTACATTCCATTATCCTCGTTTTGCTTTTGTTGATGTTCATCTTATTATCCTCCTTTCAAGACACTGTCCATACCGTCCAACTGCTCTTCCAAGTCCTTTGCTGTCTCTGACAGAATTACAATGTCATCGGCGAACCTCAAAGTTTTTATTTCTTCTCCATGGATTTTAGTACCTACTCCGAATTTTTCTTTTGTTTCCTTTACTGCTTGCTCAATATACAGATTGAATAACATAGGAGACAGGCTACAACCCTGTCTCAGTCCCTTCCCAACCGCTGCTTCCCTTTCATGCCCCTCGACTGTTATAACTACCATCTGGTGTCTGTACAAATTGTAAATAACCTTTCGCTCCCTGTATTTTACCCCTGCCACCTTTAGAATTTGAGAGTATTCCAGTCAACATTGTCGAAAGCTTTCTCTAAGTCTACAAATGCTAGAAACGTAGGTTTGCCTTTCCTTAATCTACACCCCTGGAAATTGAAATAAGAACACCGTGAATTCATTGTCCCAGGAAGGGGAAACTTTATTGACACATTCCTGGGGTCAGATACATTACATGATCACACTGACTGAACCACAGGCACATAGACACAGGCAACAGAGCATGCACAATGTCGGCACTAGTACAGTGTATATCCACCTTTCGCAGCAATGCAGGCTGCTATTCTCCCATGGAGACGATCGTAGAGATGCTGGATGTAGTCCAGTGGAACGGCTTGCCATGCCATTTCCACCTGGCGCCTCAGTTGGACCAGCGTTCGTGCTGGACGTGCAGACCGCGTGAGACGACGCTTCATCCAGTCCCAAACATGCTCAATGGGGGACAGATCCGGAGATCTTGCTGGCCAGGGTAGTTGACTTACACCTTCTAGAGCACGTTGGGTGGCACGGGATACATGCGGACGTGCATTGTCCTGTTGGAGCAGCAAGTTCCCTTGCCGGTCTAGGAATGGTAGAACGATGGGTTCGATGACGGTTTGGATGTACCGTGCACTATTCAGTGTCCCCTCGACGATCACCAGTGGTGTACGGCCAGTGTAGGAGATCGCTCCCCACACCATGATGCCGGGTGTTGGCCCTGTGTGCCTCGGTCGTATGCAGTCCTGATTGTGGCGCTCACCTGCATGGCGCCAAACACGCATACGACCATCATTGGCACCAAGGCAGAAGCGACTCTCATCGCTGAAGACGACACGTCTCCATTCGTCCCTCCATTCACGCCTGTCGCGACACCACTGGAGGCAGGCTGCACGATGTTGGGGCGTGAGCGGAAGACGGCCTAACGGTGTGCGGGACCGTAGCCCATCTTCATGGAGACGGTTGCGAATGGTCCTCGCCGATACCCCAGGAGCAACAGTGTCCCTAATTTGCTGGGAAGTGGCGGTGCGGTCCCCTACGGCACTGCGTAGGATCCTACGGTCTTGGCGTGCATCCGTGCGTCGCTGCGGTCCGGTCCCAGGTCGACGGGCACGTGCACCTTCCGCCGACCACTGGCGACAACATCGATGTACTGTGGAGACCTCACGCCCCACGTGTTGAGCAATTCGGCGGTACGTCCACCCGGCCTCCCGCATGCCCACTATACGCCCTCGCTCAAAGTCCGTCAACTGCACATACGGTTCACGTCCACGCTGTCGCGGCATGCTACCAGTGTTAAAGACTGCGATGGAGCTCCGTATGCCACGGCAAACTGGCTGACACTGACGGCGGCGGTGCACAAATGCTGCGCAGCTAGCGCCATTCGACGGCCAACACCGCGGTTCCTGGTGTGTCCGCTGTGCCGTGCGTGTGATCATTGCTTGTACAGCCCTCTCGCAGTGTCCGGAGCAAGTATGGTGGGTCTGACACACCGGTGTCAATGTGTTCTTTTTTCCATTTCCAGGAGTGTATTTTCTAAATTAAGTCGTAGGGTCAGTTTTGCCTCACGTGTTCCAACATTTCTACGGAATCCAAACTGATCTTCACCGAAGTCGGCTTCTACCAATTTTTCCATTCGTCTATAAAGAATTCGCCTAAGTATTTTGCAGCTGTGACTTATTAAACTGATAGTTCGGTAATTTTCACATCTGTCAACACCTGCTTTCTTTGGGTTTGGAATTATTATATTTTTCTTGAAGTCTGAGGGTATTTCGCCTGCCTCATACATCTTGCTCACCAGATGGTAGATTTTTGCCATGACTGGCTCTCCCAAGGCCGTCATTAGTTCCAATGGTATGTTGTCTACTCCCGCGGCCTTGTTTCGACTCAGGTCTTTCAGTGCTCTGTCAAACTCTTCACGCAGTATCATATCTCCCATTTCATCTTCATCTACATCCTCTTCAATTTCCATAATATTGTCCTCAAGTACATCGCCCTTGTATAGACCCTCTATATACTCCTTCCACCTTTCTGCTTTCCCTTCTTTGCTTAGAACTGGGTTTCCATCTGAGCTCTTGATGTTCATACAAGTGGCTCTCTTTTCTCCAAAGGTCTAATTTTCCTGTAGGCGGTATCTATCTTACCCCTAGTGAGATAAGCCTCTACATCCTTACATTTGTCCTCTAGCCATCCCTGCTTAGCCATTTTGCACTTCCTGTCGATCTCATTTTTGAGACGTTTGTATTCCTTTTTTTTTCTTCATTTACTGAATTTTTTTATTTTCTCCTTTCATCAATTATATTCAATATTTCTTCTGTTAACCAAGGATTTCTACTAGCCCTTGTCTTTTTACCTACTTGATTCTCTGCCGCCTTCACTACTTCATCCCTCAGAGCTACCCATTCTTCTTCTACTGTATTTCTTTCCCCCATTCCTGACAATTGTTCCCTTATGCTCTCCCTGAAACTCTCTACAACCTCTGGTTTAGTCAGTTTGTCCAGGTCCCATCTTCTTAAATTCCCAACTTTTCACAGTTTCTTCAATTTTAATCTACACTTCATAACCAATAGATTGTGGTCAGAGTCCACATCTGCCCCTGGAAATCTTACAATTTAAAACCTGGTTCCTAAATTTCTGTCTTACGATTATATAATCTATCTGATACCTTCTAGCATCTCCAGGATTCTTCCATGTATACAACCTTCTTTCATGATTCTTGAACCAAGCGTTAGCTATGATTAAGTTATTCTCTGTGGAAAATCCTACCAGACGGCTTCCTCTTTCATTGCTCTCCCCCAAGCCATATTCACCCACTATGTTTCCTTCTCTCCGTTTTCCTACTCTCGAATTCCAGTCACCCATGACTATTAAATTTTCGTCTCCCTTCACTACCTGAATAATTTCTTACATTTCATCAATTTCTTCATCATCTGCAGAGCCAGTTGGCATATAAACTTGTACTACTGTAGTAGGCATGGGCTTCATGTCTATCTTGGCCACAATAATGCGTTCACTATGCTGTTTGTAGTAACTTACCCGTTCTCCTATTTTTTATTCATTATTAAACCTACTCCTGCATTACCACTATTTGATTTTGTATTTATAACCCTGTATTCACCTGACCAAAAGTCTTGTTCCTCCTGCCACCGAACTTCACTAATTCCCATTATATCTAACTTTAGCCTATCCATTTCCCTTTTTAAATTTTCTAACCTACCTGCCCGATTAAGGGATCTGACATTCCACGCTCCGACCCGTAGAACGCCAGTTTTCTTTCTCCTGATAACGACTTCCTCTTGAGTAGTCCCCGCCTGGAGATCCGAATGGGGGACTATTTTACCTACGGAATATTTTACCCAAGAGGACGCCATCATCATTTAACCATACAGTAAAGCTGTATGCCCTCGGGAAAAATTACGACTGTAGTTTCCCCTTGTTTTCAGCCGTTCGCAGTACCAGCAAAGCAAGGCCGTTTTGGTTAGTGTTACAAGGCCAGATCACTCAATCATCCAGACTGTTGCCCCTGCAACTACTGAAAAGGCTGCTGCCCCTCTTCAGGAACCACACATTTGTCTGGCCTCTCAACAGATACCCCTCCGTTGTGGTTGCACCTACGGTACGGCCATCTGTATCGCTGAGGCACGCAAGCCTCCCCACCAACGGCAAGGTCCATGGTTCATGGAGGCAGATGTGCTCATAAATAGTTGCAGATAAATGCTTCCACACTAAGTAGTATATAATGCCACGTCTGTATTTCTCAGAACAACATATTTCGCTAACCTACGATTCATAGTCCACTTCACATAATATACCATAACTGTATCAAAAAGATGCAATAGTTCCACCATAATAACATCATAAGCCTCTCATGGAAACCCTAGAGCAAAATTCTTCGTCATATTCCATATCTATATCGCACAGTATTCCCTAGACTCATCATGTGTATGCATACAACTCTGAAATTACCACTCTTCAAAAATACTTCATAAATAGCAGAACAAACATGAGTCACAAATGTTCCCAGTTAAACAACTGTTCATCAGAAATACCTTCCACAGATCAGAACCACTCATACACGGAGTCTCATTCCAAATAAAGTCAGCAGTTATACCACTACAATTCATGATCTACTTCACAAAATACACTACTTGCTATTAAAATAGCTACACCAAGAAGAAATGCAGATGATAAAGGGGTATTTATTGGACAAATATATAATACTAGAACTAACATGTGATTACATTTTCACGCAATTTGGGTGCATAGATCCTGAGAAATCAGTACCCAGAACAACTATCTCTGCCGTAATAACGGCCTTAATACGCCTGGGCATTGAGTCAGACAGAGCTCGGATGGCGTGTACAGGTACAGCTGCCCACGCAGCATCAACACGATACCACAGTTCATCAAGAGTAGTGACTGGCTTATTGTGACGAGCCAATTGCTCGGCCACCATTGACCAGACGTTTTCAGTTGGTGAGAGATCTGGAGAATGTGCTGGCCACGGCAGCAGTCGAACATTTTCTGTATCCAGAAAGGCCCGAACAGGACCTGCAACATGCGGTCGTGCATTAACCAGCTGATATGTGGGGTTTCGCAGGGGTCGAATGAAGGATAGAGCCACGGGTCGTAATACATCTGAAATGTAGCGTCCACTGTTCAAAATGCCGTCAATGCGAACAAGAGGAGACCGAGGCGTGTAACCAGTGGCACCCCATAACATCACGTCGGGTGATACGCAAGTATGGGCGAATACACGCTTCCAATGTGCGTTCACCGCGATGTCGCCAAACACTGATGCGACCATCATGATGCTGTAAACAGAACCTGGATTCATCCGAAAAAATGACGTTTTGCCATTCGTGCACCCAGGTTCGTCGTTGAGTACACCATCGCAGGCGCTCCTGTATGTGATGCAGCGTCAAAGGTAACCGCAGCCATGGTCTCCGAGCTGATAGTCCATGCTGCTGCAAACGTCGTCGAACTGTTCGTGCAGATGGTTGTTGTCTTGCAAACGTCCCCATCTGTTGACTCAGGGATCGAGACGTGGCTGCACGATCCGTTACAGCCATGCGCATAAGATGCCTGTCATCTCGACTGCTAGTGATACGAGGCCGTTAAGATCCAGCACGGCGTTCCGTATTACCCTCCTGAACCCACCGATTCCATATTCTGCTAATAGTCATTGGATCTCGACCAACGCGAGCAGTAATGTCGCGATACGATAAACCGCAATCGCGGTAGGCTACAATCCGACCTTTATCGAAGTCGGAAACGTGATGGTACGCATTTCTCCTCCTTACACGAGGCATCACAACAACGTTACACCAGGCAACGCCCGTCAACTGCTGTGTGTGTATGAGAAATCGTTTGGAAACTTCCCTCATGTCAGCACGTTGTAGGTGCCGCCACTGGCGCCAACCGTCTGTGAATGCTCTGAAAAGCTAATCATTTGCATATCACAGCATCTTCTTCTTGTCGGTTAAATTTCGCGTTTGTAGCACGTCATCTTCGTGGTGTAGCAATTTTAATGGCCAGTAGTGTATATACCTACAGAAAAAGTCATCTCCTGCACTTTCTTCAAAAATAACACAGTATTCCGCCTGTAAAGGTAAAGCAAAATGTACATCACAAGTTAGCACAACACACAAAAACTTTATTACATGTGCAAACCATTTTCCTGTAAAAAAAAAAATGTGTTTCTTAGAACATCAAAACCCAGTCTACTCTGCTATACCAAGATCTCAAAAGAAATGACATAACAGAATTACATTTCAATCAGATACTTCGCCAGTGAATTCCGAATAATCCCGGCTGAATTCAAACTGTTCACAGATGACTTACCTCTCCGTATAGTCACAGTGCAAATACAGATGCCAAAAAAGTCCGTTTCCACTGCTTATCAGCTTGTCTGCCTATGCTCAGCAAATTCAAGGTACTTTTCTTCACACAACACAAATCATAGATTATCTTTATTCTTTAAAATTCCGTATTAAGTAATTGACAGTAAGAGATACGTTAACAGATGCACAGATTAGTTGAAGAGTATGAAACAGTGCTGAAAGCTAAAGTAAGAAAATGCACTGTAACAGCTGGGGCACCTACTCTCGCCACTGCATATGTTTACCTAAGTACACCAAGCCCCCTAGGGTAACTATTCTTTGTACACTTTGATGTTCGATACGTGATGAAGACCTCTTGATTTACGTGTGGTTATGCATGTATCTGAATGTGCGATTCCCCGTATGTGAAAAGACCTTCATACACCAAGAACAACTTACTACTTAAAGACTTTCCTTTATGAGATAAACGAAGCGATTTGAACAACGCTTCCTGACTTACCTGTAAACTCTTGATGTTCAGTCGTGGATCCTGTAGCTTCTGCCTTTTCTCTGCGGCTTTCTTGATGTTTTCCCATGCTAGATTAATTATTTCAATATTTCACATTTAACGTCGATTTTTCGGGAAGGCTACTGGTGCTAGTTTCTTTTCAGCATAAGGAGTGGAGGTAAAGTTGTTGAATCATTTGGTATTCGTTAATGAGATTTTAAAAATCAGATGGATATGAATCCCAATTTCTGTGTTGACGATAGCAACACAATCTGCAAAGTTTACCTAATTGTTTCATAATGCGTTCTGAGGGGTGACAAGATGGCATAAAACGTGATATAGGTTTTGGTCTGATTCTTCTACGTCTCAAAGTTTTTAGCCATACGCTAGAACGAAATTGTCGACCACTATCGGAACTTAATTTGTCAGTATGCCCCACTTCTTTCAGAATATTGCCGGTCGCGGTGGTCTCGCGGTTCTAGGCGCGCAGTCCGGAACCGTGCGACTGCTACGGTCGCAGGTTCGAATCCTGCCTCGGGCATGGATGTGTGTGATGTCCTTAGGTTAGTTAGGTTTAAGTAGTTCTAAGTTCTAGGGGACTTATGACCACAGCAGTTGAGTCCCATAGTGCTCAGAGCCATTTGAACCATTTTGTTTTTCAGAATATTCCTTACGAATGCTATAGAAACAGATTTTGCAGTAGCTATCCGTAAAGGTGTAAATGATACAAGATAAGCTCAACCGCTACAAAAACAAACGAATGGCCATGTTTAGCTCTTGTAAAAGGACCGAAAATGTCAACAGCAGCTAATTCTTTTAGTTTCACAGGAATGATCGGAAAAAGTGGTGTTCTGTGCGTAATGGTAGACGGTTTTCCCTTTTGGCACAGTTCGCATTTTCCTAAGACGATATGAATTCGCTTTACCATATTGTTGAAGTAACATGTATCCCGTAATTTCTGAGAACATTCCTTAGCACCAAAGTGTGCGTAACTAAGATGTGTGTACCAAATGAGTTTGTTAACGAGTTCGTCTGGGATGCAAAACATCCAAATAGGACTGTTAGGACATATACGTCTGAATCAAATTTTGTTACATAAAAGGCAACATTGTCGTACAGCAGTTTTTTTTTTGCCATTTCTCCTTTATTATTTTACAGATTGGATCTTTCTCCTGTTCATGAGCAGTATCACATAATGAGGTTGAAATAAAGTTTTCAAAAGCCACTTTCGGCATGTACAACTAAAATTATTTTCCTTTCAATCTTCTTCATTTCTTTAGACTAAACCAACAGGTGCGCGTGAAAGTGCATCAGTAATAACGTTTTCTGAACCCGGAATGTAAATCACAGTGAAACTAAGTTCCTGCAGAAACAAAGTTCAACGTCTTAAACGATCATGATTCAGTTTAGCCGTCAAAGAAACTGAAGTGCCCGATGATCGGTATATATCTTAGTGTGTTTACCTTGAAGAAAGTAATGAAATTTATCGAATGCCCGAACTATGGCTATTGCTTCGGGCTCAGTGTGTGAATAGTTACGTTCGGCTTTAATTAAGACTTGACTGGAAAAGGTTATACTTTTCTGTGTAATAATTCTATTTTCTACAATTTCTTGAAACAAGTGTACACCAATACCAGATTTTGAACTATCCATCGAAAGGCAAAAGTCAAGGAATAAATCAGGATGTGATAATATGGGTGCATAAGCAATGCGGTTTTGAAATCATCATATTCGGTTTGGTTGACATCATCCCAGTCCCAAACTGTGTTCTTAACTGTGAGTTGACGTAGTCTAGGCGTAGATAAGCTCTCTGAGATGATGAAACGTCGATAAAATTCACAATGTCTAAGTATCCTCTAAGTTGTCGTTTGTTCATAGGTACAGGCATTTCTTAAATTGCTTTCAGTTTTCCTGGAACGGGCGATATTTCTTTCGTAGAGACAATGTGGCCAAGAAATTTAATTTACATTTTACAAAATCCTGGTTTTTCTAAACTGATTGTCATGCCATACTCATGAAATGTCTATCATAGTTCGTTCGGTACCTGATTGTATTCTGTCCACGAATTTTCCGCAACCAAAGTGTCGTCAACGCAGGTTGTGATTCTGTCTGTTAAATGCTTTGGTAAGATAATATTCAGACCTCAGATAAATGCAGCAGATGAAACGTTGAGACCAAATGGTAATTTTCTAAATTGGTAGCAGTTTCCGAAACAGAGAAAGGCTTTGTATTTCCTACATTGAGGACCCAATTAAATTTGCCAAAAAGAGAAGACATTACCTTTACACCATGGAATTTCTGAAATAATTCGCCTAGTGTTTGTAGTCGATCTGTTTTCTGGTTGCATTATAGTGTTCATCTGTCTGGAATCGAGAGCAAATCTAATAGAATCGTCTTTCTTCTTAACAGTGCGTAACAGACTGTTGTATGAACTCACAGCATGCTCAATAATTCCCTAATGTAGCATCGATTGTATTTCCTGCTTAACCTTTTCTCTGTATGTCAACGGAATAACATAAGGTGCTACAAAAAATTTATTGAGTTCCTTAACACAGAATTAGTAAAGACAATTTCGTATAGTTCCTGTCTTCTGAGAAAAAACTTCATAAAGTACTGTAAACTCTGAATAATTCATGTGTGTCTGCATCGGAATCTACTTCATCTCTGAGTACTTCCTTTCTAATTAACGTTTCTGTGGTATATAGATTGTTCAGCTTCACGATGAAATGTTGTTACGTCGTTCATGCAGTTGTCAGACAAATTCAGTGAGGTTGTACCTCGAACGGAAAGAGAAAATAAACACAGTTCAAATCCTCATCTTCCTTTCTTAACCAACCTTGAAACTTAAGCGTTACAGGTACCTAATTTACTCGTAACATTACTTCAGCATCGCAGAAGTTTAGCATCGTTTTACATTCACTTAGAAAATGGCTCTAAGCACTATGGGACTTAACATCTGAGGTCATCAGTCCCCTAGAACTTAGAACTACTTAAACCTAACTAACCTAAGGACATCACACACATCCATGCCCGAGGCAGGATTCGAACCTGCGACCGTAGCGGTCACGCGGTTCCAAACTGTAGCGCTTAGCACCGCACGGCCACACCAGCCGGCCCGTTCTCTTAGAAACTCTACACCCAAAATTGCTTCTGTTGACAAAAGAGGGACTATCAGAAAATTCACAGAAAGCTTGTGTCCCTGACACATGAAAACTAACAACCTTTGATTACGTACATCTACACTCCTTCCGTGACTCACTCCCTTCAGTTTGGTTCTTAATAGAGGTAAAATTAGACAAACAGGTGTTGACCACATTTACTGAACACTGTCTCACTAATCACATTAACTGGGCTACCAAAATCAAGTACAACAGAGAGTGAAACATTTCCTATGGAAATTTTTACAGTAGGATGTACAAATGTATTTTCACAGTCGTCATTTTCTTGTAACAGTGTGTCCCCAATGTCATCAAAACCTATCAAATTAATATGGTTCGTGTGCAGACTGTCGGCAACTGCAAATGGTTCGTTTGCTGGCGTGGCTGCTAGTCATTGTTGTGTCGGTTCCTTTTGCATGGAGTTGTTGCCTGGGTTCGGAGGTCTGATTATCTAAAGCTGCATAACGCTCAGAATTTGACTTTCTATGATCGCGCCAACTTTCGTTTGATCCGTCATTCTAATTGTTTCGTCTTGCTTAACGGTTATTAATACGAGGTGCATTCAAGTTCTAAGGCCTCCGATTTTTTTCCTCCGGACTGGAAAGAGATAGAAACATGCCCATTGTTTTAAAATGAGGCCGCATTCATTGTCAATACGTCCCAGAGTTGGCAGCACCGTACGGCAGATGGAATTTTACCGCCAGCGGCGAGAATGAGAACTGTTTTAAATACTTAAAATGGCGACGTTTTCCTAACTTGAACAGCGTGCAATCATTCGTTTTCTGAATTTGCGTCGTGTGAAACCAATTGAAATTCATCAACAGTTGAAGGAGACATGTGGTGATGGAGTTATGGATGTGTCGAAAGTGCGTTCGTGGGTGCGACAGTTTAATGAAGGCAGAACATCGTGTGACAACAAACCGAAACAACCTCGGGCTCGCACAAGTCGGTCTGACGACATGATCGAGAAAGTGGAGACAATTGTTTTGGGGGATCGCCGAATGACTGTTGAACAGATCGCCTCCAGAGTTGGCATTTCTGTGGGTTCTGTGCACACAATCCTGCATGACGACCAGAAAATGCGAAAAGTGTCATCCAGGTGGGTGCCACGAATGCTGACGGACGACCACATGGCTGCCCGTGTGGCATGTTGCCAAGCAATGTTGATGTGCAACGACAGCATGAATGGGACATTCTTTTCGTCGGTTGTGACAATGGATGAGATGTGGATGCCATTTTTCAATCCAGAAACAAAGCGCCAGTCAGCACACAGATTCACCGCCACCAAAAAAATTTCGGGTAAGCGCCAGTGCTGAAAAAATGATGGTGTCCATGTTCTGGGACAGCGAGGGCGTAATCCTTACCCATTGCGTTCCAAAGGGCACTACGGAAACAGGTGCACCCTACGAAAATGTTTTGAAGAACAAATTCCTTCCTGCACTGCAACAAAAACGTCCAGGAAGGGCTGCGCGTGTGCTGTTTCACCAAGACAACGCACCCGCACATCGAGCTAACGTTACGCAACAGTTTCTTCGTGATAACAACTTTGAAGTGATTCCTCATGCTCCCTACTCACCTGACCTGGCTCCTAGTGACTTTTGGCTTTTTCCAACAATGAAAGACACTCTCCGTGGCCGCACATTCACCAGCCGTGCTGCTATTGCCTCAGCGATTTTCCAGTGGTCAAAACAGACTCCTAAAGAAGCCTTCGCCACTGCCATGGAATCATGGCGTCAGCGTTGCGAAAAATGTGTACGTCTGCAGGGCGATTACGTCGAGAAGTAACGCCAGTTTCATCGGTTTCGGGTGAGTAGTTAATTAGAAAAAAAATAGGAGGCCTTAGAACTTGAATGCACCTCGTATTACTGGCTCGATGCCCTTATTTCTACAACCTGAGCACCACGTTCGGAATGGAAATTTGTGCGATCACGCCAATTTCGATTAACTCTGTCATTACCATTGCGTCTAAAAATTGTCTTCATCGCCATAACGTCTGTGTTCAAGCTATCCGCGATCTCTGTTCGTGTACTGATAATTCCACTGGTCACGGGAATGATTTCTCGAGCGTCTGTAATCTATACTGTAGGGATGATGTTTCGAATCATGCCTGTTTTCGTCGCGTCTCTCATCGCTCACATGAATTCCATGTTTTCGGTTCCGCTGCTGACGGTAATTTTCCAAATACTGATTATTGTTGTCTCTTTGTGTTTTACCTTTGTTGCCAAATTCAAGTCCTTGCAAAAGAGTTTGAAAAGCTTCCAAGTCATCCTTACAACGCGCTATATAATCTGATTGGTAATTTAGTCAGACAAATGTGGATTAATTCCGACGGACTGTACGGATTAGTTAAATATCACAGGTCGGCGACATAAAAATGGTTTCAAATTTATTAAGTTATTTTACAGTGTTTTCAACGCTGCTTTCGGGAAAAATAGTGAAAAAATTCCATCACGTACAGAAAATTGTTTCGAATTTATTAAGTTATTTTTATAGTGTTTTCAACGCTGATTTCGGGAAAAATAGTGAAAAAATTCCATCACGTACAGTTATTTCACAAACTACTTGTCTAGTTTTAGCTTTTTCGATATTTCAGCACTCTAGTGAGTTTGAATTTTGGTTTTTAGGATCTCCATAAACTGTTATTTAGCCGTTTTTATACTAGATATACGTAAAATAAAGATTAATTAGGAGAAGCCAGCAGTATTTTCATGTCAGTGCCTGACTGTCGCGCTGCCCCTTCCCCCACCAAGCAGTGAGCTTCTGCTATTGTCCTTCAGTTCACAGTACCTCTTCACTCTGTGGTGTTCACGTGTTGTTACTGGTGCTATAAGGCAGTGACTGTTTCCTTGTGTTGTGGAGTTGTTCTATGGACAATGGCTACCACAGGATGTATAAACTCGCCAGACTGCTTCTGCTACATTTGTGGTAACTATACAGTTAAAAAGCAACAAAGAAACATTTCCGATTTTGTTAAAAAAGTATATTTCGCCTGTTTTGGTATACAGCTAGGTGATCAAGATATGCCTTGCGACCCACACAAAGTTTTTTCAGTGTGTGTTGAAGAACTGAGGCAATGGTTTCAATGTAAAAAGCAGTCCTTACGTTCTGGAATACCAATGGTTTGGAGGGAGCCCAAAAATCATAGTGATGACTGCTATTTTTGTTCTTGCAACGTACGAGGTTTCAATTTGAAAACCAAAAAGGGAAATTTTTACCCTAACTTTGAATCAGCTATTCGCCCTATTCCTCATGGACCTGAAGTAACAATACCCTCTCCTCCAGATTCTTTGTATGTTATACGTGTAGATGTCAAGAAGAATATAATAATTCCAATCCCAAAGAAAGCAGGTGTTGACAGATGTGAAAATTACCGAACTATCAGTTTAATAAGTCACAGCTGCAAAATACTTACGCGAATTCCTTACAGACGAATGGAAAAACTGGTAGAAGCCGACCTCGGGGAAGATCAGTTTGGATTCCGTAGAAATGTTGGAACACGAGAGGCAATACTGAACTTACGACTTATCTTAGAAGAAAGATTAAGGAAGGGCAAACATACGTTTCTAGCATTTGTAGACTTAGAGAAAGCTTTTGACAATGTTGATTGGAATACTCTCTTTCAAATTCTAAAGATGGGAGGGGTAAAATACAGGGAGCGAAAGGCTATTTACAATTTGTACAGAAACCAGATGGCAGTTATAAGAGTCGAGGGTCACGAACGGGGAGGCAGTGGTTGGGAGGGGAGTGAGACACGGTTGTAGCCTCTCCCCGATGTTATTCAATCTGTATATTGAGCAAGCAGTAAAGGAAACAAAAGAAAAATTCGGAGTAGGAATTAAAATCCATGGAGAAGAAATAAAACCTTTGAGGTTCGCCGATGACATTGTAATTCTGTCAGAGACAGCAACTTGGAAGAGCAGTTGAACGGAATGGACATTGTCTTGAAAGCAGGATATAAGATGAACATCAACAATAGCAAAACGGGGATAAAGGAATGTAGTCGAATTAAATCGGGTGATGCTGAGGGAATTAGGTTAGGAAATGAGACACTTAAAGTAGTAAATGAGTTTTGCTATTTGGGGAGCAAAATAACTGATGATAGTCGAAGTGGAAAGGATATAAAATGTAGCTTGGCAATGGCAAGGAAAGCGGTTCTGAAGAAGAGAACTTTGTTAACATCGAGTATAGATTTAAGTGTCAGGAAATCGTTTCTGAAAGTATTTGTATGGAAGTGAAACATGGACGATAAATAGTTTGGACAAGAAGAGAATAGAAGCTTTCGAAATGTGGTGCTACAGAAGAATGCTGTAGATTAGATGGGTAGATCACATATCTAATGAGGAGGTATTGAATAGAATTGGGGAGAAGAGGAAGTTTGTGGCACAACTTGACTAGAAGAATGGATCGATTGGTAGGACATGTTCTGAGGTATGAAGGGATCACCAACTTAGTACTGGAGGGCAGCGTGGAGGGTAAAACTCGTAGAGGGAGACCAAGAGATGAATACACTAAGCAGATTCAGAAGGATGTAGGTTGCAGTAGGTACTGGGAGATGAAGAAGCTTGCACAGGATAGAGTAGCATGGAGAGCTGCATCAAACCAGTCTCAGGACTGAAGACCACAACAACAACAACAACACAGTGAGAAAATGTTTGCAATCCAAATCATCGTTTTTCTGAACTTTTGAGTTTTATGTCATGTCGTAACTCGCATTCCATTAATTGTGTCCTGCAAACATATCACGTTGACGAGAAAAGTGATCAGAATTTCCAAATTACTGCCTTCATTGTAATTTCCACCGTAAGAATGATTGAACCTACTGGTATCGTTACAGCTAACGATCTGTACTTAGATACTGGCAAGCTGTTCCCGTATCGCTCTTGCGTCACGTTTATTTTGCTGGTTAATCGTCATCTGCGCTTTCTTAAAATGTTGCAGACAGAAATTCTTCGGTACCAGTGAACGGAACCGGCTGAGTATCGACTGCCGGCCGGAGTGGCCGTGCGGTTCTAGGCGCTACAGTCTGGAACCGAGCAACCGCTACGGTCGCAGGTTCGAATCCTGCCTCGGGCATGGATGTGTGTGATGTCCTTAGGTTAGTTAGTTCTAAGTTCTAGGCGACTGATGACCTTAGAAGTCGCGTAGTGCTCAGAGCCATTTAGTATCGCCTGAACGTTTGTCTGAACCAATGTTCGTTTGCGTCACTCTCTCGGATAATTCTTCGACACGTTTTGCAACAGTCATCAACTGATTTTTGCGTCTTTGGAACCTCAGTGTTAATCTGTAATTGTAATTACTCGAACTTTGTGCTAATTTGCAATTCTTGTATTGACGTCTGTTGTCTCAAATCAACAATGTCAACAGACTGTACATCGTCACGTCTGGACTCAAGTTTGTTAATGTAAGACTTCAGTTCCTCGCATACCTGAGTTTTCAACTGCTTGACGTTTTCTCGAATTTGCATGGTGTATACGCGGACAAGGAAAAAAAAAAATCCCTGATTTCTCGGCTAAATATACACTTTTCCCGGGTGAAAAAACACTTTTCCCTTTTTAAGTGCCAGTATATTTTCTCTCGGAGCTGTAAAACATATCACTCCTTTGAATTGTTATGATTTTATACGGGGGCGTAGAATTTCCTGGCGCTTTAGGAAACAAAACTCAGGGGAAAAAAACGCGTTTTGGAAAGATCTTTGATGTGCAGCAACATGTACGCTGCATATTTTCGTATTACGAAAGTATAAATTCAAATTCCACCAAACACCGCATGTTATTTTCCGAAGCACTGAACTCGAGATTCTGATATGCTTTTGTAAGCCAGTCATCGCTCATGTCACGTGATCTCGCCAGCGGATGACAGCAGATATTCAGACCATAGGACACGTGATATAGTCAGCCAACAGCAACCTCACACACATAAACAGGTAAAGTTTATGGTTTAAATTAATATACATAGTGTTGCTACAAGAAATTCAAAGCTTTCACGTTTAATATTGGTCTCTAAGGTTAATACGCTGCAAGAGGAGCTAAGGTTTTTCATATAATGTTGTTCTTTTTTGCACGTATTACACTGTGAGATATATCACTCAAATGTGTCACTAAAATTTTTAATAACGACATAAATGTCTGATCTTCTGGGCTCGAAATGCTTCTAAATGGCTCGTCATCAAAAAGTTTATTTTTAAATGAGAGTCACACGCTCTGTGATTTCAGAAATTCATCGTACTTTCTCGCACATAGTTTAACTTGCGTAAAAGGAAATTTACTTTGAAAGTAACGCTTTACAAACCACCATTCGTAGTATTGTCGTATGGGTAAAACATTAAAAGATCTTACATTATGTCATAAAAGAAACAAAACATCAGAGGATACTCCGAGAGCATCGGAATTTCGTGACCCATACTAAAATGTGCACATTTAAATTGCACATTCGTATGTCCAGATTCCTAATGAAGTAGGCTTTGACATGATATTAAGCTTTTCAATTTGATTTTTGGGATGTAAATTTTCTTGTAGTACCAGTACTGTATTATCTCATGTTTGGCTCTTTATTATGGCATAATGCCATACGTGCTAGAAGATGAAAACGTGCACTTGAAATGCAGTGCACAGTTGAAACTGGCCAATAATGAGGAATTAAACACGTCGTTTCAAATATCTACATCTACATACATACTCCGTAAACCACCATACGGTGCGTGGCGGAGGGTACCTTGTACCACAACTAGCATCTTCTCTCCCTGTTCCACTCCCAAACAGAAAGAGGGAAAAATGACTGCCTATATGCCTCTGTACGAGCCCTAATCCCTCTTATCTTATCTTTGTGGTCTTTCCGCGAAATGTAAGTTGGCGGCAGTAAAATTGTACTGCAGTAAGCCACAAATGCTGGTTCTCTAAATTTCCTCAGTAGCGATTCACGAAAAGAACGCCTCCTTCCCTATAGAGACTCCCACCCCGAGTTCCTGAAGCATTTCCGTAACATTCGCGTGATGATCAAACCTACCAGTAACAAATATAGCAGCCCGCCTCTGAATTGCTTCTATGTCCTCCCTCAATCCGACCTGATAGGGATTCCAAACGCTCGAGCAGTACTCAAGAATAGGTCGTATTAGTGTTTTATAAGCGGTCTCCTTTACAGATGAACCACATCTTCCCAAAATTCTACTACCAATGAACCGAAGACGACTATCCGCCTTCCCCACAACTGCCATTATATGCTTGTCCCACTTCATATCGCTCTGCAATGTTACGCCCAAATATTTAATCGACGTGACTGTGTCAAGCGCTACACTACTAATGGAGTATTCAAACATTACAGCATTCTTTTTCCTATTCACCTGCATTAATTTTCATTTATCTATATTTACAGTTAGCTGCCATTCTTTACACCAATCACAAATCCTGTCCAAGTCATCTTGTATCCTCCTACAGTCACTCAACGACGACACCTTCCCGTACACCACAGCATCATCAGCAAACAGCCGCACATTGCTATCCACCCTATCCAAAAGATCATTTATGTAGATAGAAAACAACAGCGGACCTACCAGACTTCCCTGGAGCACTCCAGATGATACCATCACCTCCGTTGAACACCCCCCCACCGAGGACAACGTACTGGGTTCTATTACTCAAGAAGTCTTCGAGCCACTCACATACTTGGGAACCAATCCCATATGCTCGTACCTTAGTTAGGAGTCTGCAGTGGGGCAAACGCTTTCCGGAAGTCAAGGAATATGGCATCTGTCTGATACCCTTCATCCAGGGCGAGTTGCATTTCGCAGGAGCGATGCTTTCTAAAGCCGTGCTGATGCATGGACAGCAACTTCTCTGTCTCAAGGAAATTAATTATATTCGAACTGAGAATATGTTCGAGAATCCTGCAACAAACCGATGTTAAGGATATTGGTCTGTAATTTTGAGGATCCGTCCTTCTACCCTTCTTATATACAGGTGTCACCTGTGCTGTTTTCCAGTCGCTCGGGACTTTACGTTGGGCAAGAGATTCGCGATAAATGCAAGCTACGTAAGGAGCCAATACAGTAGAGTACTCTCTGTAAAACCGAATATATTGACTGCCTCAGCGGAAAAGTTTAATAAAAGAAAATTTCTCTAGCAGACCGACAAAAATAACTTCATTGTTATGCAAGGCGATTAATACTTGAGTCTCAGAAAGGTGGAAATACAATAAAAACTGAAGTTAATAACATATTTTAGCCTTCCGTAATTATGTGAATGTACACTCCTGGAAATGGAAAAAAGAACACATTGACACCGGTGTGTCAGACCCACCATACTTGCTTCGGAAACTGCGAGAGGGCTGTACAAGCAATGATCACACGCACGGCACAGCGGACACACCAGGAACCGCGGTGTTGGCCGTCGAATGGCGCTAGCTGCGCAGCATTTGTGCACCGCCGCCGTCAGTGTCAGCCAGTTTGCCGTGGCATACGGAGCTCCATCGCAGTCTTTAACACTGGTAGCATGCCGCGACAGCGTGGACGTGAACCGTATGTGCAGTTGATGGACTTTGAGCGAGGGCATATAGTGGGCATGCGGGAGGCCGGGTGGACGTACCGCCGAATTGCTCAACACGTGGGGCGTGAGGTCTCCACAGTACATCGATGTTGTCGCCAGTGGTCGGCGGAAGGTGCACGTGCCCGTCGACCTGGGACCGGACCGCAGCGACGCACGGATGCACGCCAAGACCGTAGGATCCTACGCAGTGCCGTAGGGGACCGCACCGCCACTTCCCAGCAAATTAGGGACACTATTGCTCCTGGGGTATCGGCGAGGACCATTCGCAACCGTCTCCATGAAGATGGGCTACGGTCCCGCACACCGTTAGGCCGTCTTCCGCTCACGCCCCAACATCGTGCAGCCCGCCTCCAGTGGTGTCGCGACAGGCGTGAATGGAGGGACGAATGGAGACGTGTCGTCTTCAGCGATGAGAGTCGCTTCTGCCTTGGTGCCAATGATGGTCGTATGCGTGTTTGGCGCCGTGCAGGTGAGCGCCACAATCAGGACTGCATACGACCGAGGCACACAGGGCCAACACCCGGCATCATGGTGTGGGGAGCGATCTCCTACACTGGCCGTACACCACTGGTGATCGTCGAGGGGACACTGAATAGTGCACGGTACATCCAAACCGTCATCGAACCCATCGTTCTACCATTCCTAGACCGGCAAGGGAACTTGCTGTTCCAACAGGACAATGCACGTCCGCATGTATCCCGTGCCACCCAACGTGCTCTAGAAGGTGTAAGTCAACTACCCTGGCCAGCAAGATCTCCGGATCTGTCCCCCATTGAGCATGTTTGGGACTGGATGAAGCGTCGTCTCACGCGGTCTGCACGTCCAGCACGAACGCTGGTCCAACTGAGGCGCCAGGTGGAAATGGCATGGCAAGCCGTTCCACAGGACTACATCCAGCATCTCTACGATCGTCTCCATGGGAGAATAGCAGCCTGCATTGCTGCGAAAGGTGGATATACACTGTACTAGTGCCGACATTGTGCATGCTCTGTTGCCTGTGTCTATGTGCCTGTGGTTCTGTCAGTGTGATCATGTGATGTATCTGACCCCAGGAATGTGTCAATAAAGTTTCCCCTTCCTGGGACAATGAATTCACGGTGTTCTTATTTCAATTTCCAGGAGTGTATTTTAATTCACTTGATAGCTCCTGGCCACAGACATCCGTTTTGTTTTCATTAGACCTTAGAGCAGTAAACGATGAGGAAACAGCAAATCACTGAATGTAAATGTCTGCAACTCGTGGGCTAGTGGCTAGCGTTGCTGCCGCTGGATCACAGAGTCCCGGGTTTGCTTCCCGGCTGAGTTGGGGATTTTCTCTGCCTGGGGACTGGGTGCATGTGTTGTCCTCATTATTTCATCATCATCATCATCATCATATCATCATCTCATCATCATCATCTCATCATCATCATCATCATCATCATCTCATTATCATCTCATCATCATCATCATCATCTCATCATCATCATCATCATCATCATCATCATCATCATTCGTGACGCTAGAATGGACTGTGAACAAAACTTGGATGGGGAAAAATTGGGACTTCGTAAGGACGCTGATGACTGCGCAATTGAGCGCTTCACAAACCAAACATCATCAAAAATCAACCAATTGTAAACACGGGTCACGTGGAGACTACCCACTTCCCCTCTATAGCGCACACTGCTCTGCGTATCAGCCCGGAATCAACGATATTTCCGAACCGGGGCAATACTAGGTAGTGGCGCCCCCCGCCCCTCCCTCGAGAGTTTGAGATAGGACGTCAAAAATATAAAAAAAAAAATTTCAAAATTATTTTCATTTTGTAGCGCACATCTTTCTGAAGTGTCTGATACTTAAAACATACGTGTTAGAGGAAATGTAAGACATGTTATTCGGTCTAAGGTGTGCCAAAGTGCAGTGCCACGCCTGTTCACACAGCATTCTTCTATCGCACGGCACTGTATTTCGCTCTGTCGAATTGAAACGTGTATATTTTGTAATGGATGCCATCAAACTATATTCGGGACAGAGGAAATTAAAATGTCCTGTGGTGCCTCTCCTGCTTCTAGTCGGCCAGTTTGACATCCTGCCCCTCTTTTTTAACTCGCAGTTAATACTGAATGGGGTTATTTGTATACAAGAACTCTTCAGAAAATTTGCACTCTTTATTCCCTATTAACTAACAACTTGCTGTTCTGTGTAACATAAAATTAAATATACGATACATAAATCCAGTAAAGACAAGTAAGACAGCACACATTTCTTCAGACCTTACCTCCTAGAATTATTTGCTCCCTAATCTTCCTACAGCTTTACATGGCGTGCTTTCCCTTGTGCGAAAGAATCTATTACCTCATAATAGTTCGTCAAACGTTTTGCTACATGAAAAATCGTAATCTCGTTGATTAATACTGCAAAAGCTGTTAATACAAATAGGACGCATGACTGGTGTGGTTTTTCGATCTGATTACGTCTATTTTGTCAGTATCAGCCAGATAAAACAAAACAGGCCTTCCTAATACTGCAGCAATTGTAACGCACGCCAAATAAACGAGACTCTTTTGGCACAAATGGCCACTTTTATAACATGACAGAATATAATTCACAAAGTACCAATATCAATGTCTATTAGGCCTACTACGAACAAAAAGCTTTATGTTATTAAATAGTTTAACACTTCATTCACACGCTACACTTTCTCAAGCATGAGATCGAAAAGTAGTAGTACGAAATTTTTTTATACAAATTTGGAATCGTCATATTCTTCCATTATTTGTGTGATGTCCCCGTTTCTTCTCCTTCCTCGTTCTAACAAATAGTCTTGTCATCACTAATTCTGTAACTACTCCTGTGTCAAAGCTTATTTCAGGTTAACTTCACTAACTCTGTCAGAATCACCGGGGTTTAGTTACCCCGCGATTGCTCTCTCCGGTTAGGCGTTGTGACATGTTCGTACAACGCGTTTTCCGCCCTATTTCCAGAATACAACTTAAAGCGGCTGCTAGCCAGGGACTGTACAACTGGCTCTTAGTAGTATAGCGATCTGGTCAAAGATTTTCTGTCAAAATTTCATTTTCTTGGATACGCCCAGTAGATAATACGTAACCTTTCTTGCCTGTTATTCCTTTTAGCCGTTATTTCCACTCTGGTGGTCTGACTCTATGGATTTCGCTAGTAATTATAACAACGCTGATCATTCGCAAACCCAATCAACCACATAATCAGGCAGTGGATGGCATTCATCCGTTCGCGTTTACTCCGCTCAGCTCGTATAGCTTCTTTTGTCTGCAGGAAAGTTTATTTCGAGATGCGACGAAGATTCTCCTGACAGACACATCACGTACACTAAGCGCGCATTCACAAATCAACTTATGATTCACTCAGAAATCAACTTAGAATGTGCATCTTAACATTTTCGCGGCTCAAAGATTGCATAATTGCGCATAAATTCAACTTCTTACAGAAAAAGAAGAAGTTGAACCTATGCGACTGCACGCCCGAAAATTTCTGGAATTACTTAGAATGTGTTCAAAAATGTTCAAAAACCGATAGGGATGCGTTTCTAAGTCATACGAATAATCGAAAGACCAAAGGGCGCTGGATGCTAGGCGCTTTGTGAAACAAGGTTTTAAGGGTATTTTCTTCAAGAATAAGAATCCCCGCCGCCGGTCTCATAGATCCAAACCTATTGGTTATGCATGAATCTGACAGCTTGGGTGCGCCAGTAAAATTTATCCCTGTAGCATCTAGCTGTTTACTGCGACTAATTACACAACCAACAACGACATTTCTGTAGCCAGAAGCGGGAGAAAGTACTACTCAACTGCGCATGCGCATGAACACTCGTAACTGCTAAAACGAATCAAATGTAAATAGTTGTGACATCACGCTCATCGGAGGCAATTTGTTGTCGCAAACATTGCATAGCCCTCCTAAAGGCTTTGACAAATTTAGCTGTTGACAGAGGCTTGGCCGGCAGCTGTGATCGAGCGGTTCTAGGAAGTTCAGTCCAGAACCGCGCTGCTGCTACGGTCGCAGGTTCGAATCCTGCCTCAGGCATGGATGTGTGTGATGTCCTTATGTTAGTTAGGTTTATGTAGTTTTAAGTTCTAGGGGACTGATGACTTCAGATGTTAAGTCCCATAGTGCTCAGAGCCACTTGAAACATTTGTAGACGCTTGTATGAGCACTGTGTTTTGATGTTGTATATGGCGCATTTCCTTTGCAATTTAAGTTTTATTTTCGTTTTTTGTCTCGTTCATGTTTTATTGCTGAAGTATTGTTCTGCAGTAGCTAAGCAACCTCCTCCCTGCCCTGTGGGGCAACAGATGTCCCTTTCCACAAAAATTTACACAATGCGAGCGTAATGTTGCAACCACACACACAAGTTGACCTGTTGTGAGGAAAATACGTGTTAGTACATTTCAAACATGGAAAAGGTCATTTTAAAATCAACATGAAAAACCAAAATCCCAAAAGTATAAAACAGAAAAAAATGCTTACCAGAGAAAGAAAAATATTTCGAGCTAAGCACCCTCCTCCCTGCCCTGTGGTGCAACAGATTTCCCTATCCACAAACATTTACTCAATGGGAGCGTAATGTTGCAACCACACACACAAGTTGACCTGCTGTGAGGAAAAAACGAGTTAGTACAATTCAAACATGAAAAAGGTCATTTTAAAATCAACATGAAAAACCAAAATTCCAAAAGTATAAAACAGAAAAAAATGCTTACCGGAGAAAGAAAATCTATCGATTTAAGCACCACCCTCCCTGCCCTGTGGTGCAACAGATGTCCCTTTCCACAAACATTTACTCAATGGGAGCGTAATGTTGCCACCACACACACAAGTTGACCTGCTGTGAGGAAAACCGAGTTAGTACATTTCAAACATGAAAAAGGTCATTTTAAAATCAACATGAAAAACCAAAATTCCAAAAGTATAAAACAGAAAAAAATGCTTTCCAGAGAAAGAAAACGTATCGAGCTAAGCACCCTCCTCCCTACTCTGTGGTGCAACAGATGTCCCTTTCCACAAACATTTACTCAATGGGAGCGTAATGTTGCAACCACACACACAAGTTGACCTGCTGTGAGGAAAAAACGAGTTAGTACATTTCAAACATGAAAAAGGTCATTTTAAAATCAACATGAAAAACCAAAATTCCAAAACTGTGGAACAGAAAAATATTCATACCAGAGAATGATAATGTATTGACCTAAGCACCCTGTGGTGCAACAGATGTCCCTATCCGCAAACATTTACTCAATGGGAGCGTGATGTTGCAACCACACACACAAGTTGACCTGCTGTGAGGAAAAAATGAGTTAGTACATTATAACATGGATAAGGTCATTTTAAAATCAACATGAAAAACCAAAATTCCAAAAGTATAGAACAGAAAAATATTCTTACCAGAGAAAGAAAATGTATCGAGCTAAGCACCCTCCTCCCTGCCCTGTGGTGCAACAGATGTCCCTTTCCGCAAACATTTACTGAATGGGAGCGTGATGTTGCAACCACACACACAGGTTGACCTGCTGTGAGGAAAAAACGAGTTAGTACATTATAACATGGAAAAGGTCATTTTAAAATCAACATGAAAAACCAAAATTCCAAAAGTATAAAACAGAAAAAAATGCTTTCCAGAGAAAGAAAACGTATCGAGCTAAGCACCCTCCTCCCTACTCTGTGGTGCAACAGATGTCCCTTTCCACAAACATTTACTCAATGGGAGCGTGATGTTGCAACCACACACTCAAGTTGACCTGCTGTGAGGAAAAAACGAGTTACTAATTTTCAAACATGGAAAAGGTCATTTTAAAATCAACATGAAAAACCAAAATTCCAAAAGTGTAAAACAGAAAAAAATGCTTACCAGACAACGAAAATGTATCGAGCTAAGCACCCTCCTCCCTGCCCTTTGGTGCAACACATGTCCCTTTCCACAAACATTTACTCAATGGGAGCGTAATGTTGCAACCACACACACAAGTTGACCTGCTGTGAGGAAAAAACGAGTTAGTACATTATAACATGGAAAAGGTCATTTTAAAATCAACATGAAAAACCAAAATTCCAAAAGTATAGAACAGAACAATATTCTTCCCAGAGAAAGAAAATGTATCGAGCTAAGCACCCTCCTCCCTGCCCTGTGGTGCAACAGATGTCCCTTTCCACAAACATTTACTCAATGGGAGGGTGATGTTGCTACCACACACACAAGTTGACCAACTGTGAGGAAAAACGAGTTAGTACATTTTAAACATGAAAAAGGTCATTTTAAAATCAACTTGAAAAACCAAAATTCCAAAAGTATAGAACAGAAAAATATTCTTACCAGAGAAAGAAAATGTATCGAGCTAAGCACCCTCCTCACTGCCCTGTGGTGCAACAGATTTCCCTTTCCACAAACATTTACTCAATGGGAGCGTGATGTTGCAACCACACACACAAGTTGACCTGCTGTGAGGAAACAACAATTTAGTACATTTCAAACATGAAAAAGGTCATTTTAAAATCAACATGAAAAACCAAAATTCCAAAATTATAACACAGAAAAATATTCTAACAGAGAAAGAAAATGTATCGAGATAAGCACCATCCCCCCTTCCCTGTGGTGCAACAGATGTCCCTTTCCGCAAACATTTACTCAATGGGAGCGTGATGTTGCAACCACACACACAAGTTGACCTGCTGTGAGGAAAAAACGAGTTAGTACATTTCAAACATGAAAAAGGTCATTTTAAAATCAACATGAAAAACCAAAATTCCAAAAAATGCTTATCAGAGAAAGAAAATGTATCGAGCTAAGCACCCTCCTCCCTGCCCTAAGGTGCAACACATGTCCCTTTCCACAAACATTTACTCAATGGGAGCGTAATGTTGCAACCACACGCACAAGTTGACCTGCTGTGAGGAAAAAACGAGTTAGTACATTTTAACATGGAAAAGGTCATTTTAAAATCAACATGAAAAACCAAAATTCCAAAAGTATAGAACAGAAAAATATTCTTACCAGAGAAAGAAAATGTATCGAGCTAAGCACCCTCCTCCCTGCCCTGTGGTGCAACAGATGTCCCTTTCCACAAACATTTACTCAATGGGAGGGTGATGTTGCTACCACACACACAAGTTGACCTACTGTGAGGAAACAACGAGTTAGTACATTTCAAACATGAAAAAGGTCATTTTAAAATCAACATGAAAAACCAAAATTCCAAGAGTATAGAACAGAAAAATATTCTTACCAGAGAAAGAAAATGTATCGAGCTAAGCACCCTCCTCCCTGCCCTATGGTGCAACAGATGTCCCTCTTCACAAACATTTACTCATTGGGAGGGTAATGTTGCATCCACACACACAAGTCGACCTGCTGTGAGGAAAAAACGAGTTAGTACATTATAACATGGAAAAGCTCATTTTAAATTAACATGAAAAACCAAAATTCCAACAATATAGAACAGAAAAATATTCTTACCAGAGTAAGAAGATGTATCGAGCTAAGCACCCTCCTCCCTGCCCAGTGGTGCAACAGATGTCCCTTTCCACAAACATTTACTCAATGGGAGCGTAATGTTGCAACCACACCCACAAGTTGACCTGCTGTGAGGAAAAAAGGAGTTAGTACATTATAACATGGAAAAGGTCATTTTAAAATCAACATGAAAAACCAAAATTCCAAAAGTATAGAACAGAAAAATATTCTTACCAGAGAAAGAAAATGTATCGAGCTAAGCACCCTCCTCCCTGCCCTGTAGTGCAACAGATGTCCCTTTCTACAAACATTTACTCAATGGGAGCGTGATGTTGCAACCACACACACAAGTTGACCTGCTGTGAGGAAAAATCGAGTTAGTACATTTCAAACATGAAAAACGTCATTTTAAAATCAACATGATAAACCAAAATTCAAAATTTATAGAACAGGAAAATATTATTACCAGAGAAAGAAAATGTATCCAGCTAAGCACCCTCCTCCCTGCCCTGTTGTATAACAGATGTCCCTTTCCGCAAACATTTACTCAATGGGAGCGTGATGTTGCAACCACACACACAAGTTGACCTGCTGTGAGGAAAAAATGAGTTAGTACATTTCAAACATGAAAAAGGTCATTTTAAAATCAACATGAAAAACCAAAATTCCAAGAGTATAGAACAGAAAAATATTCTTACCAGAGAAAGAAAATGTATCGAGCTAACCACACTCCTCCCTGCCCTATGGTGCAACAGATGTCCCTCTTCACAAACATTTACTCAATGGGAGGGTAATGTTGCATCCACACACACAAGTCGACCTGCTGTGAGGAAAAAACGAGTTAGTACATTATAACATGGAAAAGCTCATTTTAAATTAACATGAAAAACCAAAATTCCAAAAATATAGAACAGAAAAATATTCTTACCAGAGAAAGAAAATGTATCGAGCTAAGCACCCTCCTCCCTGCCCTGTGGTGCAACAGATGTCCGTTTCCGCAAACATTTACTCAATGGGAGCGTAATGTAGCAACCACACACACAAGTTGACCTGCTGTGAGGAAAAAACGAGTTAGTACATTTCAACCATGGAAAAGGTCATTTTAAAATCAACATGAAAAACCAAAATTCCAAAACTATAGAACAGAAAAATATTCTTACCAGAGAATGAAAATGTATTGAGCTAAGCACCCTGTGGTGCAACAGATGTCCCTTTCCGCAAACATTTACTCAATGGGAGCGTGATGTTGCAACCACACACACAAGTTGACCTGCTGTGAGGAAAAAATGAGTTAGCACATTATAACATGGAAAAGGTCATTTTAAAATCAACATGAAAAACCAAAATTCCAAAAGTATAGAACAGAAAAATATTCTTACCAGAGAAAGAAAATGTATCGAGCTAAGCACCCTCCTCCCTGCCCTGTGGTGCAACAGATGTCCCTTTCCGGAAACATTTACTCAATGGGAGCGTGATGTTGTTACCACACACGCAAGTTGACCAACTGTGAGGAAAATTGAGTTAGTACATTTCAAACATGAAAAAGGTCATTTTAAAACAACATGAAAAACCAAAATTCCAAAAGTATAGATCAGAAAAATATTCTTACCAGAGAAAGAAAATGTATCGAGCTAAGCACCCTCCTCCCTGGCCTATGGTGCAACAGATGTCCCTTTCACACACATTTACTCAATGGGAGCGTGATGTTGCATACACACACACAAGTCGACCTGCTGTGAGGAAAAAACGAGTTAGCACATTATAACATGGAAAAGGTCATTTTAAAATCAACATGAAAAACCAAAATTCCTAAAGTATAGAACAGAAAAATATTCTTACCAGAGTAAGAAAATGTATCGAACTAAGCACCCTCCTCCCTGCCCTGTGGATCAACAGATGTCCCTTTCCGCAAACATTTACAGAATGGGAGCGTAATGTTGCAACCACACACACAAGTTGACCTGCTGTGAGGAAAAACTAGTTAGTACATTATAACATGGACAAGGTCATTTTAAAATCAACATGAAAAACCAAAATTCCAAAAGTATAGAACAGAAAAATATTCTTACCAGAGAAAGAAAATGTATCGAGCTAAGCACCCTCCTCCCTGCCCTGTGGTGCAACAGATTTCCCTTTCCACAAACATTTACTCAATGGGAGCGTGATGTTGCAACCACACACACAAGTTGACCTGCTGTGATGAAAAAACAATTTAGTACATTTCAAACATGAAAAAGGACATTTTGAAATCAACATGAAAAACCAAAATTCCAAAAGTGTAAAACAGAAAAAAAAATACCAGGCAAAGAAAATGTATCGAGATAAGCACCATCCTCCCTGCCCTGTGGTGCAACAGATGTCCCTTTCCACAAACATTTACTCAATGGGAGCGTAATGTTGCAACCACACACACAAGTTGCCCTGCTGTGAGGAAAAAATGAGTTAGTACATTATAACATGGAAAAGGTCATTTTAAAATCAACATGAAAAACCAAAATTCCAAAAGTCTAAATCAGAAAATAATGCTTACCAGACAAACACAATGTATCGAGCAAAGCATTCTCCTCCCTGCCCTGTGGTGCAACAGATGTCCCTTTCCACAAACATTTACTCAATGGGAGCGTAATGTTGCAACCACACACACAAGTTGACCTGCTGTGAGGAAAAAAGAGTTAGTACATTTCAAACATGAAAAAGGTCATTGTAAAATCAACATGAAAACCAAAATTCCAAAAGTATAAACCAGAAAAAAATGCTTACCAGAGAAAGAAAATGTATCGAGCTAAGCACCCTCCTCCCTGCCCTGTGGTGCAACACATGTCCCTTTCCACAAACATTTACTCAATGGGAGCGTAATGTTGCAACCACACACACAAGTTGACCTGCTGTGAGGAAAAAAGGAGTTAGTACATTATAACATGGAAAAGGTCATTTTAAAATCAACATGAAAAACCAAAATTCCAAAACTATAGAACAGAAAAATTATCTTACCAGAGAATGAAAATGTATTGAGCTAAGCACCCTTTGGTGCAACAGATGACCCTTTCCGCAAACATTTACTCAATGGGAGCGTGATGTTGCAACCACACACACAAGTTGACCTGCTGTGAGGAAAAAATGAGTTAGTATATTATAACATGGAAAAGGTCATTTTAAAATCAACATGAAAAACCAAAATTCCAAAAGTGTAAAACAGAAAAAAATGCTTAGAAGACAAAGAAAATGTATCGAGCTAAGCACCCTCCTCCCTGCCCTGTCGTGCAACACATGTCTTTTTCCACAAACATTTACTGAATGGGAGCGTAATGTTGCAACCACACACACAAGTTGACCTGCTGTGAGGAAAAAACGAGTTAGTACATTATAACATGGAAAAGGTCATTTTAAAATGAACATGAAAAACCAAAATTCCAAAAGTATAGAACAGAAAAATATTCTTACCAGAGAAAGAAAATGTATCGAGCTAAACACCCTCCTCCCTGCCCTGTGGTGCAACAGATGTCCCTTTCCACAAACATTTACTCAATGGGAGGGTGATGTTGCTACCACACACACAAGTTGACCTACTGTGAGGAAAAAACGAGTTAGTACATTTCAAAAATGAAAAAGGTCATTTTAAAATCAACATGAAAAACCAAATTTCCAAAAGTATAGAACAGAAAAATATTCTTACCAGAGAAAGAAAATGTATCGAGCTAAGCACCCTCCTCCCTGCCCTGTGGTGCAACAGATGTCCCTTTCCACAAACATTTACTCAATGGGAGCGTAATGTTGCATCCACACACACAAGTCGACCTGCTGTGAGGAAAAAACGAGTTAGTACATTGTAACATGGAAAAGGTCATTTTAAAATCAACATGAAAAACCAAAATTCCTAAAGTATAGAACAGAAAAATATTCTTACCAGAGTAAGAAAATGTATCGAACTAAGCACCCTCCTCCCTGCCCTGTGGATCAACAGATGTCCCTTTCCACAAACATTTACTCAATGGGAGCGTAAAGTTGCAACCACACACACAAGTAGACCTGCTGTGAGGAAAAAAGGAGTTAGTACATTATAACATGGAAAAGGTCATTTTAAAATCAACATGAAAAACCAAAATTCCAAAAGTATAGAACAGAAAAATATTCTTACCAGAGAAAGAAAATGTATCGAGCTAAGCACCCTCCTCCCTGCCCTGTGGTGCAGCAGATTTCCCTTTCCACAAACATTTACTCAATGGGAGCGTGATGTTGCAACCACACACACAAGTTGACCTGCTGTGAGGAAAAAACGAGTTAGTACATTTCAACCATGGAAAAGGTCATTTTAAAATCAACATGAAAAACCAAAATTCCAAAACTATAGAACAGAAAAATATTCTTACCAGAGAATGAAAATGTATTGAGCTAAGCACCCGGTGGTGCAACAGATGTCCCTTTCCGCAAACATTTACTCAATGGGAGCGTGATGTTGCAACCACACACACAAGTTGTCCTGCTGTGAGGAAAAAATGATTTAGTACATTATAACATGGAAAAGGTCATTTTAAAATCAACATGAAAATCCAAAATTCCAAAAGTATAGAACAGAAAAATATTCTTACCAGAGAAAGAAAATGTATTGAGCTAAGCACCCTCCTCCCTGCCCTGTGGTGCAACAGATTTCCCTTTCCACAAACATTTACTCAATGGGAGCGTGATGTTGCAACCACACACACAAGTTGACCTGCTGTGAGGAAACAACAATTTAGTACATTTCAAACATGAAAAAGGTCATTTTAAAATCAACATGAAAAACCAAAATTCCAAAAGTATAGATCAGAAAAATATTCTTACCAGAGAAAGAAAATGTATCGAGCTAAGCACCCTCCTCCCTGGCCTATGGTGCAACAGATGTCCCTTTCACACACATTTACTCAATGGGAGCGTGATGTTGCATACACACACACAAGTCGACCTGCTGTGAGGAAAAAACGAGTTAGCACATTATAACATGGAAAAGGTCATTTTAAAATCAACATGAAAAACCAAAATTCCAAAAGTATAGAACAGAAAAATATTCTTACCAGAGAAAGAAAATGTATCGAGCTAAACATCCTCCTCCCTGCCCTGTGGTGCAACAGATGTCCCTTTCCGCAAACATTTACAGAATGGGAGCGTGATGTTGCAACCACACACACAAGTTGACCTGCTGTGAGGAAAAACTAGTTAGTACATTATAACTTGGACAAGGTCATTTTAAAATCAACATGAAAAACCAAAATTCCAAAAGTATAGAACAGAAAAATATTCTTACCAGAGAAAGAAAATGTATCGAGCTAAGCACCCTCCTCCCTGCCCAGTGGTGCAACAGATTTCCCTTTCCACAAACATTTACTCAATGGGAGCGTGATGTTGCAACCACACACACAAGTTGACCTGCTGTGAGGAAAAAACAATTTAGTACATTTCAAACATGAAAAAGGTCATTTTAAAATCAACATGAAAAACCAAAATTCCAAAAGTATAGAACCGAAAAATATTCTTACCAGAGAAAGAAAATGTATCGAGATAAGCACCATCCTCCCTGCCCTGTGGTGCCACAGATGTCCCTTTCTGCAAACATTTACTCAATGGGAGCGTGATGTTGCAACCACACACACAAGTTCACCTGCTGTGAGGAAAAAATGAGTTAGTACATTTCAAACATGAAAAAGGTCATTTTGAAATCAACATGAAAAACCAAAATTCCAAAAGTGTAAAACAGAAAAAAAAATACCAGGCAAAGAAAATGTATCGAGATAAGCACCATCCTCCCTGCCCTGTGGTGCAACAGATGTCCCTTTCCACAAACATTTACTCAATGGGAGCGTAATGTTGCAACCACACACACAAGTTGCCCTGCTGTGAGGAAAAAATGAGTTAGTACATTATAACATGGAAAAGGTCATTTTAAAATCAACATGAAAAACCAAAATTCCAAAAGTATAAATCAGTAAATAATGCTTACCAGACAAACACAATGTATCGAGCAAAGCATTCTCCTCCCTGCCCTGTGGTGCAACAGATGTCCCTTTCCACAAACATTTACTCAATGGGAGCGTAATGTTGCAACCACACACACAAGTTGACCTGCTGTGAGGAAAAAACGAGTTAGTACATTTCAAACATGAAAAAGGTCATTGTAAAATCAACATGAAAACCAAAATTCCAAAAGTATAAACCAGAAAAAAATGCTTACCAGAGAAAGAAAATGTATCGTGCTAAGCACCCTCCTCTCTGCCCTGTGGTGCAACACATGTCCCTTTCCACAAACATTTACTCAATGGGAGCGTAATGTTGCAACCACACACACAAGTTGACCTGCTGTGAGGAAAAAAGGAGTTAGTACATTATAACATGGAAAAGGTCATTTTAAAATCAACATGAAAAACCAAAATTCCAAAACTATAGAACAGAAAAATATTCTTACCAGAGAATAACCATGTATTGAGCTAAGCACCCTTTGGTGCAACAGATGACCCTTTCCGCAAACATTTACTCAATGGGAGCGTGATGTTGCAACCACACACACAAGTTGACCTGCTGTGAGGAAAAAATGAGTTAGTATATTATAACATGGAAAAGTCATTTTAAAATCAACATGAAAAACCAAAATTCCAAAAGTGTAAAACAGAAAAAAAATGCTTAGCAGACAAAGAAAATGTATCGAGCTAAGCACCCTCCTCCCTGCCCTGTCGTGCAACACATGTCCCTTTCCACAAACATTTACTGAATGGGAGCGTAATGTTGCAACCACACACACAAGTTGACCTGCTGTGAGGAAAAAACGAGTTAGTACATTATAACATGGAAAAGGTCATTTTAAAATGAACATGAAAAACCAAAATTCCAAAAGTATAGAACAGAAAAATATTCTTACCAGAGAAAGAAAATGTATCGAGCTAAACACCCTCCTCCCTGCCCTGTGGTGCAACAGATGTCCCTTTCCACAAACATTTACTCAATGGGAGGGTGATGTTGCTACCACACACACAAATTGACCTACTGTGAGGAAAAAACGAGTTAGTACATTATAACATGGAAAAGGTCATTTTAAAATCAACATGAAAAACCAAAATTCCAAAAGTATAGAACAGAAAAATATTCTTACCAGAGAAAGAAAATGTATCGAGCTAAGCACCCTCCTCCCTGCCCTGTGGTGCAGCAGATTTCCCTTTCCACAAACATTTACTCAATGGGAGCGTGATGTTGCAACCACACACACAAGTTGACCTGCTGTGAGGAAAAAACAAGTTAGTACATTTCAAACATGAAAAAGGTCATTTAAAATCAACATGAAAAACCAAAATTCCAAAAGTATAGAACAGAAAAATATTCTTACCAGAGAAAGAAAATGTATCGAGCTAAGCACCCTCCTCCCTGCCCTGTGGTGCAACAGATGTCCCTTTCCACAAACATTTACTCAATGGGAGCGTAATGTTGCAACCACACACACAAGTTGACCTGCAGTGAGGAAAAAACGAGTTAGTACATTATAACATGGAAAAGGTCATTTTAAAATCAACATGAAAAACCAAAATTCCAAAAGTATAGAACAGAAAAATATTCTTACCAGAGAAAGAAAATGTATCGAGCTAAGCACCCTCCTCCATGCCCTGTGGTGGAACAGATGTCCCTTTCCACAAACATTTACTCAATGGGATCGTAATGTTGCAACCACACACACAAGTTGACCTGCAGTGAGGAAAAAACGAGTTAGTACATTATAACATGGAAAAGGTCATTTTAAAATCAACATGAAAAACCAAAATTCCAAAATTATAGAACAGAAAAATATTCTTACCTGAGAAAGAAAATGTATCGAGCTAAGCACCCTCCTCCCTGCCCTGTGGATCAACAGATGTCCCTTTCCACAAACATTTACTCAATGGGAGCGTAATGTTGCAACCACACACACACGTTGACATGCTGTGAGGAAAAAACGAGTTAGTACATTATAACATGGAAAAGGCGATTTTAAAATCAACATGAAAAACCAAAATTCCAAAAGTATAGAACAGAAAAATATTCTTACCAGAGAAAGAAAATGTATCGAGTTAAGCACCCTCCTCCCTGCCCTGTGGTGCAACAGATGTCCCTTTCCGCAAACATTTAATCAATGGGAGCGTGATGTTGCAACCACACACACAAGTTGACCTGCTGTGAGGAAAAAATGAGCTAGTACATTTCAAACATGGAAAAGGTTATTTTAAAATCAACATGAAAAACCAAAATTCCAAAAGTATAGAACAGAAAAATATTCTTACCAGAGAAAGAAAATGTATCGAGCTAAGCACCCTCCTCCCTGCCCTGTGGTGCAACAGATGTCCCTTTCCGCAAACATTTACTCAATGGAAGCGTAATGTTGCAACCACACACACAAGTTGACCTGCTGTCAGGAAAAAACGAGTTAGTACATTATAACATGGAAAAGGTCATTTTAAAATCAACATGAAAAACCAAAATTCGAAAACTATAGAACAGAAAAATATTCTTACCAGAGAAAGAAAATGTATCGAGCTAAGCACCCTCCTCCCCGCCCTCTGGTGCAACAGATGTCCCATTCCACAAACATTTACTCAATGGGAGCGTAATGTTGCAACCACACACACAAGTTGACCTGCAGTGAGGAAAAAACGAGTTAGTACATTATAACATGGAAAAGGTCATTTTAAAATCAACATGAAAAACCAAAATTCCAAAAGTATAGAACAGAAAAATATTCTTACCAGAGAAAGAAAATGTATCGAGCTAAGCACCCTCCTCCCTGCCCTGTAGTGCAACAGATGTCCCTTTCCGCAAACATTTACTCAATGGGAGCGTGATGTTGCAACCACACACACAAGTTGACCTGCTGTGAGGAAAAAACGAGTTAGTACATTTCAAACATGGAAAAGGTCATTTTAAAATCAACATGAAAAACCAAAATTCCAAAAGTATAGAACAGAAAAATATTCTTACCAGAGAAAGAAAATGTATCGAGCTAAGCACCCTCCTCCCTGCCCTGTGGTGCAACAGATGTCCCTTTCCGCAAACATCTACTCAATGGGAGCGTGATGTTGCAACCACACACACAAGTTGACCTGCTGTGAGGAAAAAACGAGTTAGTACATTATAACATGGAAAAGGTCATTTTAAAATGAACATGAAAAACCAAAATTCCAAAAGTATAGAACAGAAAAATATTCTTACCAGAGAAAGAAAATGTATCGAGCTAAGCACCCTCCTCCCTGCCTTGTGGTGCAACAGATGTCCCTTTCCACAAACATTTACTCAATGGGAGCGTGATGTTGCAACCACACACACAAGTTGACCTGCTGTGAGGAAAAAACGAGTTAGTACATTTCAAACATGAAAAAGTTCATTTTAAAATCAACATGAAAAACCAAAATTCCAAAAGTATAGAACAGAAAAATATTCTTACCAGAAAAAGAAAATGTATCGAGCTAAGCACCCTCCTCCCTGCCTTGTGGTGCAACAGATGTCCCTTTCCGCAAACATTTACTCAATGGGAGCGTGATGTTGCAACCACACACACAAGTTGACCTGCTGTGAGGAAAAAACGAGTTAGTACATTTCAAACATGAAAAAGATCATTTTAAAATCAACATGAAAAACCAAAATTCCAAAAGTATAGAACAGAAAAATATTCTTACCAGAGAAAGAAAGTGTATCGAGCTAAGCACCCTCCTCCCTGCCCTGTGGTGCAAAAGATGCCCCTTTCCGCAAACATTTACTCAATGGGAGCGTGATGTTGCAACCACACACACAAGTTGACCTGCTGTGAGGAAAAAACGAGTTGGTACATTATAACATGGAAAAGGTATTTTAAAATCAACATGAAAAACCATAATTCCTAAACTATAGAACAGAAAAATATTCTTACCAGATAAAGAAAATGTATCGAGATAAGCACCATCCCCCCTGCCCTGTGGTGCAACAGATGTCCCTTTCCGCAAACATTTACTCAATGGGAGCGTGATGTTGCAACCTCACACAAGTTGACCTGCTGTGAGGAAAAAACGAGTTAGTACATTTCAAACATGAAAAAGGTCATTTTAAAATCAACATGAAAAACCAAAATTCCAAAAGTATAGAACAGAAAAATATTCTTACCAGAGAAAGAAAATGTATCGAGCTAAGCACCTTCCTCCCTGCCCTGTGGTGCAACAGATGTCCCTTTCCGCAAACATTTACTCAATGGGAGCGTGATGTTGCAACCACACACACAAGTTGACCTGCTGTGAGGAAAAAACGAGTTACTACATTTCAAACATGGAAAAGGTCATTTTAAAATCAACATGAAAAACCAAAATTCCAAAAGTATAGAACAGAAAAATATTCTTACCAGAGAAAGAAAATGTATCGAGCTAAGCACCCTCCTTCCTGCCCTGTTGTGCAACAGATGTCCCTTTCCACAAACATTTACTCAATGGGAGCGTAATGTTGCAACCACACACACAAGTTGACCTACTGTGAGGAAAAAACGAGTTAGTACATGATAACATGGAAAAGGACATTTTAAAATCAACATGAAAAACCAAAATTCCAAAAGTATAGAACAGAAAAATATTCTTACCAGAGAAAGAAAATGTATCGAGCTAAGCAACCTCCTCCCTGCCCTGTGGTGCAACAGATGTCCCTTTCCGCAAACATTTACTCAATGGGAGCGTTATGTTGCAACCACACACACAAGTTGACCTACTGTGAGGGAAAAACGAGTTAGTACATTTCAAACATGAAAAAGTTCATTTTAAATTCAACATGAAAAACCAAAATTCCAAAAGTATAGAACAGAAAAATATTCTTACCAGAGAAAGAAAATGTATCGAGCTAAGCACCCTCCTCCCTGCCCTGTTGTGCAACAGATGTCCCTTTCCACAAACATTTACTCAATGGGAGCGTAATGTTGCACCACACACCCAAGTTGACCTACTGTGAGGAAAAAACGAGTTCGTACATTATAACATGGAAAAGGTCATTTTAAAATCAACATGAAAAACCAAAATTCCAAAAGTATAGAACAGAAAAACATTCTTACCAGAGAAAGAAAATGTATCGAGCTAAGCACCCTCCTTCCTGCCTTGTGGTGCAACAGATGTCCCTTTCCGCAAACATTTACTCAATGGGAGCGTGATGTTGCAACCACACACACAAGTTGACCTGCTGTGAGGAAAAAACGAGTTAGTACATTTCAAACATGAAAAAGGTCATTTTAAATTCAACATGAAAAACCAAAATTCCAAAAGTATAGAACAGAAAAATATTCTTACCAGCAAAAGAAAATGTATCGAGCTAAGCACCCTCCTCCCTGCCCTGTGGTGCAACAGATGCCCCTTTCCGCAAACATTTACTCAATGGGAGCGTGATGTTGCAACCACACACACAAGTTGACCTGCTGTGAGGAAAAAATGAGTTAGTACATTTCAAACATGAAAAATGTCATTTTAAATTAACATGAAAAACCAAAATTCCAAAAGTATAGAACAGAAAAATATTCTTAACAGAGAAAGAAAATGTATCGAGCTAAGCACCCTCCTCCCTGCCCTGTGGTGCAACAGATGCCCCTTTCCGCAAACATTTACTCAATGGGAGCGTGATGTTGCAACCTCACACAAGTTGACCTGCTGTCAGGAAAAAACGAGTTAGTACATTTCAAACATGAAAAAGGTCATTTTAAAATCAACATGAAAAACCAAAATTCCAAAAGTATAGAACAGAAAAATATTCTTACCAGAGAAAGAAAATGTATCGAGCTAAGCACCCTCCTCCCTGCCCTGTGGTGCAACAGAGGTCCCTTTCCGCAAACATTTACTCAATGGGAGCGTGATGTTGCAACCACACACACAAGTTGACCTGCTGTGAGGAAAAAACGAGTTAGTACATTTCAAACATGAAAAGGGTTATTTTAAAATCAACATGAAAAACCAAAATTCCAAAAGTATAGATCAGAAAAATATTCTTACCAGAGAAAGAAAATGTATGAAGCTAAGCACCCTCCTCCCTGCCCTGTGGTGCAACAGATGTCCCTTTCCGCAAACATTTACTCAATGGGAGCATGATGTTGCAAACACACACACAAGTTGACCTGCTGTGAGGAAAAAACGAGTTAGTACATTTCAACCATGAGAAAGATCTTTTTAAAATCAACATGAAAAACCAAAATTCCAAAAGTATAGAACAGAAAAATATTCTTACCAGAGAAAGAAAATGTATCGAGCTAAGCACCCTCCTTCCTGCCCTGTGGTGCAACAGATGTCCGTTTCCGCAAACATTTACTCAATGGGAGCGTGATGTTGCAACCACACACACAAGTTGACCTGCTGTGAGGAAAAAACGAGGTAGTACATTTCAAACATGAAAAAGGTCATATTAAAATCAACATGAAAAACCAAAATTCCAAAAGTATAGAACAGAAAAATATTCTTACCAGAGAAAGAAAATGTATCAAGCTAAGCACCCTCCTCCCTGCCCTGTGGTGCAACAGATTTCCCTTTCCACAAACATTTACTCAATGGGAGCGTAATGTTGCACCACACACACAAGTTGACCTACTGTGAGGAAAAAATAAGTTAGTACATTATAACATGGAAAAGGTCATTTTAAAATGAACATGAAAAACCAAAATTCCAAAAGTATAGAACAGAAAAATATTCTTACCAGAGAAAGAAAATGTATCGAGCTAAGCACCCTCCTCCCTGCCTTGTGGTGCAACAGATGTCCCTTTCCGCAAACATTTACTCAATGGGAGCGTGATGTTGCAACCACACACACAAGTTGACCTGCTGTGAGGAAAAAACGAGTTAGTACATTTCAAACATGAAAAAGTTCATTTTAAATTCAACATGAAAAACCAAAATTCCAAAAGTATAGAACAGAAAAATATTCTTAACAGAAAAAGAAAATGTATCGAGCTAAGCACCCTCCTCCCTGCCCTGTGGTGCAACAGATGCCCCTTTCCGCAAACATTTACTCAATGGGAGCGTGATGTTGCAACCACACACACAAGTTGACCTGCTGTGAGGAAAAAATGAGTTACTACATTTCAAACATGAAAAATGTCATTTTAAAATGAACATGAAAAACCAAAATTCCAAAAGTATAGAACAGAAAAATATTCTTACCAGAGAAAGAAAATGTATCGAGCTAAGCACCCTCCTCCCTGCCCTGTGGTGCAACAGATGCCCCTTTCCGCAAACATTTACTCAATGGGAGCGTGATGTTGCAACCACACACACAAGTTGACCTGCTGTGAGGAAAAAACGAGTTGGTACATTATAACATGGAAAAGGTATTTTAAAATCAACATGAAAAACCATAATTCCAAAACTATAGAACAGAAAAATATTATTACCAGATAAAGAAAATGTATCGAGATAAGCACCATCCTCCCTGCCCTGTGGTGCAACAGATGTCCCTTTCTGCAAACATTTACTCAATGGGAGCGTGATGTTGCAACCACACACACAAGTTGACCTGCTGTGAGGAAAAAATGAGTTAGTACATTTCAAACATGAAAAAGGTCATTTTGAAATCAACATGAAAAACCAAAATTCCAAAAGTGTAAAACAGAAAAAAAATACCAGGCAAAGAAAATGTATCGAGATAAGCACCATCCTCCCTGCCCTGTGGTGCAACAGATGTCCCTTTCCACAAACATTTACTCAATGGGAGCGTAATGTTGCAACCACACACACAAGTTGCCCTGCTGTGAGGAAAAAATGAGTTAGTACATTATAACATGGAAAAGGTCATTTTAAAATCAACATGAAAAACCAAAATTCCAAAAGTATAAATCAGTAAATAATGCTTACCAGACAAACACAATGTATCGAGCAAAGCATTCTCCTCCCTGCCCTGTGGTGCAACAGATGTCCTTTTCCACAAACATTTACTCAATGGGAGCGTAATGTTGCAACCACACACACAAGTTGACCTGCTGTGAGGAAAAAACGAGTTAGTACATTTCAAACATGAAAAAGGTCATTGTAAAATCAACATGAAAACCAAAATTCCAAAAGTATAAACCAGAAAAAAATGCTTACCAGAGAAAGAAAATGTATCGTGCTAAGCACCCTCCTCTCTGCCCTGTGGTGCAACACATGTCCCTTTCCACAAACATTTACTCAATGGGAGCGTAATGTTGCAACCACACACACAAGTTGACCTGCTGTGAGGAAAAAAGGAGTTAGTACATTATAACATGGAAAAGGTCATTTTAAAATCAACATGAAAAACCAAAATTCCAAAACTATAGAACAGAAAAATATTCTTACCAGAGAATAACCATGTATTGAGCTAAGCACCCTTTGGTGCAACAGATGACCCTTTCCGCAAACATTTACTCAATGGGAGCGTGATGTTGCAACCACACACACAAGTTGACCTGCTGTGAGGAAAAAATGAGTTAGTATATTATAACATGGAAAAGTCATTTTAAAATCAACATGAAAAACCAAAATTCCAAAAGTGTAAAACAGAAAAAAATGCTTAGCAGACAAAGAAAATGTATCGAGCTAAGCACCCTCCTCCCTGCCCTGTCGTGCAACACATGTCCCTTTCCACAAACATTTACTGAATGGGAGCGTAATGTTGCAACCACACACACAAGTTGACCTGCTGTGAGGAAAAAACGAGTTAGTACATTATAACATGGAAAAGGTCATTTTAAAATGAACATGAAAAACCAAAATTCCAAAAGTATAGAACAGAAAAATATTCTTACCAGAGAAAGAAAATGTATCGAGCTAAACACCCTCCTCCCTGCCCTGTGGTGCAACAGATGTCCCTTTCCACAAACATTTACTCAATGGGAGGGTGATGTTGCTACCACACACACAAATTGACCTACTGTGAGGAAAAAACGAGTTAGTACATTATAACATGGAAAAGGTCATTTTAAAATCAACATGAAAAACCAAAATTCCAAAAGTATAGAACAGAAAAATATTCTTACCAGAGAAAGAAAATGTATCGAGCTAAGCACCCTCCTCCCTGCCCTGTGGTGCAGCAGATTTCCCTTTCCACAAACATTTACTCAATGGGAGCGTGATGTTGCAACCACACACACAAGTTGACCTGCTGTGAGGAAAAAACAAGTTAGTACATTTCAAACATGAAAAAGGTCATTTAAAATCAACATGAAAAATCAAAATTCCAAAAGTATAGAACAGAAAAATATTCTTACCAGAGAAAGAAAATGTATCGAGCTAAGCACCCTCCTCCCTGCCCTGTGGTGCAACAGATGTCCCTTTCCACAAACATTTACTCAATGGGAGCGTAATGTTGCAACCACACACACAAGTTGACCTGCAGTGAGGAAAAAACGAGTTAGTACATTATAACATGGAAAAGGTCATTTTAAAATCAACATGAAAAACCAAAATTCCAAAAGTATAGAACAGAAAAATATTCTTACCAGAGAAAGAAAATGTATCGAGCTAAGCACCCTCCTCCATGCCCTGTGGTGCAACAGATGTCCCTTTCCACAAACATTTACTCAATGGGATCGTAATGTTGCAACCACACACACAAGTTGACCTGCAGTGAGGAAAAAACGAGTTAGTACATTATAACATGGAAAAGGTCATTTTAAAATCAACATGAAAAACCAAAATTCCAAAATTATAGAACAGAAAAATATTCTTACCTGAGAAAGAAAATGTATCGAGCTAAGCACCCTCCTCCCTGCCCTGTGGATCAACAGATGTCCCTTTCCACAAACATTTACTCAATGGGAGCGTAATGTTGCAACCACACACACACGTTGACATGCTGTGAGGAAAAAACGAGTTAGTACATTATAACATGGAAAAGGCGATTTTAAAATCAACATGAAAAACCAAAATTCCAAAAGTATAGAACAGAAAAATATTCTTACCAGAGAAAGAAAATGTATCGAGCTAAGCACCCTCCTCCCTGCCCTCTGGTGCAACAGATGTCCCATTCCACAAACATTTACTCAATGGGAGCGTAATGTTGCAACCACACACACAAGTTGACCTGCAGTGAGGAAAAAACGAGTTAGTACATTATAACATGGAAAAGGTCATTTTAAAATCAACATGAAAAACCAAAATTCCAAAAGTATAGAACAGAAAAATATTCTTACCAGAGAAAGAAAATGTATCGAGCTAAGCACCCTCCTCCCTGCCCTGTGGTGCAACAGATGTCCCTTTCCGCAAACATCTACTCAATGGGAGCGTGATGTTGCAACCACACACACAAGTTGACCTGCTGTGAGGAAAAAACGAGTTAGTACATTATAACATGGAAAAGGTCATTTTAAAATGAACATGAAAAACCAAAATTCCAAAAGTATAGAACAGAAAAATATTCTTACCAGAGAAAGAAAATGTATCGAGCTAAGCACCCTCCTCCCTGCCTTGTGGTGCAACAGATGTCCCTTTCCGCAAACATTTACTCAATGGGAGCGTGATGTTGCAACCACAAACACAAGTTGACCTGCTGTGAGGAAAAAACGAGTTAGTACATTTCAAACATGAAAAAGTTCATTTTAAAATCAACATGAAAAACCAAAATTCCAAAAGTATAGAACAGAAAAATATTCTTACCAGAAAAAGAAAATGTATCGAGCTAAGCACCCTCCTCCCTGCCTTGTGGTGCAACAGATGTCCCTTTCCGCAAACATTTACTCAATGGGAGCGTGATGTTGCAACCACACACACAAGTTGACCTGCTGTGAGGAAAAAACGAGTTAGTACATTTCTAACATGAAAAAGTTCATTTTAAAATCAACATGAAAAACCAAAATTCCAAAAGTATAGAACAGAAAAATATTCTTACCAGAAAAAGAAAATGTATCGAGCTAAGCACCCTCCTCCCTGCCCTGTGGTGCAACAGATGTCCCTTTCCGCAAACATTTACTCAATGGGAGCGTGATGTTGCAACCACACACACAAGTTGACCTGCTGTGAGGAAAAAACGAGTTAGTACATTTCAAACATGAAAAAGATCATTTTAAAATCAACATGAAAAACCAAAATTCCAAAAGTATAGAACAGAAAAATATTCTTACCAGAGAAAGAAAGTGTATCGAGCTAAGCACCCTCCTCCCTGCCCTGTGGTGCAAAAGATGCCCCTTTCCGCAAACATTTACTCAATGGGAGCGTGATGTTGCAACCACACACACAAGTTGACCTGCTGTGAGGAAAAAACGAGTTGGTACATTATAACATGGAAAAGGTATTTTAAAATCAACATGAAAAACCATAATTCCTAAACTATAGAACAGAAAAATATTCTTACCAGATAAAGAAAATGTATCGAGATAAGCACCATCCCCCCTGCCCTGTGGTGCAACAGATGTCCCTTTCCGCAAACATTTACTCAATGGGAGCGTGATGTTGCAACCTCACACAAGTTGACCTGCTGTGAGGAAAAAACGAGTTAGTACATTTCAAACATGAAAAAGGTCATTTTAAAATCAACATGAAAAACCAAAATTCCAAAAGTATAGAACAGAAAAATATTCTTACCAGAGAAAGAAAATGTATCGAGCTAAGCACCTTCCTCCCTGCCCTGTGGTGCAACAGATGTCCCTTTCCGCAAACATTTACTCAATGGGAGCGTGATGTTGCAACCACACACACAAGTTGACCTGCTGTGAGGAAAAAACGAGTTACTACATTTCAAACATGGAAAAGGTCATTTTAAAATCAACATGAAAAACCAAAATTCCAAAAGTATAGAACAGAAAAATATTCTTACCAGAGAAAGAAAATGTATCGAGCTAAGCACCCTCCTTCCTGCCCTGTTGTGCAACAGATGTCCCTTTCCACAAACATTTACTCAATGGGAGCGTAATGTTGCAACCACACACACAAGTTGACCTACTGTGAGGAAAAAACGAGTTAGTACATGATAACATGGGAAAGGACATTTTAAAATCAACATGAAAAACCAAAATTCCAAAAGTATAGAACAGAAAAATATTCTTACCAGAGAAAGAAAATGTATCGAGCTAAGCAACCTCCTCCCTGCCCTGTGGTGCAACAGATGTCCCTTTCCGCAAACATTTACTCAATGGGAGCGTTATGTTGCAACCACACACACAAGTTGACCTACTGTGAGGGAAAAACGAGTTAGTACATTTCAAACATGAAAAAGTTCATTTTAAATTCAACATGAAAAACCAAAATTCCAAAAGTATAGAACAGAAAAATATTCTTACCAGAGAAAGAAAATGTATCGAGCTAAGCACCCTCCTCCCTGCCCTGTTGTGCAACAGATGTCCCTTTCCACAAACATTTACTCAATGGGAGCGTAATGTTGCACCACACACACAAGTTGACCTACTGTGAGGAAAAAACGAGTTCGTACATTATAACATGGAAAAGGTCATTTTAAAATCAACATGAAAAACCAAAATTCCAAAAGTATAGAACAGAAAAATATTCTTACCAGAGAAAGAAAATGTATCGAGCTAAGCACCCTCCTCCCTGCCTTGTGGTGCAACAGATGTCCCTTTCCGCAAACATTTACTCAATGGGAGCGTGATGTTGCAACCACACACACAAGTTGACCTGCTGTGAGGAAAAAACGAGTTAGTACATTTCAAACATGAAAAAGTTCATTTTAAATTCAACATGAAAAACCAAAATTCCAAAAGTATAGAACAGAAAAATATTCTTACCAGCAAAAGAAAATGTATCGAGCTAAGCACCCTCCTCCCTGCCCTGTGGTGCAACAGATGCCCCTTTCCGCAAACATTTACTCAATGGGAGCGTGATGTTGCAACCACACACACAAGTTGACCTGCTGTGAGGAAAAAATGAGTTAGTACATTTCAAACATGAAAAATGTCATTTTAAATTAACATGAAAAACCAAAATTCCAAAAGTATAGAACAGAAAAATATTCTTACCAGAGAAAGAAAATGTATCGAGCTAAGCACCCTCCTCCCTGCCCTGTGGTGCAACAGATGCCCCTTTCCGCAAACATTTACTCAATGGGAGCGTGATGTTGCAACCTCACACAAGTTGACCTGCTGTCAGGAAAAAACGAGTTAGTACATTTCAAACATGAAAAAGGTCATTTTAAAATCAACATGAAAAACCAAAATTCCAAAAGTATAGAACAGAAAAATATTCTTACCAGAGAAAGAAAATGTATCGAGCTAAGCACCCTCCTCCCTGCCCTGTGGTGCAACAGAGGTCCCTTTCCGCAAACATTTACTCAATGGGAGCGTGATGTTGCAACCACACACACAAGTTGACCTGCTGTGAGGGAAAAACGAGTTAGTACATTTCAAACATGAAAAGGGTTATTTTAAAATCAACATGAAAAACCAAAATTCCAAAAGTATAGATCAGAAAAATATTCTTACCAGAGAAAGAAAATGTATGAAGCTAAGCACCCTCCTCCCTGCCCTGTGGTGCAACAGATGTCCCTTTCCGCAAACATTTACTCAATGGGAGCATGATGTTGCAAACACACACACAAGTTGACCTGCTGTGAGGAAAAAACGAGCTAGAACATTTCAACCATGAGAAAGATCTTTTTAAAATCAACATGAAAAACCAAAATTCCAAAAGTATAGAACAGAAAAATATTCTTACCAGAGAAAGAAAATGTATCGAGCTAAGCACCCTCCTTCCTGCCCTGTGGTGCAACAGATGTCCGTTTCCGCAAACATTTACTCAATGGGAGCGTGATGTTGCAACCACACACACAAGTTGACCTGCTGTGAGGAAAAAACGAGTTAGTACATTTCAAACATGAAAAAGGTCATATTAAAATCAACATGAAAAACCAAAATTCCAAAAGTATAGAACAGAAAAATATTCTTACCAGAGAAAGAAAATGTATCAAGCTAAGCACCCTCCTCCCTGCCCTGTGGTGCAACAGATGTCCCTTTCCACAAACATTTACTCAATGGGAGCGTAATGTTGCACCACACACACAAGTTGACCTACTGTGAGGAAAAAACAAGTTAGTACATTATAACATGGAAAAGGTCATTTTAAAATCAACATGAAAAACCAAAATTCCAAAAGTATAGAACAGAAAAATATTCTTACCAGAGAAAGAAAATGTATCGAGCTAAGCACCCTCCTCCCTGCCTTGTGGTGCAACAGATGTCCCTTTCCGCAAACATTTACTCAATGGGAGCGTGATGTTGCAACCACACACACAAGTTGACCTGCTGTGAGGAAAAAACGAGTTGGTACATTATAACATGGAAAAGGTATTTTAAAATCAACATGAAAAACCATAATTCCAAAACTATAGAACAGAAAAATATTATTACCAGATAAAGAAAATGTATCGAGATAAGCACCATCCCCCCTGCCCTGTGGTGCAACAGATGTCCCTTTCCGCAAACATTTACTCAATGGGAGCGTGATGTTGCAACCTCACACAAGTTGACCTGCTGTCAGGAAAAAACGAGTTAGTAAATTTCAACCATGAGAAAGATCTTTTTAAAATCAACATGAAAAACCAAAATTCCAAAAGTATAGAACAGAAAAATATTCTTACCAGGAAAAGAAAATGTATCAAGCTAAGCACCCTCCTCCCTGCCCTGTGGTGCAACAGATGTCCCTTTCCGCAAACATTTACTCAATGGGAGCATCATGTTGCAACCACACACACAAGTTGACCTGCTGTAAGGAAAAAACGAGTTAGTAAATTTCAAACATAAAAAAGATCATTTTAAAATCAACATGAAAAACCAAAATACCAAAAGTATAGAACAGAAAAATATTCTTGCCAGAGAAAGAAAATGTATCGAGCTAAGCACCCTCCTCCCTGCCCTGTGGTGCAACATATGTCCCTTTCCGCAAACATTTACTCAATGGGAGCGTGATGTTGCAGCCACACACTCAAGTTGACGTGCTGTGAGGAAAAAACGAGTTAGTACATTTGAAACATGAAAAAGGTCATTTTAAAATCAACATGAAAAACCAAAATTCCAAAAGTATAGAACAGAAAAATATTCTTACCAGAGAAAGAAAATGTATCGAGCAAAGCACCCTCCTCCCTGCCCTGTGGTGCAACAGATGTCCCTTTCCACAAACATTTACTCAATGGGAGGGTGATGCTGCTACCACACACACAAGTTGACCTACTGTGAGGAAAAAACGAGTTAGTACATTTCAAACATGAAAAAGGTCATTTTAAAATCAACATGAAAAACCAAAATTCCAAGAGTATAGAACAGAAAAATATTCTTACCAGAGAAAGATAATGTATCGAGCTAAGCACCCTCCTCCCTGCCCTGTGGTGCAACAAATGTCCCTTTCCACAAACATTTACTCAATGGGAGCATAATGTTGCATCCACACACACAAGTCGACCTGCTGTGAGGAAAAAACGAGTTAGTACATTATAACATGGAAAAGGTCATTTTAAAATCAACATGAAAAACCAAAATTCCAAAACTATAGAACAGAAAAATATTCTTACCAGAGAAAGAAAATGTATCGAGCTAAGCACCCACCTCCCTGCCCTGTGCTGCAACAGATGTCCCTTTCCGCAAACATCTACTCAATGGGAGCGTGATGTTGCAACCACACACACAAGTTGACCTGCTGTGAGGAAAAAACGAGTTTGTACATTATAACATGGAAAAGGTCATTTTAAAATGAACATGAAAAACCAAAATTCCAAAAGTATAGAACAGAAAAATATTCTTACCAGAGAAAGAAAATGTATCGAGCTAAGCACCCTCCTCCCTGCCTTGTGGTGCAACAGATGTATCTTACCGCAAACATTTACTCAATGGGAGCGTGATGTTGCAACCACACACACAAGTTGACCTGCTGTGAGGAAAAAACGAGTTAGTACATTTCAAACATGAAAAAGTTCATTTTAATATCAACATGAAAAACCAAAATTCCAAAAGTATAGAACAGAAAAATATTCTTACCAGAAAAAGAAAATGTATCGAGCTAAGCACCCTCCTCCCTGCCCTGTGGTGCAACAGATGCCCCTTTCCGCAAACATTTACCCAATGGGAGCGTGATGTTGCAACCACACATACAAGTTGACCTGCTGTGAGGAAAAAATGAGTTAGTACATTTCAAACATGAATAAGGTCATTTTAAAATCAACATGAAAACCAAAATTCCAAAAGTATAGAACAGAAAAATATTCTTACCAGAGAAAGAAAATGTATCGAGCTAAGCACCCTCCTCCCTGCCCTGTGGTGCAACAGATGTCCCTTTCTGCAAACATTTACTCAATGGGAGCGTGATGTTGCAACCTCACACAAGTTGGCCTGCTGTCAGGAAAAAACGAGTTAGTACATTTGAAACATGAAAAAGGTCATTTTAAAATCAACATGAAAAACCAAAATTCCAAAACTATAGAACAGAGAAATATTCTTACCAGAGAAAGAAAATGTATCGAGCTAAGCACCCTCATCCCTGCCCTGTGGTGCAACAGATGTCCCTTTCCACAAACATTTACTCAATGGGAGCGTAATGTTGCGACCACACACACAAGTTGACCTGCAGTGAGGAAAAAACGAGTTAGTACATTATAACATGGGAAAGGTCATTTTAAAATCAACATGAAAAACCAAAATTCCAAAAGTATAGAACAGAAAAATATTCTTACCAGAGAAAGAAAGTGTATCAAGCTAAGCACCCTCCTCCCTGCCCTGTGGTGCAACAGATGTCCCTTTCCGCAAACATTTACTCAATGGGAGCGTGATGTTGCAACCACACACACAAGTTGAACTGCTGTGAGGAAAAAACGAGTTAGTACATTTCAACCATGAGAAAGATCATTTTAAAATCAACATGAAAAACCAAAATTCCGAATGTATAGAACAGAAAAATTTTCTTACCAGAGAAAGAAAATGTATCGAGCTAAGCACCCTCCTTCCTGCCCTGTGGTGCAACAGATGTCCCTTTCCGCAAATATTTACTCAATGGGAGCGTGATGTTGCAACCACACACACAAGTTGACCTGCTGTGAGGAAAAAACGAGTTAGTACATTTCAAACATGAAAAAGGTCATATTAAAATCAACATGAAAAACCAAAATTCCAAAAGTATAGAACAGAAAAATATTCTTACCAGAGAAAGAAAATGTATCAAGCTAAGCACCCTCCTCCCTGCCCTGTGGTGCAACAGATGTCCCTTTCCGCAAACATTTACTCAATGGGAGCGTGATGTTGCAACCACACACACAAGTTGACCTGCTGTGAGGAAAAAACGAGTTAGTAAATTTCAAACATGAAAAAGGTCATTTTAAAATCAACATGAATAACCAAAATACCAAAAGTATAGAACAGAAAAATATTCTTACTAGAGAAAGAAAATGTATCGAGCTAAGCACCCTCCTCCCTGCCCTGTGGTAAAACATATGTCCCTTTCCGCAAACATATACTCAATGGGAGCATGATGTTGCAACCACAAACTCAAGTTGACCTGCTGTGAGGAAAAAACGAGTTAGTACATTTCAAACAGGAAAAAGGTCATTTTAAAATCAACATGAAAAACCAAAATTCCAAAAGTATAGAACAGAAAAATATTCTTACCAGAGAAAGAAAATGTATCGAGCTAAGCACCCTCCTCCCTGCCCTGTGGTGCAACAGATGTCCCTTTCCGCAAACATTTACTCAATGGGAGCGTGATGTTGCAACCTCACACACAAGTTGACCTGCTGTGAGGAAAAAACGAGTTAGTACATTTCAAACATGAAAAAGGTCATTTTAAAATCAACATAAAAAACCAAAATACCGAAAGTATAGAACAGAAAAATATTCTTACCAGAGAAAGAAAATGTATCGAGCTAAGCACCCTCCTCCCTGCCCTGTGGTGCAACAGATGTCCCTTTCCGCAAACATTTACTCAATGGGAGCGTGATGTTGCAACCACACACACAAGTTGACCTTCTGCGAGGAAAGATCGAGTTAGTACATTTCAAACATGAAAAAGGTCATTTTAAAATCAACATGAAAAACCAAAATACCAAAAGAATAGAACAGAAAAATATTCTTACCAGAGAAAGAAAATGTATCGAGCTAAGCACCCTCCTCCCTGCCCTGTGGTGCAACAAATGTCCCTTTCCGCAAACATTTACTCAATGGGAGCATGATGTTGCAACCACACACACAAGTTGACCTGCTGTGAGGAAAAAACGAGTTAGTACATTTCAAACATGAAAAAGGTCATTTTAAAATCAACATGAAAAACCAAAATTCCAAAAGTATAGAACAGAAAAATATTCTTACCAGAGAAAGAAAATGTAGCGAGCTAAGCACCCTCCTCCCTGCCCTGTGGTGCAACAGATGTCCCTTTCCGCAAACATAGACTCAATGGGAGCGTGATGTTGCAACCACACACACAAGTTGACCTGCTGTGAGGAAAAAACGAGTTAGTACTTTTCAAACATGAAAACGGTCATTTTAAAATCAACATGAAAAACCAAAATTCCAAAAGTATAGAACAGAAAAAATATTCTTACCAGAGAAAGAAAATGTAGCGAGCTAAGCACCCTCCTCCCTGCCCTGTGGTGCAACAGATGTCCCTTTCCGCAAACATTTACTCAATGGGAGCGTGATGTTGCAACCACACACACAAGTTGACCTGCTGTGAGGAAAAAACGAGTTAGTACATTTCAAACATGAAAAAGGTCATTTTAAAATCAACATGAAAAACCAAAATTCCAAAAGTATAGAACAGAAAAATATTCTTACCACAGAAAGAAAATGTATCGAGCTAAGCACCCTCCTCCCTACCCTGTGGTGCAACAGATGTCCCTTTCCGCAAACATTTACTCAATGGGAGCGTGATGTTGCAACCACACACACAAGTTGACCTGCTGTGAGGAAAAAATGAGTTAGTACATTTCAAAAATGAAAAAGGTCATTTTAAAATCAAAATGAAAAACCAAAATTCCAAAACTATAGAACAGAAAAATATTCTTACCACACAAAGAAAATGTATCGAGCTAAGCACCCTCCTCCCTGCCCTGTGGTGCAACAGATGCCCCTTTCCGCAAACATTTACTCAATGGGAGCGTGATGTTGCAACCACACACACAAGTTGACCTGCTGTGAGGAAAAAACGAGTTAGTACATTTCAACCATGAGAAAGATCATTTTAAAATCAACATGAAAAACCAAAATTCCAAAAGTATAGAACAGAAAAATATTCTTACCAGAGAAAGAAAATGTATCAAGCTAAGCACCCTCCTCCCTGCCCTGTGGTGCAACAGATTTCCCTTTCCGCAAACATTTACTCAATGGGAGCATCATGTTGCAACCACACACACAAGTTGACCTGCTGTGAGGAAAAAACGAGTTAGTACATTATAACATGGAAAAGGTCATTTTAAAATCAACATGAAAAACCAAAATTCCAAAAGTATAGAACAGAAAAATATTCTTACCAGAGAAAGAAAATGTATCGAGCTAAGCACCCTCCTCCCTGCCTTGTGGTGCAACAGATGTCCCTTTCCGCAAACATTTACTCAATGGGAGCGTGATGTTGCAACCACACACACAAGTTGACCTGCTGTGAGGAAAAATCGAGTTAGTACATTTAAACGTGAAAAAGTTCATTTTAAAATCAACATGAAAAACCAAAATTCCAAAAGTATAGAACAGAAAAATATTCTTACCAGAAAAAGAAAATGTATCGAGCTAAGCACCCTCCTCCCTGCCCTGTGGTGCAACAGATGCCCCTTTCCGCAAACATTTACTCAATGGGAGCGTGATGTTGCAACCACACACAGAAGTTGACCTGCTGTGAGGAAAAAATGAGTTAGTACATTTCAAACATGAAAAAGGTCATTTTAAAATCAACATGAAGAACCAAAATTCAAAAGGTATAGAACAGAAAAATATTCTTACCAGAGAAAGAAAATGTATCGAGCTAAGCACCCTCCTCCCTGCCCTGTGGTGCAACAGATGTCCCTTTCCGCAAACATTTACTCAATGGGAGCGTGATGTTGCAACCTCACACAAGTTGACCTCCTGTCAGGAAAAAACGAGTGAGTACATTATAACATGAAAAAGGTCATTTTAAAATCAACATGAAAAACCAAAATTCCAAAAGTATAGAACAGAAAAATATTCTTACCAGAGAAAGAAAATGTATTGAGCTAAGCAACCTCCTCCCTGCCCTGTGGTGCAACAGATGTCCCTTTCCACAAACATTTACTCAATGGGAGCGTAATGTTGCAACCACACACACAAGTTGACCTGCAGTGAGGAAAAAACGAGTTAGTACATTATAACATGGAAAAGGTCATTTCAAAATCAACATGAAAAACCAAAATTCCAAAAGTATAGAACAGAAAAATATTCTTACCAGAGAAAGAAAATGTATCGAGCAAAGCACCCTCCTCCCTGCCCTGTGGTGCAACAGATGTCCCTTTCCGCAAACATTTACTCAATGGGAGCGTGATGTTGCAACCTCACACAAGTTGACCTCCTGTCAGGAAAAAACGAGTGAGTACATTATAACATGAAAAAGGTCATTTTAAAATCAACATGAAAAACCAAAATTCCAAAAGTATAGAACAGAAAAATATTCTTACCAGAGAAAGAAAATGTATCGAGCTAAGCACCCTCCTCCCTGCCTTGTGGTGCAACAGATGTCCCTTTCCACAAACATTTACTCAATGGGAGCGTAAAGTTGCAACCACACAAACAAGTTGACCTGCTGTGAGGAAAAAAGGAGTTAGTACATTATAACATGGAAAAGGTCATTTTAAAATCAACATGAAAAACCAAAATTCCAAAAGTATAGAACAGAAAAATATTCTTACCAGAGAAAGAAAATGTATTGAGCTAAGCAACCTCCTCCCTGCCCTGTGGTGCAACAGATGTCCCTTTCCACAAACATTTACTCAATGGGAGCGTAATGTTGCAACCACACACACAAGTTGACCTGCAGTGAGGAAAAAACGAGTTAGTACATTATAACATGGAAAAGGTCATTTCAAAATCAACATGAAAAACCAAAATTCCAAAAGTATAGAACAGAAAAATATTCTTACCAGAGAAAGAAAATGTATCGAGCTAAGCACCCTCCTCCCTGCCCTGTGGTGCAACAGATGTCCCTTTCCGCAAACATTTACTCAATGGGAGCGTGATGTTGCAACCTCACACAAGTTGACCTCCTGTCAGGAAAAAACGAGTGAGTACATTATAACATGAAAAAGGTCATTTTAAAATCAACATGAAAAACCAAAATTCCAAAACTATAGAACAGAGAAATATTCTTACCAGAGAAAGAAAATGTATCGAGCTAAGCACCCTCCTCCCTGCCCTGTGGTGCAACAGATGTCCCTTTCCACAAACATTTACTCAATGGGAGCGTAATGTCGCAACCACACACACAAGTTGACCTGCAGTGAGGAAAAAACGAGTTAGTACATTATAACATGAAAAAGGTCATTTTAAAATCAACATGAAAAACCAAAATTCCAAAAGTATAGAACGGAAAAATATTCTTACCAGAGAAAGAAAATGTATCAAGCTAAGCACCCTCCTCCCTGCCCTGTGGTGCAACAGATGTCCCTTTCCGCAAACATTTACTCAATGGGACCGTGATGTTGCAACCACACACACAAGTTGACCTGCTGTGAGGAAAAAACGAGTTAGTACATTTCAACCATGAGAAAGATCATTTTAAAATCAACATGAAAAACCAAAATTCCAAAAGTATAGAACAGAAAAATATTCTTACCAGAGTAAGAAACTGTATCGAGCTAAGCACCCTCCTCCCTGCCCTGTGTATCAACAGATGTCCCTTTCCACAAACATTTACTCAATGGGAGCGTAAAGTTGCAACCACACAAACAAGTTGACCTGCTGTGAGGAAAAAAGGAGTTAGTACATTATAACATGGAAAAGGTCATTTTAAAATCAACATGAAAAACCAAAATTCCAAAAGTATAGAACAGAAAAATATTCTTACCAGAGAAAGAAAATGTATTGAGCTAAGCAACCTCCTCCCTGCCCTGTGGTGCAACAGATGTCCCTTTCCACAAACATTTACTCAATGGGAGCGTAATGTTGCAACCACACACACAAGTTGACCTGCAGTGAGGAAAAAACGAGTTAGTACATTATAACATGGAAAAGGTCATTTCAAAATCAACATGAAAAACCAAAATTCCAAAAGTATAGAACAGAAAAATATTCTTACCAGAGAAAGAAAATGTATCGAGCTAAGCACCCTCCTCCCTGCCCTGTGGTGCAACAGATGTCCCTTTCTGCAAACATTTACTCAATGGGAGCGTAATGTTGCATCCACATACACAAGTTGACCTGCTGTGAGGAAAAAACAAGTTAGTACATTTCAAACATGAAAAAGATCATTTTAAAATCAACATGATAAATCAAAATTCCAAAAGTATAGAACAGAAAAATATTCTTACCAGAGAAAGAAAATGTATCGAGCTAAGCACCCTCCTCCCTGCCCTGTGGTGCAACAGATGTCCCTTTCCACAAACATTTACTCAATGGGAGGGTGATGTTGCTACCACACACACAAGTTGACCTACTGTGAGGAAAAAACGAGTTAGTACATTTCAAACATGAAAAAGGTCATTTTAAAATCAACATGAAAAACCAAATTTCCAAAAGTATAGAACAGAAAAATATTCTTACCAGAGAAAGAAAATGTATCGAGTTAAGCACCCTCCTCCCTGCCCTGTGGTGCAACAGATGTCCCTTTCCACAAACATTTACTCAATGGGAGCGTAATGTTGCAACCACACACACAAGTTGACCTGCAGTGAGGAAAAAACGAGTTAGTACATTATAACATGGAAAAGGTCATTTTAAAATCAACATGAAAAACCAAAATTCCAAAAGTATAGAACAGAAAAATATTCTTACCACACAAAGAAAATGTATCGAGCTAAGCACCCTCCTCCCTGCCCTGTGGTGCAACAGATGTCCCTTTCCACAAACATTTACTCAATGGGAGGGTGATGTTGCAACCACACACACAAGTTGACCTGCTGTGAGAAAAAAAAGAGTTTGTACATTATAACATGGAAAAGGTCATTTTAAAATCAACATGAAAATCCAAAATTCCAAAAGAAGAAAACAGAAAAAATGCTTACCAGACAAAGAAAATGTATCGAGCTAAGCACCCTCCTCCCTGCCCTGTGGTGCAACAGATGTCCCTTTCTGCAAACATTTACTCAATGGGAGCGTGATGTTGCAACCACACACACAAGTTGACCTGCTGTGAGGAAACAACGAGTTAGTACATTTCAAACATGGAAAAGGTCATTTTAAAATCAACATGAAAAACCAAAATTCCAAAAGTATAGAACAGAAAAATATTCTTACCAGAGAAAGAAAATGTATCGAGCTAAGCACACTCCTCCCTGCCCTGTGGTGCAACAGATGTCCCTTTCCGCAAACATTTACTGAATGGCAGCGTAATGTTGCAACCACACACACAACTTGACCTGCTGTCAGGAAAAAATGAGTTAGTACATTATAACATGGAAAAGGTCATTTTAAAATCAACATGAAAAACCAAAATTCCAAAACTATAGAACAGAAAAATATTCTTACCAGAGAAACAAAATGTATCGAGCTAAGCACCCTCCTCCCTGCCCTGTAGTGCAACAGATGTCCCTTTCCACAAACATTTACTCAATGGGAGCGTAATGTTGCAACCACACACACAAGTTGACCTGCAGTGAGGAAAAATCGAGTTAGTACATAATAACATGGAAAAGGACATTTTAAAATGAACATGAAAAACCAAAATTCCAAAAGTATAGAACAGAAAAATATTCTTACCAGAGAAAGAAAATGTATCGAGCTAAGCACCCTCCTCCCTGCCCTGTGGTGCAACAGATGTCCCTTTCCGCAAACATCTACTCAATGGGAGCGTGATGTTGCAACCACACACACAAGTTGACCTGCTGTGAGGAAAAAACGAGTTAGTACATTATAACATGGAAAAGGTCATTTTAAAATGAACATGAAAAACCAAAATTCCAAAAGTATAGAACAGAAAAATATTCTTACCAGAGAAAGAAAATGTATCGAGCTAAGCACCCTCCTCCCTGCCTTGTGGTGCAACAGATGTATCTTACCGCAAACATTTACTCAATGGGAGCGTGATGTTGCAACCACACACACAAGTTGACCTGCTGTGAGGAAAAAACGAGTTAGTACATTTCAAACATGAAAAAGTTCATTTTAATATCAACATGAAAAACCAAAATTCCAAAAGTATAGAACAGAAAAATATTCTTACCAGAAAAAGAAAATGTATCGAGCTAAGCACCCTCCTCCCTGCCCTGTGGTGCAACAGATGCCCCTTTCCGCAAACATTTACCCAATGGGAGCGCGATGTTGCAACCACACACACAAGTTGACCTGCTGTGAGGAAAAAATGAGTTAGTACATTTCAAACATGAATAAGGTCATTTTAAAATCAACATGAAAACCAAAATTAAAAGTATAGAACAGAAAAATATTCTTACCAGAGAAAGAAAATGTATCGAGCTAAGCACCCTCCTCCCTGCCCTGTGGTGCAACAGATGTCCCTTTCCGCAAACATTTACTCAATGGGAGCGTGATGTTGCAACCTCACACAAGTTGGCCTGCTGTCAGGAAAAAAACGAGTTAGTACATTATAACATGAAAAAGGTCATTTTAAAATCAACATGAAAAACCAAAATTCCAAAACTATAGAACAGAGAAATATTCTTACCAGAGAAAGAAAATGTATCGAGCTAAGCACCCTCATCCCTGCCCTGTGGTGCAACAGATGTCCCTTTCCACAAACATTTACTCAATGGGAGCGTAATGTTGCAACCACACACACAAGTTGACCTGCAGTGAGGAAAAAACGAGTTAGCACATTATAACATGGGAAAGGTCATTTTAAAATCAACATGAAAAACCAAAATTCCAAAAGTATAGAACAGAAAAATATTCTTACCAGAGAAAGAAAGTGTATCAAGCTAAGCACCCTCCTCCCTGCCCTGTGGTGCAACAGATGTCCCTTTCCGCAAACATTTACTCAATGGGAGCGTGATGTTGCAACCACACACACAAGTTGACCTGCTGTGAGGAAAAAACGAGTTAGTACATTTCAACCATGAGAAAGATCATTTTAAAATCAACATGAAAAACCAAAATTCCGAATGTATAGAACAGAAAAATATTCTTACCAGAGAAAGAAAATGTATCGAGCTAAGCACCCTCCTTCCTGCCCTGTGGTGCAACAGATGTCCGTTTCCGCAAACATTTACTCAATGGGAGCGTGATGTTGCAACCACACACACAAGTTGACCTGCTGTGAGGAAAAAACGAGTTAGTACATTTCAAACATGAAAAAGGTCATATTAAAATCAACATGAAAAACCAAAATTCCAAAAGTATAGAACAGAAAAATATTCTTACCAGAGAAAGAAAATGTATCAAGCTAAGCACCCTCCTCCCTGCCCTGTGGTGCAACAGATGTCCCTTTCCGCAAACATTTACTCAATGGGAGCGTGATGTTGCAACCACACACACAAGTTGACCTGCTGTGAGGAAAAAACGAGTTAGTAAATTTCAAACATGAAAAAGGTCATTTGAAAATCAACATGAATAACCAAAATACCAAAAGAATAGAACAGAAAAATATTCTTACTAGAGAAAGAAAATGTATCGAGCTAAGCACCCTCCTCCCTGCCCTGTGGTGCAACATATGTCCCTTTCCGCAAACATATACTCAATGGGAGCATGATGTTGCAACCACAAACTCAAGTTGACCTGCTGTGAGGAAAAAACGAGTTACTACATTTCAAACAGGAAAAAGGTCATTTTAAAATCAACATGAAAAACCAAAATTCCAAAAGTATAGAACAGAAAAATATTCTTACCAGAGAAAGAAAATGTATCGAGCTAAGCACCCTCCTCCCTGCCCTGTGGTGCAACATATGTCCCTTTCCGCAAACATTTACTCAATGAGAGCGTGATGTTGCAACCTCACACACATGTTGACCTGCTGTGAGGAAAAAACGAGTTAGTACATTTCAAACATGAAAAAGGTCATTTTAAAATCAACATAAAAAACCAAAATACCAAAAGTATAGAACAGAAAAATATTCTTACCAGAGAAAGAAAATGTATCGAGCTAAGCACCCTCCTCCCTGCCCTGTGGTGCAACAGATGTCCCTTTCCGCAAACATTTACTCAATGGGAGCGTGATGTTGCAACCACACACACAAGTTGACCTGCTGCGAGGAAAGATCGAGTTAGTACATTTCAAACATGAAAAAGGTCATTTTAAAATCAACATGAAAAACCAAAATACCAAAAGAATAGAACAGAAAAATATTCTTACCAGAGAAAGAAAATGTATCGAGCTAAGCACCCTCCTCCCTGCCCTGTGGTGCAACAAATGTCCCTTTCCGCAAACATTTACTCAATGGGAGCATGATGTTGCAACCACACACACAAGTTGACCTGCTGTGAGGAAAAAACGAGTTAGTACATTTCAAACATGAAAAAGGTCATTTTAAAATCAACATGAAAAACCAAAATTCCAAAAGTATAGAACAGAAAAATATTATTACCAGAGAAAGAAAATGTAGCGAGCTAAGCACCCTCCTCCCTGCCCTGTGGTGCAACAGATGTCCCTTTCCGCAAACATTAACTCAATGGGAGCGTGATGTTGCAACCACACACACAAGTTGACCTGCTGTGAGGAAAAAACGAGTTAGTACATTTCAAACATGAAAAAGGTCATTTTAAAATCAACATGAAAAACCAAAATTCCAAAAGTATAGAACAGAAAAATATTCTTACCAGAGAAAGAAAATGTATCGAGCTAAGCACCCTCCTCCCTACCCTGTGGTGCAACAGATGTCCCTTTCCGCAAACATTTACTCAATGGGAGCGTGATGTTGCAACCACACACACAAGTTGACCTGCTGTGAGGAAAAAATGAGTTAGTACATTTCAAACATGAAAAAGGTCATTTTAAAATCAAAATGAAAAACCAAAATTCCAAAACTATAGAACAGAAAAATATTCTTACCACACAAAGAAAATGTATCGAGCTAAGCACCCTCCTCCCTGCCCTGTGGTGCAACAGATGCCCCTTTCCGCAAACATTTACTCAATGGGAGCGTGATGTTGCAACCACACACACAAGTTGACCTGCTGTGAGGAAAAAACGAGTTGGTACATTATAACATGGAAAAGGTATTTTAAAATCAACATGAAAAACCATAATTCCAAAACTATAGAACAGAAAAATATTATTACCAGATAAAGAAAATGTATCGAGATAAGCACCATCTCCCCTGCCCTGTGGTGCAACAGATGTCCCTTTCCGCAAACATTTACTCAATGGGAGCGTGATGTTGCAACCTCACACAAGTTGACCTGCTGTGAGGAAAAAACGAGTTAGTACATTTCAAACATGAAAAAGGTCATATTAAAATCAACATGAAAAATCAAAATTCCAAAAGTATAGAACAGAAAAATATTCTTACCAGAGAAAGAAAATGTATCAAGCTAAGCACCCTCCTCCCTGCCCTGTGGTGCAACAGATGTCCCTTTCCGCAAACATTTACTCAATGGGAGAGTGATGTTGCAACCACACACACAAGTTGACCTGCTGTGAGGAAAAAACGAGTTAGTACATTTCAAACATGAAAAGGGTTATTTTAAAATCAACATGAAAAACCAAAATTCCAAAAGTATAGAACAGAAAAATATTCTTACCAGAGAAAGAAAGTGTATCAAGCTAAGCACCCCCCTCCCTGCCCTGTGGTGCATCAGATGTCCCTTTCCGCAAACATTTACTCAATGGGAGCGTGATGTTGCAACCACACACACAAGTTGACCTGCTGTGAGGAAAAAATGAGTTAGTACATTTCAACCATGAGAAAGATCATTTTAAAATCAACATAAAAAACCAAAATTCCAAAAGTATAGAACAGAAAAATATTCTTACCAGAGAAAGAAAATGTATCAAGCTAAGCACCCTCCTCCCTGCCCTGTGGTGCAACAGATGTCCCTTTCCGCAAACATTTACTCAATGGGAGCGTGATGTTGCAAACACACACACAAGTTGACCTGCTGTGAGGAAAAAACGAGTTAGTACATTATAACATGGAAAAGGTCATTTTAAAATCAACATGAAAAACCAAAATTCCAAAAGTATAGAACAGAAAAATATTCTTACCAGAGAAAGAAAGTGTATCAAGCTAAGCACCCTCCTCCCTGCCCTGTGGTGCAACAGATGTCCCTTTCCACAAACATTTACTCAATGGGAGCGTAATGTTGCAACCACACACGCAAGTTGTCCTGCAGTGAGGAAAAAACGAGTTAGTACATTATAACATGAAAAAGGTCATTTTAAAATCAACATGAAAAACCAAAATTCCAAAAGTATAGAACAGAAAAATATTCTTACCACAGAAAGAAAATGTATCAACCTAAGCACCCTCCTCCCTGCCCTGTGGTGCAACAGATGTCCCTTTCCGCAAACATTTACTCAATGGGACCGTGATGTTGCAACCACACACACAAGTTGACCTGCTGTGAGGAAAAAACGAGTTAGTACATTTCAACCATGAGAAAGATCATTTTAAAATCAACATGAAAAACCAAAATTCCGAATGTATAGAACAGAAAAATATTCTTACCAGAGAAAGAAAATGTATCGAGCTAAGCACCCTCCTTCCTGCCCTGTGGTGCAACAGATGTCCGTTTCTGCAAACATTTACTCAATGGGAGCGTGATGTTGCAACCACACACACAAGTTGACCTGCTGTGAGGAAAAAACGAGTTAGTACATTTCAAACATGAAAAAGTTCATTTTAAAATCAACATGAAAAACCAAAATTCCAAAAGTATAGAACAGAAAAATATTCTTACCAGAAAAAGAAAATGGATCGAGCTAAGCACCCTCCTCCCTGCCCTGTGGTGCAACAGATGCCCCTTTCCGCAAACATTTACTCAATGGGAGCGTGATGTTGCAACCACACACACAAGTTGACCTGCTGTGAGGAAAAAATGAGTTAGTACATTTCAAACATGAAAAAGGTCATTTTAAAATCAACATGAAGAACCAAAATTCAAAAGGTATAGAACAGAAAAATATTCCTACCAGAGAAAGAAAATGTATCGAGCTAAGCACCCTCCTCCCTGCCTTGTGGTGCAACAGATGTCCCTTTCCGCAAACATTTACTCAATGGGAGCGTGATGTTGCAACCACACACACAAGTTGACCTGCTGTGAGGAAAAAACGAGTTAGTACATTTCAAACATGAAAAGGGTCATTTTAAAATCAACATGAAAAACCAAAATTCCAAAAGTATAGAAAAGAAAAATATTCTTACCAGAAAAAGAAAATGTATCGAGCTAAGCACCCTCCTCCCTGCCCTGTGGTGCAACAGATGCCCCTTTCCGCAAACATTTACTCAATGGGAGCGTGATGTTGCAACCACACACACAAGTTGACCTGCTGTGAGGAAAAAATGAGTTAGTACATTTCAAACATGAAAAGGGTTATTTTAAAATCAACATGAAAAACCAAAATTCCAAAAGTATAGAACAGAAAAATATTCTTACCAGAAAAAGAAAATGTATCAAGCTAAGCACCCTCCTCCCTGCCCTGTGGTGCAACAGATGCCCCTTTCCGCAAACATTTACTCAATGGGAGCGTGATGTTGCAACCTCACACAAGTTGACCCGCTGTGAGGAAAAAACGAGTTAGTACATTTCAAACATGAAAAAGGTCATTTTAAAATCAACATGAAAAACCAAAATTCCAAAAGTATAGAACAGAAAAATATTCTTACCAGAGAAAGAAAGTGTATCAAGCTAAGCACCCCCCTCGCTGCCCTGTGGTGCAACAGATGTCCCTTTCCGCAAACATTTACTCAATGGGAGCGTGATGTTGCAACCACACACACAAGTTGACCTGCTGTGAGGAAAAAACGAGTTAGTACATTTCAAACATGAAAAGGGTTATTTTAAAATCAACATGAAAAACCAAAATTCCAAAAGTATAGAACAGAAAAATATTCTTACCAGAGAAAGAAAATGTATCGAGCTAGCACCCTCCTCCCTGCCTTGTGGTGCAACAGATGTCCCTTTCCGCAAACATTTACTCAATGGGAGCGTGATGTTGCAACCACACACACAAGTTGACCTGCTGTGAGGAAAAAACGAGTTAGTACATTTCAAACATGAAAAAGTTCATTTTAAAATCAACATGAAAAACCAAAATTCCAAAAGTATAGAACAGAAAAATATTCTTACCAGAAAAAGAAAATGTATCGAGCTAAGCACCCTCCTCCCTGCCCTGTGGTGCAACAGATGCCCCTTTCCGCAAACATTTACTCAATGGGAGCATGATGTTGCAACCACACACACAAGTTGACCTGCTGTGAGGAAAAAATGAGTTAGTACATTTCAAACATGAAAAAGGTCATTTTAAAATCAACATGAAAAACCAAAATTCCAAAAGTATAGAACAGAAAAATATTCTTACCAGAGAAAGAAAATGTATCGAGCTAAGCACCCTCCTCCCTGCCCTGTGGTGCAACATATGTCCCTTTCCGCAAACATTTACTCAATGGGAGCGTGATGTTGCAACCTCACACAAGTTGACCTGCTGTCAGGAAAAAACGAGTTAGTACATTATAACATGGAAAAGGTCATTTTAAAATCAACATGAAAAACCAAAATTCCAAAAGTATAGAACAGAAAAATATTCTTACCAGAGAAAGAAAGTGTATCAAGCTAACCACCCTCCTCCCTGCCCTGTGGTGCAACAGATGCCCCTTTCCGCAAACATTTACTCAATGGGAGCGTGATGTTGCAACCACACACACAAGTTGACCTGCTGTGAGGAAAAAACGAGTTAGTACATTTCAACCATGAGAAAGATCATTTTAAAATCAACATGAAAAACCAAAATTCCAAAAGTATAGAACAGAAAAATATTCTTACCAGAGAAAGAAAATGTATCAAGCTAAGCACCCTCCTCGCTGCCCTGTGGTGCAACAGATGTCCCTTTCCGCAAACATTTACTCAATGGGTGCGTGATGTTGCAACCACACACACAAGTTGACCTGCTGTGAGGATAAAACGAGTTAGTACATTTCAACCATGAGAAAGATCATTTTAAAATCAACATGAAAAACCAAAATACCAAAAGTATAGAACAGAAAAATATTCTTACCAGAGAAAGAAAATGTATCGAGCTAAGCACCCTCCTTCCTGCCCTGTGGTGCAACAGATGTCCCTTTCCGCAAACATTTACTCAATGGGAGCGTGATGTTGCAACCACACACACAAGTTGACCTGCTGTGAGGAAAGATCGAGTTAGTACATTTCAAACATGAAAAAGGTCATTGTAAAATCAACATGAAAAACCAAAATACCAAAAGAATAGAACAGAAAAATATTCTTACCAGAGAAAGAAAATGTATCGAGCTAAGCACCCTCCTCCCTGCGCTGTGGTGCAACAGATGTCCCTTTCCGCAAACATTTACTCAATGGGAGCATGATGTTGCAACCACACACACAAGTTGACCTGCTGTGAGGAAAAAACGAGTTAGTACATTTCAAACATGAAAAAGGACATTTTAAAATCAACATGAAAAACCAAAATTCCAAAAGTATAGAACAGAAAAATATTCTTACCAGAGAAAGAAAATGTATCGAGCTAAGCACCCTCCTCCCGGCCCTGTGGTGCAACAGATGTCCGTTTCCGCAAACATAGACTCAATGGGAGCGTGATGTTGCAACCACACACACAAGTTGACCTGCTGTGAGGAAAAAACGAGTTAGTACATTTCAAACATGAAAAAGGTCATTTTAAAATCAACATGAAAAACCAAAATTCCAAAAGTATAGAACAGAAAAATATTCTTACCAGAGAAAGAAAATGTAGCGAGCTAAGCACCCTCCTCCCTGCCCTGTGGTGCAACAGATGTCCCTTTCCGCAAACATTTACTCAATGGGAGCATGATGTTGCAACCACACACACAAGTTGACCTGCTGTGAGGAAAAAACGGGTTAGTACATTTCAAACATGAAAAAGGACATTTTAAAATCAACATGAAAAACCAAAATTCCAAAAGTATAGAACAGAAAAATATTCTTACCAGAGAAAGAAAATGTATCGAGCTAAGCACCCTCCTCCCTGCCCTGTGGTGCAACAGATGTCCCTTTCCGAAAACATAGACTCAATGGGAGCGTGATGTTGCAACCACACACACAAGTTGACCTGCTGTGAGGAAAAAACGAGTTAGTACATTTCAAACATGAAAAAGGTCATTTTAAAATCAACATGAAAAACCAAAATTCCAAAAGTATAGAACAGAAAAATATTCTTACCAGAGAAAGAAAATGTATCGAGCTAAGAACCCTCCTCCCTGCCCTGTGCTGCAACAGATGTCCCTTTCCGCAAACATTTTCTCAATGGGAGCGTGATGTTGCAACCACACACACAAGTTGACCAGCTGTGAGGAAAAAACGAGTTAGTACATTTCAACCATGGGAAAGATCATTTTAAAATCAACATGAAAAACCAAAATTCCAAAAGTATAGAACAGAAAAATATTCTTACCAGAGAAAGAAAATGTATCGAGCTAAGCACCCTCCTCCCTGCCCTGTGGTGCAACAGATGCCCCTTTCCGCAAACATTTACTCAATGGGAGCGTGATGTTGCAACCACACACACAAGTTGACCTGCTGTGAGGAAAAAACGAGTTAGTACATTTGAAACATGAAAAAGGTCATTTTAAAATCAACATGAAAAACCAAAATTCCAAAAGTATAGAACAGAAAAATATTCTTACCAGAGAAAGAAAATGTATCGAGCTAAGCACCCTCCTCCCTGCCCTGTGGTGCAACAGATGTCCCTTTCCGCAAACATTTACTCAATGGGAGCGTGATGTTGCAACCACACACACAAGTTGACCTGCTGTGAGGAAAGATCGTGTTAGTACATTTCAAACATGAAAAAGGTCATTTTAAAATCAACATGAAAAACCAAAATACCAAAAGAATAGAACAGAAAAATATTCTTACCAGAGAAAGAAAATGTATCGAGCTAAGCACCCTCCTCCCTGCCCTGTGGTGCAACAGATGTCCCTTTCCGCAAACATTTACTCAATGGGAGCGTGATGTTGCAACCACACACACAAGTTGACCTGCTGTGAGGAAAGATCGTGTTAGTACATTTCAAACATGAAAAAGGTCATTTTAAAATCAACATGAAAAACCAAAATACCAAAAGAATAGAACAGAAAAATATTCTTACCAGAGAAAGAAAATGTATCGAGCTAAGCACCCTCCTCCCTGCCCTGTGGTGCAACAGATGTCCCTTTCCGCAAACATTTACTCAATGGGAGCGTGATGTTGCAACCACACACACAAGTTGACCTGCTGTGAGGAAAAAACGAGTTAGTACATTTCATACATGAAAAAGGACATTTTAAAATCAACATGAAAAACCAAAATTCCAAAAGTATAGAACAGAAAAATATTCTTACCAGAGAAAGAAAATGTATCGAGCTAAGCACCCTCCTCCCTGCCCTGTGGTGCAACAGATGTCCCTTTCCGAAAACATAGACTCAATGGGAGCGTGATGTTGCAACCACACACACAAGTTGACCTGCTGTGAGGAAAAAACGAGTTAGTACATTTCATACATGAAAAAGGTCATTTTAAAATCAACATGAAAAACCAAAATTCCAAAAGAATAGAACAGAAAAATATTCTTACCAGAGAAAGAAAATGTATCGAGCTAAGCACCCTCCTCCCTGCCCTGTGGTGCAACAGATGTCCCTTTCCGCAAACATTTACTCAATGGGAGCGTGATGTTGCAACCACACACACAAGTTGACCTGCTGTGAGGAAAGATCGTGTTAGTACATTTCAAACATGAAAAAGGTCATTTTAAAATCAACATGAAAAACCAAAATACCAAAAGAATAGAACAGAAAAATATTCTTACCAGAGAAAGAAAATGTATCGAGCTAAGCACCCTCCTCCCTGCCCTGTGGTGCAACAGATGTCCCTTTCCGCAAACATTTACTCAATGGGAGCGTGATGTTGCAACCACACACACAAGTTGACCTGCTGTGAGGAAAAAACGAGTTAGTACATTTCATACATGAAAAAGGACATTTTAAAATCAACATGAAAAACCAAAATTCCAAAAGTATAGAACAGAAAAATATTCTTACCAGAGAAAGAAAATGTATCGAGCTAAGCACCCTCCTCCCTGCCCTGTGGTGCAACAGATGTCCCTTTCCGAAAACATAGACTCAATGGGAGCGTGATGTTGCAACCACACACACAAGTTGACCTGCTGTGAGGAAAAAACGAGTTAGTACATTTCAAACATGAAAAAGGTCATTTTAAAATCAACATGAAAAACCAAAATTCCAAAAGTATAGAACAGAAAAATATTCTTACCAGAGAAAGAAAATGTATCGAGCTAAGAACCCTCCTCCCTGCCCTGTGGTGCAACAGATGTCCCTTTCCGCAAACATTTACTCAATGGGAGCGTGATGTCGCAACCACATACACAAGTTGACCTGCTGTGAGGAAAAAACGAGTTAGTACATTTCAAACATGAAAAAGGTCATTTTAAAATCAACATGAAAAACCAAAATTCCAAAAGTATAGAACAGAAAAATATTCTTACCAGAGAAAGAAAATGTATCGAGCTAAGCACCCTCCTCCCTGCCCTGTGGTGCAACAGATGTCCCTTTCCGCAAACATTTTCTCAATGGGAGCGTGATGTTGCAACCACACACACAAGTTGACCTGCTGTGAGGAAAAAACGAGTTAGTACATTTCAACCATGGGAAAGATCATTTTAAAATCAACATGAAAAACCAAAATTCCAAAAGTATAGAACAGAAAAACATTCTTACCAGAGAAAGAAAATGTATCGAGCTAAGCACCCTCCTCCCTGCCCTGTGGTGCAACAGATGCCCCTTTCCGCAAACATTTACTCAATGGGAGCGTGATGTTGCAACCACACACACAAGTTGACCTGCTGTGAGGAAAAAACGAGTTAGTACATTTCAAACATGAAAAAGGTCATTTTAAAATCAACATGAAAAACCAAAATTCCAAAAGTATAGAACAGAAAAATATTCTTACCAGAGAAAGAAAATGTATCGAGCTAAGCACCCTCCTCCTTGCCCTGTGGTGCAACAGATGTCCCTTTCCGCAAACATTTACCCAATGGGAGCGTGATGTTGCAACCACACACACAAGTTGACCTGCTGTGAGGAAAAAATGAGTTAGTACATTTCAAACATGAAAAAGGTCATTTTAAAATCAACATGAAAAACCAAAATTCCAAAAGTATAGAACAGAAAAATATTCTTACCAGAGAAAGAAAATGTATCGAGCTAAGCACCCTCCTCCCTGCCCTGTGGTGCAACAGATGTCCCTTTCCGCAAACATTTACTCAATGGGAGCGTGATGTTGCAACCACACACACAAGTTGACCTGCTGTGAGGAAAAAACGAGTTGGTACATTATAACATGGAAAAGGTATTTTAAAATCAACATGAAAAACCATAATTCCAAAACTATAGAACAGAAAAATATTATTACCAGATAAAGAAAATGTATCGAGATAAGCACCATCTCCCCTGCCCTGTGGTGCAACAGATGTCCCTTTCCGCAAACATTTACTCAATGGGAGCGTGATGTTGCAACCTCACACAAGTTGACCTGCTGTGAGGAAAAAACGAGTTAGTACATTTCAAACATGAAAAAGGTCATTTTAAAATCAACATGAAAAACCAAAATTCCAAAAGTATAGAACAGAAAAATATTCTTACCAGAGAAAGAAAATGTATCGAGCTAAGCACCCTCCTCCCTGCCCTGTGGTGCAACAGATGTCCCTTTCCGCAAACATTTACTCAATGGGAGAGTGATGTTGCAACCACACACACAAGTTGACCTGCTGTGAGGAAAAAACGAGTTAATACATTTCAAACATGAAAAGGGTTATTTTAAAATCAACATGAAAAACCAAAATTCCAAAAGTATAGAACAGAAAAATATTCTTACCAGAGAAAGAAAGTGTATCAAGCTAAGCACCCTCCTCCCTGCCCTGTGGTGCAACAGATGTCCCTTTCCGCAAATATTTACTCAATGGGAGCGTGATGTTGCAACCACACACACAAGTTGACCTGCTGTGAGGAAAAAACGAGTTAGTACATTTCAACCATGGGAAAGATCATTTTAAAAGCAACATGAAAAACCAAAATTCCGAATGTATAGAAACGAAAAATATTCTTACCAGAGAAAGAAAATGTATCGAGCTAAGCACCCTCCTTCCTGCCCTGTGGTGCAACAGATGTCCGTTTCCGCAAACATTTACTCAATGGGAGCGTGATGTTGCAACCACACACACAAGTTGACCTGCTGTGAGGAAAAAACGGGTTAGTACATTTCAAACATGAAAAAGGACATTTTAAAATCAACATGAAAAACCAAAATTCCAAAAGTATAGAACAGAAAAATATTCTTACCAGAGAAAGAAAATGTATCGAGCTAAGCACCCTCCTCCCTGCCCTGTGGTGCAACAGATGTCCCTTTCCGAAAACATAGACTCAATGGGAGCGTGATGTTGCAACCACACACACAAGTTGACCTGCTGTGAGGAAAAAACGAGTTAGTACATTTCAAACATGAAAAAGGTCATTTTAAAATCAACATGAAAAACCAAAATTCCAAAAGTATAGAACAGAAAAATATTCTTACCAGAGAAATAAAATGTATCGAGCTAAGAACCCTCCTCCCTGCCCTGTGCTGCAACAGATGTCCCTTTCCGCAAACATTTACTCAATGGGAGCGTGATGTCGCAACCACACACACAAGTTGACCTGCTGTGAGGAAAAAACGAGTTAGTACATTTCAAACATGAAAAAGGTCATTTTAAAATCAACATGAAAAACCAAAATTCCAAAAGTATAGAACAGAAAAATATTCTTACCAGAGAAAGAAAATGTATCGAGCTAAGCACCCTCCTCCCTGCCCTGTGGTGCAACAGATGTCCCTTTCCGCAAACATTTTCTCAATGGGAGCGTGATGTTGCAACCACACACACAAGTTGACCAGCTGTGAGGAAAAAACGAGTTAGTACATTTCAACCATGGGAAAGATCATTTTAAAATCAACATGAAAAACCAAAATTCCAAAAGTATAGAACAGAAAAATATTCTTACCAGAGAAAGAAAATGTATCGAGCTAAGCACCCTCCTCCCTGCCCTGTGGTGCAACAGATGCCCCTTTCCGCAAACATTTACTCAATGGGAGCGTGATGTTGCAACCACACACACAAGTTGACCTGCTGTGAGGAAAAAACGAGTTAGTACATTTGAAACATGAAAAAGGTCATTTTAAAATCAACATGAAAAACCAAAATTCCAAAAGTATAGAACAGAAAAATATTCTTACCAGAGAAAGAAAATGTATCGAGCTAAGCACCCTCCTCCCTGCCCTGTGGTGCAACAGATGTCCCTTTCCGCAAACATTTACTCAATGGGAGCGTGATGTTGCAACCACACACACAAGTTGACCTGCTGTGAGGAAAGATCGTGTTAGTACATTTCAAACATGAAAAAGGTCATTTTAAAATCAACATGAAAAACCAAAATACCAAAAGAATAGAACAGAAAAATATTCTTACCAGAGAAAGAAAATGTATCGAGCTAAGCACCCTCCTCCCTGCCCTGTGGTGCAACAGATGTCCCTTTCCGCAAACATTTACTCAATGGGAGCATGATGTTGCAACCACACACACAAGTTGACCTGCTGTGAGGAAAAAACGAGTTAGTACATTTCATACATGAAAAAGGACATTTTAAAATCAACATGAAAAACCAAAATTCCAAAAGTATAGAACAGAAAAATATTCTTACCAGAGAAAGAAAATGTATCGAGCTAAGCACCCTCCTCCCTGCCCTGTGGTGCAACAGATGTCCCTTTCCGAAAACATAGACTCAATGGGAGCGTGATGTTGCAACCACACACACAAGTTGACCTGCTGTGAGGAAAAAACGAGTTAGTACATTTCAAACATGAAAAAGGTCATTTTAAAATCAACATGAAAAACCAAAATTCCAAAAGTATAGAACAGAAAAATATTCTTACCAGAGAAAGAAAATGTATCGAGCTAAGAACCCTCCTCCCTGCCCTGTGGTGCAACAGATGTCCCTTTCCGCAAACATTTACTCAATGGGAGCGTGATGTCGCAACCACATACACAAGTTGACCTGCTGTGAGGAAAAAACGAGTTAGTACATTTCAAACATGAAAAAGGTCATTTTAAAATCAACATGAAAAACCAAAATTCCAAAAGTATAGAACAGAAAAATATTCTTACCAGAGAAAGAAAATGTATCGAGCTAAGCACCCTCCTCCCTGCCCTGTGGTGCAACAGATGTCCCTTTCCGCAAACATTTTCTCAATGGGAGCGTGATGTTGCAACCACACACACAAGTTGACCTGCTGTGAGGAAAAAACGAGTTAGTACATTTCAACCATGGGAAAGATCATTTTAAAATCAACATGAAAAACCAAAATTCCAAAAGTATAGAACAGAAAAACATTCTTACCAGAGAAAGAAAATGTATCGAGCTAAGCACCCTCCTCCCTGCCCTGTGGTGCAACAGATGCCCCTTTCCGCAAACATTTACTCAATGGGAGCGTGATGTTGCAACCACACACACAAGTTGACCTGCTGTGAGGAAAAAACGAGTTAGTACATTTCAAACATGAAAAAGGTCATTTTAAAATCAACATGAAAAACCAAAATTCCAAAAGTATAGAACAGAAAAATATTCTTACCAGAGAAAGAAAATGTATCGAGCTAAGCACCCTCCTCCCTGCCCTGTGGTGCAACAGATGTCCCTTTCCGCAAACATTTACCCAATGGGAGCGTGATGTTGCAACCACACACACAAGTTGACCTGCTGTGAGGAAAAAATGAGTTAGTACATTTCAAACATGAAAAAGGTCATTTTAAAATCAACATGAAAAACCAAAATTCCAAAAGTATAGAACAGAAAAATATTCTTACCAGAGAAAGAAAATGTATCGAGCTAAGCACCCTCCTCCCTGCCCTGTGGTGCAACAGATGTCCCTTTCCGCAAACATTTACTCAATGGGAGCGTGATGTTGCAACCACACACACAAGTTGACCTGCTGTGAGGAAAAAACGAGTTGGTACATTATAACATGGAAAAGGTATTTTAAAATCAACATGAAAAACCATAATTCCAAAACTATAGAACAGAAAAATATTATTACCAGATAAAGAAAATGTATCGAGATAAGCACCATCTCCCCTGCCCTGTGGTGCAACAGATGTCCCTTTCCGCAAACATTTACTCAATGGGAGCGTGATGTTGCAACCTCACACAAGTTGACCTGCTGTGAGGAAAAAACGAGTTAGTACATTTCAAACATGAAAAAGGTCATTTTAAAATCAACATGAAAAACCAAAATTCCAAAAGTATAGAACAGAAAAATATTCTTACCAGAGAAAGAAAATGTATCGAGCTAAGCACCCTCCTCCCTGCCCTGTGGTGCAACAGATGTCCCTTTCCGCAAACATTTACTCAATGGGAGAGTGATGTTGCAACCACACACACAAGTTGACCTGCTGTGAGGAAAAAACGAGTTAATACATTTCAAACATGAAAAGGGTTATTTTAAAATCAACATGAAAAACCAAAATTCCAAAAGTATAGAACAGAAAAATATTCTTACCAGAGAAAGAAAGTGTATCAAGCTAAGCACCCTCCTCCCTGCCCTGTGGTGCAACAGATGTCCCTTTCCGCAAATATTTACTCAATGGGAGCGTGATGTTGCAACCACACACACAAGTTGACCTGCTGTGAGGAAAAAACGAGTTAGTACATTTCAACCATGGGAAAGATCATTTTAAAAGCAACATGAAAAACCAAAATTCCGAATGTATAGAAACGAAAAATATTCTTACCAGAGAAAGAAAATGTATCGAGCTAAGCACCCTCCTTCCTGCCCTGTGGTGCAACAGATGTCCGTTTCCGCAAACATTTACTCAATGGGAGCGTGATGTTGCAACCACACACACAAGTTGACCTGCTGTGAGGAAAAAACGAGTTAGTACATTTCAAACATGAAAAAGGTCATTTTAAAATCAACATGAAAAACCAAAATTCCAAAAGTATAGAACAGAAAAATATTCTTACCAGAGAAAGAAAATGTATCGAGCTAAGCACCCTCCTCCCTGCCCTGTGGTGCAACAGATGTCCCTTTCCGCAAACATTTACTCAATGGGAGCGTGATGTTGCAACCTCACACACAAGTTGACCTGCTGTGAGGAAAAAACGAGTTAGTACATTTTAAACATGAAAAAGGTCATTTTAAAGTCAACATGAAAAACCAAAATTCCAAAAGTATAGAACAGAAAAATATTCTTACCAGAGAAAGAAAATGTATCGAGCTAAGCACCCTCCTCCCTGCCCTGTGGTGCAACAGATGTCCCTTTCCGCAAACATTTACTCAATGGGAGAGTGATGTTGCAACCACACACACAAGTTGACCTGCTGTGAGGAAAAAACGAGTTAGTACATTTCAAACATGAAAAGGGTTATTTTAAAATCAACATGAAAAACCAAAACTCCAAAAGTATAGAACAGAAAAATATTCTTACCAGAGAAAAAAGTGTATCAAGCTAAGCACCCTCCTCCCTGCCCTGTGGTGCAACAGATGTCCCTTTCCGCAAACATTTACTCAATGGGAGTGTGATGTTGCAACCACACACACTAGTTGACCTGCTGTGAGGAAAAAACGAGTTAGTACATTTCAACCATGAGAAAGATCATTTTAAAATCAACATGAAAAACCAAAATTCCAAAAGTATAGAACAGAAAAATATTCTTACCAGAGAAAGAAAATGTATCAAGCTAAGCACCCTCCTCCCTGCCCTGTGGTGCAACAGATGTCCCTTTCCGCAAACATTTACTCAATGGGAGCGTGATGTTGCAACCACACACACAAGTTGACCTGCTGTGAGGAAAAAACGAGTTAGTACATTTCAACCATGGGAAAGATCATTTTAAAATCAACATGAAAAACCAAAATTCCGAATGTATAGAACAGAAAAATATTATTACCAGAGAAAGAAAATGTATCGAGCTAAGCACCCTCCTTCCTGCCCTGTGGTGCAACAGATGTCTGTTTCCGCAAACATTTACTCAATGGGAGCGTGATGTTGCAACCACACACACAAGTTGACCTGCTGTGAGGAAAAAACGAGTTAGTACATTTCAAACATGAAAAAGGTCATTTTAAAATCAACATGAAAAACCAAAATTCCAAAAGTATAGAACAGAAAAATATTCTTACCAGAGAAAGAAAATGTATCAAGCTAAGCACCCTTCTCCCTGCCCTGTGGTGCAACAGATGTCCCTTTCCGCAAACATTTACTCAATGGGAGCGTGATGTTGCAACCACACACACAAGTTGACCTGCTGTGAGGAAAAAACGAGTTAGTAAATTTCAAACATGAAAAAGGTCATTTTAAAATCAACATGAATAAGCAAAATACCAAAAGTATAGAACAGAAAAATATTCTTACTAGAGAAAGAAAATGTATCGAGCTAAGCACCCTCCTCCCTGCCCTGTGGTGCAACATATGTCCCTTTCCGCAAACATTTACTCAATGGGAGCATGATGTTGCAACCACACACTCAAGTTGACCTGCTGTGAGGAAAAAACGAGTTAGTACATTTCAAACATGAAAAAGGTCATTTTAAAATCAACATGAACAACCAAAATTCCAAAAGTATAGAACAGAAAAATATTCTTACCAGAGAAAGAAAATGTATCGAGCTAAGCACCCTCCTCCCTGCCCTGTGGTGCAACAGATGTCCCTTTCCGCAAACATTTACTCAATGGGAGCGTGATGTTGCAACCTCACACACAAGTTGACCTGCTGTGAGGAAAAAACGAGTTAGAACATTTCAAACATGAAAAAGGTCATTTTAAAATCAACATAAAAAACCAAAATACCAAAAGTATAGAACAGAAAAATATTCTTACCAGAGAAAGAAAATGTATCGAGCTAAGCACCCTCCTCCCTGCCCTGTGGTGCAACAGATGTCCCTTTCCGCAAACATTTACTCAATGGGAGCGTGATGTTGCAACCACACACACAAGTTGACCTGCTGTGAGGAAAGATCGAGTTAGTACATTTCAAACATGAAAAAGGTCATTTTAAAATCAACATGAAAAACCAAAATACCAAAAGAATAGAACAGAAAAATATTCTTACCAGAGAAAGAAAATGTATCGAGCTAAGCACTCTCCTCCCTGCCCTGTGGTGCAACAGATGTCCCTTTCCGCAAACATTTACTCAATGGCAGCATGATGTTGCAACCACACACACAAGTTGACCTGCTGTGAGGAAAAAACGAGTTAGTACATTTCAAACATGAAAAAGGACATTTTAAAATCAACATGAAAAACCAAAATTCCAAAAGTATAGAACAGAAAAATATTCTTACCAGAGAAAGAAAATGTATCGAGCTAAGCACCCTCCTACCTGCCCTGTGGTGCAACAGATGTCCCTTTCCGCAAACATAGACTCAATGGGAGCGTGATGTTGCAACCACACACACAAGTTGACCTGCTGTGAGGAAAAAACGAGTTAGTACATTTCAAACATGAAAAAGGTCATTTTAAAATCAACATGAAAAACCAAAATTCCAAAAGTATAGAACAGAAAAATATTCTTACCAGAGAAAGAAAATGTATCGAGCTAAGCACCCTCCTCCCTGCCCTGTGGTGCAACAGCTGTCCCTTTCCGCAAACATTTACTCAATGGGAGCGTGATGTTGCAACCACACACACAAGTTGACCTGCTGTGAGGAAAAAATGAGTTAGTACATTTCAAACATGAAAAAGGTCATTTTAAAATCAATATGAAAAACCAAAATTCCGAATGTATAGAACAGAAAAATATTCTTACCAGAGAAAGAAAATGTATCGAGCTAAGCACCCTCCTTCCTGCCCTGTGGTGCAACAGATGTCCGTTTCCGCAAACATTTACTCAATGGGAGCGTGATGTTGCAACCACACACACAAGTTGACCTGCTGTGAGGAAAAAACGAGTTAGTACATTTCAAACATGAAAAAGGTCATATTAAAATCAACATGAAAAACCAAAATTCCAAAAGTATAGAACAGAAAAATATTCTTACCAGAGAAAGAAAATGTATCAAGCTAAGCACCCTCCTCCCTGCCCTGTGGTGCAACAGATGTCCCTTTCCGCAAACATTTACTCAATGGGAGCGTGATGTTGCAACCACACACACAAGTTGACCTGCTGTGAGGAAAAAACGAGTTAGTACATTTCAAACATGAAAAAGGTCATTTTAAAATCAACATGAATAACCAAAATACCAAAAGTATAGAACAGAAAAATATTCTTACTAGAGAAAGAAAATGTATCGAGCTAAGCACCCTCCTCCCTGCCCAGTGGTGCAACATATGTCCCTTTCCGCAAACATTTACTCAATGGGAGCGTGATGTTGCAACCACACACTCAAGTTGACCTGCTGTGAGGAAAAAACGAGTTAGTACATTTCAAACATGAAAAAGGTCATTTTAAAATCAACATGAAAAATCAAAATTCCAAAAGTATAGAACAGAAAAATATTCTTACCAGAGAAAGAAAATGTATCGAGCTAAGCACCCTCCTCCCTGCCCTGTGGTGCAACAGATGTCCCTTTCCCCAAACATTTACTCATTGGGAGCGTGATGTTGCAACCTCACACACAAGTTGACCTGCTGTGAGGAAAAAACGAGTTAGTACATTTCAAACATGGAAAAGTTCATTTTAAAATCAACATGAATAAACCAAAATTCCAAAAGTATAGAACAGAAAAATATTCTTACCAGAGAAAGAAAATGTATCGAGCTAAAAGCACCCTCCTCCCTGCCCTGTGGTGCAACAGATGTCCCTTTCCGCAAACATTTACTCAATGGGAGCGTGATGTTGCAACCACACACACAAGTTGACCTGCTGTGAGGAAAAAATGAGTTAGTACATTTCAAACATGAAAAAGGTCATTTTAAAATCAACATGAAAAACCAAAATTCCAAAAGTAGAGAACAGAAAAATATTCTTACCAGAGAAAGAAAATGTAACGAGCTAAGCACCCTCCTCCCTGCCCTGTGGTGCAACAGATGTCCCTTTCCGCAAACATTTACTCAATGGGAGCGTGATGTTGCAACCACACACACAAGTTGACCTGCTGTGAGGAAAAAACGAGTTACTACATTTCAAACATGAAAAAAGTCATTTTAAAATCAACATGAAAAACCAAAATTCCAAAAGTATAGAACAGAAAAATATTCTTACCAGAGAAAGAAAATGTATCGAGCTAAGCACCCTCCTCCCTGCCCTGTGGTGCAACAGATGTCCCTTTCCGCAAACATCTACTCAATGGGAGCGTGATGTTGCAACCACACACACAAGTTGACCTGCTGTGAGGAAAAAACGAGTTGGTACATTATAACATGGAAAAGTCATTTTAAAATGAACATGAAAAACCAAAATTCCAAATGTATAGAACAGAAAAATATTCTTACCAGAGAAAGAAAATGTATCGAGCTAAGCACCCTCCTCCCTGCCCTGTGGTGCAACAGATGTCCCTTTCCGCAAACATTTACTCAATGGGAGCGTGATGTTGCAACCACACACACAAGTTGACCTGCTGTGAGGAAAAAATGAGTTAGTACATTTCAAACATGAAAAAGGTCATTTTAAAATCAACATGAAAAACCAAAATTCCAAAAGTATAGAACAGAAAAATATTCTTACCAGAGAAAGAAAATGTATCGAGCTAAGCACACTCCTCCCTGCCCTGTGGTGCAACAGATGTCCCTTTCCGCAAACATTTACTCAATGGGAGCGTGATGTTGCAACCACACACACAAGTTGACCTGCTGCGAGGAAAAAATGAGTTAGTACATTTCAAACATGAAAAAGGTCATTTTAAAATCAACATAAAAAAAAAAATTCCAAAAGTATAGAACAGAAAAACATTCTTACCAGAGAAAGAAAATGTATCAAGCAAAGCACCCTCCTCCCTGCCCTGTGGTGCAACAGATGTTCCTTTCCGCAAACATTTACTCAATGGGAGCGTGATGTTGCAACCACACACACAAGTTGACCTGCTGTGAGGAAAAAACGCGTTAGTACATTTCAAACATGAAAAAGGTCATTTTAAAATCAACATGAAATACCAAAATTCCAAAAGTATAGAACAGAAAAATGTTCTTACCAGAGAAAGAAAATGTATCAAGCTAAGCACCCTCCTCCCTGCCCTGTGGTGCAACAGATGTTTCTTTCCGCAAACATTTACTCAATGGGAGCGTGATGTTGCAACCACACACACAAGTTGACCTGCTGTGAGGAAAAAACGCGTTAGTACTTTTCAAACATGAAAAAGGTCATTTTAAAATGAACATGAAAAACCAAAATTCCAAAAGTATAGAACAGAAAAATGTTCTTACCAGAGAAAGAAAATGTATCAAGCTAAGCACCCTCCTCCCTGGCCTGTGGTGCAACAGATGTCCCTTTCCGCAAACATATACTCAATGGGAGCGTGATGTTGCAACCACACACACAAGTTGACCTGCTGTGAGGAAAAAACGAGTTAGACATTTCAAACATGGAAAAGGTCATTTTAAAATCAACATGAAAAACCAAAATTCCAAAAGTATAGAACAGAAAAATATTCTTACCAGAGAAAGAAAATGTATCGAGCTAATCACCCTCCTCCCTGCCCTGTGGTGCAACAGATGTCCCTTTCCGCAAACATATACTCAATGGGAGCGTGATGTTGCAACCACACACACAAGTTGACCTGCGGTGAGGAAAAACGAGTTAGTACATTTCAAACATGAAAAAGGTCATTTTAAAATCAACATGAAAAACCAAAATTCCAAAAGTATAGAACAGTAAAATATTCTTACCAGAGAAAGAAAATGTATCGAGCTAAAAGCACCCTCCTCCCTGCCCTGTGGTGCAACAGATGTCCCTTTCCCCAAACATTTACTCAATGGGAGCGTGATGTTGCAACCACACACACGTGTTTACCTGCTGTGAGGAAAAAACGAGTTAGTACATTTCAAACATGAAAAAGGTCATTTTAAAATCAACATGAAAAACCAAAATTCCATAAGTATAGAACAGAAAAATATTCTTAGCAGAGAAAGAAAATGTATCAAGCTAAGCACCCTCCTCCCTGCCCTGTGGTGCAACAGATGTCCCTTTCCACAAACATTTACTCAATGGGAGCGTGATGTTGCAACCACACACACAAGTTGACCTGCTGTGAGGAAAAAACGAGTTAGTACATTATAACATCGAAAAGGTCATTTTAAAATGAACATGAAAAACCAAAATTCCAAAAGTATAGAACAGAAAAATATTCTTACCAGAGAAAGAAAATGTATCGAGCTAAGCACCCTCCTCCCTGCCCTGTGCTGCAACAGATGTCCCTTTCCGCAAACATCTACTCAATGGGAGCGTGGTGTTGCAACCACACACACAAGTTGACCTGCTGTGAGGAAAAAACGAGTTAGTACATTTCAAACATGAAAAAGGACATTTTAAAATCAACATGAAAAACCAAAATTCCAAAAGTATAGAACAGAAAAATATTCTTACCAGAGAAAGAAAATGTATCGAGCTAAGCACCCTCCTCCCTGCCCTGTGGTGCAACATATGTCCCTTTCCGCAAACATAGACTCAATGGGAGCGTGATGTTGCAACCACACACACAAGTTGACCTGCTGTGAGGAAAAAAAGAGTTAGTACATTTCAAACATGAAAAAGGTCATTTTAAAATCAACATGAAAAACCAAAATTCCAAAAGTATAGAACAGAAAAATATTCTTACCAGAGAAAGAAAATGTAACGAGCTAAGCACCCTCCTCCCTGCCCTGTGGTGCAACAGATGTCCCTTTCCGCAAACATTTACTCAATGGGAGCGTGATGTTGCAACCACACACACAAGTTGACCTGCTGTGAGGAAAAAACGAGTTAGTACATTTCAAACATGAAAAAGGTCATTTTAAAATCAACATGAAAAACCAAAATTCCAAAAGTATAGAACAGAAAAATATTCTTACCAGAGAAAGAAAATGTATCGAGCTAAGCACCCTCCTCCCTGCCCTGTGGTGCAACAGATGTCCCTTTCCGCAAACATTTACTCAATGGGAGCGTGATGTTGCAACCACACACACAAGTTGACCTGCTGTGAGGAAAAAATGAGTTAGTACATTTCAAACATGAAAAAGGTCATTTTAAAATCAGCATGAAAAACCAAAATTCCAAAAGTATAGAACAGAAAAATATTCTTACCAGAGAAAGAAAATGTATCAAGCTAAGCACCCTCCTCCCTGCCCTGTGGTGCAACAGATGTCCCTTTCCGCAAACATTTACTCAATGGGAGCGTGATGTTGCAACCACACACACAAGTTGACCTGCTGTGAGGAAAAAACGAGTTAGTACATTTCAAACATGAAAAAGGTCATTTTAAAATCAACATGAAAAACCAAAATTCCAAAAGTATAGAACAGAAAAATATTCTTACCAGAGAAAGAAAATGTATCGAGCTAAGCACCCTCCTCCCTGCCCTGTGGTGCAACAGATGTCCCTTTCCGCAAACATTTACTCAATGGGAGCGTGATGTTGCAACCACACACACAAGTTGACCTGCTGTGAGGAAAAAACGAGTTAGTACATTTCAAACATGAAAAAGGTCATTTTAAAATCATCATGAAAAACCAAAATTCCAAAAGTATAGAACAGAAAAATATTCTTACCAGAGAAAGAAAATGTATCGAGCTAAGCACCCTCCTCCCTGCCCTGTGGTGCAACAGATGTCCCTTTCCGCAAACATTTACTCAATGGGAGCATGATGTTGCAACCACACACACAAGTTGACCTGCTGTGAGGAAAAAACGAGTTAGTACATTTCAAACATGAAAAAGGTCATTTTAAAATCAACATGAAAAACCAAAATTCCAAAAGTATAGAACAGAAAAATATTCTTACCAGAGAAAGAAAATGTATCGAGCTAAGCACCCTCCTCCCTGCCCTGTGGTGCAACAGATGTCCCTTTCCGGAAACATTTACTCAATGGGAGCGTGATGTTGCAACCACACACACAAGTTGACCTGCTGTGAGGAAAAAACGAGTTAGTACATTTCAAACATGAAAAAGGTCATTTTAAAATCAACATGAAAAACCAAAATTCCAAAAGTATAGAACAGAAAAATATTCTTACCAGAGAAAGAAAATGTATCGAGCTAAGCACCCTCCTCCCTGCCCTGTGGTGCAACAGATGTCCCTTTCCGCAAACATTTACTCAATGGGAGCGTGATGTTGCAACCACACACACAAGTTGACCTGCTGTGAGGAAAAAAAGAGTTACTACATTTCAAACATGAAAAAGGTCATTTTAAAATCAACATGAAAAACCAAAATTCCAAAAGTATAGAACAGAAAAATATTCTTACCAGAGAAAGAAAATGTAACGAGCTAAGCACCCTCCTCCCTGCCCTGTGGTGCAACAGATGTCCCTTTCCGCAAACATTTACTCAATGGGAGCGTGATGTTGCAACCACACACACAAGTTGACCTGCTGTGAGGAAAAAACGAGTTAGTACATTTCAAACATGAAAAAGGTCATTTTAAAATCAACATGAAAAACCAAAATTCCAAAAGTATAGAACAGAAAAATATTCTTACCAGAGAAAGAAAATGTATCGAGCTAAGCACCCTCCTCCCTGCCCTGTGGTGCAACAGATGTCCCTTTCCGCAAACATTTACTCAATGGGAGCATGATGTTGCAACCACACACACAAGTTGACCTGCTGTGAGGAAAAAACGAGTTAGTACATTTCAAACATGAAAAAGGACATTTTAAAATCAACATGAAAAACCAAAATTCCAAAAGTATAGAACAGAAAAATATTCTTACCAGAGAAAGAAAATGTATCGAGCTAAGCACCCTCCTCCCTGCCCTGTGGTGCAACAGATGTCCCTTTCCGCAAACATAGACTCAATGGGAGCGCGATGTTGCAACCACACACACAAGTTGACCTGCTGTGAGGAAAAAAAGAGTTAGTACATTTCAAACATGAAAAAGGTCATTTTAAAATCAACATGAAAAACCAAAATTCCAAAAGTATAGAACAGAAAAATATTCTTACCAGAGAAAGAAAATGTAACGAGCTAAGCACTCTCCTCCCTGCCCTGTGGTGCAACAGATGTCCCTTTCCGCAAACATTTACTCAATGGGAGCGTGATGTTGCAACCACACACACAAGTTGACCTGCTGTGAGGAAAAAACAAGTTAGTACATTTCAAACATGAAAAAGGTCATTTTAAAATCAACATGAAAAACCAAAATTCCAAAAGTATAGAACAGAAAAATATTCTTACCAGAGAAAGAAAATGTATCGAGCTAAGCACCCTCCTCCCTGCCCTGTGGTGCAACAGATGTCCCTTTCCGCAAACATTTACTCAATGGGAGCGTGATGTTGCAACCACACACACAAGTTGACCTGCTGTGAGGAAAAAACGAGTTAGTACATTTCAAACATGAAAAAGGTCATTTTAAAATCAACATGAAAAACCAAAATTCCAAAAGTATAGAACAGAAAAATATTCTTACCAGAGAAAGAAAATGTATCGAGCTAAGCACCCTCCTCCCTGCCCTATGGTGCAACAGATGTCCCTTTCCGCAAACATTTACTCAAAGGGAGGGTGATGTTGCAACCACACACACAAGTTGACCTGCTGTGAGGAAAAAATGAGTTAGTACATTTCAAACATGAAAAAGGTCATTTTAAAATCAACATGAAAAACAAAAATTCCAAAAGAATAGAACAAAAAAACATTCTTACCACAGAAAGAAAATGTATCAAGCAAAGCACCCTCCTCCCTGCCCTGTGGTGCAACAGATGTTCCTTTCCGCAAACATTTACTCAATGGGAGCGTGATGTTGCAACCACACACACAAGTTGACCTGCTGTGAGGAAAAAACGCGTTAGTACATTTCAAACATGAAAAAGGTCATTTTAAAATCAACATGAAATACCAAAATTCCAAAAGTATAGAACAGAAAAATGTTCTTACCAGAGAAAGAAAATGTATCAAGCTAAGCACCCTCCTCCCTGCCCTGTGGTGCAACAGATGTCCCTTTCTGCAAACATATACTCAATGGGAGCGTGATGTTGCAACCACACACACGTGTTTACCTGCTGTGAGGAAAAAACGAGTTAGACATTTCAAAAATGGAAAAGGTCATTTTAAAATCAACATGAAAAACCAAAATTCCAAAAGTATAGAACAGAAAAATATTCTTACCAGAGAAAGAAAATGTATCGAGCTAATCACCCTCCTCCCTGCCCTGTGGTGCAACAGATGTCCCTTTCCGCAAACATATACTCAATGGGAGCGTGATGTTGCAACCACACACACAAGTTGACCTGCTGTGAGGAAAAACGAGTTAGTACATTTCAAACATGAAAAAGGTCATTTTAAAATCAACATGAAAAACCAAAATTCCAAAAGTATAGAACAGAAAAATATTCTTACCAGAGAAAGAAAATGTATCGAGCTAAAAGCACCCTCCTCCCTGCCCTGTGGTGCAACAGATGTCCCTTTCCGCAAACATTTACTCAATGGGAGCGTGATGTTGCAACCACACACACAAGTTGACCTGCTGTGAGGAAAAAATGAGTTAGTACATTTCAAACATGAAAAAGGTCATTTTAAAATCAACATGAAAAACCAAAATTCCAAAAGTATAGAACAGAAAAATATTCTTACCAGAGAAAGAAAATGTAACGAGCTAAGCACCCTCCTCCCTGCCCTGTGGTGCAACAGATGTCCCTTTCCGCAAACATTTACTCAATGGGAGCGTGATGTTGCAACCACACACACAAGTTGACCTGCTGTGAGGAAAAAACGAGTTACTACATTTCAAACATGAAAAAGGTCATTTTAAAATCAACATGAAAAACCAAAATTCCAAAAGTATAGAACAGAAAAATATTCTTACCAGAGAAAGAAAATGTATCGAGCTAAGCACCCTCCTCCCTGCCCTGTGGTGCAACAGATGTCCCTTTCCGCAAACATTTACTCAATGGGAGCGTGATGTTGCAACCACACACACAAGTTGACCTGCTGTGAGGAAAAAACAAGTTAGTACATTTCAAACATGAAAAAGGTCATTTTAAAATCAACATGAAATACCAAAATTCCAAAAGTATAGAACAGAAAAATGTTCTTACCAGAGAAAGAAAATGTATCAAGCTAAGCACCCTCCTCCCTGCCCTGTGGTGCAACAGATGTCCCTTTCCGCAATCATATACTCAATGGGAGCGTGATGTTGCAACCACACACACAAGTTGACCTGCTGTGAGGAAAAAACGAGTTAGACATTTCAAACATGGAAAAGGTCATTTTAAAATCAACATGAAAAACCAAAATTCCAAAAGTATAGAACAGAAAAATATTCTTACCAGAGAAAGAAAATGTATCGAGCTAATCACCCTCCTCCCTGCCCTGTGGTGCAACAGATGTCCCTTTCCGCAAACATATACTCAATGGGAGCGTGATGTTGCAACCACACACACAAGTTGACCTGCTGTGAGGAAAAACGAGTTAGTACATTTCAAACATGAAAAAGGTCATTTTAAAATCAACATGAAAAACCAAAATTCCAAAAGTATAGAACAGAAAAATATTCTTACCAGAGAAAGAAAATGTATCGAGCTAAGCACCCTCCTCCCTGCCCTGTGCTGGAACAGATGTCCCTTTCCGCAAACATCTACTCAATGGGAGCGTGGTGTTGCAACCACACACACAAGTTGACCTGCTGTGAGGAAAAAACGAGTTAGTACATTTCAAACATGAAAAAGGTCATTTTAAAATCAACATGAAAAACCAAAATACCAAAAGAATAGAACAGAAAAATATTCTTACCAGAGAAAGAAAATGTATCGAGCTAAGCACCCTCCTCCCTGCCCTGTGGTGCAACATATGTTCCTTTCCGCAAACATTTACTCAATGGGAGCATGATGTTGCAACCACACACACAAGTTGACCTGCTGTGAGGAAAAAACGAGTTAGTACATTTCAAACATGAAAAAGGACATTTTAAAATCAACATGAAAAACCAAAATTCCAAAAGTATAGAACAGAAAAATATTCTTACCAGAGAAAGAAAATGTATCGAGCTAAGCACCCTCCTCCCTGCCCTGTGGTGCAACAGATGTCCCTTTCCGCAAACATAGACTCAATGGGAGCGTGATGTTGCAACCACACACACAAGTTGACCTGCTGTGAGGAAAAAACGAGTTAGTACATTTCAAACATGAAAAAGGTCATTTTAAAATCAACATGAAAAACCAAAATTCCAAAAGTATAGAACAGAAAAATATTCTTACCAGAGAAAGAAAATGTATCGAGCTAAGCACCCTCCTCCCTGCCCTGTGGTGCAACAGATGTCCCTTTCCGCAAACATTTACTCAATGGGAGCGTGATGTTGCAACCACACACACAAGTTGACCTGCTGTGAGGAAAAAACGAGTTAGTACATTTCAAACATGAAAAAGGACATTTTAAAATCAACATGAAAAACCAAAATTCCAAAAGTATAGAACAGAAAAATATTCTTACCAGAGAAAGAAAATGTATCGAGCTAAGCACCCTCCTCCCTGCCCTGTGGTGCAACAGATGTCCCTTTCCGCAAACATAGACTCAATGGGAGCGTGATGTTGCAACCACACACACAAGTTGACCTGCTGTGAGGAAAAAATGAGTTAGTACATTTCAAACATGAAAAAGGTCATTTTAAAATCAACATGAAAAACAAAAATTCCAAAAGTATAGAACAGAAAAACATTCTTACCAGAGAAAGAAAATGTATTAAGCAAAGCACCCTCCTCCCTGCCCTGTGGTGCAACAGATGTTTCTTTCCGCAAACATTTACTCAATGGGAGCGTGATGTTGCAACCACACACACAAGTTGACCTGCTGTGAGGAAAAAACGCGTTAGTACATTTCAAACATGAAAAAGGTCATTCTAAAATCAACATGAAAGACCAAAATTTCAAAAGTATAGATCAGAAAAATGTTTTTACCAGAGAAAGAAAATGTATCAAGCTAAGCACCCTCCTCCCTGCCCTGTGGTGCAACAGATGTCCCTTTCCGCAAACATATACTCAATGGGAGCGTGATGTTGCAACCACACACACAAGTTGACCTGCTGTGAGGAAAAAACGAGTTAGACATTCCAAACATGGAAAAGGTCATTTTAAAATCAACATGAAAAACCAAAATTCCAAAAGTATAGGACAGAAAAATATTCTTACCAGAGAAAGAAAATGTATCGAGCTAATCACCCTCCTCCCTGCCCTGTGGTGCAACAGATGTCCCTTTCCACCAACATATACTCAATGGGAGCGTGATGTTGCAACCACACACACAAGTTGACCTGCTGTGAGGAAAAACGAGTTAGTACATTTCAAACATGAAAAAGGTCATTTTAAAATCAACATGGAAAACCAAAATTCCAAAAGTATAGAACAGAAAAATATTCTTACCAGAGAAAGAAAATGTATCGAGCTAAAAGCACCCTCCTCCCTGCCCTGTGGTGCAACAGATGTCCCTTTCCGCAAACATTTACTCAATGGGAGCGTGATGTTGCAACCACACACACAAGTTGACCTGCTGTGAGGAAAAAATGAGTTAGTACATTTCAAACATGAAAAAGGTCATTTTAAAATCAACATGAAAAACCAAAATTCCAAAAGTATAGAACAGAAAAATATTCTTACCAGAGAAAGAAAATGTAACGAGCTAAGCACCCTCCTCCCTGCCCTGTGGTGCAACAGATGTCCCTTTCCGCAAACATTTACTCAATGGGAGCATGATGTTGCAACCACACACACAAGTTGACCTGCTGTGAGGAAAAAACGAGTTACTACATTTCAAACATGAAAAAGGTCATTTTAAAATCAACATGAAAAACCAAAATTCCAAAAGTATAGAACAGAAAAATATTCTTACCAGAGAAAGAAAATGTATCGAGCTAAGCACCCTCCTCCCTGTCCTGTGGTGCAACAGATGTCCCTTTCCGCAAACATTTACTCAATGGGAGTGTGATGTTGCAACCACGCACACGTGTTTACCTGCTGTGAGGAAAAAACGAGTTAGTACATTTCAAACATGAAAAAGGTCATTTTAAAATCAACATGAAAAACCAAAATTCCATAAGTATAGAACAGAAAAATATTTTTACCACAGAAAGAAAATGTATCAAGCTAAGCACCCTCCTCCCTGCCCTGTGGTGCAACAGATGTCCCTTTCCGCAAACATTTACTCAATGGGAGCGTGATGTTGCAACCACACACACAAGTTGACCTGCTGTGAAGAAAAAACGAGTTAGTACATTATAACATCGAAAAGGTCATTTTAAAATGAACATGAAAAACCAAAATTCCAAAAGTATAGAACAGAAAAATATTCTTACCAGAGAAAGAAAATGTATCGAGCTAAGCACCCTCCTCCCTGCCCTATGGTGCAACAGATGTCCCTTTCCGCAAACATTTACTCAAAGGGAGGGTGATGTTGCAACCACACACACAAGTTGACCTGCTGTGAGGAAAAAATGAGTTAGTACATTTCAAACATGAAAAAGGTCATTTTAAAATCAACATGAAAAACAAAAATTCCAAAAGAATAGAACAGAAAAACATTCTTACCACAGAAAGAAAATGTATCAAGCAAAGCACCCTCCTCCCTGCCCTGTGGTGCAACAGATGTTCCTTTCCGCAAACATTTACTCAATGGGAGCGTGATGTTGCAACCACACACACAAGTTGACCTGCTGTGAGGAAAAAACGCGTTAGTACATTTCAAACATGAAAAAGGTCATTTTAAAATCAACATGAAATACCAAAATTCCAAAAGTATAGAACAGAAAAATGTTCTTACCAGAGAAAGAAAATGTATCAAGCTAAGCACCCTCCTCCCTGCCCTGTGGTGCAACAGATGTCCCTTTCCGCAAACATATACTCAATGGGAGCGTGATGTTGCAACCACACACACGTGTTTACCTGCTGTGAGGAAAAAACGAGTTAGACATTTCAAAAATGGAAAAGGTCATTTTAAAATCAACATGAAAAACCAAAATTCCAAAAGTATAGAACAGAAAAATATTCTTACCAGAGAAAGAAAATGTATCGAGCTAATCACCCTCCTCCCTGCCCTGTGGTGCAACAGATGTCCCTTTCCGCAAACATATACTCAATGGGAGCGTGATGTTGCAACCACACACACAAGTTGACCTGCTGTGAGGAAAAACGAGTTAGTACATTTCAAACATGAAAAAGGTCATTTTAAAATCAACATGAAAAACCAAAATTCCAAAAGTATAGAACAGAAAAATATTCTTACCAGAGAAAGAAAATGTATCGAGCTAAAAGCACCCTCCTCACTGCCCTGTGGTGCAACAGATGTCCCTTTCCGCAAACATTTACTCAATGGGAGCGTGATGTTGCAACCACACACACAAGTTGACCTGCTGTGAGGAAAAAATGAGTTAGTACATTTCAAACATGAAAAAGGTCATTTTAAAATCAACATGAAAAACCAAAATTCCAAAAGTATAGAACAGAAAAATATTCTTACCAGAGAAAGAAAATGTAACGAGCTAAGCACCCTCCTCCCTGCCCTGTGGTGCAACAGATGTCCCTTTCCGCAAACATTTACTCAATGGGAGCGTGATGTTGCAACCACACACACAAGTTGACCTGCTGTGAGGAAAAAACGAGTTACTACATTTCAAACATGAAAAAGGTCATTTTAAAATCAACATGAAAAACCAAAATTCCAAAAGTATAGAACAGAAAAATATTCTTACCAGAGAAAGAAAATGTATCGAGCTAAGCACCCTCCTCCCTGCCCTGTGGTGCAACAGATGTCCCTTTCCGCAAACATTTACTCAATGGGAGCGTGATGTTGCAACCACACACACAAGTTGACCTGCTGTGAGGAAAAAACAAGTTAGTACATTTCAAACATGAAAAAGGTCATTTTAAAATCAACATGAAATACCAAAATTCCAAAAGTATAGAACAGAAAAATGTTCTTACCAGAGAAAGAAAATGTATCAAGCTAAGCACCCTCCTCCCTGCCCTGTGGTGCAACAGATGTCCCTTTCCGCAATCATATACTCAATGGGAGCGTGATGTTGCAACCACACACACAAGTTGACCTGCTGTGAGGAAAAAACGAGTTAGACATTTCAAACATGGAAAAGGTCATTTTAAAATCAACATGAAAAACCAAAATTCCAAAAGTATAGAACAGAAAAATATTCTTACCAGAGAAAGAAAATGTATCGAGCTAATCACCCTCCTCCCTGCCCTGTGGTGCAACAGATGTCCCTTTCCGCAAACATATACTCAATGGGAGCGTGATGTTGCAACCACACACACAAGTTGACCTGCTGTGAGGAAAAACGAGTTAGTACATTTCAAACATGAAAAAGGTCATTTTAAAATCAACATGAAAAACCAAAATTCCAAAAGTATAGAACAGAAAAATATTCTTACCAGAGAAAGAAAATGTATCGAGTTAAGCACCCTCCTCCCTGCCCTGTGCTGGAACAGATGTCCCTTTCCGCAAACATCTACTCAATGGGAGCGTGGTGTTGCAACCACACACACAAGTTGACCTGCTGTGAGGAAAAAACGAGTTAGTACATTTCAAACATGAAAAAGGTCATTTTAAAATCAACATGAAAAACCAAAATACCAAAAGAATAGAACAGAAAAATATTCTTACCAGAGAAAGAAAATGTATCGAGCTAAGCACCCTCCTCCCTGCCCTGTGGTGCAACATATGTTCCTTTCCGCAAACATTTACTCAATGGGAGCATGATGTTGCAACCACACACACAAGTTGACCTGCTGTGAGGAAAAAACGAGTTAGTACATTTCAAACATGAAAAAGGACATTTTAAAATCAACATGAAAAACCAAAATTCCAAAAGTATAGAACAGAAAAATATTCTTACCAGAGAAAGAAAATGTATCGAGCTAAGCACCCTCCTCCCTGCCCTGTGGTGCAACAGATGTCCCTTTCCGCAAACATAGACTCAATGGGAGCGTGATGTTGCAACCACACACACAAGTTGACCTGCTGTGAAGAAAAAACGAGTTAGTACATTTCAAACATGAAAAAGGTCATTTTAAAATCAACATGAAAAACCAAAATTCCAAAAGTATAGAACAGAAAAATATTCTTACCAGAGAAAGAAAATGTATCGAGCTAAGCACCCTCCTCCCTGCCCTGTGGTGCAACAGATGTCCCTTTCCGCAAACATTTACTCAATGGGAGCGTGATGTTGCAACCACACACACAAGTTGACCTGCTGTGAGGAAAAAACGAGTTAGTACATTTCAAACATGAAAAAGGACATTTTAAAATCAACATGAAAAACCAAAATTCCAAAAGTATAGAACAGAAAAATATTCTTACCAGAGAAAGAAAATGTATCGAGCTAAGCACCCTCCTCCCTGCCCTGTGGTGCAACAGATGTCCCTTTCCGCAAACATAGACTCAATGGGAGCGTGATGTTGCAACCACACACACAAGTTGACCTGCTGTGAGGAAAAAATGAGTTAGTACATTTCAAACATGAAAAAGGTCATTTTAAAATCAACATGAAAAACAAAAATTCCAAAAGTATAGAACAGAAAAACATTCTTACCAGAGAAAGAAAATGTATTAAGCAAAGCACCCTCCTCCCTGCCCTGTGGTGCAACAGATGTTTCTTTCCGCAAACATTTACTCAATGGGAGCGTGATGTTGCAACCACACACACAAGTTGACCTGCTGTGAGGAAAAAACGCGTTAGTACATTTCAAACATGAAAAAGGTCATTCTAAAATCAACATGAAATACCAAAATTTCAAAAGTATAGATCAGAAAAATGTTTTTACCAGAGAAAGAAAATGTATCAAGCTAAGCACCCTCCTCCCTGCCCTGTGGTGCAACAGATGTCCCTTTCCGCAAACATATACTCAATGGGAGCGTGATGTTGCAACCACACACACAAGTTGACCTGCTGTGAGGAAAAAACGAGTTAGACATTCCAAACATGGAAAAGGTCATTTTAAAATCAACATGAAAAACCAAAATTCCAAAAGTATAGAACAGAAAAATATTCTTACCAGAGAAAGAAAATGTATCGAGCTAATCACCCTCCTCCCTGCCCTGTGGTGCAACAGATGTCCCTTTCCACCAACATATACTCAATGGGAGCGTGATGTTGCAACCACACACACAAGTTGACCTGCTGTGAGGAAAAACGAGTTAGTACATTTCAAACATGAAAAAGGTCATTTTAAAATCAACATGAAAAACCAAAATTCCAAAAGTATAGAACAGAAAAATATTCTTACCAGAGAAAGAAAATGTATCGAGCTAAAAGCACCCTCCTCCCTGCCCTGTGGTGCAACAGATGTCCCTTTCCGCAAACATTTACTCAATGGGAGCGTGATGTTGCAACCACACACACAAGTTGACCTGCTGTGAGGAAAAAATGAGTTAGTACATTTCAAACATGAAAAAGGTCATTTTAAAATCAACATGAAAAACCAAAATTCCAAAAGTATAGAACAGAAAAATATTCTTACCAGAGAAAGAAAATGTAACGAGCTAAGCACCCTCCTCCCTGCCCTGTGGTGCAACAGATGTCCCTTTCCGCAAACATTTACTCAATGGGAGCATGATGTTGCAACCACACACACAAGTTGACCTGCTGTGAGGAAAAAACGAGTTACTACATTTCAAACATGAAAAAGGTCATTTTAAAATCAACATGAAAAACCAAAATTCCAAAAGTATAGAACAGAAAAATATTCTTACCAGAGAAAGAAAATGTATCGAGCTAAGCACCCTCCTCCCTGTCCTGTGGTGCAACAGATGTCCCTTTCCGCAAACATTTACTCAATGGGAGTGTGATGTTGCAACCACACACACGTGTTTACCTGCTGTGAGGAAAAAACGAGTTAGTACATTTCAAACATGAAAAAGGTCATTTTAAAATCAACATGAAAAACCAAAATTCCATAAGTATAGAACAGAAAAATATTTTTACCACAGAAAGAAAATGTATCAAGCTAAGCACCCTCCTCCCTGCCCTGTGGTGCAACAGATGTCCCTTTCCGCAAACATTTACTCAATGGGAGCGTGATGTTGCAACCACACACACAAGTTGACCTGCTGTGAAGAAAAAACGAGTTAGTACATTATAACATCGAAAAGGTCATTTTAAAATGAACATGAAAAACCAAAATTCCAAAAGTATAGAACAGAAAAATATTCTTACCAGAGAAAGAAAATGTATCAAGCTAAGCACCATCCACCCTGCCCTGTGGTGCAACAGATGTCCCTTTCCGCAAACATTTACTCAATGGGAGCGTGATGTTGCAACCACACACACAAGTTGACCTGCAGTGAGGAAAAAATGAGTTAGTACATTTCAAACATGAAAAAGGTCATTTTAAAATCAACATGAAAAACCAAAATTCCAAAACTATAGAACAGAAAAATATTCTTACCAGAGAATGAAAATGTATCAAGCTAAGCACCCTCCTCCCTGCCCTGTGGTGCATCAGATGTCCCTTTCCGCAAACATTTACTCAATGGGAGCGAGATGTTGCAACCACACACACAAGTTGACCTGCTGTGAGGAAAAAACGAGTTAGTACATTTCAAACATGAAAAAGGTCATTTTAAAATGAACATGAAAAACCAAAATTCCAAAAGTATAGAACAGAAAAATATTCATACCAGAGAAAGAAAATGTATCGAGCTAAGCACCCTCCTCCCTGCCCTGTGGTGCAACAGATGTCCCTTTCCGCAAACATTTACTCAATGGGAGCGTGATGTTGCAACCACACACACAAGTTGACCTGCTGTGAGGAAAAAACGAGTTAGTACATTTCAAACATGAAAAAGGTCATTTTAAAATCAACATGATAAACCAAAATACCAAAAGAATAGAACAGAAAAATATTCTTACCAGAGAAAGAAAATGTATCGAGCTAAGCACCCTCCTCCCTGCCCTGTGGTGCAACAGATGTCCCTTTCCGCAAACATTTACTCAATGGGAGCGTGATGTTGCAACCACACACACAAGTTGACCTGCTGTGAGGAAAAAACGAGTTAGTACATTTCAAACATGAAGAAGGTCATTTTAAAATCAACATGAAAAACCAAAATTCCAAAAGTATAGAACAGAAAAATATTCTTACCAGAGAAAGAAAATGTATCGAGCTAAGCACCCTCCTCCCTGCCCTGTGGTGCAACAGATGTCCCTTTCCGCAAACATTTACTCAATGGGAGCGTGATGTTGCAACCACACACACAAGTTGACCTGCTGTGAGGAAAAAATGAGTTAGTACATTTCAAACATGAAAAAGGTCATTTTAAAATCAACATGAAAAACAAAAATTCCAAAAGAATAGAACAGAAAAACATTCTTACCAGAGAAAGAAAATGTATCAAGCAAAGCACCCTCCTCCCTGCCCTGTGGTGCAACAGATGTTCCTTTCCGCAAACATTTACTCAATGGGAGCGTGATGTTGCAACCACACACACAAGTTGACCTGCTGTGAGGAAAAAATGCGTTAGTACATTTCAAACATGAAAAAGGTCATTTTAAAATCAACATGATTTATACCAAAATTCCAAAAGTATAGAACAGAAAAATGTTCTTACCAGAGAAAGAAAATGTATCAAGCTAAGCACCCTCCTCCCTTCCCTGTGGTGCAACAGATGTCCCTTTCCGCAAACATATACTCAATGGGAGCGTGATGTTGCAACCACACACACAAGTTGACCTGCTGTGAGGAAAAAACGAGTTAGACATTTCAAAAATGGAAAAGGTCATTTTAAAATCAACATGAAAAACCAAAATTCCAAAAGTATAGAACAGAAAAATATTCTTACCAGAGAAAGAAAATGTATCGAGCTAATCACCCTCCTCCCTGCCCTGTGGTGCAACAGATGTCCCTTTCCGCAAACATAGACTCAATGGGAGCGTGATGTTGCAACCACACACACAAGTTGACCTGCTGTGAGGAAAAAACGAGTTAGTACATTTCAAACATGAAAAAGGTCATTTTAAAATCAACATGAAATACCAAAATTCCAAAAGTATAGAACAGAAAAATGTTCTTACCAGAGAAAGAAAATGTATCAAGCTAAGCACCCTCCTCCCTGCCCTGTGGTGCAACAGATGTCCCTTTCCGCAAACATATACTCAATGGGAGCGTGATGTTGCAACCACACACACAAGTTGACCTGCTGTGAGGAAAAAACGAGTTAGACATTTCAAACATGGAAAAGGTCATTTTAAAATCAACATGAAAAACCAAAATTCCAAAAGTATAGAACAGAAAAATATTCTTACCAGAGAAAGAAAATGTATCGAGCTAATCACCCTCCTCCCTGCCCTGTGGTGCAACAGATGTCCCTTTCCGCAAACATATACTCAATGGGAGCGTGATGTTGCAACCACACACACAAGTTGACCTGCTGTGAGGAAAAACGAGTTAGTACATTTCAAACATGAAAAAGGTCATTTTAAAATCAACATGAAAAACCAAAATTCCAAAAGTATAGAACAGAAAAATATTCTTACCAGAGAAAGAAAATGTATCGAGCTAAGCACCCTCCTCCCTGCCCTGTGCTGCAACAGATGTCCCTTTCCGCAAACATCTACTCAATGGGAGCGTGGTGTTGCAACCACACACACAAGTTGACCTGCTGTGAGGAAAAAACGAGTTAGTACATTTCAAACATGAAAAAGGTCATTTTAAAATCAACATGAAAAACCAAAATACCAAAAGAATAGAACAGAAAAATATTCTTACCAGAGAAAGAAAATGTATCGAGCTAAGCACCCTCCTCCCTGCCCTGTGGTGCAACAGATGTTCCTTTCCGCAAACATTTACCCAATGGGAGCATGATGTTGCAACCACACACACAAGTTGACCTGCTGTGAGGAAAAAACGAGTTAGTACATTTCAAACATGAAAAAGGACATTTTAAAATCAACATAAAAAACCAAAATTCCAAAAGTATAGAACAGAAAAATATTCTTACCAGAGAAAGAAAATGTATCGAGCTAAGCACCCTCCTCCCTGCCCTGTGGTGCAACAGATGTCCCTTTCCGCAAACATAGACTCAATGGGAGCGTGATGTTGCAACCACACACACAAGTTGACCTGCTGTGAGGAAAAAATGAGTTAGTACATTTCAAACATGAAAACGGTCATTTTAAAATCAACATGAAAAACAAAAATTCCAAAAGTATAGAACAGAAAAACATTCTTACCAGAGAAAGAAAATGTATCAAGCAAAGCACCCTCCTCCCTGCCCTGTGGTGCAACAGATGTCCCTTTCCGCAAACATTTACTCAATGGGAGCGTGATGTTGCAACCACACACACAAGTTGACCTGCTGTGAGGAAAAAATGAGTTAGTACATTTCAAACATGAAAAAGGTCATTTTAAAATCAACATGAAAAACCAAAATTCCAAAAGTATAGAACAGAAAAATATTCTTACCAGAGAAAGAAAATGTAACGAGCTAAGCACCCTCCTCCCTGCCCTGTGGTGCAACAGATGTCCCTTTCCGCAAACATTTACTCAATGGGAGCGTGATGTTGCAACCACACACACAAGTTGACCTGCTGTGAGGAAAAAACGAGTTACTACATTTCAAACATGAAAAAGGTCATTTTAAAATCAACATGAAAAACCAAAATTCCAAAAGTATAGAACAGAAAAATATTCTTACCAGAGAAAGAAAATGTATCGAGCTAAGCACCCTCCTCCCTGCCCTGTGGTGCAACAGATGTCCCTTTCCGCAAACATCTACTCAATGGGAGCGTGATGTTGCAACCACACACACAAGTTGACCTGCTGTGAGGAAAAAACGAGTTGGTACATTATAACATGGAAAAGTCATTTTAAAATGAACATGAAAAACCAAAATTCCAAAAGTATAGAACAGAAAAATATTCTTACCAGAGAAAGAAAATGTATCGAGCTAAGCACCCTCCTCCCTGCCCTGTGGTGCAACAGATGTCCCTTTCCGCAAACATTTACTCAATGGGAGCGTGATGTTGCAACCACACACACAAGTTGACCTGCTGTGAGGAAAAAACGAGTTACTACATTTCAAACATGATAAAGGTCATAAGGTCATTTTAAAATGAACATAAAAAACCAAAATTCCAAAAGTATAGAACAGAAAAATATTCTTACCAGAGAAAGAAAATGTATCGAGCTAAGCACCCTCCTCCCTGTCCTGTGGTGCAACAGATGTCCCTTTCCGCAAACATTTACTCAATGGGAGTGTGATGTTGCAACCACACACACGTGTTTACCTGCTGTGAGGAAAAAATGAGTTAGTACATTATAACATCGAAAAGGTCATTTTAAAATGAACATGAAAAACCAAAATTCCAAAAGTATAGAACAGAAAAATATTCTTACCAGAGAAAGAAAATGTATCAAGCTAAGCACCATCCACCCTGCCCTGTGGTGCAACAGATGTCCCTTTCCGCAAACATTTACTCAATGGGAGCGTGATGTTGCAACCACACACACAAGTTGACCTGCTGTGAGGAAAAAATGAGTTAGTACATTTCAAACATGAAAAAGGTCATTTTAAAATCAACATGAAAAACCAAAATTCCAAAACTATAGAACAGAAAAATATTCTTACCAGAGAATGAAAATGTATCAAGCTAAGCACCCTCCTCCCTGCCCTGTGGTGCAACAGATGTCCCTTTCCGCAAACATTTACTCAATGGGAGCGAGATGTTGCAACCACACACACAAGTTGACCTGCTGTGAGGAAAAAACGAGTTAGTACATTTCAAACATGAAAAAGGTCATTTTAAAATGAACATGAAAAACCAAAATTCCAAAAGTATAGAACAGAAAAATATTCTTACCAGAGAAAGAAAATGTATCGAGCTAAGCACCCTCCTCCCTGCCCTGTGGTGCAACAGATGTCCCTTTCCGCAAACATTTACTCAATGGGAGCGTGATGTTGCAACCACACACACAAGTTGACCTGCTGTGAGGAAAAAACGAGTTAGTACATTTCAAACATGAAAAAGGACATTTTAAAATCAACATGAAAAACCAAAATTCCAAAAGTATAGATCAGAAAAATATTCTTACCAGAGAAAGAAAATGTATCGAGCTAAGCACCCTCCTCCCTGCCCTGTGGTGCAACAGATGTCCCTTTCCGCAAACATAGACTCAATGGGAGCGTGCTGTTGCAACCACACACACAAGTTGACCTGCTGTGAGGAAAAAACGAGTTAGTACATTTCAAACATGAAAAAGGTCATTTTAAAATCAACATGAAAAACCAAAATTCCAAAAGTATAGAACAGAAAAATATTCATACCAGAGAAAGATAATGTAACGAGCTAAGCACCCTCCTCCCTGCCCTGTGGTGCAACAGATGTCCCTTTCCGCAAACATTTACTCAATGGGAGCGTGATGTTGCAACCACACACACAAGTTGACCTGCTGTGAGGAAAAAACGAGTTAGTACATTTCAAACATGAAAAAGGTCATTTTAAAATCAACATGAAAAACCAAAATTCCAAAAGTATAGAACAGAAAAATATTCTTACCAGAGAAAGAAAATGTATCGAGCTAAGCACCCTCCTCCCTGCCCTGTGGTGCAACAGATGTCCCTTTCCGCAAACATTTACTCAATGGGAGCGTGATGTTGCAACCACACACACAAGTTGACCTGCTGTGAGGAAAAAACGAGTTACTACATTTCAAACATGATAAAGGTCATAAGGTCATTTTAAAATGAACATAAAAAACCAAAATTCCAAAAGTATAGAACAGAAAAATATTCTTACCAGAGAAAGAAAATGTATCGAGTTAAGCACCCTCCTCCCTGTCCTGTGGTGCAACAGATGTCCCTTTCCGCAAACATTTACTCAATGGGAGTGTGATGTTGCAACCACACACACGTGTTTACCTGCTGTGAGGAAAAAACGAGTTAGTACATTTCAAACATGAAAAAGGTCATTTTAAAATCAACATGAAAAACCAAAATTCCATAAGTATAGAACAGAAAAATATTCTTACCAGAGAAAGAAAATGTATCAAGCTAAGCACCCTCCTCCCTGCCCTGTGGTGCAACAGATGTCCCTTTCCGCAAACATTTACTCAATGGGAGCGTGATGTTGCAACCACACACACAAGTTGACCTGCTGTGAGGAAAAAACGAGTTAGTACATTATAACATCGAAAAGGTCATTTTAAAATGAACATGAAAAACCAAAATTCCAAAAGTATAGAACAGAAAAATATTCTTACAACAGAAAGAAAATGTATCGAGCTAAGCACCCTCCTCCCTGCCCTGTGGTGCAACAGATGTCCCTTTCCGCAAACATTTACTCAATGGGAGCGTGATGTTGCAACCACACACACAAGTTGACCTGCTGTGAGGAAAAAATGAGTTAGTACATTTCAAACATGAAAAAGGTCATTTTAAAATCAACATGAAAAACCAAAATTCCAAAAGTATAGAACAGAAAAATATTCTTACCAGAGAATGAAAATGTATCAAGCTAAGCACCCTCCTCCCTGCCCTGTGGTGCAACAGATGTCCCTTTCCGCAAACATTTACTCAATGGGAGCGAGATGTTGCAACCACACACACAAGTTGACCTGCTGTGAGGAAAAAACGAGTTAGTACATTTCAAACATGAAAAAGGTCATTTTAAAATCAACATGAAAAACCAAAATTCCATAAGTATAGAACAGAAAAATATTCTTACCAGAGAAAGAAAATGTATCAAGCTAAGCACCCTCCTCCCTGCCCTGTGGTGCAACAGATGTCCCTTTCCGCAAACATTTACTCAATGGGAGCGTGATGTTGCAACCACACACACAACTTGACCTGCTGTGAGGAAAAAACGAGTTAGTACATTATAACATCGAAAAGGTCATTTTAAAATGAACATGAAAAACCAAAATTCCAAAAGTATAGAACAGAAAAATATTCTTACCAGAGAAAGAAAATGTATCAAGCTAAGCACCATCCACCCTGCCCTGTGGTGCAACAGATGTCCCTTTCCGCAAACATTTACTCAATGGGAGCGTGATGTTGCAACCACACACACAAGTTGACCTGCTGTGAGGAAAAAATGAGTTAGTACATTTCAAACATGAAAAAGGTCATTTTAAAATCAACATGAAAAACCAAAATTCCAAAAGTATAGAACAGAAAAATATTCTTACCAGAGAAAGAAAATGTATCGAGCTAAGCACCCTCCTCCCTGCCCTGTGGTGCAACAGATGTCCCTTTCCGCAAACATTTACTCAATGGGAGCGTGATGTTGCAACCACACACACAAGTTGACCTGCTGTGAGGAAAAAACGAGTTACTACATTTCAAACATGAAAAAGGTCATTTTAAAATCAACATGATAAACCAAAATACCGAAAGAATAGAACAGAAAAATATTCTTACCAGAGAAAGAAAATGTATCGAGCTAAGCACCCTCCTCCCTGCCCTGTGGTGCAACAGATGTCCCTTTCCGCAAACATTTACTCAATGGGAGCATGATGTTGCAACCACACACACAAGTTGACCTGCTGTGAGGAAAAAATGAGTTAGTACATTTCAAACATGAAAAAGGACATTTTAAAATCAACATGAAAAACCAAAATTCCAAAAGTATAGAACAGAAAAATATTCTTACCAGAGAAAGAAAATGTATCGAGCTAAGCACCCTCCTCCCTGCCCTGTGGTGCAACAGATGTCCCTTTCCGCAAACATAGACTCAATGGGAGCGTGATGTTGCAACCACACACACAAGTTGACCTGCTGTAAGGAAAAAACGAGTTAGTACATTTCAAACATGAAAAAGGTCATTTTAAAATCAACATGAAAAACCAAAATTCCAAAAGTATAGAACAGAAAAATATTCTTACCAGAGAAAGATAATGTAACGAGCTAAGCACCCTCCTCCCTGCCCTGTGGTGCAACAGATGTCCCTTTCCGCAAACATTTACTCAATGGGAGCGTGATGTTGCAACCACACACACAAGTTGACCTGCTGTGAGGAAAAAACGAGTTAGTACATTTCAAACATGAAAAAGGTCATTTTAAAATCAACATGAAAAACCAAAATTCCAAAAGTATAGAACAGAAAAATATTCTTACCAGAGAAAGAAAATGTATCGAGCTAAGCACCCTCCTCCCTGCCCTGTGGTGCAACAGATGTCCCTTTCCGCAAACATTTACTCAATGGGAGCGTGATGTTGCAACCACACACACAAGTTGACCTGCTGTGAGGAAAAAACGAGTTAGTACATTTCAAACATGAAAAAGGTCATTTTAAAATCAACATGAAAAACCAAAATTCCAAAAGTATAGAACAGAAAAATATTCTTACCAGAGAAAGAAAATGTATCGAGCTAAGCACCCTCCTCCCTGCCCTGTGGTGCAACAGATGTCCCTTTCCGCAAACATTTACTCAATGGGAGCGTGATGTTGCAACCACACACACAAGTTGACCTGCTGTGAGGAAAAAACGAGTTAGTACATTTCAAACATGAAAAAGGTCATTTTAAAATCAACATGAAAAACCAAAATTCCAAAAGTATAGAACAGAAAAATATTCTTACCAGAGAAAGAAAATGTATCGAGCTAAGCACCCTCCTCCCTGCCCTGTGGTGCAACAGATGTCCCTTTCCGCAAACATTTACTCAATGGGAGCGTGATGTTGCAACCACACACACAAGTTGACCTGCTGTGAGGAAAAAATGAGTTAGTACATTTCAAACATGAAAAAGGTCATTTTAAAATCAACATGAAAAACAAAAATTCCAAAAGAATAGAACAGAAAAACATTCTTACCAGAGAAAGAAAATGTATCAAGCAAAGCACCCTCCTCCCTGCCCTGTGGTGCAACAGATGTCCCTTTCCGCAAACATTTACTCAATGGGAGCGTGATGTTGCAACCACACACACAAGTTGACCTGCTGTGAGGAAAAAACGAGTTAGTACATTATAACATCGAAAAGGTCATTTTAAAATGAACATGAAAAACCAAAATTCCAAAAGTATAGAACAGAAAAATATTCTTACCAGAGAAAGAAAATGTATCAAGCTAAGCACCATCCACCCTGCCCTGTGGTGCAACAGATGTCCCTTTCCGCAAACATTTACTCAATGGGAGCGTGATGTTGCAACCACACACACAAGTTGACCTGCTGTGAGGAAAAAATGAGTTAGTACATTTCAAACATGAAAAAGGTCATTTTAAAATCAACATGAAAAACCAAAATTCCAAAAGTATAGAACAGAAAAATATTCTTACCAGAGAATGAAAATGTATCAAGCTAAGCACCCTCCTCCCTGCCCTGTGGTGCAACAGATGTCCCTTTCCGCAAACATTTACTCAATGGGAGCGAGATGTTGCAACCACACACACAAGTTGACCTGCTGTGAGGAAAAAACGAGTTAGTACATTTCAAACATGAAAAAGGTCATTTTAAAATCAACATGAAAAACCAAAATTCCATAAGTATAGAACAGAAAAATATTCTTACCAGAGAAAGAAAATGTATCAAGCTAAGCACCCTCCTCCCTGCCCTGTGGTGCAACAGATGTCCCTTTCCGCAAACATTTACTCAATGGGAGCGTGATGTTGCAACCACACACACAAGTTGACCTGCTGTGAGGAAAAAACGAGTTAGTACATTATAACATCGAAAAGGTCATTTTAAAATGAACATGAAAAACCAAAATTCCAAAAGTATAGAACAGAAAAATATTCTTACCAGAGAAAGAAAATGTATCAAGCTAAGCACCATCCACCCTGCCCTGTGGTGCAACAGATGTCCCTTTCCGCAAACATTTACTCAATGGGAGCGTGATGTTGCAACCACACACACAAGTTGACCTGCTGTGAGGAAAAAATGAGTTAGTACATTTCAAACATGAAAAAGGTCATTTTAAAATCAACATGAAAAACCAAAATTCCAAAAGTATAGAACAGAAAAATATTCTTACCAGAGAAAGAAAATGTATCGAGCTAAGCACCCTCCTCCCTGCCCTGTGGTGCAACAGATGTCCCTTTCCGCAAACATTTACTCAATGGGAGCGTGATGTTGCAACCACACACACAAGTTGACCTGCTGTGAGGAAAAAACGAGTTACTACATTTCAAACATGAAAAAGGTCATTTTAAAATCAACATGATAAACCAAAATACCGAAAGAATAGAACAGAAAAATATTCTTACCAGAGAAAGAAAATGTATCGAGCTAAGCACCCTCCTCCCTGCCCTGTGGTGCAACAGATGTCCCTTTCCGCAAACATTTACTCAATGGGAGCATGATGTTGCAACCACACACACAAGTTGACCTGCTGTGAGGAAAAAATGAGTTAGTACATTTCAAACATGAAAAAGGACATTTTAAAATCAACATGAAAAACCAAAATTCCAAAAGTATAGAACAGAAAAATATTCTTACCAGAGAAAGAAAATGTATCGAGCTAAGCACCCTCCTCCCTGCCCTGTGGTGCAACAGATGTCCCTTTCCGCAAACATAGACTCAATGGGAGCGTGATGTTGCAACCACACACACAAGTTGACCTGCTGTAAGGAAAAAACGAGTTAGTACATTTCAAACATGAAAAAGGTCATTTTAAAATCAACATGAAAAACCAAAATTCCAAAAGTATAGAACAGAAAAATATTCTTACCAGAGAAAGATAATGTAACGAGCTAAGCACCCTCCTCCCTGCCCTGTGGTGCAACAGATGTCCCTTTCCGCAAACATTTACTCAATGGGAGCGTGATGTTGCAACCACACACACAAGTTGACCTGCTGTGAGGAAAAAACGAGTTAGTACATTTCAAACATGAAAAAGGTCATTTTTAAAATCAACATGAAAAACCAAAATTCCAAAAGTATAGAACAGAAAAATATTCTTACCCGAGAAAGAAAATGTATCGAGCTAAGCACCCTCCTCCCTGCCCTGTGGTGCAACAGATGTCCCTTTCCGCAAACATTTACTCAATGGGAGCGTGATGTTGCAACCACACACACAAGTTGACCTGCTGTGAGGAAAAAACGAGTTAGTACATTTCAAACATGAAAAAGGTCATTTTAAAATCAACATGAAAAACCAAAATTCCAAAAGTATAGAACAGAAAAATATTCTTACCAGAGAAAGAAAATGTATCGAGCTAAGCACCCTCCTCCCTGCCCTGTGGTGCAACAGATGTCCCTTTCCGCAAACATTTACTCAATGGGAGCGTGATGTTGCAACCACACACACAAGTTGACCTGCTGTGAGGAAAAAACGAGTTAGTACATTTCAAACATGAAAAAGGTCATTTTAAAATCAACATGAAAAACCAAAATTCCAAAAGTATAGAACAGAAAAATATTCTTACCAGAGAAAGAAAATGTATCGAGCTAAGCACCCTCCTCCCTGCCCTGTGGTGCAACAGATGTCCCTTTCCGCAAACATTTACTCAATGGGAGCGTGATGTTGCAACCACACACACAAGTTGACCTGCTGTGAGGAAAAAATGAGTTAGTACATTTCAAACATGAAAAAGGTCATTTTAAAATCAACATGAAAAACAAAAATTCCAAAAGAATAGAACAGAAAAACATTCTTACCAGAGAAAGAAAATGTATCAAGCAAAGCACCCTCCTCCCTGCCCTGTGGTGCAACAGATGTTCCTTTCCGCAAACATTTACTCAATGGGAGCGTGATGTTGCAACCACACACACAAGTTGACCTGCTGTGAGGAAAAAACGCGTTAGTACATTTCAAACATGAAAAAGGTCATTTTAAAATCAACATGAAATACCAAAATTCCAAAAGTATAGAACAGAAAAATGTTCTTACCAGAGAAAGAAAATGTATCAAGCTAAGCACCCTCCTCCCTGCCCTGTGGTGCAACAGATGTCCCTTTCCGCAAACATATACTCAATGGGAGCGTGATGTTGCAACCACACACACAAGTTGACCTGCTGTGAGGAAAAAACGAGTTAGACATTTCAAAAATGGAAAAGGTCATTTTAAAATCAACATGAAAAACCAAAATTCCAAAAGTATAGAACAGAAAAATATTCTTACCAGAGAAAGAAAATGTATCGAGCTAATCACCCTCCTCCCTGCCCTGTGGTGCAACAGATGTCCCTTTCCGCAAACATATACTCAATGGGAGCGTGATGTTGCAACCACACACACAAGTTGACCTGCTGTGAGGAAAAACGAGTTAGTACATTTCAAACATGAAAAAGGTCATTTTAAAATCAACATGAAAAACCAAAATTCCAAAAGTATAGAACAGAAAAATATTCTTACCAGAGAAAGAAAATGTATCGAGCTAAAAGCACCATCCTCCCTGCCCTGTGGTGCAACAGATGTCCCTTTCCGCAAACATTAACTCAATGGGAGCGTGATGTTGCAACCACACACACAAGTTGACCTGCTGTGAGGAAAAAATGAGTTAGTACATTTCAAACATGAAAAAGGTCATTTTAAAATCAACATGAAAAACCAAAATTCCAAAAGTATAGAACAGAAAAATATTCTTACCAGAGAAAGAAAATGTAACGAGCTAAGCACCCTCCTCACTGCCCTGTGGTGCAACAGATGTCCCTTTCCGCAAACATTTACTCAATGGGAGCGTGATGTTGCAACCACACACACAAGTTGACCTGCTGTGAGGAAAAAACGAGTTACTACATTTCAAACATGAAAAAGGTCATTTTAAAATCAACATGAAAAACCAAAATTCCAAAAGTATAGAACAGAAAAATATTCTTACCAGAGAAAGAAAATGTATCGAGCTAAGCACCCTCCTCCCTGCCCTGTGGTGCAACAGATGTCCCTTTCCGCAAACATTTACTCAATGGGAGCGTGATGTTGCAACCACACACACAAGTTGACCTGCTGTGAGGAAAAAACGAGTTAGTACATTTCAAACATGAAAAAGGTCATTTTAAAATCAACATGAAATACCAAAATTCCAAAAGTATAGAACAGAAAAATGTTCTTACCAGAGAAAGAAAATGTATCAAGCTAAGCACCCTCCTCCCTGCCCTGTGGTGCAACAGATGTCCCTTTCCGCAAACATATACTCAATGGGAGCGTGATGTTGCAACCACACACACAAGTTGACCTGCTGTGAGGAAAAAACGAGTTAGACATTTCAAACATGGAAAAGGTCATTTTAAAATCAACATGAAAAACCAAATTTCCAAAAGTATAGAACAGAAAAATATTCTTACCAGAGAAAGAAAATGTATCGAGCTAATCACCCTCCTCCCTGCCCTGTGGTGCAACAGATGTCCCTTTCCGCAAACATATACTTAATGGGAGCGTGATGTTGCAACCACACACACAAGTTGACCTGCTGTGAGGAAAAACGAGTTAGTACATTTCAAACATGAAAAAGGTCATTTTAAAATCAACATGAAAAACCAAAATTCCAAAAGTATAGAACAGAAAAATATTCTTACCAGAGAAAGAAAATGTATCGAGCTAAGCACCCTCCTCCCTGCCCTGTGCTGCAACAGATGTCCCTTTCCGCAAACATCTACTCAATGGGAGTGTGGTGTTGCAACGACACACACAAGTTGACCTGCTGTGAGGAAAAAACGAGTTAGTACATTTCAAACATGAAAAAGGTCATTTTAAAATCAACATGAAAAACCAAAATACCAAAAGAATAAAACAGAAAAATATTCTTACCAGAGAAAGAAAATGTATCGAGCTAAGCACCCTCCTCCCTGCCCTGTGGTGCAACAGATGTTCCTTTCCGCAAACATTTACTCAATGGGAGCATGATGTTGCAACCACACACACAAGTTGACCTGCTGTGAGGAAAAAACGAGTTAGTACATTTCAAACATGAAAAAGGTCATTTTAAAATCAACATGAAAAACCAAAATTCCAAAAGTATAGAACAGAAAAATATTCTTACCAGAGAAAGAAAATGTATCGAGCTAAGCACCCTCCTCCCTGCCCTGTGGTGCAACAGATGTCCCTTTCCGCAAACATAGACTCAATGGGAGTGTGATGTTGCAACCACACACACAAGTTGACCTGCTGTGAGGAAAAAATGAGTTAGTACATTTCAAACATGAAAAAGGTCATTTTAAAATCAACATGAAAAACAAAAATTCCAAAAGTATAGAACAGAAAAACATTCTTACCAGAGAAAGAAAATGTATCAAGCAAAGCACCCTCCTCCCTGCCCTGTGGTGCAACAGATGTTCCTTTCCGCAAACATTTACTCAATGGGAGCGTGATGTTGCAACCACACACACATGTTGACCTGCTGTAAGGAAAAAACGCGTTAGTACATTTCAAACATGAAAAAGGTCATTTTAAAATCAACATGAAATACCAAAATTCCAAAAGTATAGATCAGAAAAATGTTTTTACCAGAGAAAGAAAATGTATCAAGCTAAGCACCCTCCTCCCTGCCCTGTGGTGCAACAGATGTCCCTTTCCGCAAACATATACTCAATGGGAGCGTGATGTTGCAACCACACACACAAGTTGACCTGCTGTGAGGAAAAAACGAGTTAGACATTCCAAACATGGAAAAGGTCATTTTAAATTCAACATGAAAAACCAAAATTCCAAAAGTATAGAACAGAAAAATATTCTTACCAGAGAAAGAAAATGTATCGAGCTAATCACCCTCCTCCCTGCCCTGTGGTGCAACAGATGTCCCTTTCCACCAACATATACTCAATGGGAGCGTGATGTTGCAACCACACACACAAGTTGACCTGCTGTGAGGAAAAACGAGTTAGTACATTTCAAACATGAAAAAGGTCATTTTAAAATCAACATGAAAAACCAAAATTCCAAAAGTATAGAACAGAAAAATATTCTTACCAGAGAAAGAAAATGTATCGAGCTAAAAGCACCCTCCTCCCTGCCCTGTGGTGCAACAGATGTCCCTTTCCGCAAACATTTACTCAATGGGAGCGTGATGTTGCAACCACACACACAAGTTGACCTGCTGTGAGGAAAAAATGAGTTAGTACATTTCAAACATGAAAAAGGTCATTTTAAAATCAACATGAAAAACCAAAATTCCAAAAGTATAGAACAGAAAAATATTCTTACCAGAGAAAGAAAATGTAACGAGCTAAGCACCCTCCTCCCTGCCCTGTGGTGCAACAGATGTCCCTTTCCGCAAACATTTACTCAATGGGAGCGTGATGTTGCAACCACACACACAAGTTGACCTGCTGTGAGGAAAAAACGAGTTACTACATTTCAAACATGAAAAAGGTCATTTTAAAATCAACATGAAAAACCAAAATTCCAAAAGTATAGAACAGAAAAATATTCTTACCAGAGAAAGAAAATGTATCAAGCTAAGCACCCTCCACCCTGCCCTGTGGTGCAACAGATGTCCCTTTCCGCAAACATTTACTCAATGGGAGCGTGATGTTGCAACCACACACACAAGTTGACCTGCTGTGAGGAAAAAATGAGTTAGTACATTTCAAACATGAAAAATGTCATTTTAAAATCAACATGAAAAACCAAAATTCCAAAACTATAGAACAGAAAAATATTCTTACCAGAGAATGAAAATGTATCAAGCTAAGCACCCTCCTCCCTGCCCTGTGGTGCAACAGATGTCCCTTTCCGCAAACATTTACTCAATGGGAGCGAGATGTTGCAACCACACACACAAGTTGACCTGCTGTGAGGAAAAAACGAGTTAGTACATTTCAAACATGAAAAAGGTCATTTTAAAATGAACATGAAAAACCAAAATTCCAAAAGTATAGAACAGAAAAATATTCTTACCAGAGAAAGAAAATGTATCGAGCTAAGCACCCTCCTCCCTGCGCTGTGGTGCAACAGATGTCCCTTTCCGCAAACATTTACTCAATGGGAGCGTGATGTTGCAACCACACACACAAGTTGACCTGCTGTTAGGAAAAAACGAGTTAGTACATTTCAAACATGAAAAAGGTCATTTTAAAATCAACATGATAAACCAAAATACCAAAAGAATAGAACAGAAAAATATTCTTACCAGAGAAAGAAAATGTATCGAGCTAAGCACCCTCCTCCCTGCCCTGTGGTGCAACAGATGTCCCTTTCCGCAAACATTTACTCAATGGGAGCATGATGTTGCAACCACACACACAAGTTGACCTGCTGTGAGGAAAAAACGAGTTAGTACATTTCAAACATGAAAAAGGTCATTTTAAAATCAACATGAAAAACCAAAATTCCAAAAGTATAGAACAGAAAAATATTCTTACCAGAGAAAGAAAATGTATCGAGCTAAGCACCCTCCTCCCTGCCCTGTGGTGCAACAGATGTCCCTTTCCGCAAACATTTACTCAATGGGAGCGTGATGTTGCAACCACACACACAAGTTGACCTGCTGTGAGGAAAAAACGAGTTAGTACATTTCAAACATGAAAAAGGTCATTTTAAAATCAACATGAAAAACCAAAATTCCAAAAGTATAGAACAGAAAAATATTCTTACCAGAGAAAGAAAATGTATGGAGCTAAGCACCCTCCTCCCTGCCCTGTGGTGCAACAGATGTCCCTTTCCGCAAACATTTACTCAATGGGAGCGTGATGTTGCAACCACACACACAAGTTGACTTGCTGTGAGGAAAAAATGAGTTAGTACATTTCAAACATGAAAAAGGTCATTTTAAAATCAACATGAAAAACCAAAATTCCAAAAGTATAGAACAGAAAAATATTCTTACCAGAGAAAGTAAATGCATCGAGCTAATCACCCTCCTCCCTGCCCTGTGGTGCAACAGATGTCCCTTTCCACCAACATATACTCAATGGGAGCGTGATGTTGCAACCACACACACAAGTTGACCTGCTGTGAGGAAAAACGAGTTAGTACATTTCAAACATGAAAAAGGTCATTTTAAAATCAACATGAAAAACCAAAATTCCAAAAGTATAGAACAGAAAAATATTCTTACCAGAGAAAGAAAATGTATCGAGCTAAAAGCACCCTCCTCCCTGCCCTGTGGTGCAACAGATGTCCCTTTCCGCAAACATTTACTCAATGGGAGCGTGATGTTGCAACCACACACACAAGTGGACCTGCTGTGAGGAAAAAATGAGTTAGTACATTTCAAACATGAAAAAGGTCATTTTAAAATCAACATGAAAAACCAAAATTCCAAAAGTATAGAATAGAAAAATATTCTTACCAGAGAAAGAAAATGTAACGAGCTAAGCACCCTCCTCAATGCCCTGTGGTGCAACAGATGTCCCTTTCCGCAAACATTTACTCAATGGGAGCGTGATGTTGCAACCACACACACAAGTTGACCTGCTGTGAGGAAAAAACGAGTTACTACATTTCAAACATGATAAAGGTCATAAGGTCATTTTAAAATGAACATAAAAAACCAAAATTCCAAAAGTATAGAACAGAAAAATATTCTTACCAGAGAAAGAAAATGTATCGAGCTAAGCACCCTCCTCCCTGTCCTGTGGTGCAACAGATGTCCCTTTCCGCAAACATTTACTCAATGGGAGTGTGATGTTGCAACCACACACACGTGTTTACCTGCTGTGAGGAAAAAATGAGTTAGTACATTTCAAACATGAAAAAGGTCATTTGAAAATCAACATGAAAAACCAAAGTTCCATAAGTATAGAACAGAAAAATATTCTTACCAGAGAAAGAAAATGTATCAAGCTAAGCACCCTCCTCCCTGCCCTGTGGTGCAACAGATGTCACTTTCCGCAAACATTTACTCAATGGGAGCGTGATGTTGCAACCACACACACAAGTTGACCTGCTGTGAGGAAAAAACGAGTTAGTACATTATAACATCGAAAAGGTCATTTTAAAATGAACATGAAAAACCAAAATTCCAAAAGTATAGAACAGAAAAATATTCTTACCAGAGAAAGAATATGTATCAAGCTAAGCACCCTCCACCCTGCTCTGTGGTGCAACAGATGTCCCTTTCCGCAAACATTTACTCAATGGGAGCGTGATGTTGCAACCACACACACAAGTTGACCTGCTGTGAGGAAAAAATGAGTTAGTACATTTCAAACATGAAAAAGGTCATTTTAAAATCAACATGAAAAACCAAAATTCCAAAACTATAGAACAGAAAAATATTCTTACCAGAGAATGAAAATGTATCAAGCTAAGCACCCTCCTCCCTGCCCTGTGGTGCAACAGATGTCCCTTTCCGCAAACATTTACTCAATGGGAGCGAGATGTTGCAACCACACACACAAGTTGACCTGCTGTGAGGAAAAAACGAGTTAGTACATTTCAAACATGAAAAAGGTCATTTTAAAATCAACATGAAAAACAAAAATTCCAAAAGTATAGAACAGAAAAACATTCTTACCAGAGAAAGAAAATGTATCAAGCAAAGCACCCTCCTCCCTGCCCTGTGGTGCAACAGATGTTCCTTTCCGCAAACATTTACTCAATGGGAGCGTGATGTTGCAACCACACACACAAGTTGACCTGCTGTGAGGAAAAAACGCGTTAGTACATTTCAAACATGAAAAAGGTGATTTTAAAATCAACATGAAATACCAAAATTCCAAAAGTATAGAACAGAAAAATGTTCTTACCAGAGAAAGAAAATGTATCAAGCTAAGCACCCTCCTCCCTGCCCTGTGGTGCAACAGATGTCCCTTTCCGCAAACATATACTCAATGGGAGCGTGATGTTGCAACCACACACACAAGTTGACCTGCTGTGAGGAAAAAACGAGTTAGACATTTCAAACATGGAAAAGGTCATTTTAAAATCAACATGAAAAACCAAAATTCCAAAAGTATAGAACAGAAAAATACTCTTACCAGAGAAAGAAAATGTATCGAGCTAATCACCCTCCTCCCTGCCCTGTGGTGCAACAGATGTCCCTTTCCGCAAACATATACTCAATGGGAGCGTGATGTTGCAACCACACACACAAGTTGACCTGCTGTGAGGAAAAACGAGTTAGTACCTTTCAAACATGAAAAAGGTCATTTTAAAATCAACATGAAAAACCAAAATTCCAAAAGTATAGAACAGAAAAATATTCTTACCAGAGAAAGAAAATGTATCAAGCTAAAAGCACCCTCCTCCCTGCCCTGTGGTGCAACAGATGTCCCTTTCCGCAAACATTTACTCAATGGGAGCGTGATGTTGCAACCACACACACAAGTTGACCTGCTGTGAGGAAAAAATGAGTTAGTACATTTCAAACATGAAAAAGGTCATTTTAAAATCAACATGAAAAACCAAAATTCCAAAAGTATAGAACAGAAAAATATTCTTACCAGAGAAAGAAAATGTAACGAGGTAAGCACCCTCCTCCCTGCCCTGTGGTGCAACAGATGTCCCTTCCCGCAAACATTTACTCAATGGGAGCGTGATGTTGCAACCACACACACAAGTTGACCTGCTGTGAGGAAAAAACGAGTTGGTACATTATAACATGGAAAAGTCATTTTAAAATGAACATGAAAAACCAAAATTCCAAAAGTAAAGAACAGAAAAATATTCTTACCAGAGAAAGAAAATGTATCGAGCTAAGCACCCTCCTCCCTGCCCTGTGGTGCAACAGATGTCCCTTTCCGCAAACATAGACTCAATGGGAGCGTGATGTTGCAACCACACACACAAGTTGACCTGCTGTGAGGAAAAAACGAGTTACTACATTTCAAACATGATAAAGGTCATAAGGTCATTTTAAAATGAACATAAAAAACCAAAATTCCAAAAGTATAGAACAGAAAAATATTCTTACCAGAGAAAGAAAATGTATCGAGCTAAGCACCCTCCTCCCTGTCCTGTGGTGCAACAGATGTCCCTTTCCGCAAACATTTACTCAATGGGAGTGTGATGTTGCAACCACACACACGTGTTTACCTGCTGTGAGGAAAAAACGAGTTAGTACATTTCAAACATGAAAAAGGTCATTTTAAAATCAACATGAAAAACCAAAATTTCATAAGTATAGAACAGAAAAATATTCTTACCAGAGAAAGAAAATGTATCAAGCTAAGCACCCTCCTCCCTGCCCTGTGGTGCAACAGATGTCCCTTTCCGCAAACATTTACTCAATGGGAGCGTGATGTTGCAACCACACACACAAGTTGACCTGCTGTGAGGAAAAAACGAGTTAGTATATTATAACATCGAAAAGGTCATTTTAAAATGAACATGAAAAACCAAAATTCCAAAAGTATAGAACAGAAAAATATTCTTACCAGAGAGAGAAAATGTATCGAGCTAAGCACCCTCCTCCCTGCCCTGTGGTGCAACAGATGTCCCTTTCCGCAAACATCTACTCAATGGGAGCGTGATGTTGCAACCACACACACAAGTTGACCTTCTGTGAGGAAAAAACGAGTTAGACATTTCAAACATGGAAAAGGTCATTTTAAAATCAACATGAAAAACCAAAATTCCAAAAGTATAGAACAGAAAAATATTCTTACCAGAGAAAGAAAATGTATCAAGCTAAGCACCCTCCTCCCTGCCCTGTGGTGCAACAGATGTCCCTTTCCGCAAACATATACTCAATGGGAGCGAGATGTTGCAACCACACACACAAGTTGACCTGCTGTGAGGAAAAACGAGTTAGTACCTTTCAAACATGAAAAAGGTCATTTTAAAATCAACATGAAAAACCAAAATTCCAAAAGTATAGAACAGAAAAATATTCTTACCAGAGAAAGAAAATGTATCAAGCTAAAAGAACCTCCTCCCTGCCCTGTGGTGCAACAGATGTCCCTTTCCGCAAACATTTACTCAATGGGAGCGTGATGTTGCAACCACACACACAAGTTGACCTGCTGTGAGGAAAAAATGAGTTAGTACATTTCAAACATGAAAAAGGTCATTTTAAAATCAACATGAAAAACCAAAATTCCAAAAGTATAGAACAGAAAAATATTCTTACCAGAGAAAGAAAATGTAACGAGGTAAGCACCCTCCTCCCTGCCCTGTGGTGCAACAGATGTCCCTTTCCGCAAACATTTACTCAATGGGAGCGTGATGTTGCAACCACACACACAAGTTGACCTGCTGTGAGGAAAAAACGAGTTAGTACATTTCAAACATGAAATAGGTCATTTTAAAATCAACATGAAAAACCAAAATTCCAAAAGTATAGAACAGAAAAATATTCTTACCAGAGAAAGAAAATGTATCGAGCTAAGCACCCTCCTCCCTGCCCTGTGGTGCAACAGATGTCCCTTTCCGCAAACATCTACTCAATGGGAGCGTGATGTTGCAACCACACACACAAGTTGACCTGCTGTGAGGAAAAAACGAGTTGGTACATTATAACATGGAAAAGTCATTTTAAAATGAACATGAAAAACCAAAATTCCAAAAGTATAGAACAGAAAAATATTCTTACCAGAGAAAGAAAATGTATCGAGCTAAGCACCCTCCTCCCTGCCCTGTGGTGCAACAGATGTCCCTTTCCGCAAACATAGACTCAATGGGAGCGTGATGTTGCAACCACACACACAAGTTGACCTGCTGTGAGGAAAAAACGAGTTACTACATTTCAAACATGATAAAGGTCATAAGGTCATTTTAAAATGAACATAAAAAACCAATATTCCAAAAGTATAGAACAGAAAAATATTCTTACCAGAGAAAGAAAATGTATCGAGCTAAGCACCCTCCTCCCTGTCCTGTGGTGCAACAGATGTCCCTTTCCGCAAACATTTACTCAATGGGAGTGTGATGTTGCAACCACACACACGTGTTTACCTGCTGTGAGGAAAAAACGAGTTAGTACATTTCAAACATGAAAAAGGTCATTTTAAAATCAACATGAAAAACCAAAATTCCAAAAGTATAGAACAGAAAAATATTCTTACCAGAGAAAGAAAATGTATCAAGCTAAGCACCCTCCTCCCTGCCCTGTGGTGCAACAGATGTCCCTTTCCGCAAACATTTACTCAATGGGAGCGTGATGTTGCAACCACACACAAAAGTTGACCTGCTGTGAGGAAAAAACGAGTTAGTACATTATAACATCGAAAAGGTCATTTTAAAATGAACATGAAAAACCAAAATTCCAAAAGTATAGAACAGAAAAATATTCTTACCAGAGAGAGAAAATGTATCGAGCTAAGCACCCTCCTCCCTGCCCTGTGGTGCAACAGATGTCCCTTTCCGCAAACATCTACTCAATGGGAGCGTGGTGTTGCAACCACACACACAAGTTGACCTGCTGTGAGGAAAAAACGAGTTAGTACATTTCAAACATGAAAAAGGTCATTTTAAAATCAACATGAAAAACCAAAATTCCAAAAGCATAGAACAGAAAAATATTCTTACCAGAGAAAGAAAATGTATCAAGCTAAGCACCCTCCTCCCTGCCCTGTGGTGCAGCAGATGTCCCTTTCCGCAAACATTTACTCAATGGGAGCGTGATGTTGCAACCACACACACAAGTTGACCTGCTGTGAGGAAAAAATGAGTTAGTACATTTCAAACATGAAAAAGGTCATTTTAAAATCAACATGAAAAACCAAAATTCCAAAACTATAGAACAGAAAAATATTCTTACCAGAGAATGAAAATGTATCAAGCTAAGCACCCTCCTCCCTGCCCTGTGGTGCAACAGATGTCCCTTTCCGCAAACATTTACTCAATGTGAGCGAGATGTTGCAACCACACACACAAGTTGACCTGCTGTGAGGAAAAAACGAGTTAGTACATTTCAAACATGAAAAAGGTCATTTTAAAATCAACATGAAAAACCAAAATTCCAAAAGTATAGAACAGAAAAATATTCTTACCAGAGAAAGAAAATGTATCAACCTAAGCACCCTCCTCCCTGCCCTGTGGTGTAACAGATGTCCCTTTCCGCAAACATTTACTCAATGGGGGCGTGATGTTGCAACCACACACACAAGTTGACCTGCTGTGAGGAAAAAACGAGTTAGTACATTTCAAACGTGAAAAAGGTCATTTTAAAATCAACATGAGAAACCAAAATTCCAAAAGTATAGAACAGAAAAATAATCTTTCCAGAGAAAGAAAATATATCCAGCTAAGCACCCTCCTCCCTGCACTGTGGTGCAACAGATGTCCCTTTCCGCAAACATTTACTCAATGGGAGCGTGATGTTGCAACCACACACACAAGTTGACCTGCTGTGAGGAAAAAACGAGTTAGTACATTTCAAACATGAAAAAGGTCATTTTAAAATCAACATGAAAAACCAAAATTCCATAAGTATAGAACAGAAAAATATTCTTACTAGAGAAAGAAAATGTATCAAGCTAAGCACCCTCCTCCCTGCCCTGTGGTGCAACAGATGTCCCTTTCCGCAAACATTTACTCAATGGGAGCGTGATGTTGCAACCACACACACAAGTTGACCTGCTGTGAGGAAAAAATGAGTTAGTACATTTCAAACATGAAAAAGGTCATTTTAAAATCAACATGAAAAACCAAAATTCCAAAAGTATAGAACAGAAAATTATTCTTACCAGAGAAAGAAAATGTATCGAGCTAATCACCCTCATCCCTGCTCTGAGGTGCAGCAGATGTCCCTTTCCGCAGATATTCACTTAATGGGAGCGTGATGTTGCAACCACACACACAAGTTGACCTGCTGTGAGGAAAAAACGAGTTAGTACATTTCAAACATGAAAAAGGTCATTTTAAAATCGACATGAAAAACCAAAATTCCAAAAGTATAGAACAGAAAAATATTCTTACCAGAGAAAGAAAATGTATCGAGCTAAGCACCCTCCTCCCTGCCCTGTGGTGCAACAGATGTCCCTTTCCGCAAACATTTACTCAATGGGAGCGTGATGTTGCAACCACACACACAAGTTGACCTGCTGTGAGGAAAAAACGAGTTAGAGCATTTCAAACATGAAAAACGTCATTTTAAATCAACATGAAAAACCAAAATTCCAAAAGTATAGAACAGAAAAATATTCTTACCAGAGAAATAAAATTATCAAGCTAAGCACCCTCCTCCCTGCCCTGTGGTGCAACAGATGTCCCTTTCCGCAAACATTTACTCAATGGGAGCGTGATGTTGCAACCACACACACAAGTTGACCTGCTGTGAGGAAAAAACGAGTAATACATTTCAAACATGAAAAAGGTCATTTTAAAATCAACATGAAAAACCAAAATTCCAAAAGTATAGAACAGAAAAATATTCTTACAACAGAAAGAAAATGTATCGAGCTAAGCACCCTCCTCCCTGCCCTGTGGTGCAACAGATGTCCCTTTCTGCAAACATCTACTCAATGGGAGCGTGATGTTGCAACCACACACACAACTTGACCTGCTGTGAGGAAAACACGAGTTAGTACATTATAACATGGAAAAGGTCATTTTAAAATGAACATGAAAAACCAAAATTCCAAAAGTATAGAACAGAAAAATATTCTTACCAGAGAAAGAAAATGTATCGAGCTAAGCACCCTCTTCCCTGCCTTGTGGTGCAACAGATGTCCCTTTCCGCAAACATTTACTCAATGGGAGCGTGATGTTGCAACCACACACACAAGTTGACCTGCTGTGAGGAAAAAACGAGTTAGTACATTTCAAACATGAAAAAGGTCATTTTAAAATCAACATGAAAAACCAAAATTCCAAAAGTATAGAACAGAAAATTATTCTTACCAGAGAAAGAAAATGTATCGAGCTAATCACCCTCATCCCTGCCCTGAGGTGCAACAGATGTCCCTTTCCGCAGATATTCACTCAATGGGAGCGTGATGTTGCAACCACACACACAAGTTGACCTGCTGTGAGGAAAAAACGAGTTAGTACATTTCAAACATGAAAAAGGTCATTTTAAAATCAACATGAAAAACCAAAATTCCAAAAGTATAGAACAGAAAAATATTCTTACCAGAGAAAGAAAATGTATCGAGCTAAGCACCCTCCTCCCTGCCCTGTGGTGCAACAGATGTCCCTTTCCGCAAACATTTACTCAATGGGAGCGTGATGTTGCAACCACACACACAAGTTGACCTGCTGTGAGGAAAAAATGAGTTAGTACATTTCAAACATGAAAAAGGTCATTTTAAAATCAACATGAAAAACCAAAATTCCAAAAGTATAGAACAGAAAAATATTCTTACCAGAGAAAGAAAATGTATCAAGCTAAGCACCCTCCTCCCTGCCCTGTGGTGCAACAGATGTCCCTTTCCGCAAACATTTACTCAATGGGAGCGTGATGTTGCAACCACACACACAAGTTGACCTGCTGTGAGGAAAAAATGAGTTAGTACATTTCAAACATGAAAAAGGACATTTTAAAATCAACATGAAAAACCAAAATTCCAAAAGTATAGAACAGAAAAATATTCTTACCAGAGAAAGAAAATGTATCGAGCTAAGCACCCTCCTCCCTGCCCTGTGGTGCAACAGATGTCCCTTTCCGCAAACATAGACTCAATGGGAGCGTGATGTTGCAACCACACACACAAGTTGACCTGCTGTAAGGAAAAAACGAGTTAGTACATTTCAAACATGAAAAAGGTCATTTTAAAATCAACATGAAAAACCAAAATTCCAAAAGTATAGAACAGAAAAATATTCTTACCAGAGAAAGATAATGTAACGAGCTAAGCACCCTCCTCCCTGCCCTGTGGTGCAACAGATGTCCCTTTCCGCAAACATTTACTCAATGGGAGCGTGATGTTGCAACCACACACACAAGTTGACCTGCTGTGAGGAAAAAACGAGTTAGTACATTTCAAACATGAAAAAGGTCATTTTAAAATCAACATGAAAAACCAAAATTCCAAAAGTATAGAACAGAAAAATATTCTTACAACAGAAAGAAAATGTATCGAGCTAAGCACCCTCCTCCCTGCCCTGTGGTGCAATAGATGTCCCTTTCCGCAAACATCTACTCAATGGGAGCGTGATGTTGCAACCACACACACAAGTTGACCTGCTGTGAGGAAAACACGAGTTAGTACATTATAACATGGAAAAGGTCATTTTAAAATGAACATGAAAAACCAAAATTCCAAAAGTATAGAACAGAAAAATATTCTTACCAGAGAAGAAAATGTATCGAGCTAAGCACCCTCCTCCCTGCCTTGTGGTGCAACAGATGTCCCTTTCCGCAAACATTTACTCAATGGGAGCGTGATGTTGCAACCACACACACAAGTTGACCTGCTGTGAGGAAAAAATGAGTTAGTACATATCAAACATGAAAAAGGTCATTTTAAAATCAACATGAAAAACCAAAATTCCAAAACTATAGAACAGAAAAATATTCTTACAACAGAAAGAAAATGTATCGAGCTAAGCACCCTCCTTCCTGCCCTGTGGTGCAACAGATGTCCCTTTCCGCAAACATTTACTCAATGGGAGCGTGATGTTGCAACCACACACACAAGTTGACCTGCAGTGAGGAAAAAATGAGTTAGTACATTTCAAACATGAAAAAGGTCATTTTAAAATCAACATGAAAAACCAAAATTCCAAAACTATAGAACAGAAAAATATTCTTACAACAGAAAGAAAATGTATCGAGCTAAGCACCCTCCTCCCTGCCCTGTGGTGCAACAGATGTCCCTTTCCGCAAACATTTACTCAATGGGAGCGTGATGTTGCAACCACACACACAAGTTGACCTGCTGTGAGGAAAAAATGAGTTAGTACATTTCAAACATGAAAAAGGTCATTTTAAAATCAACATGAAAAACCAAAATTCCAAAACTATAGAACAGAAAAATATTCTTACAACAGAAAGAAAATGTATCGAGCTAAGCACCCTCCTCCCTGCCCTGTGGTGCAACAGATGTCCCTTTCCGCAAACATTTACTCAATGGGAGCGTGATGTTGCAACCACACACACAAGTTGACCTGCAGTGAGGAAAAAATGAGTTAGTACATTTCCAACATGAAAAAGGTCATTTTAAAATCAACATGAAAAACAAAAATTCCAAAAGTATAGAACAGAAAAACATTCTTACCAGAGAAAGAAAATGTATCAAGCAAAGCACCCTCCTCCCTGCCCTGTGGTGCAACAGATGTCCCTTTCCGCAAACATTTACTCAATGGGAGCGTGATGTTGCAACCACACACACAAGTTGACCTGCAGTGAGGAAAAAATGAGTTAGTACATTTCAAACATGAAAAAGGTCATTTTAAAATCAACATGAAAAACAAAAATTCCAAAAGTATAGAACAGAAAAACATTCTTACCAGAGAAAGAAAATGTATCAAGCAAAGCACCCTCCTCCCTGCCCTGTGGTGCAACAGATGTCCCTTTCCGCAAACATTTACTCAATGGGAGCGTGATGTTGCAACCACACACACAAGTTGACCTGCTGTGAGGAAAAAATGAGTTAGTACATTTCAAACATGAAAATGGTCATTTTAAAATCAACATGAAAAACCAAAATTCCATAAGTATAGAACAGAAAAATATTCTTACTAGAGAAAGAAAATGTATCAAGCTAAGCACCCTCCTCCCTGCCCTGTGGTGCAACAGATGTCCCTTTCCGCAAACATTTACTCAATGGGAGCGTGATGTTGCAACCACACACACAAGTTGACCTGCTGTGAGGAAAAAATGAGTTAGTACATTTCAAACATGAAAAAGGTCATTTTAAAATCAACATGAAAAACCAAAATTCCAAAAGTATAGAACAGAAAATTATTCTTACCAGAGAAAGAAAATGTATCGAGCTAATCACCCTCATCCCTGCCCTGAGGTGCAACAGATGTCCCTTTCCGCAGATATTCACTTAATGGGAGCGTGATGTTGCAACCACACACACAAGTTGACCTGCTGTGAGGAAAAAACGAGTTAGTACATTTCAAACATGAAAAAGGTCATTTTAAAATCGACATGAAAAACCAAAATTCCAAAAGTATAGAACAGAAAAATATTCTTACCAGAGAAAGAAAATGTATCGAGCTAAGCACCCTCCTCCCTGCCCTGTGGTGCAACAGATGTCCCTTTCCGCAAACATTTACTCAATGGGAGCGTGACGTTGCAACCACACACACAAGTTGACCTGCTGTGAGGAGAAAATGAGTTAGTACATTTCAAACATGAAAAAGGTCATTTTAAAATCAACATGAAAAACCAAAATTCCAAAAGTATAGAACAGAAAAATATTCTTACCAGAGAAAGAAAATGTATCAAGCTAAGCACCCTCCTCCCTGCCCTGTGGTGCAACAGATGTCCCTTTCCGCAAACATTTACTCAATGGGAGCGTGATGTTGCAACCACACACACAAGTTGACCTGCTGTGAGGAAAAAACGAGTTATTACATTTCAAACATGAAAAAGGTCATTTTAAAATCAACATGAAAAACCAAAATTCCAAAAGTATAGAACAGAAAAATATTCTTACCAGAGAAAGAAAATGTATCGAGCTAAGCACCCACCTCCCTGCCCTGTGGTGCAACAGATGTCCCTTTCTGCAAACATCTACTCAATGGGAGCGTGATGTTGCAACCACACACACAAGTTGACCTGCTGTGAGGAAAAAACGAGTTAGTACATTATAACATGGAAAAGGTCATTTTAAAATGAACATGAAAAACCAAAATTCCAAAAGTATAGAACAGAAAAATATTCTTACCAGAGAAAGAAAATGTATCGAGCTAAGCACCCTCCTCTTTGCCGTGTGGTGCAACAGATGTCCCTTTCCGCAAACATTTACTCAATGGGAGCGTGATGTTGCAACCACACACACAAGTTGACCTGCTGTGAGGAAAAAACGAGTTAGAGCATTTCAAACATGAAAAACGTCATTTTAAATCAACATGAAAAACCAAAATTCCAAAAGTATAGAACAGAAAAATATTCTTACCAGAGAAATAAAATTATCGAGCTAAGCACCCTCCTCCCTGCCCTGTGGTGCAACAGATGTCCCTTTCCGCAAACATTTACTCAATGGGAGCGTGATGTTGCAACCACACACACAAGTTGACCTGCTGTGAGGAAAAAACGAGTTAGTACATTTCAAACATGAAAAAGGTCATTTTAAAATCAACATGAAAAACCAAAATTCCAAAAGTATAGAACAGAAAAATATTCTTACAACAGAAAGAAAATGTATCGAGCTAAGCACCCTCCTCCCTGCCCTGTGGTGCAACAGATGTCCCTTTCTGCAAACATCTACTCAATGGGAGCGTGATGTTGCAACCACACACACAAGTTGACCTGCTGTGAGGAAAACACGAGTTAGTACATTATAACATGGAAAAGGTCATTTTAAAATGAACATGAAAAACCAAAATTCCAAAAGTATAGAACAGAAAAATATTCTTACCAAAGAAAGAAAATGTATCGAGCTAAGCACCCTCTTCCCTGCCTTGTGGTGCAACAGATGTCCCTTTCCGCAAACATTTACTCAATGGGAGCGTGATGTTGCAACCACACACACAAGTTGACCTGCTGTGAGGAAAAAATTAGTTAGTACATTTCAAACATGAAAAAGGTCATTTTAAAATCAACATGAAAAACCAAAATTCCAAAAGTATAGAACAGAAAATTATTCTTACCAGAGAAAGAAAATGTATCGAGCTAATCACCCTCATCCCTGCCCTGAGGTGCAACAGATGTCCCTTTCCGCAGATATTCACTCAATGGGAGCGTGATGTTGCAACCACACACACAAGTTGACCTGCTGTGAGGAAAAAACGAGTTAGTACATTTCAAACATGAAAAAGGTCATTTTAAAATCAACATGAAAAACCAAAATTCCAAAAGTATAGAACAGAAAAATATTCTTACCAGAGAAAGAAAATGTATCGAGCTAAGCACCCTCCTCCCTGCCCTGTGGTGCAACAGATGTCCCTTTCCGCAAACATTTACTCAATGGGAGCGTGATGTTGCAACCACACACACAAGTTGACCTGCTGTGAGGAAAAAACGAGTTATTACATTTCAAACATGAAAAAGGTCATTTTAAAATCAACATGAAAAACCAAAATTCCAAAAGTATAGAACAGAAAAATATTCTTACCAGAGAAAGAAAATGTATCGAGCTAAGCACCCACCTCCCTGCCCTGTGGTGCAACAGATGTCCCTTTCTGCAAACATCTACTCAATGGGAGCGTGATGTTGCAACCACACACACAAGTTGACCTGCTGTGAGGAAAAAACGAGTTAGTACATTATAACATGGAAAAGGTCATTTTAAAATGAACATGAAAAACCAAAATTCCAAAAGTATAGAACAGAAAAATATTCTTACCAGAGAAAGAAAATGTATCGAGCTAAGCACCCTCCTCTTTGCCGTGTGGTGCAACAGATGTCCCTTTCCGCAAACATTTACTCAATGGGAGCGTGATGTTGCAACCACACACACAAGTTGACCTGCTGTGAGGAAAAAACGAGTTAGAGCATTTCAAACATGAAAAACGTCATTTTAAATCAACATGAAAAACCAAAATTCCAAAAGTATAGAACAGAAAAATATTCTTACCAGAGAAATAAAATTATCGAGCTAAGCACCCTCCTCCCTGCCCTGTGGTGCAACAGATGTCCCTTTCCGCAAACATTTACTCAATGGGAGCGTGATGTTGCAACCACACACACAAGTTGACCTGCTGTGAGGAAAAAACGAGTTAGTACATTTCAAACATGAAAAAGGTCATTTTAAAATGAACATGAAAAACCAAAATTCCAAAAGTATAGAACAGAAAAATATTCTTACAACAGAAAGAAAATGTATCGAGCTAAGCACCCTCCTCCCTGCCCTGTGGTGCAACAGATGTCCCTTTCTGCAAACATCTACTCAATGGGAGCGTGATGTTGCAACCACACACACAAGTTGACCTGCCGTGAGGAAAACACGAGTTAGTACATTATAACATGGAAAAGGTCATTTTAAAATGAACATGAAAAACCAAAATTCCAAAAGTATAGAACAGAAAAATATTCTTACCAGAGAAAGAAAATGTATCGAGCTAAGCACCCTCTTCCCTGCCTTGTGGTGCAACAGATGTCCCTTTCCGCAAACATTTACTCAATGGGAGCGTGATGTTGCAACCACACACACAAGTTAACCTGCTGTGAGGAAAAAATTAGTTAGTACATTTCAAACATGAAAAAGGTCATTTTAAAATCAACATGAAAAACCAAAATTCCAAAAGTATAGAACAGAAAATTATTCTTACCAGAGAAAGAAAATGTATCGAGCTAATCACCCTCATCCCTGCCCTGAGGTGCAACAGATGTCCCTTTCCGCAGATATTCACTCAATGGGAGCGTGATGTTGCAACCACACACACAAGTTGACCTGCTGTGAGGAAAAAACGAGTTAGTACATTTCAAACATGAAAAAGGTCATTTTAAAATCAACATGAAAAACCAAAATTCCAAAAGTATAGAACAGAAAAATATTCTTACCAGAGAAAGAAAATGTATCGAGCTAAGCACCCTCCTCCCTGCCCTGTGGTGCAACAGATGTCCCTTTCCGCAAACATTTACTCAATGGGAGCGTGATGTTGCAACCACACACACAAGTTGACCTGCTGTGAGGAAAAAATGAGTTAGTACATTTCAAACATGAAAAAGGTCATTTTAAAATCAACATGAAAAACCAAAATTCCAAAAGTATAGAACAGAAAAATATTCTTACCAGAGAAAGAAAATGTATCAAGCTAAGCACCCTCCTCCCTGCCCTGTGGTGCAACAGATGTCCCTTTCCGCAAACATTTACTCAATGGGAGCGTGATGTTGCAACCACACACACAAGTTGACCTGCTGTGAGGAAAAAACGAGTTATTACATTTCAAACATGAAAAAGGTCATTTTAAAATCAACATGAAAAACCAAAATTCCAAAAGTATAGAACAGAAAAATATTCTTACCAGAGAAAGAAAATGTATCGAGCTAAGCACCCACCTCCCTGCCCTGTGGTGCAACAGATGTCCCTTTCTGCAAACATCTACTCAATGGGAGCGTGATGTTGCAACCACACACACAAGTTGACCTGCTGTGAGGAAAAAACGAGTTAGTACATTATAACATGGAAAAGGTCATTTTAAAATGAACATGAAAAACCAAAATTCCAAAAGTATAGAACAGAAAAATATTCTTACCAGAGAAAGAAAATGTATCGAGCTAAGCACCCTCCTCTTTGCCGTGTGGTGCAACAGATGTCCCTTTCCGCAAACATTTACTCAATGGGAGCATGATGTTGCAACCACACACACAAGTTGACCTGCTGTGAGGAAAAAACGAGTTAGAGCATTTCAAACATGAAAAACGTCATTTTAAATCAACATGAAAAACCAAAATTCCAAAAGTATAGAACAGAAAAATATTCTTACTAGAGAATGAAAATGTATCAAGCTAAGCACCCTCCTCCCTGCCCTGTGGTGCAACAGATGTCCCTTTCCGCAAACATTTACTCAATGGGAGCGTGATGTTGCAACCACACACACAAGTTGACCTGCTGTGAGGAAAAAACGAGTTAGTACATTTCAAACATGAAAAAGGTCATTTTAAAATCAACATGAAAAACCAAAATTCCAAAAGTATAGAACAGAAAAATATTCTTACCAGAGAAAGAAAATGTATCGAGCTAAGCACCCTCCTCCCTGCCCTGTGGTGCAATAGATGTCCCTTTCTGCAAACATCTACTCAATGGGAGCGTGATGTTGCAACCACACACACAAGTTGACCTGCTGTGAGGAAAACACGAGTTAGTACATTATAACATGGAAAAGGTCATTTTAAAATGAACATGAAAAACCAAAATTCCAAAAGTATAGAACAGAAAAATATTCTTACCAGAGAAGAAAATGTATCGAGCTAAGCACCCTCCTCCCTGCCTTGTGGTGCAACAGATGTCCCTTTCCGCAAACATTTACTCAATGGGAGCGTGATGTTGCAACCACACACACAAGTTGACCTGCTGTGAGGAAAAAATGAGTTAGTACATATCAAACATGAAAAAGGTCATTTTAAAATCAACATGAAAAACAAAAATTCCAAAAGTATAGAACAGAAAAATATTCTTACCAGAGAAAGAAAGTGTATCGAGCTAAGCACCCTCCTCCCTGCCCTGTGGTGCAACAGATGTCCCTTTCCGCAAACATTTACTCAATGGGAGCGTGATGTTGCAACCACACACACAAGTTGACATGCTGTGAGGAAAAAATGAGTTAGTACATTTCGAACATGAAAAAGGTCATTTTAAAATCAACATGAAAAACCAAAATTCCAAAAGTATAGAACAGAAAAATATTCTTACCAGAGAAAGAAAATATATCAAGCTAAGCACCCTCCTCCCTGCCCTGTGGTGCAACAGATGTCCCTTTCCGCAAACATTTACTCAATCGGAGCGTTATGTTGCAACCACACACACAAGTTGACCTGCTGTGAGGAAAAAACGAGTTAGTACAATCCAAACATGAAAAAGGTCATTTTAAAATCAACATGAAAAACCAAAATTCCAAAAGGATAGAACAGAAAAATATTCTTACCAGAGAAAGAAAATGTATCGAGCTAAGCACCCTCCTCCCTGCCCTGTGGTGCAACAGATGTCCCTTTCTGCAAACATCTACTCAATGGGAGCGTGATGTTGCAACCACACACACAAGTTGACCTGCTGTGAGGAAAAAACGAGTTAGTACATTATAACATGGGAAAGGTCATTTTAAAATCAACATGAAAAACCAAAATTCCAAAAGTATAGAACAGAAAAATATTCTTACCAGAGAAAGAAAATGTATCGAGCTAAGCACCCTCCTCCCTGCCCTGTGGTGCAACAGATGTCCCTTTCCGCAAACATTTACTCAATGGGAGCGTGATGTTGCAACCACACACACAAGTTGACCTGCTGTGAGGAAAAAACGAGTTAGAGCATTTCAAACATGAAAAACGTCATTTTAAATCAACATGAAAAACCAAAATTCCAAAAGTATAGAACAGAAAAATATTCTTACCAGAGAAAGAAAATTATCGAGCTAAGCACCCTCCTCCCTGCCCTGTGGTGCAACAGATGTCCCTTTCCGCAAACATTTACTCAATGGGAGCGTGATGTTGCAACCACACACACAAGTTGACCTGCTGTGAGGAAAAAACGAGTTAGTACATTTCAAACATGAAAAAGGTCATTTTAAAATCAACATGAAAAACCAAAATTCCAAAAGTATAGAACAGAAAAATATTCTTACAACAGAAAGAAAATGTATCGAGCTAAGCACCCTCCTCCCTGCCCTGTGGTGCAACAGATGTCCCTTTCCGCAAACATTTACTCAATGGGAGCGTGTTGTTGCAACCACACACACAAGTTGACCTGCAGTGAGGAAAAAATGAGTTAGTACATTTCAAACATGAAAAAGGTCATTTTAAAATCAACATGAAAAACAAAAATTCCAAAAGTATAGAACAGAAAAACATTCTTACCAGAGAAAGAAAATGTATCAAGCAAAGCACACTCCTCCCTGCCCTGTGGTGCAACAGATGTCCCTTTCCGCAAACATTTACTCAATGGGAGCGTGATGTTGCAACCACACACACAAGTTGACCTGCTGTGAGGAAAAAATTAGTTAGTACATTTCAAACATGAAAAAGGTCATTTTAAAATCAACATGAAAAACCAAAATTCCAAAAGTATAGAACAGAAAAATATTCTTACCAGAGAAAGAAAATGTATCGAGCTAAGCACCCTCCTCCCTGCCCTGTGGTGCAACAGATGTCCCTTTCCGCAAACATTTACTCAATGGGAGCGTGATGTTGCAACCACACACACAAGTTGACCTGCTGTGAGGAAAAAATGAGTTAGTACATTTCAAACATGAAAAAGGTCATTTTAAAATCAACATGAAAAACCAAAATTCCAAAACTATAGAACAGAAAAATATTCTTACCAGAGAAAGAAAATATATCAAGCTAAGCACCCTCCTCCCTTCCCTGTGGTGCAACAGATGTCCCTTTCCGCAAACATTTACTCAATGGGAGCATGATGTTGCAACCACACACACAAGTTGACCTGCTGTGAGGAAAAAACGAGTTAGTACAATTCAAACATGAAAAAGGTCATTTTAAAATCAACATGAAAAACCAAAATTCCAAAAGTATAGAACAGAAAAATATTCTTACCAGAGAAAGAAAATGTATCGAGCTAAGCACCCTCCTCTTTGCCGTGTGGTGCACCAGATGTCCCTTTCCGCAAACATTTACTCAATGGGAGCGTGATGTTGCAACCACACACACAAGTTGACCTGCTGTGAGGAAAAAACGAGTTAGAGCATTTCAAACATGAAAAACGTCATTTTAAATCAACATGAAAAACCAAAATTCCAAAAGTATAGAACAGAAAAATATTCTTACCAGAGGAAGAAAATTATCGAGCTAAGCACCCTCCTCCCTGCCCTGTGGTGCAACAGATGTCCCTTTCCGCAAACATTTACTCAATGGGAGCGTGATGTTGCAACCACACACACAAGTTGACCTGCTGTGAGGAAAAAACGAGTTAGTACATTTCAAACATGAAAAAGGTCATTTTAAAATGAACATGAAAAACCAAAATTCCAAAAGTATAGAACAGAAAAATATTCTTACCAGAGAAAGAAAATGTATCGAGCTAAGCACCCTCCTCCTTGCCTTGTGGTGCAACAGATGTCCCTTTCCGCAAACATTTACTCAATGGGAGCGTGATGTTGCAACCACATACACAAGTTGACCTGCTGTGAGGAAAAAATGAGTTAGTACATTTCAAACATGAAAAAGGTCATTTTAAAATCAACATGAAAAACCAAAATTCCAAAAGTATAGAACTGAAAAATATTCTTACAACAGAAAGAAAATGTATCGAGCTAAGCACCCTCCTCCCTGCCCTGTGGTGCAACAGATGTCCCTTTCCGCAAACATTTACTCAATGGGAGCGTGATGTTGCAACCACACACACAAGTTGACCTGCTGTGAGGAAAAAATGAGTTAGTACATATCAAACATGAAAAAGGTCATTTTAAAATCAACATGAAAAACCAAAATTCCAAAAGTATAGAACAGAAAAATATTCTTACCAGAGAAAGAAAATATATCAAGCTAAGCACCCTCCTCCCTGCCCTGTGGTGCAACAGATGTCCCTTTCCGCAAACATTTACTCAATGGGAGCGTGATGTTGCAACCACACACACAAGTTGACCTGCTGTGAGGAAAAAACGTGTTAGTACAATTCAAACATGAAAAAGGTCATTTTAAAATCACGATGAAAAACCAAAATTCCAAAAGTATAGAACAGAAAAATATTCTTACCAGAAAAAGAAAATGTATCGAGCTAATCACCCTCCTCCCTGCCCTGTGGTGCAACAGATGTCCCTTTCTGCAAACATCTACTCAATGGGAGCGTGATGTTGCAACCACACACACAAGTTGACCTGCTGTGAGGAAAAAACGAGTTAGTACATTATAACATGGAAAAGGTCATTTTAAAATGAACATGAAAAACCAAAATTCCAAAAGTATAGAACAATAAAATATTCTTACCAGAGAAAGAAAATGTATCGAGCTAAGCACCCTCCTCTTTGCCGTGTGGTGCAACAGATGTCTCTTTCCGCAAACATTTACTCAATGGGAGCGTGATGTTGCAACCACACACACAAGTTGACCTGCTGTGAGGAAAAAACGAGTTAGAGCATTTCAAACATGAAAAACGTCATTTTAAATCAACATGAAAATCCAAAATTCCAAAAGTATAGAACAGAAAAATATTCTTACCAGAGAAAGAAAATTATCGAGCTAAGCACCCTCCTCCCTGCCCTGTGGTGCAACAGATGTCCCTTTCCGCAAACATTTACTCAATGGGAGCGTGATGTTGCAACCACACACACAAGTTGACCTGCTGTGAGGAAAAAATGAGTTAGTACATTTCAAACATGAAAAAGGTCATTTTAAAATCAACATGAAAAACCAAAATTCCAAAAGTATAGAACAGAAAAATATTCTTACAACAGAAAGAAAATGTATCGAGCTAAGCACCCTCCTCCCTGCCCTGTGGTGCAACAGATGTCCCTTTCTGCAAACATCTACTCAATGGGAGCGTGATGTTGCAACCACACACACAAGTTGACCTGCTGTGAGGAAAACACGAGTTAGTACATTATAACATGGAAAAGGTCATTTTAATATGAACATGAAAAACCAAAATTCCAAAAGTATAGAACAGAAAAATATTCTTACCAGAGAAAGAAAATGTATCGAGCTAAGCACCCTCCTCCCTGCCTTGTGGTGCAACAGATGTCCCTTTCCGCAAACATTTACTCAATGGGAGCGTGATGTTGCAACCACACACACAAGTTGACCTGCTGTGAGGAAAAAATTAGTTAGTACATTTCAAACATGAAAAAGGTCACTTTAAAATCAACATGAAAAACCAAAATTCCAAAAGTATAGAACAGAAAAATATTCTTACCAGAGAAAGAAAATGTATCGAGCTAAGCACCCTCCTCCCTGCCCTGTGGTGCAACAGATGTCCCTTTCCGCAAACATTTACTCAATGGGAGCGTGATGTTGCAACCACACACACAAGTTGACCTGCTGTGAGGAAAAAATGAGTTAGTACATTTCAAACATGAAAAAGGTCATTTTAAAATCAACATGAAAAACCAAAATTCCAAAAGTATAGAACAGAAAAATATTCTTACCAGAGAAAGAAAATATATCAAGCTAAGCACCCTCCTCCCTGCCCTGTGGTGCAACAGATGTCCCTTTCCGCAAACATTTACTCAATGGGAGCGTGATGTTGCAACTACACACACAAGTTGACCTGCTGTGAGGAAAAAACGAGTTAGTACAATTCAAACATGAAAAAGGTCATTTTAAAATCAACATGAAAAACCAAAATTCCAAAAGGATAGAACAGAAAAATATTCTTACCAGAGAAAGAAAATGTATCGAGCTAAGCACCCTCCTCCCTGCCCTGTGGTGCAACAGATGTCCCTTTCTGCAAACATCTACTCAATGGGAGCGTGATGTTGCAACCACACACACAAGTTGACCTGCTGTGAGGAAAAAACGAGTTAGTACATTATAACATGGAAAAGGTCATTTTAAAATGAACATGAAAAACCAAAATTCCAAAAGTATAGAACAGAAAAATATTCTTACCAGAGAAAGAAAATGTATCGAGCTAAGCACCCTCCTCCCTGCCGTGTGGTGCAACAGATGTCCCTTTCCGCAAACATTTACTCAATGGGAGCGTGATGTTGCAACCACACACACAAGTTGACCTGCTGTGAGGAAAAAACGAGTTAGAGCATTTCAAACATTAAAAACGTCATTTTAAATCAACATGAAAAACCAAAATTCCAAAAGTATAGAACAGAAAAATATTCTTACCAGAGAAAGAAAATTATCGAGCTAAGCACCCTCCTCCCTGCCCTGTGGTGCAACAGATGTCCCTTTCCGCAAACATTTACTCAATGGGAGCGTGATGTTGCAACCACACACACAAGTTGACCTGCTGTGAGGAAAAAACGAGTTAGTACATTTCAAACATGAAAAAGGTCATTTTAAAATCAACATGAAAAACCAAAATTCCAAAAGTATAGAACAGAAAAATATTCTTACAACAGAAAGAAAATGTATCGAGCAAAGCACCCTCCTCCCTGCCCTGTGGTGCAACAGATGTCCCTTTCCGCAAACATTTACTCAATGGGAGCGTGATGTTGCAACCACACACACAAGTTGACCTGCTGTGAGGAAAAAATGAGTTAGTACATTTCAAACATGGAAAAGGTCATTTTAAAATCAACATGAAAAACAAAAATTCCTAAAGTTTAGAACATAAAAACATTCTTACCAGAGAAAGAAAATGTATCAAGCAAAGCACCCTCCTCCCTGCCCTGTGGTGCAACAGATGTTCCTTTCCGCAAACATTTACTCAATGGGAGCGTGATGTTGCAACCACACACACAAGTTGACCTGCTGTGAGGAAAAAACGCGTTAGTACATTTCAAACATGAAAAAGGTCATTTTAAAATCAACATAAAATACCAAAATTCCAAAAGTATAGAACAGAAATATGTTCTTACCAGAGAAAGAAAATGTATCAAGCTAAGCACCCTCCTCCCTGCCCTGTGGTGCAACAGATGTCCCTTTCCGCAAACATATACTCAATGGGAGCGTGAAGTTGCAACCACACACACAAGTTGACCTGCTGTGAGGAAAAAACGAGTTAGACATTTCAAACATGGAAAAGGTCATTTTAAAATCAACATGAAGAACCAAAATTCCAAAAGTATAGAACAGAAAAATATTCTTACCAGAGAAAGAAAATGTATCGAGCTAATCACCCTCCTCCCTGCCCTGTGGTGCAACAGATGTCCCTTTCCGCAAACATAGACTCAATGGGAGCGTGATGTTGCAACCACACACACAAGTTGACCTGCTGTGAGGAAAAACGAGTTAGTACATTTCAAACATGAAAAAGGTCATTTTAAAATCAACATGAAAAACCAAAATTCCAAAAGTATAGAACAGAAAAATATTCTTACCAGAGAAAGAAAATGTATCGAGCTAAGCACCCTCCTCCCTGCCCTGTGGTGCAACAGATGTCTCTTTCCGCAAACATTTACTCAATGGGAGCGTGATGTTGCAACCACACACACAAGTTGACCTGCTGTGAGGAAAAAATGAGTTAGTACATTTCAAACATGAAAAAGGTCATTTTAAAATCAACATGAAAAACCAAAATTCCAAAAGTATAGAACAGAAAAATATTCTTACCAGAGAAAGAAAATGTAACGAGCTAAGCACCCTCCTCCCTGCCCTGTGGTGCAACAGATGTCCCTTTCCGCAAACATTTACTCAATGGGAGCGTGATGTTGCAACCACACACACAAGTTGACCTGCTGTGAGGAAAACACGAGTTAGTACATTATAACATGGAAAAGGTCATTTTAATATGAACATGAAAAACCAAAATTCCAAAAGTATAGAACAGAAAAATATTCTTACCAGAGAAAGAAAATGTATCGAGCTAAGCACCCTCCTCCCTGCCTTGTGGTGCAACAGATGTCCCTTTCCGCAAACATTTACTCAATGGGAGCGTGATGTTGCAACCACACACACAAGTTGACCTGCTGTGAGGAAAAAATTAGTTAGTACATTTCAAACATGAAAAAGGTCACTTTAAAATCAACATGAAAAACCAAAATTCCAAAAGTATAGAACAGAAAAATATTCTTACCAGAGAAAGAAAATGTATCGAGCTAAGCACCCTCCTCCCTGCCCTGTGGTGCAACAGATGTCCCTTTCCGCAAACATTTACTCAATGGGAGCGTGATGTTGCAACCACACACACAAGTTGACCTGCTGTGAGGAAAAAATGAGTTAGTACATTTCAAACATGAAAAAGGTCATTTTAAAATCAACATGAAAAACCAAAATTCCAAAAGTATAGAACAGAAAAATATTCTTACCAGAGAAAGAAAATATATCAAGCTAAGCACCCTCCTCCCTGCCCTGTGGTGCAACAGATGTCCCTTTCCGCAAACATTTACTCAATGGGAGCGTGATGTTGCAACCACACACACAAGTTGACCTGCTGTGAGGAAAAAACGAGTTAGTACAATTCAAACATGAAAAAGGTCATTTTAAAATCAACATGAAAAACCAAAATTCCAAAAGGATAGAACAGAAAAATATTCTTACCAGAGAAAGAAAATGTATCGAGCTAAGCACCCTCCTCCCTGCCCTGTGGTGCAACAGATGTCCCTTTCTGCAAACATCTACTCAATGGGAGCGTGATGTTGCAACCACACACACAAGTTGACCTGCTGTGAGGAAAAAACGAGTTAGTACATTATAACATGGAAAAGGTCATTTTAAAATGAACATGAAAAACCAAAATTCCAAAAGTATAGAACAGAAAAATATTCTTACCAGAGAAAGAAAATGTATCGAGCTAAGCACCCTCCTCCCTGCCGTGTGGTGCAACAGATGTCCCTTTCCGCAAACATTTACTCAATGGGAGCGTGATGTTGCAACCACACACACAAGTTGACCTGCTGTGAGGAAAAAACGAGTTAGAGCATTTCAAACATTAAAAACGTCATTTTAAATCAACATGAAAAACCAAAATTCCAAAAGTATAGAACAGAAAAATATTCTTACCAGAGAAAGAAAATTATCGAGCTAAGCACCCTCCTCCCTGCCCTGTGGTGCAACAGATGTCCCTTTCCGCAAACATTTACTCAATGGGAGCGTGATGTTGCAACCACACACACAAGTTGACCTGCTGTGAGGAAAAAACGAGTTAGTACATTTCAAACATGAAAAAGGTCATTTTAAAATCAACATGAAAAACCAAAATTCCAAAAGTATAGAACAGAAAAATATTCTTACAACAGAAAGAAAATGTATCGAGCTAAGCACCCTCCTCCCTGCCCTGTGGTGCAACAGATGTCCCTTTCCGCAAACATTTACTCAATGGGAGCGTGATGTTGCAACCACACACACAAGTTGACCTGCTGTGAGGAAAAAATGAGTTAGTACATTTCAAACATGGAAAAGGTCATTTTAAAATCAACATGAAAAACAAAAATTCCTAAAGTTTAGAACATAAAAACATTCTTACCAGAGAAAGAAAATGTATCAAGCAAAGCACCCTCCTCCCTGCCCTGTGGTGCAACAGATGTTCCTTTCCGCAAACATTTACTCAATGGGAGCGTGATGTTGCAACCACACACACAAGTTGACCTGCTGTGAGGAAAAAACGCGTTAGTACATTTCAAACATGAAAAAGGTCATTTTAAAATCAACATGAAATACCAAAATTCCAAAAGTATAGAACAGAAAAATGTTCTTACCAGAGAAAGAAAATGTATCAAGCTAAGCACCCTCCTCCCTGCCCTGTGGTGCAACAGATGTCCCTTTCCGCAAACATATACTCAATGGGAGCGTGAAGTTGCAACCACACACACAAGTTGACCTGCTGTGAGGAAAAAACGAGTTAGACATTTCAAACATGGAAAAGGTCATTTTAAAATCAACATGAAGAACCAAAATTCCAAAAGTATAGAACAGAAAAATATTCTTACCAGAGAAAGAAAATGTATCGAGCTAATCACCCTCCTCCCTGCCCTGTGGTGCAACAGATGTCCCTTTCCGCAAACATAGACTCAATGGGAGCGTGATGTTGCAACCACACACACAAGTTGACCTGCTGTGAGGAAAAACGAGTTAGTACATTTCAAACATGAAAAAGGTCATTTTAAAATCAACATGAAAAACCAAAATTCCAAAAGTATAGAACAGAAAAATATTCTTACAACAGAAAGAAAATGTATCGAGCTAAGCACCCTCCTCCCTGCCCTGTGGTGCAACAGATGTCCCTTTCCGCAAACATCTACTCAATGGGAGCGTGATGTTGCAACCACACACACAAGTTGACCTGCTGTGAGGAAAAAACGAGTTGGTACATTATAACATGGAAAAGTCATTTTAAAATGAACATGAAAAACCAAAATTCCAAAAGTATAGAACAGAAAAATATTCTTACCAGAGAAAGAAAATGTATCGAGCTAAGCACCCTCCTCCCTGCCCTGTGGTGCAACAGATGTCCCTTTCCGCAAACATTTACTCAATGGGAGCGTGATGTTGCAACCACACACACAAGTTGACCTGCTGTGAGGAAAAAATGAGTTAGTACATTTCAAACATGAAAAAGGTCATTTTAAAATCAACCTGAAAAACCAAAATTCCAAAAGTATAGAACAGAAAAATATTCTTACCAGAGAAAGAAAATGTAACGAGCTAAGCACCCTCCTCCCTGCCCTGTGGTGCAACAGATGTCCCTTTCCGCAAACATTTACTCAATGGGAGCGTGATGTTGCAACCACACACACAAGTTGACCTGCTGTGAGGAAAAAACGAGTTACTACATTTCAAACATGAAAAAGGTCATTTTAAAATGAACATGAAAAACCAAAATTCCAAAAGTATAGAACAGAAAAATATTCTTACCAGAGAAAGAAACTGTATCGAGCTAAGCACCCTCCTCCCTGTCCTGTGGTGCAACAGATGTCCCTTTCCGCAAACATTTACTCAATGGGAGTGTGATGTTGCAACCACACACACGTGTTTACCTGCTGTGAGGAAAAAACGAGTTAGTACATTTCAAACATGAAAAAGGTCATTTTAAAATCAACATGAAAAACCAAAATTCCAAAAGTATAGAACAGAAAAATATTCTTACCAGAGAAAGAAAATATATCAAGCTAAGCACCCTCCTCCCTGCCCTGTGGTGCAACAGATGTCCCTTTCCGCAAACATTTACTCAATGGGAGCGTGATGTTGCAACCACACACACAAGTTGACCTGCTGTGAGGAAAAAACGAGTTAGTACATTTCAAACATGAAAAAGGTCATTTTAAAATCAACATGAAAAACCAAAATTCCAAAAGTATAGAACAGAAAAATATTCTTACAACAGAAAGAAAATGTATCGAGCTAAGCACCCTCCTCCCTGCCCTGTGGTGCAACAGATGTCCCTTTCTGCAAACATCTACTCAATGGGAGCGTGATGTTGCAACCACACACACAAGTTGACCTGCTGTGAGGAAAACACGAGTTAGTACATTATAACATGGAAAAGGTCATTTTAAAATGAACATGAAAAACCAAAATTCCAAAAGTATAGAACAGAAAAATATTCTTACCAGAGAAAGAAAATGTATCGAGCTAAGCACCCTCCTCCCTGCCTTGTGGTGCAACAGATGTCCCTTTCCGCAAACATTTACTCAATGGGAGCGTGATGTTGCAACCACACACACAAGTTGACCTGCTGTGAGGAAAAAACGAGTTAGTACATTTCAAACATGAAAAAGGTCATTTTAAAATCAACATGAAAAACCAAAATTCCAAAAGTATAGAACAGAAAAATATTCTTACCAGAGAAAGAAAATGTATCGAGCTAAGCACCCTCCTCCCTGCCCTGTGGTGCAACAGATGTCCCTTTCCGCAAACATTTACTCAATGGGAGCGTGATGTTGCAACCACACACACAAGTTGACCTGCTGTGAGGAAAAAATGAGTTAGTACATTTCAAACATGAAAAAGGTCATTTTAAAATCAACATGAAAAACCAAAATTCCAAAAGTATAGAACAGAAAAATATTCTTACCAGAGAAAGAAAATATATCAAGCTAAGCACCCTCCTCCCTGCCCTGTGGTGCAAGAGATGTCCCTTTCCGCAAACATTTACTCAATGGGAGCGTGATGTTGCAACCACACACACAAGTTGACCTGCTGTGAGGAAAAAACGAGTTAGTACAATTCAAACATGAAAAAGGTCATTTTAAAATCAACATGAAAAACCAAAATTCCAAAAGGATAGAACAGAAAAATATTCTTACCAGAGAAAGAAAATGTATCGAGCTAAGCACCCTCCTCCCTGCCCTGTGGTGCAACAGATGTCCCTTTCTGCAAACATCTACTCAATGGGAGCGTGATGTTGCAACCACACACACAAGTTGACCTGCTGTGAGGAAAAAACGAGTTAGTACATTATAACATGGAAAAGGTCATTTTAAAATGAACATGAAAAACCAAAATTCCAAAAGTATAGAACAGAAAAATATTCTTACCAGAGAAAGAAAATGTATCGAGCTAAGCACCCTCCTCCCTGCCGTGTGGTGCAACAGATGTCCCTTTCCGCAAACATTTACTCAATGGGAGCGTGATGTTGCAACCACACACACAAGTTGACCTGCTGTGAGGAAAAAACGAGTTAGTACAATTCAAACATGAAAAAGGTCATTTTAAAATCAACATGAAAAACCAAAATTCCAAAAGTATAGAACAGAAAAATATTCTTACCAGAGAAAAAAAATGTATCGAGCTAAGCACCCTCCTCCCTGCCCTGTGGTGCAACAGATGTCCCTTTCTGCAAACATCTACTCAATGGGAGCGTGATGTTGCAACCACACACACAAGTTGACCTGCTGTGAGGAAAAAACGAGTTAGTACATTATAACATGGAAAAGGTCATTTTAAAATGAACATGAAAAACCAAAATTCCAAAAGTATAGAACAGAAAAATATTCTTACCAGAGAAAGAAAATGTATCGAGCTAAGCACCCTCCTCCCTGCCGTGTGGTGCAACAGATGTCCCTTTCCGCAAACATTTACTCAATGGGAGCGTGATGTTGCAACCACACACACAAGTTGACCTGCTGTGAGGAAAAAACGAGTTAGAGCATTTCAAACATGAAAAACGTCATTTTAAATCAACATGAAAAACCAAAATTCCAAAAGTATATAACAGAAAAATATTCTTACCAGAGAAAGAAAATTATCGAGCTAAGCACCCTCCTCCCTGCCCTGTGGTGCAACAGATGTCCCTTTCCGCAAACATTTACTCAATGGGAGCGTGATGTTGCAACCACACACACAAGTTGACCTGCTGTGAGGAAAAAACGAGTTAGTACATTTCAAACATGAAAAAGGTCATTTTAAAATCAACATGAAAAACCAAAATTCCAAAAGTATAGAACAGAAAAATATTCTTACAACAGAAAGAAAATGTATCGAGCTAAGCACCCTCCTCCCTGCCCTGTGGTGCAACAGATGTCCCTTTCCGCAAACATTTACTCAATGGGAGCGTGATGTTGCAACCACACACACAAGTTGACCTGCTGTGAGGAAAAAATGAGTTAGTACATTTCAAACATGAAAAAGGTCGTTTTACAATCAACATGAAAAACAAAAATTCCAAAAGTATAGAACAGAAAAACATTCTTACCAGAGAAAGAAAATGTATCAAGCAAAGCACCCTCCTCCCTGCCCTGTGGTGCAACAGATGTTCCTTTCCGCAAACATTTACTCAATGGGAGCGTGATGTTGCAACCACACACACAAGTTGACCTGCTGTGAGGAAAAAACGCGTTAGTACATTTCAAACATGAAAAAGGTCATTTTAAAATCAACATGAAATACCAAAATTCCAAAAGTATAGAACAGAAAAATGTTCTTACCAGAGAAAGAAAATGTATCAAGCTAAGCACCCTCCTCCCTGCCCTGTGGTGCAACAGATGTCCCTTTCCGCAAACATATACTCAATGGGAGCGTGATGTTGCAACCACACACACAAGTTGACCTGCTGTGAGGAAAAAATGAGTTAGTACATTTCAAACATGAAAAAGGTCATTTTAAAATCAACATGAAAAACCAAAATTCCAAAAGTATAGAACAGAAAAATATTCTTACCAGAGAAAGAAAATGTAACGAGCTAAGCACCCTCCTCCCTGCCCTGAGGTGCAACAGATGCCCCTTTCCGCAAACATTTACTCAATGGGAGCGTGATGTTGCAACCACACACACAAGTTGACCTGCTGTGAGGAAAAAACGAGTTAGTACATTTCAAACATGAAAAAGGTCATTTTAAAATCAACATGAAAAACCAAAATTCCAAAAGTGTAGAACAGAAAAATATTCTTACCAGAGAAAGAAAATGTATCAAGCTAAAAGCACCCTCCTCCCTGCCCTGTGGTGCAACAGATGTCCCTTTCCGCAAACATTTACTCAATGGGAGCGTGATGTTGCAACCACACACACAAGTTGACCTGCTGTGAGGAAAAAATGAGTTAGTACATTTCAAACATGAAAAAGGTCATTTTAAAATCAACATGAAAAACCAAAATTCCAAAAGTATAGAACAGAAAAATATTCTTACCAGAGAAAGAAAATGTAACGAGCTAAGCACCCTCCTCCCTGCCCTGTGGTGCAACAGATGTCCCTTTCCGCAAACATTTACTCAATGGGAGCGTATTGTTGCAACCACACACACAAGTTGACCTGCTGTGAGGAAAAAACGAGTTACTACATTTCAAACATGGAAAAGGTCATTTTAAAATCAACATGAAAAACCAAAATTCCAAAAGTATAGAACAGAAAAATATTCTTACCAGAGAAAGAAAATGTATCGAGCTAAGCACCCTCCTCCCTGCCCTGTGGTGCAACAGATGTCCCTTTCCGCAAACATCTACTCAATGGGAGCGTGATGTTGCAACCACACACACAAGTTGACCTGCTGTGAGGAAAAAACGAGTTGGTACATTATAACATGGAAAAGTCATTTTAAAATGAACATGAAAAACCAAAATTCCAAAAGTATAGAACAGAAAAATATTCTTACCAGAGAAAGAAAATGTATCGAGCTAAGCACCCTCCTCCCTGCCCTGTGGTGCAACAGATGTCCCTTTCCGCAAACATTTACTCAATGGGAGCGTGATGTTGCAACCACACACACAAGTTGACCTGCTGTGAGGAAAAAACGAGTTACTACATTTCAAACATGATAAAGGTCATAAGGTCATTTTAAAATGAACATAAAAAACCAAAATTCCAAAAGTATAGAACAGAAAAATATTCTTACCAGAGAAAGAAAATGTATCGAGCTAAGCACCCTCCTCCCTGTCCTGTGGTGCAACAGATGTCCCTTTCCGCAAACATTTACTCAATGGGAGTGTGATGTTGCAACCACACACACGTGTTTACCTGCTGTGAGGAAAAAACGAGTTAGTACATTTCAAACATGAAAAAGGTCATTTTAAAATCAACATGAAAAACCAAAATTCCATAAGTATAGAACAGAAAAATATTCTTACTCGAGAAAGAAAATGTATCAAGCTAAGCACCCTCCTCCCTGCCCTGTGGTGCAACAGATGTCCCTTTCCGCAAACATTTACTCAATGGGAGCGTGATGTTGCAACCACACACACAAGTTGACCTGCTGTGAGGAAAAAACGAGTTAGTACATTATAACATCGAAAAGGTCATTTTAAAATGAACATGAAAAACCAAAATTCCAAAAGTATAGAACAGAAAAATATTCTTACCAGAGAAAGAAAATGTATCGAGCTAAGCACCCTCCTCCCTGCCCTATGCTGCAACAGATGTCCCTTTCCGCAAACATCTACTCAATGGGAGCGTGGTGTTGCAACCACACACACAAGTTGACCTGCTGTGAGGAAAAAACGAGTTAGTACATTTCAAACATGAAAAAGGTCATTTTAAAATCAACACGAAAAACCAAAATTCCAAAAGTATAGAACAGAAAAATATTCTTACCAGAGAAAGAAAATGTATCGAGCTAAGCACCCTCCTCCCTGCCCTGTGGTGCAACAGATGTCCCTTTCCGCAAACATTTACTCAATGGGAGCGTGATGTTGCAACCACACACACAAGTTGACCTGCTGTGAGGAAAAAACGAGTTAGTACATTTCAAACATGAAAAAGGTCATTTTAAAATCAACATGAAAAACCAAAATTCCAAAAGTATAGAACAGAAAAATATTCTTACCAGAGAAAGAAAATGTATCAACCGAAGCACCCTCCTCCCTGCCCTGTGGTGCAACAGATGTCCCTTTCTGCAAACATTTACTCAATGGGAGCGTGATGTTGCAACCACACACACAAGTTGACCTGCTGTGAGGAAAAAACGAGTTAGTACATTTCAAACGTGAAAAAGGTCATTTTAAAATCAACATGAGGAACCAAAATTCCAAAAGTATAGAACAGAAAAATATTCTTTCCAGAGAAAGAAAATATATCCAGCTAAGCACCCTCCTCCCTGCCCTGTGGTGCAACAGATGTCCCTTTCCGCAAACATTTACTCAATGGGAGCGTGATGTTGCAACCACACACACAAGTTGACCTGCTGTGAGGAAAAAACGAGTTAGTACATTTCAAACATGAAAAAGGTCATTTTAAAATCAACATGAAAAACCAAAATTCCATAAGTATAGAACAGAAAAATATTCTTCCTAGAGAAAGAAAATGTATCAAGCTAAGCACTCTCCTCCCTGCCCTGTGGTGCAACAGATGTCCCTTTCCGCAAACATTTACTCAATGGGAGCGTGATGTTGCAACCACACACACAAGTTGACCTGCTGTGAGGAAAAAATGAGTTAGTACATTTCAAACATGAAAAAGGTCATTTTAAAATCAACATGAAAAACCAAAATTCCAAAAGTATAGAACAGAAAATTATTCTTACCAGAGAAAGAAAATGTATCGAGCTAATCACCCTCATCCCTGCCCTGAGGTGCAACAGATGTCCCTTTCCGCAGATATTCACTCAATGGGAGCGTGATGTTGCAACCACACACACAAGTTGACCTGCTGTGAGGAAAAAACGAGTTAGTACATTTCAAACATGAAAAAGGTCATTTTAAAATCAACATGAAAAACCAAAATTCCAAAAGTATAGAACAGAAAAATATTCTTACCAGAGAAAGAAAATGTATCAAGCTAAGCACCCTCCTCCCTGCCCTGTGGTGCAACAGATGTCCCTTTCCGCAAACATTTACTCAATGGGAGCGTGATGTTGCAACCACACACACAAGTTGACCTGCTGTGAGGAAAAAATGAGTTAGTACATTTCAAACATGAAAAAGGTCATTTTAAAATCAACATGAAAAACCAAAATTCCAAAAGTATAGAACAGAAAAATATTCTTACCAGAGAAAGAAAATGTATCAAGCTAAGCACCCTCCTCCCTGCCCTGTGGTGCAACAGATGTCCCTTTCCGCAAACATTTACTCAATGGGAGCGTGATGTTGCAACCACACACACAAGTTGACCTGCTGTGAGGCAAAAACGAGTTATTACATTCCAAACATGAAAAAGGTCATTTTAAAATCAACATGAAAAACCAAAATTCCAAAAGTATAGAACAGAAAAATATTCTTACCAGAGAAAGAAAATGTATCGAGCTAAGCACCCTCCTCCCTGCCCTGTGGTGCAACAGATGTCCCTTTCTGCAAACATCTACTCAATGGGAGCGTGATGTTGCAACCACACACACAAGTTGACCTGCTGTGAGGAAAAAACGAGTTAGTACATTATAACATGGAAAAGGTCATTTTAAAATGAACATGAAAAACCAATATTCCAAAAGTATAGAACAGAAAAATATTCTTACCAGAGAAAGAAAATGTATCGAGCTAAGCACCCTCCTCCCTGCCGTGTGGTGCAACAGATGTCCCTTTCCGCAAACATTTACTCAATGGGAGCGTGATGTTGCAACCACACACACAAGTTGACCTGCTGTGAGGAAAAAACGAGTTAGTACATTTCAAACATGAAAAAGGTCATTTTAAAATCAACATGAAAAACCAAAATTCCAAAAGTATAGAACAGAAAAATATTCTTACAACAGAAAGAAAATGTATCGAGCTAAGCACCCTCCTCCCTGCCCTGTGGTGCAACAGATGTCCCTTTCTGCAAACATCTACTCAATGGGAGCGTGATGTTGCAACCACACACACAAGTTGACCTGCTGTGAGGAAAACATGAGTTAGTACATTATAACATGGAAAAGGTCATTTTAAAATGAACATGAAAAACCAAAATTCCAAAAGTATAGAACAGAAAAATATTCTTACCAGAGAAAGAAAATTTATCGAGCTAAGCACCCTCCTCCCTGCCTTGTGGTGCAACAGATGTCCCTTTCCGCAAACATTTACTCAATGGGAGCGTGATGTTGCAACCACACACACAAGTTGACCTGCTGTGAGGAAAAAACGAGTTAGTACATTTCAAACATGAAAAAGGTCATTTTAAAATAAACATGAAAAACCAAAATTCCAAAAGTATAGAACAGAAAAATATTCTTACCAGGGAAAGAAAATGTATCGAGCTAAGCACCCTCCTCCCTGCCCTGTGGTGCAACAGATGTCCCTTTCCGCAAACATTTACTCAATGGGAGTGTGATGTTGCAACCACACACACAAGATGACCTGCTGTGAGGAAAAAATGAGTTAGTACATTTCAAACATGAAAAAGATCATTTTAAAATCAACATGAAAAACGAAAATTCCAAAAGTATAGAACAGACAAAAATGCTTACCAGAGAAAGAAAATGTATCAAGCTAAGCACCCTCCTCCCTGCCCTGTGGTGCAACAGATGTCCCTTTCCGCAAACATTTACTCAATGGGAGCGTGATGTTGCAACCACACACACAAGTTGACCTGCTGTGAGGGAAAAATGAGTTAGTACATTTCGAGCATGAAAAAGGTCATTTTAAAATCAACATGAAAAACCAAAATTCCAAAAGTATAGAACAGAAAATTATTCTTACCAGAGAAAGAAAATGTATCGAGCTAAGCACCCTCCTCCCTGCCCTGTGGTGCAACAGATGTCCCTTTCCGCAAACATTTACTCAATGGGAGTGTGATGTTACAACCACACACACAAGTTGACCTGCTGTGAGGAAAAAACGAGTTGGTACATTATAACATGGAATAGGTATTTTAAAATCAACATCAAAAACCAAAATTCCGAAAGTATAGAACAGAAAAATATTCTTACAAGAAAAAGATAATGTATCGAGCTAAGCACCCTCTTCCCTGCCCTGTGGTGCAACAGATGTCCCTTTCCCCAAACATCTACTCAATGGGAGCGTGATGTTGCAACCACACACACAAGTTGACCTGCTGTGAGGAAAAAACGAGTTAGTACATTTCAAACATGAAAAAGGTCATTTAAAAATCAACATGAAAAACCAAAATTCCAAAAGTAAAGAACAGAAAAATATTCATACCAGAGAAAGAAAATGTATCAAGCTAAGCACCCTCCTCCCTGCCCTGTGGTGCAACAGATGTCCCTTTCCGCAAACATTTACTCAATGGGAGCGTGATGTTGCAACCACACACACAAGTTGACCTGCTGTGAGGAAAAAACGAGTTAGTACATTTCGAGCATGAAAAAGGTCATTGTAAAATCAACATGAAAACCAAAATTCCAAAAGTATAGAACAGAAAAATATTCTTACCAGAGAAAGAAAATGTATCGAGCTAAGCACCCTCCTCCCTGCCCTGTGGTGCAACAGATGTCCCTTTCCGCAAACATTTACTCAATGGGAGCGTGATGTTGCAACCACACACACAAGTTGACCTGCTGTGAGGAAAAAATGAGTTAGTACATTTCAAACATGAAAAAGGTCATTTTAAAATCAACATGAAAAACCAAAATTCCAAAAGTATAGAACAGAAAAATATTCTTGCCAGAGAAAGAAAATGTATCGAGCTAAGCACCCTCCTCCCTGCCCTGTGGTGCAACAGATGTCCCTTTCCGCAAACATTTACTCAATGGGAGCGTGATGTTGCAACCACACACAGAAGTTGACCTGCTGTGAGGGAAAAACGAGTTAGTACATTTCAAACATGAAAAAGGTCATTTTAAAATCAACATTAAAAACCAAAATTCCAAAAGTATAGAACAGAAAAATATTTTTACCAGAAAAAGAAAATGTATCAAGCTAAGCACCCTCCTCCCTGCCCTGTGGTGCAACAGATGTCCCTTTCCGCAAACATTTACTCAATGGGAGCGTGATGTTGCAACCACACACACAAGTTGACCTGCTGTGAGGAAAAAACGAGTTAGTACATTTCAAACATGAAAAAGGTCATTTTAAAATCAACATGAAAAACCAAAATTCCAAAAGTATAGAACAGAAAAATATTCTTACCAGAGAAAGAAAATGTATCGAGCTAAGCACCCTCCTCCCTGCCCTGTGGTGCAACAGATGTCCCTTTCCGCAAACATTTACTCAATGGGAGCGTGATGTTGCAACCACACACACAAGTTGACCTGCTGTGAGGAAAAAATGAGTTAGTACATTTCAAACATGAAAAAGGTCATTTTAAAATCAACATGAAAAACCAAAATTCCAAAAGTATAGAACAGAAAAATATTCTTACCAGAGAAAGAAAATGTATCAAGCTAAGCACCCTCCTCCCTGCCCTGTGGTGCAACAGATGTCCCTTTCCGCAAACATTTACTCAATGGGAGCGTGATGTTGCAACCACACACACAAGTTGACCTGCTGTGAGGAAAAAATGAGTTAGTACATTTAAAACATGAAAAAGATCATTTTAAAATCAACATGAAAAAACCAAAATTCCAAAACTATAGAACAGAAAAAAATGCTTACCAGACAAAGAAAATGTATCAAGCTAAGCACCCTCCTCCCTGCCCTGTGCTGCAACAGATGTCCCTTTCCACAAACATTTACTCAATGGGAGCGTGATGTTGCAACCACACACACAAGTTGACCTGCTGTGAGGAATAAATGAGTTAGTACATTTCAAACATGAAAAAGGTCATTTTAAAATAAACATGAAAAACCAAAATTCCAAAAGTATAGAACAGAAAAATATTCTTACCAGGGAAAGAAAATGTATCGAGCTAAGCACCCTCCTCCCTGCCCTGTGGTGCAACAGATGTCCCTTTCCGCAAACATTTACTCAATGGGAGCGTGATGTTGCAACCACACACACAAGATGACCTGCTGTGAGGAAAAAATGAGTTAGTACATTTCAAACATGAAAAAGATCATTTTAAAATCAACATGAAAAACGAAAATTCCAAAAGTATAGAACAGACAAAAATGCTTACCAGAGAAAGAAAATGTATCGAGCTAAGCACCCTCCTCCCTGCCCTGTGGTGCAACAGATGTCCCTTTCCAATAACATTTACTCAATGGGAGCGTGATGTTGCAACCACACACACAAGTTGACCTGCTGTGAGGGAAAAATGAGTTAGTACATTTCAAACATGAAAAAGGTCATTTTAAAATCAACATGAAAAACCAAAATTCCAAAAGTATAGAACAGAAAAATATTCTTACCAGAGAAAGAAAATGGATCGAGCTAAGCACCCTCCTCCCTGCCCTGTGGTGCAACAGATGTCCCTTTCCGCAAACATTTACTCAATGGGAGCGTGATGTTGCAACCACACACACAAGTTGACCTGCGGTGAGGAAAAAGGAGTTAGTACATTTCAAACATGAAAAAAGTCATTTTAAAATCAACATGAAAAACCAAAATTCCAAAAGTATGGAACAGAAAATTATTCTTACCAGAGAAAGAAAATGTATCGAGCTAAGCACCCTCCTCCCTGCCCTGTGGTGCAACAGATGTCCCTTTCCGCAAACATTTACTCAATGGGAGTGTGATGTTGCAACCACACACACAAGTTGACCTGCTGTGAGGAAAAAACGAGTTGGTACATTATAACATGGAATAGGTATTTTAAAATCAACACGAAAAACCAAAATTCCGAAAGTAAAGAACAGAAAAATATTCTTACCAGAAAAAGATAATGTATCGAGCTAAGCACCCTCTTCCCTGCCCAGTGGTGCAACAGATGTCCCTTTCCCCAAACATCTACTCAATGGGAGCGTGATGTTGCAACCACACACACAAGTTGACCTGCTGTGAGGAAAAAACGAGTTAGTACATTTCAAACGTGAAAAAGGTCATTTTAAAATCAACATGAAAAACCAAAATTCCGAAAGTAAAGAACAGAAAAATATTCTTACCAGAGAAAGAAAATGTATCAAGCTAAGCACACTCCTCCCTGCCCTGTGGTGCAACAGATGTCCCTTTCCGCAAACATTTATTCAATGGGAGCGTGATGTTGCAACCACACACACAAGTTGACCTGCTGTGAGGAAAAAACGAGTTAGTACATTTCGAGCATGAAAAAGGTCATTGTAAAATCAACATGAAAAACCAAAATTCCAAAAGTATAGAACAGAAAAATATTCTTACCAGAGAAAGAGAATGTATCGAGCTAAGCACCCTCCTCCCTGCCCTGTGGTGCAACAGATGTCCCTTTCCGCAAACATTTACTCAATGGGAGCGTGATGTTGCAACCACACACACAAGTTGACCTGCTGTGAGGAAAAAATGAGTTAGTACATTTCAAACATGAAAAAGGTCATTTTAAAATCAACATGAAAAACCAAAATTCCAAAAGTATAGAACAGAAAAATATTCTTGCCAGAGAAAGAAAATGTATCGAGCTAAGCACCCTCCTCCCTGCCCTGTGGTGCAACAGATGTCCCTTTCCGCAAACATTTACTCAATGGGAGCGTGATGTTGCAACCACACACACAAGTTGACCTGCTGTGAGGAAAAAACGAGTTAGTACATTTCAAACATGAAAAAGGTCATTTTAAAATCAACATTAAAAACCAAAATTCCAAAAGTATAGAACAGAAAAATATTTTTACCAGAGAAAGAAAATGTATCAAGCTAAGCACCCTCCTCCCTGCCCTGTGGTGCAACAGATGTCCCTTTCCGCAAACATTTACTCAATGGGAGCGTGATGTTGCAACCACACACACAAGTTGACCTGCTGTGAGGAAAAAACGAGTTAGTACATTTCAAACATGAAAAAGGTCATTTTAAAATCAACATGAAAAACCAAAATTCCAAAAGTATAGAACAGAAAAATATTCTTACCAGAGAAAGAAAATGTATCGAGCTAAGCACCCTCCTCCCTGCCCTGTGGTGCAACAGATGTCCCTTTCCGCAAACATTTACTCAATGGGAGCGTGATGTTGCAACCACACACACAAGTTGACCTGCTGTGAGGAAAAAATGAGTTAGTACATTTCAAACATGAAAAAGGTCATTTTAAAATCAACATGAAAAACCAAAATTCCAAAAGTATAGAACAGAAAAATATTCTTACCAGAGAAAGAAAATGTATCAAGCTAAGCACCCTCCTCCCTGCCCTGTGGTGCAACAGATGTCCCTTTCCGCAAACATTTACTCAATGGGAGCGTGATGTTGCAACCACACACACAAGTTGACCTGCTGTGAGGAAAAAATGAGTTAGTACATTTAAAACATGAAAAAGATCATTTTAAAATCAACATGAAAAAACGAAAATTCCAAAACTATAGAACAGAAAAATATTCTTACCAGAGAAAGAAAATGTATCAAGCTAAGCACCCTCCTCCCTGCCCTGTGGTGCAACAGATGTCCCTTTCCACAAACATTTACTCAATGGGAGCGTGATGTTGCAACCACACACACAAGTTGACCTGCTGTGAGGAATAAATGAGTTAGTACATTTCAAACATGAAAAAGGTCATTTTAAAATCAACATGAAAAACCAAAATTCCAAAAGTATAGAACAGAAAAATATTCTTATCAGAGAAAGAAAATGTATCGCGCTAAGCACCCTCCTCCCTGCCCTGTGGTGCAACAGATGTCCCTTTCCGCAAACATTTACTCAATGGGAGCGTGATGTTGCAACCACACACACAAGTTGACCTGCTGTGAGGAAAAAACGAGTTAGTACATTTCAAACATGAAAAAGGTCATTTTAAAATCAACATGAAAAACCAAAATTCCAAAAGTATAGAACAGAAAAATATTCTTACCAGAGAAAGAAAATAAATCGAGCTAAGCACCCTCCTCCCTGCCCTGTGGTGCAACAGATGTCCCTTTCCGCAAACATTTACTCAATGGGAGCGTGATGTTGCAACCACACACACAAGTTGACCTGCTGTGAGGAAAAAACGAGTTGGTACATTATAACATGGAATAGGTATTTTAAAATCAACATGAAAAACCAAAATTCCAAAAGTATAGAACAGAAAAATATTCTTACCAGAAAAAGATAATGTATCGAGCTAAGCACCCTCCTCCCTGCCCTGTGGTGCAACAGATGTCCCTTTCCCCAAACATCTACTCAATGGGAGCGTGATGTTGCAACCACACACACAAGTTGACCTGCTGTGAGCAAAAAACCAGTTAGTATATTTCAAACATGAAAAAGGTCATTTTAAAATCAACATGAAGAACCAAAATTCCAAAAGTATAGAACAGAAAAATATTCTTACCAGAGAAAGAAAATGTATCAAGCTAAGCACCCTCCTCCCTGCCCTGTGGTGCAACAGATGTCCCTTTCCGCAAACATTTACTCAATGGGAGCGTGATGTTGCAACCACACACACAAGTTGACATGCTGTGAGGAAAAAACGAGTTAGTACATTTCAAACATGAAAAAGGTCATTTTAAAATCAACATGAAAAACCAAAATTCCAAAAGTATAGAACAGAAAAATATTCTTACCCGAGAAAGAAAATGTATCAAGCTAAGCACCCTCCTCCCTGCCCTGTGGTGCAACAGATGTCCCTTTCCGCAAACATTTACTCAATGGGAGCGTGATGTTGCAATCACACACACAAGTTGACCTGCAGTGAGGAAAAAACGAGTTCGTACATTATAACATGAAATAGGTCATTTTAAAATCAACATGAAAAACCAAAATTCCAAAAGTATAAAACAGAAAAATATTCTTACCAGATAAAGAAAATGTATCGAGCTAAGCACCCTCCTCCCTGCCCTGTGGTGCTACAGATGTCCCTTTCCGCAAACATATACTCAATGGGAGCGTGATGTTGCAACCACACACAGAAGTTGACCTGCTGTGAGGAAAAAACGAGTTAGTACATTTCAAACATGAAAAAGGTCATTTTAAAATAAACATGAAAAACCAAAATTCCAAAAGTATAGAACAGAAAAATATTCTTACCAGGGAAAGAAAATGTATCGAGCTAAGCACCCTCCTCCCTGCCCTGTGGTGCAACAGATGTCCCTTTCCGCAAACATTTACTCAATGGGAGCGTGATGTTGCAACCACACACACAAGTTGACCTGCTGTGAGGAAAAAATGAGTTAGTACATTTCAAACATGAAAAAGGTCATTTTAAAATCAACATGAAAAACCAAAATTCCAAAAGTATAGAACAGAAAAATATTCTTACCAGAGAAAGAAAATGTATCAAGCTAAGCACCCTCCTCCCAGCCTTGTGGTGCAACAGATGTCCCTTTCCGCAAACATTTACTCAATGGGAGCGTGATGTTGCAACCACACACACAAGTTGACCTGCTGTGAGGAAAAAATGAGTTAGTACATTTAAAACATGAAAAAGATCATTTTAAAATCAACATGAAAAAACGAAAATTCCAAAACTATAGAACAGAAAAAAATGCTTACCAGACAAAGAAAATGTATCAAGCTAAGCACCCTCCTCCCTGCCCTGTGGTGCAACAGATGTCCCTTTCCGCAAACATTTACTCAATGGGAGCGTGATGTTGCAACCACACACACAAGTTGACCTGCTGTGAGGAAAAAATGAGTTAGTACATTTCAAACATGAAAAAGGTCATTTTAAAATCAACATGAAAAACCAAAATTCCAAAAGTATAGAACAGAAAAATATTCTTATCAGAGAAAGAAAATGTATCGAGCTAAGCACCCTCCTCCCTGCCCTGTGGTGCAACAGATGTCCCTTTCCGCAAACATTTACTCAATGGGAGCGTGATGTTGCAACCACACACACAAGTTGACCTGCTGTGAGGAAAAAACGAGTTAGTACATTTCAAACATGAAAAAGGTCATTTTAAAATCATCATGAAAAACCAAAATTCCAAAAGTATAGAACAGAAAAATATTCTTACCAGAGAAAGAAAGTGTATCGAGCTAAGCACCCTCCTCCCTGCCGTGTGGTGCAACAGATGTCCCTATCCGCAAACATTTACTCAATGGGAGCGTGATGTTGCAACCACACACACAAGTTGACCTGCTGTGAGGAAAAAATGAGTTAGTACATTTAAAACATGAAAAAGATCATTTTAAAATCAACATGAAAAAACGAAAATTCCAAAACTATAGAACAGAAAAAAATGCTTACCAGACAAAGAAAATGTATCAAGCTAAGCACCCTCCTCCCTGCCCTGTGGTGCAACAGATGTCCCTTTCCGCAAACATTTACTCAATGGGAGCGTGATGTTGCAACCACACACACAAGTTGACCTGCTGTGAGTTAAAAACGAGTTAGTATATTTCAAACATGAAAAAGGTCATTTTAAAATCAACATGAAAAACCAAAATTCCAAAGGTAAAGAACAGAAAAATATTCTTACCCGAGAAAGAAAATGTATCGAGCTAAGCACCCTCCTCCCTGCCCTGTGGTGCAACAGATGTCCCTTTCCGCAAACATTTACTCAATGGGAGCGTGATGTTGCAACCACACACACAAGTTGACCTGCTGTGAGGGAAAAACGAGTTAGTACATTTCAAACATGAAAAAGGGCATTTTAAAATCAACATTAAAAACCAAAATTACAAAAGTATAGAACAGAAAAATATTTTTACCAGAGAAAGAAAATGTAACGAGCTAAGCACCCTCCTCCCTGCCCTGTGGTGCAACAGATGTCCCTTTCCGCAAACATTTACTCAATGGGATCGTGATGTTGCAACAACACACACAAGTTGACCTGCTGTGAGGAAAAAACGAGTTAGTACATTATAACATGGAAAAGTTCATTTTAAAATCAACATGAAAAACGAAAATTCCAAAAGTATAGAACAGAAAAATATTCTTACCAGAGAAAGAAAATGTATCGAGCTAAGCACCCTCCTCCCTACCCTGTGGAGAAACAGATGTCCCTTTCCGCAAACATTTACTCAATGGGAGCGTGATGTTGCAACCACACACACAAGTTGACCTGCTGTGAGGAAAAAACGAGTTAGTACATTATAACATGGAAAAGGTCATTTTAAAATCAACATGAAAAACCAAAATTCCAAAAGTATAGAACAGAAAAATATTCTTACCAGAGAAAGAAAATGTATCGAGCTAAGCACCCTCCTCCCTCCCTGTGGAGCAACAGATGTCCCTTTCCGCAAACATTTACTCAATGGGAGCGTGATGTTGCAACCACACACACAAGTTGACCTGCTGTGAGAAAAAAACGAGTTAGTACATTATAACATGGAAAAGGTCATTTTAAAATCAACATGAAAAACCAAAATTCCAAAAGTATAGAACAGAAAAATATTCTTACCAGAGAAAGAAAATGTATAAAGCTAAGCACCCTCCCCCCTGCCCTGTGGTGCAACAGATGTCCCTTTCCGCAAACATCTACTCAATGGGAGCGTGATGTTGCAACCACACACACAAGTTGACCTGCTGTGAGGAAAAAACGAGTTAGTACATTATAACATGGAAAAGGTCATTTTAAAATGAACATGAAAAACCAAAATTCCAAAAGTATAGAACAGAAAAATATTCTTACCAGAGAAACAATATGTATCGAGCTAAGCACCCTCCTCCCTGCCTTGTGGTGCAACAGATGTCCCTTTCCGCAAACATTTACTCAATGGGAGCGTGATGTTGCAACCACACACACAAGTTGACCTGCTGTGAGGAAAAAACGAGTTAGTACATTTCAAACATGAAAAAGGTCATTTTAAAATCAACATGAAAAACCAAAATTCCAAAAGTATTGAACAGAAAAATATTCTTACCAGAGAAAGAAAATGTATCGAGCTAAGCACCCTCCTCCCTGCCCTGTGGTGCAACAGATGTCCCTTTCCGCAAACATTTACTCTATGGGAGCGTGATGTTGCAACCACACACACAAGTTGACCTGCTGTGAGGAAAAAATGAGTTAGTACATTTCAAACATGAAAAAGGTCATTTTAAAATCAACATGAAAAACCAAAATTCCAAAAGTATAGAACAGAAAATTATTCTTACCAGAGAAAGAAAATGTATCGAGCTAAGCACCCTCCTCCCTGCCCTGTGGTGCAACAGATGTCCCTTTCCGCAAACATTTACTCAATGGGAGCGTGATGTTGCAACCACACACACAAGTTGACCTGCTGTGAGGAAAAAATGAGTTAGTACATTTCAAACATGAAAAAGATCATTTTAAAATCAACATGAAAAACCAAAATTCCAAAAGTATAGGACAGAAAAAGGTGCTTACCAGAGAAACAAAATGTATCAAGCTAAGCACCCTCCTCCCTGCCCTGTGGTGCAACAGATGTCCCTTTCCACAAACATTTACACAATGGCAGCGTGATGTTGCAACCACACACACAAGTTGACCTGCTGTGAGGAAAAAATGAGTTAGTACATTTCAAACATGAAAAAGGTCATTTTAAAATCAACATGAAAAACCAAAATTCCAAAAGTATAGAACAGAAAAATATTCTTACCAGAGAAAGATAATGTATCGAGCTAAGCACCCTCCTCCCTACCCTGTGGTGCAACAGATGTCCCTTTCCGCAAACATTTACTCAATGGGAGCGTGATGTTGCAACCACACACACAAGTTGACCTGCGGTGAGGAAAAAACGAGTTAGTACATTTCAAACATGAAAAAGGTCATTTTAAAATCAACATGAAAAACCAAAATTCCAAAAGTATAGAACAGAAAAATATTCTTACCCGAGAAAGAAAATGTATCAAGCTAAGCACCCTCCTCCCTGCCCTGTGATGCAACAGATGTCCCTTTCCGCAAACATTTACTCAATGGGAGCGTGATGTTGCAACCACACACACAAGTTGACCTGCTGTGAGGAAAAAACGAGTTAGTACATTTCGATCATGAAAAAGGTCATTTTAAAATCAACATGAAAAACGAAAATTCTAAAAGTATAGAACAGAAAAATATTCTTACCAGAGAAAGAAAATGTATCGAGCTAAGCACCCTCCTCCCTACCCTGTGGTGCAACGGATGTCCCTTTCCGCAAACATTTAGTCAATGGGAGCGTGATGTAGCAACCACACACACAAGTTGAACTGCTGTGAGGAAAAAATGAGTTAGTACATTTCAAACATGAAAAAGGTCATTTTAAAATCAACATGAAAAACCAAAATTCCAAAAGTATAGAACAGAAAAATATTCTTACCAGAGAAAGAAAATGTATCGAGCTAAGCACCCTCCTCCCTGCCCTGTGGTGCAACAGATGTCCCTTTCCGCAAACATTTACTCAATGGGAGCGTGATGTTGCAACCACACACACAAGTTGACCTGCTGTGAGGAAAAAACGAGTTAGTACATTTCAAACATGAAAAAGGTCATTTTAAAATCATCATGAAAAACCAAAATTCCAAAAGTATAGAACAGAAAAATATTCTTACCAGAGAAAGAAAGTGTATCGAGCTAAGCACCCTCCTCCCTGCCGTGTGGTGCAACAGATGTCCCTTTCCGCAAACATTTACTCAATGGGAGCGTGATGTTGCAACCACACACACAAGTTGACCTGCTGTGAGGAAAAAACGAGTTGGTACATTATAACATGGAATAGGTATTTTAAAATCAACATGAAAAACCAAAATTCCAAAAGTATAGAACAGAAAAATATTCTTACCAGAAAAAGATAATGTATCGAGCTAAGCACCCTCCTCCCTGCCCTGTGGTGCAACAGATGTCCCTTTCCCCAAACATCTACTCAATGGGAGCGTGATGTTGCAACCACACACACAAGTTGACCTGCTGTGAATTAAAAACGAGTTAGTATATTTCAAACATGAAAAAGGTCATATTAAAATCAACATGAAAAACCAAAATTCCAAAGGTAAAGAACAGAAAAATATTCTTACCCGAGAAAGAAAATGTATCGAGCTAAGCACCCTCCTCCCTGCCCTGTGGTGCAACAGATGTCCCTTTCCGCAAACATTTACTCAATGGGAGCGTGATGTTGCAACCACACACACAAGTTGACCTGCTGTGAGGGAAAAACGAGTTAGTACATTTCAAACATGAAAAAGGGCATTTTAAAATAGACATTAAAAACCAAAATTCCAAAAGTATAGAACAGAAAAATAATTTTACCAGAGAAAGAAAATGTAACAAGCTAAGCACCCTCCTCCCTGCCCTGTGGTGCAACAGATGTCCCTTTCCGCAAACATTTACTCAATGGGATCGTGATGTTGCAACAACACACACAAGTTGACCTGCTGTGAGGAAAAAACGAGTTAGTACATTATAACATGGAAAAGTTCATTTTAAAATCAACATGAAAAACCAAAATTCCAAAAGTATAGAACAGAAAAATATTCTTACCAGAGAAAGAAAATGTATCGAGCTAAGCACCCTCCTCCCTACCCTGTGGTGAAACAGATGTCCCTTTCCGCAAACATTTACTCAATGGGAGCGTGATGTTGCAACCACACACACAAGTTGACCTGCTGTGAGGAAAAAACGAGTTAGTACATTATAACATGGAAAAGGTCATTTTAAAATCAACATGAAAAACCAAAATTCCAAAAGTATAGAACAGAAAAATATTCTTACCAGAGAAAGAAAATGTATCGAGCTAAGCACCCTCCTCCCTCCCTGTGGTGCAACAGATGTCCCTTTCCGCAAACATTTACTCAATGGGAGCGTGATGTTGCAACCACACACACAAGTTGACCTGCTGTGAGGAAAAAACGAGTTAGTACATTATAACATGGAAAAGGTCATTTTAAAATCAACATGAAAAACCAAAATTCCAAAAGTATAGAACAGAAAAATATTCTTACCAGAGAAAGAAAATGTATCGAGCTAAGCACCCTCCTCCCTCCCTGTGGTGCAACAGATGTCCCTTTCCGCAAACATTTACTCAATGGGAGCGTGATGTTGCAACCACACACACAAGTTGACCTGCTGTGAGGAAAAAACGAGTTAGTACATTATAACATGGAAAAGTTCATTTTAAAATCAACATGAAAAACCAAAATTCCAAAAGTATAGAACAGAAAAATATTCTTACCAGAGAAAGAAAATGTATCGAGCTAAGCACCCTCCTCCCTGCCCTGTGGTGCAACAGATGTCCCTTTCCGCAAACATTTACTCAATGGGAGCGTGATGTTGCAACCACACACACAAGTTGACCTGCTGTGAGGAAAAAATGAGTTAGTACATTTCAAACATGAAAAAGGTCATTTTAAAATCAACATGAAAAACCAAAATTCCAAAGGTATAGAACAGAAAATTATTCTTACCAGAGAAAGAAAATGTATCGAGCTAAGCACCCTCCTCCCTGCCCTGTGGTGCAACAGATGTCCCTTTCCGCAAACATTTACTCAATGGGAGCGTGATGTTGCAACCACACACACAAGTTGACCTGCTGTGAGGAAAAAATGAGTAAGTACATTTCAAACATGAAAAAGATCATTTTAAAATCAACATGAAAAACCAAAATTCCAAAAGTATAGGACAGAAAAAGGTGCTTACCAGAGAAACAAAATGTATCAAGCTAAGCACCCTCCTCCCTGCCCTGTGGTGCAACAGATGTCCCTTTCCACAAACATTTACACAATGGCAGCGTGATGTTGCAACCACACACACAAGTTGACCTGCTGTGAGGAAAATATGAGTTAGTACATTTCAAACATGAAAAAGGTCATTTTAAAATCAACATGAAAAACCAAAATTCCAAAAGTATAGAACAGAAAAATATTCTTACCAGAAAAAGATAATGTATCGAGCTAAGCACCCTCCTCCCTACCCTGTAGTGCAACAGATGTCCCTTTCCGCAAACATTTACTCAATGGGAGCGTGATGTTGCAACCACACACACAAGTTGACCTGCGGTGAGGAAAAAACGAGTTAGTACATTTCAAACATGAGAAAGGTCATTTTAAAATCAACATGAAAAACCAAAATTCCAAAAGTATAGAACAGAAAAATATTCTTACCCGAGAAAGAAAAGGTATCAAGCTAAGCACCCTCCTCCCTGCCCTGTGATGCAACAGATGTCCCTTTCCGCAAACATTTACTCAATGGGAGCGTGATGTTGCAACCACACACACAAGTTGACCTGCTGTGAGGAAAAAACGAGTTAGTACATTTCGATCATGAAAAAGGTCATTTTAAAATCAACATGAAAAACGAAAATTCTAAAAGTATAGAACAGAAAAATATTCTTACCAGAGAAAGAAAATGTATCGAGCTAAGCACCCTCCTCCCTACCCTGTGGTGCAACGGATGTCCCTTTCCGCAAACATTTAGTCAATGGGAGCGTGATGTAGCAACCACACACACAAGTTGAACTGCTGTGAGGAAAAAATGAGTTAGTACATTTCAAACATGAAAAAGGTCATTTTAAAATCAACATGAAAAACCAAAATTCCAAAACTATAGAACAGAAAAATATTCTTACCAGAGAAAGAAAATGTATCGAGCTAAGCACCCTCCTCCCTGCCCTGTGGTGCAACAGATGTCCCTTTCCGCAAACATTTACTCAATGGGAGCGTGATGTTGCAACCACACACACAAGTTGACCTGCTGTGAGGGAAAAACGAGTTAGTACATTTAAAACATGAAAAAAGGTCATTTTAAAATCAACATTAAAAACCAAAATTCCAAAAGTATAGAACAGAAAAATATTCTTACCAGAGAAAGAAAATGTATCAAGCTAAGCACCCTCCTCCCTGCCCTGTGGTGCAACAGATGTCCCTTTCCACAAACATTTACTCAATGGGAGCGTGATGTTGCAACCACACACACAAGTTGACCTGCTGTGAGGAAAAAATGAGTTAGTACATTTCGAGCATGAAAAAGGTCATTTTAAAATCAACATGAAAAACCAAAATTCCAAAAGTATAGAACAGAAAAATATTCTTACCAGAGAAAGAAAATTTATCGAGCTAAGCACCCTCCTCCCTGCCTTGTGGTGCAACAGATGTCCCTTTCCGCAAACATTTACTCAATGGGAGCGTGATATTGCAACCACACACACAAGTTGACCTGCTGTGAGGAAAAAACGAGTTAGTACATTTCAAACATGAAAAAGGTCATTTTAAAATAAACATGAAAAACCAAAATTCCAAAAGTATAGAACAGAAAAATATTCTTACCAGGGAAAGAAAATGTATCGAGCTAAGCACCCTCCTCCCTGCCCTGTGGTGCAACAGATGTCCCTTTCCGCAAACATTTACTCAATGGGAGCGTGATGTTGCAACCACACACACAAGATGACCTGCTGTGAGGAAAAAATGAGTTAGTACATTTCAAACATGAAAAAGATCATTTTAAAATCAACATGAAAAACGAAAATTCCAAAAGTATAGAACAGACAAAAATGCTTACCAGAGAAAGAAAATGTATCAAGCTAAGCACCCTCCTCCCTGCCCTGTGGTGCAACAGATGTCCCTTTCCAATAACATTTACTCAATGGGAGCGTGATGTTGCAACCACACACACAAGTTGACCTGCTGTGAGGGAAAAATGAGTTAGTACATTTCAAACATGAAAAAGGTCATTTTAAAATCAACATGAAAAACCAAATTCCAAAAGTATAGAACAGAAAAACATTCTTACCAGAGACAGAAAATGTATCGAGCTAAGCACCCTCCTCCCTGCCCTGTGGTGCAACAGATGTCCCTTTCCGCAAACATTTACTCAATGGGAGCGTGATGTTGCAACCACACACACAAGTTGACCTGCGGTGAGGAAAAAACGAGTTAGTACATTTCAAACATGAAAAAAGTCATTTTAAAATCAACATGAAAAACCAAAATTCCAAAAGTATATAACAGAAAATTATTCTTACCAGAGAAAGAAAATGTATCGAGCTAAGCACCCTCCTCCCTGCCCTGTGGTGCAACAGATGTCCCTTTCCGCAAACATTTACTCAATGGGAGCGTGATGTTGCAACCACACAGACAAGTTGACCTGCTGTGAGGAAAAAACGAGTTGGTACATTATAACATGGAATAGGTATTTTAAAATCAACATGAAAAACCAAAATTCCGAAAGTATAGAACAGAAAAATATTCTTACCAGAAAAAGATAATGTATCGAGCTAAGCACCCTCTTCCCTGCCCTGTGGTGCAACAGATGTCCCTTTCCCCAAACATCTACTCAATGGGAGCGTGATGTTGCAACCACACACACAAGTTGACCTGCTGTGAGGAAAAAACGAGTTAGTACATTTCAAACATGAAAAAGGTCATTTTAAAATCAACATGAAAAACCAAAATTCCAAAAGTATAGAACAGAAAAATATTCATACCAGAGAAAGAAAATGTATCAAGCTAAGCACCATCCTCCCTGCCCTGTGGTGCAACAGATGTCCCTTTCCGCAAACATTTACTCAATGGGAGCGTGATGTTGCAACCACACACACAAGTTGACCTGCTGTGAGGAAAAAACGAGTTAGTACATTTCGAGCATGAAAAAGGTCATTGTAAAATCAACATGAAAAACCAAAATTCCAAAAGTATAGAACAGAAAAATATTCTTACCAGAGAAAGAAAATGTATCGAGCTAAGCACCCTCCTCCCTGCCCTGTGGTGCAACAGATGTCCCTTTCCGCAAACATTTACTCAATGGGAGCGTGATGTTGCAACCACACACACAAGTTGACCTGCTGTGAGGAAAAAATGAGTTAGTACATTTCAAACATGAAAAAGGTCATTTTAAAATCAACACGAAGAACCAAAATTCCAAAAGTATAGAACAGAAAAATATTCTTGCCAGAGAAAGAAAATGTATCGAGCTAAGCACCCTCCTCCCTGCCCTGTGGTGCAACAGATGTCCCTTTCCGCAAACATTTACTCAATGGGAGCATGATGTTGAAACCACACACACAAGTTGACCTGCTGTGAGGGAAAAACGAGTTAGTACATTTCAAACATGAAAAAGGTCATTTTAAAATCAACATTAAAAACCAAAATTCCAAAAGTATAGAACAGAAAAATATTTTTACTAGAGAAAGAAAATGTATCAAGCTAAGCACCCTCCTCCCTGCCCTGTGGTGCAACAGATGTCCCTTTCCGCAAACATTTACTCAATGGGAGCGTGATGTTGCAACCACACACACAAGTTGACCTGCTGTGAGGAAAAAACGAGTTAGTACATTTCAAACATGAAAAAGGTCATTTTAAAATCAACATGAAAAACCAAAATTCCAAAAGTATAGAACAGAAAAATATTCTTACCAGAGAAACAAAATGTATCGAGCTAAGCACCCTCCTCCCTGCCCTGTGGTGCAACAGATGTCCCTTTCCGCAAACATTTACTCAATGGGAGCGTGATGTTGCAACCACACACACAAGTTGACCTGCTGTGAGGAAAAAATGAGTTAGTACATTTCAAACATGAAAAAGGTCATTTTAAAATCAACATGAAAAACCAAAATTCCAAAAGTATATAACAGAAAAATATTCTTACCAGAGAAAGAAAATGTATCAAGCTAAGCACCCTCCTCCCTGCCCTGTGGTGCAACAGATGTCCCTTTCCGCAAACATTTACTCAATGGGAGCGTGATGTTGCAACCACACACACAAGTTGACCTGCTGTGAGGAAAAAATGAGTTAGTACATTTAAAACATGAAAAAGATCATTTTAAAATCAACATGAAAAAACGAAAATTCCAAAACTATAGAACAGAAAAAAATGCTTACCAGACAAAGAAAATGTATCAAGCTAAGCACCCTCCTCCCTGCCCTGTGGTGCAACAGATGTCCCTTTCCACAAACATTTACTCAATGGGAGCGTGATGTTGCAACCACACACACAAGTTGACCTGCTGTGAGGAATAAATGAGTTAGTACATTTCAAACATGAAAAAGGTCATTTTAAAATCAACATGAAAAACCAAAATTCCAAAAGTATAGAACAGAAAAATATTCTTACAACAGAAAGAAAATGTATCGAGCTAAGCACCCTCCTCCCTGCCCTGTGGTGCAACAGATGTCCCTTTCCGCAAACATTTACTCAATGGGAGCGTGATGTTGCAACCACACACACAAGTTGACCTGCTGTGAGGAAAAAACGAGTTAGTACATTTCAAACATGAAAAAGGTCATTTTAAAATCAACATGAAAAACCAAAATTCCAAAAGTATAGAACAGAAAAATATTCTTACCAGAGAAAGAAAATGTATCGAGCTAAGCACCCTCCTCCCTGCCCTGTGGTGCAACAGATGTCCCTTTCTGCAAACATTTACTCAATGGGAGCGTGATGTTGCAACCACACACACAAGTTGACCTGCTGTGAGGAAAAAACGAGTTGGTACATTATAACATAGAATAGGTATTTTAAAATCAACATGAAAAACCAAAATTCCAAAAGTATAGAACAGAAAAATATTCTTACCAGAAAAAGATAATGTATCGAGCTAAGCACCCTCCTCCCTGCCCTGTGGTGCAACAGATGTCCCTTTCCGCAAACATAGACTCAATGGGAGCGTGATGTTGCAACCACACACACAAGTTGACCTGCTGTGAGGAAAAAACGAGTTAGTATATTTCAAACATGAAAAAGGTCATTTTAAAATCAACATGAAAAACCAAAATTCCAAAAGTATAGAACAGAAAAATATTCTTACCAGAGAAAGAAAATGTATCAAGCTAAGCACCCTCCTCCCTGCCCTGTGGTGCAACAGATGTCCCTTTTCGCAAACATTTACTCAATGGGAGCGTGATGTTGCAACCACACACACAAGTTGACATGCTGTGAGGAAAAAACGAGTTAGTACATTTCAAACATGAAAAAGGTCATTTTAAAATCAACATGAAAAACCAAAATTCCAAAAGTATAGAACAGAAAAATATTCTTACCCGAGAAAGAAAATGTATCAATCTAAGCACCCTCCTCCCTGCCCTGTGGTGCAACAGATGTCCCTTTCCGCAAACATTTACTCAATGGGAGCGTGATGTTGCAATCACACACACAAGTTGACCCGCAGTGAGGAAAAAACGAGTTCGTACATTATAACATGAAATAGGTCATTTTAAAATCAACATGAAAAACCAAAATTCCAAAAGTATAAAACAGAAAAATATTCTAACCAGATAAAGAAAATGTATCGAGCTAAGCACCCTCCTCCCTGCCCTGTGGTGCTACAGATGTCCCTTTCCGCAAACATATACTCAATGGGAGCGTGATGTTGCAACCACACACAGAAGTTGACCTGCTGTGAGGAAAAAACGAGTTAGTACATTTCAAACATGAAAAAGGTCATTTTAAAATAAACATGAAAAACCAAAATTCCAAAAGTATAGAACAGAAAAATATTCTTACCAGGGAAAGAAAATGTATCGAGCTAAGCACCCTCCTCCCTGCCCTGTGGTGCAACAGATGTCCCTTTCCGCAAACATTTACTCAATGGGAGCGTGATGTTGCAACCACACACACAAGATGACCTGCTGTGAGGAAAAAATGAGTTAGTACATTTCAAACATGAAAAAGATCATTTTAAAATCAACATGAAAAATGAAAATTCCAAAAGTATAGAACAGACAAAAATGCTTACCAGAGAAAGAAAATGTATCAAGCTAAGCACCCTCCTCCCTGCCCTGTGGTGCAACAGATGTCCCTTTCCAATAACATTTACTCAATGGGAGCGTGATGTTGCAACCACACACACAAGTTGACCTGCTGTGAGGAAAAAATGAGTTAGTACATTTCAAACATGAAAAAGGTCATTTTAAAATCAACATGAAAAACCAAAATTCCAAAAGTATAGAACAGAAAAATATTCTTACCAGAGAAAGAAAATGTATCGAGCTAAGCACCCTCCTCCCTGCCCTGTGGTGCAACAGATGTGCCTTTCCGCAAACATTTACTCAATGGGAGCGTGATGTTGCAACCACACACACAAGTTGACCTGCGGTGAGGAAAAAACGAGTTAGTACATTTCAAACATGAAAAAAGTCATTTTAAAATCAACATGAAAAACCAAAATTCCAAAAGTATAGAACAGAAAATTATTCTTACCAGAGAAAGAAAATGTATCGAGCTAAGCACCCTCCTCCCTGCCCTGTGGTGCAACAGATGTCCCTTTCCGCAAACATTTACTCAATGGGAGCGTGATGTTGCAACCACACACACAAGTTGACCTGCTGTGAGGATAAAACGAGTTGGTACATTATAACATGGAATAGGTATTTTAAAATCAACATGAAAAACCAAAATTCCGAAAGTATAGAACAGAAAAATATTCTTACCAGAAAAAGATAATGTATCGAGCTAAGCACCCTCTTCCCTGCCCTGTGGTGCAACAGATGTCCCTTTCCCCAAACATCTACTCAATGGGAGTGTGATGTTGCAACCACACACACAAGTTGACCTGCTGTGAGGAAAAAACGAGTTAGTACATTTCAAACATGAAAAAGGTCATTTTAAAATAAACATGAAAAACCAAAATTCCAAAAGTAAAGAACAGAAAAATATTCTTACCAGAGAAAGAAAATGTATCAAGCTAAGCACCCTCCTCCCTGCCCTGTGGTGCAACAGATGTCCCTTTTCCGCAAACATTTACTCAATGGGAGCGTGATGTTGCAACCACACACACAAGTTGACCTGCTGTGAGGAAAAAACGAGTTAGTACATTTCGAGCATGAAAAAGGTCATTGTAAAATCAACATGAAAAACCAAAATTCCAAAAGTATAGAACAGAAAAATATTCTTACCAGAGAAAGAAAATGTATCGAGCTAAGCACCCTCCTCCCTGCCCTGTGGTGCAACAGATGTCCCTTTCCGCAAACATTTACTCAATGGGAGCGTGATGTTGCAACCACACACACAAGTTGACCTGCTGTGAGGAAAAAATGAGTTAGTACATTTCAAACATGAAAAAGGTCATTTTAAAATCAACATGAAAAACCAAAATTCCAAAAGTATAGAACAGAAAAATATTCTTACCAGAGAAAGAAAATGTATCGAGCTAAGCACCCTCCTCCCTGCCCTGTGGTGCAACAGATGTCCCTTTCCGCAAACATTTACTCAATGGGAGCGTGATGTTGCAACCACACACACAAGTTGACCTGCTCTGAGGGAAAAACGAGTTAGTACATTTAAAACATGAAAAAGGTCATTTTAAAATCAACATTAAAAACCAAAATTCCAAAAGTATAGAACAGAAAAATATTCTTACCAGAGAAAGAAAATGTATCGAGCTAAGCACCCTCCTCCCTGCCCTGTGGTGCAACAGATGTCCCTTTCCGCAAACATTTACTCAATGGGAGCGTGATGTTGCAACCACACACACAAGTTGACCTGCTGTGAGGAAAAAATGAGTTAGTACATTTCAAACATGAAAAAGGTCATTTTAAAATCAACATGAAAAACCAAAATTCCAAAAGTATAGAACAGAAAAATATTTTTACCAGAGAAAGAAAATGTATCAAGCTAAGCACCCTCCTCCCTGCCCTGTGGTGCAACAGATGTCCCTTTCCGCAAACATTTACTCAATGGGAGCGTGATGTTGCAACCACACACACAAGTTGACCTGCTGTGAGGAAAAAATGAGTTAGTACATTTAAAACATGAAAAAGATCATTTTAAAATCAACATGAAAAAACGAAAATTCCAAAACTATAGAACAGAAAAAAATGCTTACCAGACAAAGAAAATGTATCAAGCTAAGCACCCTCCTCCCTGCCCTGTGGTGCAACAGATGTCCCTTTCCACAAACATTTACTCAATGGGAGCGTGATGTTGCAACCACACACACAAGTTGACCTGCTGTGAGGAATAAATGAGTTAGTACATTTCAAACATGAAAAAGGTCATTTTAAAATCAACATGAAAAACCAAAATTCCAAAAGTATAGAACAGAAAAATATTCTTATCAGAGAAAGAAAATGTATCGAGCTAAGCACCCTCCTCCCTGCCCTGTGGTGCAACAGATGTCCCTTTCCGCAAACATTTACTCAATGGTAGCGTGATGTTGCAACCACACACACAAGTTGACCTGCTGTGAGGAAAAAACGAGTTAGTACATTTCAAACATGAAAAAGGTCATTTTAAAATCAACATGAAAAACCAAAATTCCAAAAGTATAGAACAGAAAAATATTCTTACCAGAGAAAGAAAATGTATCGAGCTAAGCACCCTCCTCCCTGCCCTGTGGTGCAACAGATGTCCCTTTCCGCAAACATTTACTCAATGGGAGCGTGATGTTGCAACCACACACACAAGTTGACCTGCTGTGAGGAAAAAACGAGTTAGTATATTTCAAACATGAAAAAGGTCATTTTAAAATCAACATGAAAAACCAAAATTCCAAAAGTATAGAACAGAAAAATATTCTTACCAGAGAAAGAAAATGTATCATGCTAAGCACCCTCCTCCCTGCCCTGTGGTGCAACAGATGTCCCTTTCCGCAAACATTTACTCAATGGGAGCGTGATGTTGCAACCACACACACAAGTTGACATGCTGTGAGGAAAAAACGAGTTAGTACATTTCAAACATGAAAAAGGTCATTTTAAAATCAACATGAAAAACCAAAATTCCAAAAGTATAGAACAGAAAAATATTCTTACCCGAGAAAGAAAATGTATCAAGCTATGCACCCTCCTCCCTGCCCTGTGGTGCAACAGATGTCCCTTTCCGCAAACATTTACTCAATGGGAGCGTGATGTTGCAATCACACACACAAGTTGACCTGCAGTGAGGAAAAAACGAGTTCGTACATTATAACATGAAATAGGTCATTTTAAAATCAACATGAAAAACCAAAATTCCAAAAGTATAAAACAGAAAAATATTCTTACCAGATAAAGAAAATGTATCGAGCTAAGCACCCTCCTCCCTGCCCTGTGGTGCTACAGATGTCCCTTTCCGCAAACATATACTCAATGGGAGCGTGATGTTGCAACCACACACAGAAGTTGACCTGCTGTGAGGAAAAAACGAGTTAGTACATTTCAAACATGAAAAAGGTCATTTTAAAATAAACATGAAAAACCAAAATTCCAAAAGTATGGAACAGAAAAATATTCTTACCAGGGAAAGAAAATGTATCGAGCTAAGCACCCTCCTCCCTGCCCTGTGGTGCAACAGATGTCCCTTTCCGCAAACATTTACTCAATGGGAGCGTGATGTTGCAACCACACACACAAATTGACCTGCTGTGAGAAAAAAAGGAGTTAGTACATTATAACATGGAGACGGTCATTTTAAAATGAACATGAAAAACCAAAATTCCAAAAGTATAGAACAGAAAAATATTCTTACCAGAGAAAGAAAATGTATCGAGCTAAGCACCCTCCTCCCTGCCCTGTGGTGCAACAGATGTCCCTTTCCGCAAACATTTACTCAATGGGAGCGTGATGTTGCAACCACACACACATGTTGACCTGCTGTGAGGAAAAAACGAGTTAGTACATTATAACATGGAAAAGGTCATTTTAAAATGAACATGAAAAACCAAAATTCCAAAAGAATAGAACAGAAAAATATTCTTACCAGAGAAACAAAATGTATCGAGCTAAGCACCCTCCTCCCTGCCCTGTGGTGCAACAGATGTCCCTTTCCGCAAACATTTACTCAATGGGAGCGTGATGTTGCAACCACACACACAAGTTGACCTGCTCTGAGGGAAAAACGAGTTAGTACATTTAAAACATGAAAAAGGTCATTTTAAAATCAACATTAAAAACCAAAATTCCAAAAGTTTAGAACAGAAAAATATTCTTACCAGAGAAAGAAAATGTATCAAGCTAAGCACCCTCCTCCCTGCCCTGTGGTGCAACAGATGTCCCTTTCCGCAAACATTTACTCAATGGGAGCGTGATGTTGCAACCACACACACAAGTTGACCTGCTGTGAGGAAAAAATGAGTTAGTACATTTCAAACATGAAAAAGGTCATTTTAAAATCAACATGAAAAACCAAAATTCCAAAAGTATAGAACAGAAAAATATTCTTACCAGAGAAAGAAAATGTATCAAGCTAAGCACCCTCCTCCCTGCCCTGTGGTGCAACAGATGTCCCTTTCCGCAAACATTTACTCAATGGGAGCGTGATGTTGCAACCACACACACAAGTTGACCTGCTGTGAGGAAAAAATGAGTTAGTACATTTAAAACATGAAAAAGATCATTTTAAAATCAACATGAAAAAACGAAAATTCCAAAACTATAGAAGAGAAAAAAATGCTTACCAGACAAAGAAAATGTATCAAGCTAAGCACCCTCCTCCCTGCCCTGTGGTGCAACAGATGTCCCTTTCCACAAACATTTACTCAATGGGAGCGTGATGTTGCAACCACACACACAAGTTGACCTGCTGTAAGGAATAAATGAGTTAGTACATTTCAAACATGAAAAAGGTCATTTTAAAATCAACATGAAAAACCAAAATTCCAAAAGTATAGAACAGAAAAATATTCTTATCAGAGAAAGAAAGTGTATCGAGCTAAGCACCCTCCTCCCTGCCCTGTGGTGCAACAGATGTCCCTTTCCGCAAACATTTACTCAATGGTAGCGTGATGCTGCAACCACACACACAAGTTGACCTGCTGTGAGGAAAAAATCGAGTTAGTACATTTCAAACATGAAAAAGGTCATTTTAAAATCAACATGAAAAACAAAAATTCCAAAAGTATAGAACAGAAAAATATTCTTACCAGAGAAAGAAAATGTATCGAGCTAAGCACCCTCCTTCCTGCCCTGTGGTGCAACAGATGTCCCTTTCCGCAAACATTTACTCAATGGGAGCGTGATGTTGCAACCACACACACAAGTTGACCTGCTGTGAGGAAAAAACGAGTTGGTTCATTATAACATGGAATAGGTATTTTAAAATCAACATGAAAAACCAAAATTCCAAAAGTATAGAACAGAAAAATATTCTTACCAGAAAAAGATAATGTATCGAGCTAAGCACCCTCCTCCCTGCCCTGTGGTGCACCAGATGTCCCTTTCCGCAAACATTTACTCAATGGGATCGTGATGTTGCAACCACACACACAAGTTGACCTGCTGTGAGGAAAAAACGAGTTAGTACATTTCAAACATGAAAAAGGGCATTTTAAAATCAACATTAAAAACCAAAATTCCAAAAGTATAGAACAGAAAAAGATTTTTACCAGAGAAAGAAAATGTAACGAGCTAAGCACCCTCCTCCCTGCCCTGTGGTGCAACAGATGTCCCTTTCCGCAAACATTTACTCAATGGGATCGTGATGTTGCAACCACACACACAAGTTGACCTGCTGTGAGGAAAAAACGAGTTAGTACATTATAACATGGAAAAGGCGATTTTAAAATCAACATGAAAAACCAAAATTCCAAAAGTATAGAACAAAAAAATATTCTTACCAGAGAAAGAAAATGTATTGAGCTAAGCACCCTCCTCCCTACCCTGTGGTGAAACAGATGCCCCTTTCCGCAAACATCTACTCAATGGGAGCGTGATGTTGCAACTACACACACAAGTTGACCTGCTGTGAGGAAAAAACGAGTTAGTACATTATAACATGGAAAAGGTCATTTTAAAATCAACATGAAAAACCAAAATTCCAAAAGGATAGAACAGAAAAATATTCTTACCAGAGAAAGAAAATGTATCGAGCTAAGCACCCTCCTCCCTCCCTGTGGTGCAACAGATGTCCCTTTCCGCAAACATTTACTCAATGGGAGCGTGATGTTGCAACCACACACACAAGTTGACCTGCTGTGAGAAAAAAACGAGTTAGTACATTATAACATGGAAAAGATCATTTTAAAATCAACATGAAAAACCAAAATTCCAAAAGTATAGAACAGAAAAATATTCTTACCAGAGAAAGAAAATGTATAAAGCTAAGCACCCTCCTCCCTGCCCTGTGGTGCAACAGATGTCCCTTTCCGCAAACATCTACTCAATGGGAGCGTGATGTTGCAACCACACACACAAGTTGACCTGCTGTGAGGAAAAAACGAGTTAGTACATTATAACATGGAAAAGGTCGTTTTAAAATGAACATGAAAAACCAAAATTCCAAATGTATAGAACAGAAAAATATTCTTACCAGAGAAACAATATGTATCGAGCTAAGCACCCTCCTCCCTGCCTTGTGGTGCAACAGATGTCCCTTTCCGCAAACATTTACTCAATGGGAGCGTGATGTTGCAACCACACACACAAGTTGACCTGCTGTGAGGAAAAAACGAGTTAGTACATTTCAAACATGAAAAAGGTCATTTTAAAATCAACATGAAAAACCAAAATTCCAAAAGTATTGAACAGAAAAATATTCTTACCAGAGAAAGAAAATGTATCGAGCTAAGCACCCTCCTCCCTGCCCTGTGGTGCAACAGATGTCCCTTTCCGCAAACATTTACTCAATGGGAGCGTGATGTTGCAACCACACACACAAGTTGACCTGCTGTGAGGAAAAAATGAGTTAGTACATTTCAAACATGAAAAAGGTCATTTTAAAATCAACATGAAAAACCAAAATTCCAAAAGTATAGAACAGAAAATTATTCTTACCAGAGAAAGAAAATGTATCGAGCTAAGCACCCTCCTCCCTGCCCTGTGGTGCAACAGATGTCCCTTTCCGCAAACATTTACTCAATGGGAGCGTGATGTTGCAACCACACACACAAGTTGACCTGCTGTGAGGAAAAAATGAGTTAGTACATTTCAAACATGAAAAAGATCATTTTAAAATCAACATGAAAAACCAAAATTCCAAAAGTATAGGACAGAAAAAAGTGCTTACCAGAGAAAGAAAATGTATCAAGCTAAGCACCCTCCTCCCTGCCCTGTGGTGCAACAGATGTCCCTTTCCACAAACATTTACTCAATGGCAGCGTGATGTTGCAACGACACACACAAGTTGACCTGCTGTGAGGAAAAAACGAGTTAGTACATTTCAAACATGAAAAAGGTCATTTTAAAATCAACATGAAAAACCAAAATTCCAAAAGTATAGAACAGAAAAATATTCTTACCAGAGAACGATAATGTATCGAGCTAAGCACCCTCCTGCCTACCCTGTGGTGCAACAGATGTCCCTTTCCGCAAACATTTACTCAATGGGAGCGTGATGTTGCAACCACACACACAAGTTGACCTGCGGTGAGGAAAAAACGAGTTAGTACATTTCAAACATGAGAAAGGTCATTTTAAAATCAACATGAAAAACCAAAATTCCAAAAGTATAGAACAGAAAAATATTCTTATCAGAGAAAGAAAGTGTATCGAGCTAAGCACCCTCCTCCCTGCCCTGTGGTGCAACAGATGTCCCTTTCCGCAAACATTTACTCAATGGTAGCGTGATGCTGCAACCACACACACAAGTTGACCTGCTGTGAGGAAAAAATCGAGTTAGTACATTTCAAACATGAAAAAGGTCATTTTAAAATCAACATGAAAAACAAAAATTCCAAAAGTATAGAACAGAAAAATATTCTTACCAGAGAAAGAAAATGTATCGAGCTAAGCACCCTCCTTCCTGCCCTGTGGTGCAACAGATGTCCCTTTCCGCAAACATTTACTCAATGGGAGCGTGATGTTGCAACCACACACACAAGTTGACCTGCTGTGAGGAAAAAACGAGTTGGTTCATTATAACATGGAATAGGTATTTTAAAATCAACATGAAAAACCAAAATTCCAAAAGTATAGAACAGAAAAATATTCTTACCAGAAAAAGATAATGTATCGAGCTAAGCACCCTCCTCCCTGCCCTGTGGTGCACCAGATGTCCCTTTCCGCAAACATTTACTCAATGGGATCGTGATGTTGCAACCACACACACAAGTTGACCTGCTGTGAGGAAAAAACGAGTTAGTACATTTCAAACATGAAAAAGGGCATTTTAAAATCAACATTAAAAACCAAAATTCCAAAAGTATAGAACAGAAAAAGATTTTTACCAGAGAAAGAAAATGTAACGAGCTAAGCACCCTCCTCCCTGCCCTGTGGTGCAACAGATGTCCCTTTCCGCAAACATTTACTCAATGGGATCGTGATGTTGCAACCACACACACAAGTTGACCTGCTGTGAGGAAAAAACGAGTTAGTACATTATAACATGGAAAAGGCGATTTTAAAATCAACATGAAAAACCAAAATTCCAAAAGTATAGAACAAAAAAATATTCTTACCAGAGAAAGAAAATGTATTGAGCTAAGCACCCTCCTCCCTACCCTGTGGTGAAACAGATGCCCCTTTCCGCAAACATCTACTCAATGGGAGCGTGATGTTGCAACTACACACACAAGTTGACCTGCTGTGAGGAAAAAACGAGTTAGTACATTATAACATGGAAAAGGTCATTTTAAAATCAACATGAAAAACCAAAATTCCAAAAGGATAGAACAGAAAAATATTCTTACCAGAGAAAGAAAATGTATCGAGCTAAGCACCCTCCTCCCTCCCTGTGGTGCAACAGATGTCCCTTTCCGCAAACATTTACTCAATGGGAGCGTGATGTTGCAACCACACACACAAGTTGACCTGCTGTGAGAAAAAAACGAGTTAGTACATTATAACATGGAAAAGATCATTTTAAAATCAACATGAAAAACCAAAATTCCAAAAGTATAGAACAGAAAAATATTCTTACCAGAGAAAGAAAATGTATAAAGCTAAGCACCCTCCTCCCTGCCCTGTGGTGCAACAGATGTCCCTTTCCGCAAACATCTACTCAATGGGAGCGTGATGTTGCAACCACACACACAAGTTGACCTGCTGTGAGGAAAAAACGAGTTAGTACATTATAACATGGAAAAGGTCGTTTTAAAATGAACATGAAAAACCAAAATTCCAAATGTATAGAACAGAAAAATATTCTTACCAGAGAAACAATATGTATCGAGCTAAGCACCCTCCTCCCTGCCTTGTGGTGCAACAGATGTCCCTTTCCGCAAACATTTACTCAATGGGAGCGTGATGTTGCAACCACACACACAAGTTGACCTGCTGTGAGGAAAAAACGAGTTAGTACATTTCAAACATGAAAAAGGTCATTTTAAAATCAACATGAAAAACCAAAATTCCAAAAGTATTGAACAGAAAAATATTCTTACCAGAGAAAGAAAATGTATCGAGCTAAGCACCCTCCTCCCTGCCCTGTGGTGCAACAGATGTCCCTTTCCGCAAACATTTACTCAATGGGAGCGTGATGTTGCAACCACACACACAAGTTGACCTGCTGTGAGGAAAAAATGAGTTAGTACATTTCAAACATGAAAAAGGTCATTTTAAAATCAACATGAAAAACCAAAATTCCAAAAGTATAGAACAGAAAATTATTCTTACCAGAGAAAGAAAATGTATCGAGCTAAGCACCCTCCTCCCTGCCCTGTGGTGCAACAGATGTCCCTTTCCGCAAACATTTACTCAATGGGAGCGTGATGTTGCAACCACACACACAAGTTGACCTGCTGTGAGGAAAAAATGAGTTAGTACATTTCAAACATGAAAAAGATCATTTTAAAATCAACATGAAAAACCAAAATTCCAAAAGTATAGGACAGAAAAAAGTGCTTACCAGAGAAAGAAAATGTATCAAGCTAAGCACCCTCCTCCCTGCCCTGTGGTGCAACAGATGTCCCTTTCCACAAACATTTACTCAATGGCAGCGTGATGTTGCAACGACACACACAAGTTGACCTGCTGTGAGGAAAAAACGAGTTAGTACATTTCAAACATGAAAAAGGTCATTTTAAAATCAACATGAAAAACCAAAATTCCAAAAGTATAGAACAGAAAAATATTCTTACCAGAGAACGATAATGTATCGAGCTAAGCACCCTCCTGCCTACCCTGTGGTGCAACAGATGTCCCTTTCCGCAAACATTTACTCAATGGGAGCGTGATGTTGCAACCACACACACAAGTTGACCTGCGGTGAGGAAAAAACGAGTTAGTACATTTCAAACATGAGAAAGGTCATTTTAAAATCAACATGAAAAACCAAAATTCCAAAAGTATAGAACAGAAAAATATTCTTACCGGAGAAAGAAAATGTATCGAGCTAAGCATCCTCCTCCCTGCCCTGTGGTGCAACAGATGTCCCTTTCCGCAAACATTTACTCAATGGGAGCGTGATGTTGCAACCACACACACAAGTTGACCTGCTGTGAGGAAAAAACGAGTTAGTACATTTCGATCATGAAAAAGGTCATTTTAAAATCAACATGAAAAACGAAAATTCTAAAAGTATAGAACAGAAAAATATTCTTACCACAGAAAGAAAATGTATCGAGCTAAGCACCCTCCTCCCTGCCCTGTGGTGCAACAGATGTCCCTTTCCGCAAACATTTAGTCAATGGGAGCGTGATGTAGCAACCACACACACAAGTTGACCTGCTGTGAGGAAAAAATGAGTTAGTACATTTCAAACATGAAAAAGGTCATTTTAAAATCAACATGAAAAACCAAAATTCCAAAAGTATAGAACAGAAAAATATTCTTACCCGAGAAAGAAAATGTATCGAGCTAAGCACCCTCCTCCCTGCCCTGTGGTGCAACAGATGTCCCTTTCCGCAAACATTTACTCAATGGGAGCGTGATGTTGCAACCACACACACAAGTTGACCTGCTGTGAGGGAAAAACGAGTTAGTACATTTAAAACATGAAAAAAGGTCATTTTAAAATCAACATTAAAAACCAAAATTCCAAAAGTATAGTACAGAAAAATATTCTTACCAGAAAAAGAAAATGTATCAAGCTAAGCACCCTCCTCCCTGCCCTGTGGTGCAACAGATGTCCCTTTCCGCAAACATTTACTCAATGGGAGCGTGATGTTGCAACCACACACACAAGTTGACCTGCTGTGAGGAAAAAATGAGTTAGTACATTTCGAGCATGAAAAAGGTCATTTTAAAATCAACATGAAAAACCAAAATTCCAAAAGTATAGAACAGAAAAATATTCTTACCAGAGAAAGAAAATGTATCGAGCTAAGCATCCTCCTCCCTGCCCTGTGGTGCAACAGATGTCCCTTTCCGCAAACATTTACTCAATGGGAGCGTGATGTTGCAACCACACACACAAGTTGACCTGCTGTGAGGGAAAAACGAGTTAGTACATTTCAAACATGAAAAAGGGCATTTTAAAATCAACATGAAAAACGAAAATTCTAAAAGTATAGAACAGAAAAATATTCTTACCACAGAAAGAAAATGTATCGTGCTAAGCACCCTCCTCCCTGCCCTGTGGTGCAACAGATGTCCCTTTCCGCAAACATTTACTCAATGGGAGCGTGATGTAGCAACCACACACACAAGTTGACCTGCTGTGAGGAAAAAATGAGTTAGTACATTTCAAACATGAAAAAGGTCATTTTAAAATCAACATGAAAAACCAAAATTCCAAAACTATAGAACAGAAAAATATTCTTACCAGAGAAAGAAAATGTATCGAGCTAAGCACCCTCCTCCCTGCCCTGTGGTGCAACAGATGTCCCTTTCCGCAAACATTTACTCAATGGGAGCGTGATGTTGCAACCACACACACAAGTTGACCTGCTGTGAGGGAAAAACGAGTTAGTACATTTAAAACATGAAAAAAGGTCATTTTAAAATCAACATTAAAAACCAAAATTCCAAAAGTATAGTACAGAAAAATATTCTTACCAGAAAAAGAAAATGTATCAAGCTAAGCTCCCTCCTCCCTCCCTGTGGTGCAACAGATGTCCCTTTCCGCAAACATTTACTCAATGGGAGCGTGATGTTGCAACCACACACACAAGTTGACCTGCTGTGAGAAAAAAACGAGTTAGTACATTATAACATGGAAAAGGTAATTTTAAAATCAACATGAAAAACCAAAATTCCAAAAGTATAGAACAGAAAAATATTCTTACCAGAGAAAGAAAATGTATAAAGCTAAGCACCCTCCTCCCTGCCCTGTGGTGCAACAGATGTCCCTTTCCGCAAACATCTACTCAATGGGAGCGTGATGTTGCAACCACACACACAAGTTGACCTGCTGTGAGGAAAAAACGAGTTAGTACATTATAACATGGAAAAGGTCATTTTAAAATGAACATGAAAAACCAAAATTCCAAAAGTATAGAACAGAAAAATATTCTTACCAGAGAAACAATATGTATCGAGCTAAGCAACCTCCTCCCTGCCTTGTGGTGCAACAGATGTCCCTTTCCGCAAACATTTACTCAATGGGAGCGTGATGTTGCAACCACACACACAAGTTGACCTGCTGTGAGGAAAAAACGAGTTAGTACATTTCAAACATGAAAAAGGTCATTTTAAAATCAACATGAAAAACCAAAATTCGAAAAGTATTGAACAGAAAATTTCTTACCAGAGAAAGAAAATGTATCGAGCTAAGCACCCTCCTCCCTGCCCTGTGGTGCAACAGATGTCCCTTTCCGCAAACATTTACTCAATGGGAGCGTGATGTTGCAGCCACACACACAAGTTGACCTGCTGTGAGGAAAAAATGAGTTAGTACATTTCAAACATGAAAAAGGTCATTTTAAAATCAACATGAAAAACCAAAATTCCAAAAGTAAAGGACAGAAAAAAGTGCTTACCAGAGAAAGAAAATGTATCAAGCTAAGCACCCTCCTCCCTGCCCTGTGGTGCAACAGATGTCCCTTTCCACAAACATTTACTCAATGGGAGCGTGATGTTGCAACCACACACACAAGTTGACCTGCTGTGAGGAAAAAACGAGTTGGTACATTATAACGTGGAATAGGTATTTTAAAATCAACATGAAAAACCAAAATTCCGAAAGTATAGAACAGAAAAATATTCTTACCAGAAAAAGATAATGTATCGAGCTAAGCACCCTCCTCCCTGCCGTGTGGTGCAACAGATGTCCCTTTCCCCAAACATCTACTCAATGGGAGCGTGAAGTTACAACCACACACACAAGTTGACCTGCTGTGAGGAAAAAACGAGTTAGTACATTTCAAACATGAAAAAGGTGATTATAAAATCAACATGAAAAACCAAAATTCCAAAAGTAAAGAACAGAAAATTATTCTTACCAGAGAAAGAAAATGTATCAAGCTAAGCACCCTCCTCCCTGCCCTGTGGTGCAACAGATGTCCCTTTCCGCAAACATTTACTCAATGGGAGCGTGATGTTGCAACCACACACACAAGTTGACCTGCTGTGAGGAAAAAACGAGTTAGTACATTTCGAGCATGAAAAAGGTCATTTTAAAATCAACATGAAAAACCAAAATTCCAAAAGTATAGAACAGAAAAATATTCTTACCAGAGAAAGAAAATGTATCGAGCTAAGCACCCTCCTCCCTGCCCTGTGGTGCAACAGATGTCCCTTTCCGCAAACATTTACTCAATGGGAGCGTGATGTGGCAACCACACACACAAGTTGACCTGCTGTGAGGAAAAAATGAGTTAGTACATTTCAAACATGAAAAAGGTCATTTTAAAATCAACATGAAAAACCAAAATTCCAAAACTATAGAACAGAAAAATATTCTTACCAGAGAAAGAAAATGTATCGAGCTAAGCACCCTCCTCCCTGCCCTGTGGTGCAACAGATGTCCCTTTCCGCAAACATTTACTCAATGGGAGCGTGATGTTGCAACCACACACACAAGTTGACCTGCTGTGAGGGAAAAACGAGTTAGTACATTTAAAACATGAAAAAGGTCATTTTAAAATCAACATTAAAAACCAAAATTCCAAAAGTATAGAACAGTAAAATATTCTTACCAGAGAAAGAAAATGTATCAAGCTAAGCACCCTCCTCCCTGCCTGTGGTGCAACAGATGTCCCTTTCCGCAAACATTTACTCAATGGGAGCGTGATGTTGCAACCACACACACAAGTTGACCTGCTGTGAGGAAAAAACGAGTTAGTACATTTCAAACATGAAAAAGGTCATTTTAAAATCAACTTGAAAAACCAAAATTCCAAAAGTATTGAACAGAAAAATATTCTTACCAGAGAAAGAAAATGTATCGAGCTAAGCACCCTCCTCCCTGCCCTGTGGTGCAACAGATGTCCCTTTCCGCAAACATTTACTCAATGGGAGCGTGATGTTGCAACCACACACACAAGTTGACCTGCTGTGAGGAAAAAACGAGTTGGTACATTATAACATGGAATAGGTATTTTAAAATCAACATGAAAAACCAAAATTCCAAAAGTATAGAACAGAAAAATATTCTTACCAGAAAAAGATAATGTATCGAGCTAAGCACCCTCCTCCCTGCCCTGTGGTGCAACAGATGTCCCTTTCCCCAAACATCTAGTCGATGGGAGCGTGATGTTGCAACCACAAACACAAGTTGACCTGCTGTGAGCAAAAAACGAGTTGGTACATTATAACATGGAAAAGGTATTTTAAAATTAACATGAAAAACCAAAATTCCAAAAGTATAGAGCAGAAAAATATTCTTACCAGATAAAGAAACTATATCGAGCTAAGCACCCTCCTCCCTGCCCTGTGGTGCAACAGATGTCCCTTTCCACAAACATTTACTCAATGGGAGCGTGATGTTGCAACCACACACACAAGTTGACCTGCAGTGAGGAAAAAACGAGTTAGTACATTTCAAACATGAAAAAGGTCATTTTAAAATCGACATGAAAAACCAAAATTCCAAAAGTAAAGAACAGAAAAATATTCTTACCAGAGAAACAAAATGTATCGAGCTAAGCACCCTCCTCCCTGCCCTGTGGTGCAACAGATGTCCCTTTCCGCAAACATTTACTCAATGGGAGCGTGATGTTGCAACCACACACACAAGTTGACCTGCAGTGAGGAAAAAACGAGTTAGTACATTTCAAACATGAAAAAGGTCATTTTAAAATCAACATGAAAAACCAAAATTCCAAAAGTAAAGAACAGAAAAATATTCTTACCAGAGAAACAAAATGTATCGAGCTAAGCACCCTCCTCCCTGCCCTGTGGTGCAACAGATGTCCCTTTCCGCAAACATTTACCCAATGGGAGCGTGATGTTGCAACCACACACACAAGTTGACCTGCCGTGAGGAAAAAATGAGTTAGTACATTTCAAACATGAAAAAGGTCATTTTAAAATCAACATGAAAATCCAAAATTCCAAAAGTAAAGAACAGAAAAATATTCTTACCAGAGAAAGACAATGTATCAGGCTAAGCACCATTCTCCCTGCCCTGTGGTTCAACAGATGTCCCTTTCCGAAAACATTTACTCAATGGGAGCGTGATGTGGCAACCACACACACAAGTTGACCTGCTGTGAGGAAAAAATGAGTTAGTACATTTCAAACATGAAAAAGGTCATTTTAAAATCAACATGAAAAACCAAAATTCCAAAACTATAGAACAGAAAAATATTCTTACCAGAGAAAGAAAATGTATCGAGCTAAGCACCCTCCTCCCTGCCCTGTGGTGCAACAGATGTCCCTTTCCGCAAACATTTACTCAATGGGAGCGTGATGTTGCAACCACACACACAAGTTGACCTGCAGTGAGGAAAAAACGAGTTAGTACATTTCAAACATGAAAAAGGTCATTTTAAAATCAACATGAAAAACCAAAATTCCAAAAGTAAAGAACAGAAAAATATTCTTACCAGAGAAACAAAATGTATCGAGCTAAGCACCCTCCTCCCTGCCCTGTGGTGCAACAGATGTCCCTTTCCGCAAACATTTACCCAATGGGAGCGTGATGTTGCAACCACACACACAAGTTGACCTGCCGTGAGGAAAAAATGAGTTAGTACATTTCAAACATGAAAAAGGTCATTTTAAAATCAACATGAAAATCCAAAATTCCAAAAGTAAAGAACAGAAAAATATTCTTACCAGAGAAAGAAAATGTATCGAGCTAAGCACCCTCCTCCCTGCCCTGTGGTGCAACAGATGTCCCTTTCCGCAAACATTTACTCAATGGGAGCGTGATGTTGCAACCACACACACAAGTTGACCTGCTGTGAGGGAAAAACGAGTTAGTACATTTAAAACATGAAAAAAGGTCATTTTAAAATCAACATTAAAAACCAAAATTCCAAAAGTATAGTACAGAAAAATATTCTTACCAGAAAAAGAAAATGTATCAAGCTAAGCTCCCTCCTCCCTCCCTGTGGTGCAACAGATGTCCCTTTCCGCAAACATTTACTCAATGGGAGCGTGATGTTGCAACCACACACACAAGTTGACCTGCTGTGAGAAAAAAACGAGTTAGTACATTATAACATGGAAAAGGTAATTTTAAAATCAACATGAAAAACCAAAATTCCAAAAGTATAGAACAGAAAAATATTCTTACCAGAGAAAGAAAATGTATAAAGCTAAGCACCCTCCTCCCTGCCCTGTGGTGCAACAGATGTCCCTTTCCGCAAACATCTACTCAATGGGAGCGTGATGTTGCAACCACACACACAAGTTGACCTGCTGTGAGGAAAAAACGAGTTAGTACATTATAACATGGAAAAGGTCATTTTAAAATGAACATGAAAAACCAAAATTCCAAAAGTATAGAACAGAAAAATATTCTTACCAGAGAAACAATATGTATCGAGCTAAGCAACCTCCTCCCTGCCTTGTGGTGCAACAGATGTCCCTTTCCGCAAACATTTACTCAATGGGAGCGTGATGTTGCAACCACACACACAAGTTGACCTGCTGTGAGGAAAAAACGAGTTAGTACATTTCAAACATGAAAAAGGTCATTTTAAAATCAACATGAAAAACCAAAATTCGAAAAGTATTGAACAGAAAATTTCTTACCAGAGAAAGAAAATGTATCGAGCTAAGCACCCTCCTCCCTGCCCTGTGGTGCAACAGATGTCCCTTTCCGCAAACATTTACTCAATGGGAGCGTGATGTTGCAGCCACACACACAAGTTGACCTGCTGTGAGGAAAAAATGAGTTAGTACATTTCAAACATGAAAAAGGTCATTTTAAAATCAACATGAAAAACCAAAATTCCAAAAGTAAAGGACAGAAAAAAGTGCTTACCAGAGAAAGAAAATGTATCAAGCTAAGCACCCTCCTCCCTGCCCTGTGGTGCAACAGATGTCCCTTTCCACAAACATTTACTCAATGGGAGCGTGATGTTGCAACCACACACACAAGTTGACCTGCTGTGAGGAAAAAACGAGTTGGTACATTATAACGTGGAATAGGTATTTTAAAATCAACATGAAAAACCAAAATTCCGAAAGTATAGAACAGAAAAATATTCTTACCAGAAAAAGATAATGTATCGAGCTAAGCACCCTCCTCCCTGCCGTGTGGTGCAACAGATGTCCCTTTCCCCAAACATCTACTCAATGGGAGCGTGAAGTTGCAACCACACACACAAGTTGACCTGCTGTGAGGAAAAAACGAGTTAGTACATTTCAAACATGAAAAAGGTGATTATAAAATCAACATGAAAAACCAAAATTCCAAAAGTAAAGAACAGAAAATTATTCTTACCAGAGAAAGAAAATGTATCAAGCTAAGCACCCTCCTCCCTGCCCTGTGGTGCAACAGATGTCCCTTTCCGCAAACATTTACTCAATGGGAGCGTGATGTTGCAACCACACACACAAGTTGACCTGCTGTGAGGAAAAAACGAGTTAGTACATTTCGAGCATGAAAAAGGTCATTTTAAAATCAACATGAAAAACCAAAATTCCAAAAGTATAGAACAGAAAAATATTCTTACCAGAGAAAGAAAATGTATCGAGCTAAGCACCCTCCTCCCTGCCCTGTGGTGCAACAGATGTCCCTTTCCGCAAACATTTACTCAATGGGAGCGTGATGTGGCAACCACACACACAAGTTGACCTGCTGTGAGGAAAAAATGAGTTAGTACATTTCAAACATGAAAAAGGTCATTTTAAAATCAACATGAAAAACCAAAATTCCAAAACTATAGAACAGAAAAATATTCTTACCAGAGAAAGAAAATGTATCGAGCTAAGCACCCTCCTCCCTGCCCTGTGGTGCAACAGATGTCCCTTTCCGCAAACATTTACTCAATGGGAGCGTGATGTTGCAACCACACACACAAGTTGACCTGCTGTGAGGGAAAAACGAGTTAGTACATTTAAAACATGAAAAAGGTCATTTTAAAATCAACATTAAAAACCAAAATTCCAAAAGTATAGAACAGTAAAATATTCTTACCAGAGAAAGAAAATGTATCAAGCTAAGCACCCTCCTCCCTGCCTGTGGTGCAACAGATGTCCCTTTCCGCAAACATTTACTCAATGGGAGCGTGATGTTGCAACCACACACACAAGTTGACCTGCTGTGAGGAAAAAACGAGTTAGTACATTTCAAACATGAAAAAGGTCATTTTAAAATCAACTTGAAAAACCAAAATTCCAAAAGTATTGAACAGAAAAATATTCTTACCAGAGAAAGAAAATGTATCGAGCTAAGCACCCTCCTCCCTGCCCTGTGGTGCAACAGATGTCCCTTTCCGCAAACATTTACTCAATGGGAGCGTGATGTTGCAACCACACACACAAGTTGACCTGCTGTGAGGAAAAAACGAGTTGGTACATTATAACATGGAATAGGTATTTTAAAATCAACATGAAAAACCAAAATTCCAAAAGTATAGAACAGAAAAATATTCTTACCAGAAAAAGATAATGTATCGAGCTAAGCACCCTCCTCCCTGCCCTGTGGTGCAACAGATGTCCCTTTCCCCAAACATCTAGTCGATGGGAGCGTGATGTTGCAACCACAAACACAAGTTGACCTGCTGTGAGCAAAAAACGAGTTGGTACATTATAACATGGAAAAGGTATTTTAAAATTAACATGAAAAACCAAAATTCCAAAAGTATAGAGCAGAAAAATATTCTTACCAGATAAAGAAACTATATCGAGCTAAGCACCCTCCTCCCTGCCCTGTGGTGCAACAGATGTCCCTTTCCACAAACATTTACTCAATGGGAGCGTGATGTTGCAACCACACACACAAGTTGACCTGCAGTGAGGAAAAAACGAGTTAGTACATTTCAAACATGAAAAAGGTCATTTTAAAATCGACATGAAAAACCAAAATTCCAAAAGTAAAGAACAGAAAAATATTCTTACCAGAGAAACAAAATGTATCGAGCTAAGCACCCTCCTCCCTGCCCTGTGGTGCAACAGATGTCCCTTTCCGCAAACATTTACTCAATGGGAGCGTGATGTTGCAACCACACACACAAGTTGACCTGCAGTGAGGAAAAAACGAGTTAGTACATTTCAAACATGAAAAAGGTCATTTTAAAATCAACATGAAAAACCAAAATTCCAAAAGTAAAGAACAGAAAAATATTCTTACCAGAGAAACAAAATGTATCGAGCTAAGCACCCTCCTCCCTGCCCTGTGGTGCAACAGATGTCCCTTTCCGCAAACATTTACCCAATGGGAGCGTGATGTTGCAACCACACACACAAGTTGACCTGCCGTGAGGAAAAAATGAGTTAGTACATTTCAAACATGAAAAAGGTCATTTTAAAATCAACATGAAAATCCAAAATTCCAAAAGTAAAGAACAGAAAAATATTCTTACCAGAGAAAGACAATGTATCAGGCTAAGCACCATTCTCCCTGCCCTGTGGTTCAACAGATGTCCCTTTCCGAAAACATTTACTCAATGGGAGCGTGATGTTGCAACCACACACACAAGTTGACCTGCTGTGAGGAAAAAACGAGTTAGTACATTTCGAGCATGAAAAAGGTCATTTTAAAATCAACATGAAAAACCAAAATTCCAAAAGTATAGAACAGAAAAATATTCTTACCAGAGAAAGAAAATGTATCGAGCTAAGCACCCTCCTCCCTGCCCTGTGGTGCAACAGATGTCCCTTTCCGCAAACATTTACACAATGGGAGCGTGATGTTGCAACCACACACACAAGTTGACCTGCTGTGAGGGAAAAAAGGGTTAGTACATTTCAAACATGAAAAAGGGCATTTTAAAATCAACATGAAAAACCAAAATTCCAAAAGTATAGACAGAAAAATATTCTTACCAGAGAAAGAAAATGTAACGAGCTAAGCACCCTCCTCCCTGCCCTGTGGTGCAACAGATGTCCCTTTCCGCAAACATTTACGCAATGGGATCGTGATGTTGCAACCACACACACAAGTTGACCTGCTGTGAGGAAAAAACGAGTTAGTACATTATAACATTTAAAAGGTCATTTTAAAATGAACATGAAAAACCAAAATTCCAAAAGTATAGAACAGAAAAATATTCTTACCAGAGAAAGAAAATGTATCGAGCTAAGCACCCTCCTCCCTGCCCTGTGGTGCAACAGATGTCCCTCTCCGCAAACATCTACTCAATGGGAGCGTGATGTTGCAACCACACACACAAGTTGACCTGCAGTGAGGAAAAAACGAGTTAGTACATTATAACATGGAAAAGGTCATTTTAAAATCAACATGAAAAACCAAAATTCCAAAAGTATAGAACAGAAAAATATTCTTACCAGAGAAAGAAAATGTATCGAGCTAAGCACCCTCCACCCTGCCCTGTGGTGCAACAGATGTCCCTTTCCGCAAACATTTACTCAATGGGAGCGTGATGTTGCAACCACACACACAAGTTGACCTGCTGTGAGGGAAAAACGAGTTAGTACATTTAAAACATGAAAAAGGTCATTTTAAAATCAACATTAAAAACCAAAATTCCAAAAGTATAGAACAGTAAAATATTCTTACCAGAGAAAGAAAATGTATCAAGCTAAGCACCCTCCTCCCTGCCTGTGGTGCAACAGATGTCCCTTTCCGCAAACATTTACTCAATGGGAGCGTGATGTTGCAACCACACACACAAGTTGACCTGCTGTGAGGAAAAAACGAGTTAGTACATTTCGAGCATGAAAAAGGTCATTTTAAAATCAACATGAAAAACCAAAATTCCAAAAGTATAGAACAGAAAAATATTCTTACCAGAGAAAGAAAATGTATCGAGCTAAGCACCCTCCTCCCTGCCCTGTGGTGCAACAGATGTCCCTTTCCGCAAACATTTACTCAATGGGAGCGTGATGTGGCAACCACACACACAAGTTGACCTGCTGTGAGGAAAAAATGAGTTAGTACATTTCAAACATGAAAAAGGTCATTTTAAAATCAACATGAAAAACCAAAATTCCAAAACTATAGAACAGAAAAATATTCTTACCAGAGAAAGAAAATGTATCGAGCTAAGCACCCTCCTCCCTGCCCTGTGGTGCAACAGATGTCCCTTTCCGCAAACATTTACTCAATGGGAGCGTGATGTTGCAACCACACACACAAGTTGACCTGCTGTGAGGGAAAAACGAGTTAGTACATTTAAAACATGAAAAAGGTCATTTTAAAATCAACATTAAAAACCAAAATTCCAAAAGTATAGAACAGTAAAATATTCTTACCAGAGAAAGAAAATGTATCAAGCTAAGCACCCTCCTCCCTGCCTGTGGTGCAACAGATGTCCCTTTCCGCAAACATTTACTCAATGGGAGCGTGATGTTGCAACCACACACACAAGTTGACCTGCTGTGAGGAAAAAACGAGTTAGTACATTTCAAACATGAAAAAGGTCATTTTAAAATCAACTTGAAAAACCAAAATTCCAAAAGTATTGAACAGAAAAATATTCTTACCAGAGAAAGAAAATGTATCGAGCTAAGCACCCTCCTCCCTGCCCTGTGGTGCAACAGATGTCCCTTTCCGCAAACATTTACTCAATGGGAGCGTGATGTTGCAACCACACACACAAGTTGACCTGCTGTGAGGAAAAAACGAGTTGGTACATTATAACATGGAATAGGTATTTTAAAATCAACATGAAAAACCAAAATTCCAAAAGTATAGAACAGAAAAATATTCTTACCAGAAAAAGATAATGTATCGAGCTAAGCACCCTCCTCCCTGCCCTGTGGTGCAACAGATGTCCCTTTCCCCAAACATCTAGTCGATGGGAGCGTGATGTTGCAACCACAAACACAAGTTGACCTGCTGTGAGCAAAAAACGAGTTGGTACATTATAACATGGAAAAGGTATTTTAAAATTAACATGAAAAACCAAAATTCCAAAAGTATAGAGCAGAAAAATATTCTTACCAGATAAAGAAACTATATCGAGCTAAGCACCCTCCTCCCTGCCCTGTGGTGCAACAGATGTCCCTTTCCACAAACATTTACTCAATGGGAGCGTGATGTTGCAACCACACACACAAGTTGACCTGCAGTGAGGAAAAAACGAGTTAGTACATTTCAAACATGAAAAAGGTCATTTTAAAATCGACATGAAAAACCAAAATTCCAAAAGTAAAGAACAGAAAAATATTCTTACCAGAGAAACAAAATGTATCGAGCTAAGCACCCTCCTCCCTGCCCTGTGGTGCAACAGATGTCCCTTTCCGCAAACATTTACTCAATGGGAGCGTGATGTTGCAACCACACACACAAGTTGACCTGCAGTGAGGAAAAAACGAGTTAGTACATTTCAAACATGAAAAAGGTCATTTTAAAATCGACATGAAAAACCAAAATTCCAAAAGTAAAGAACAGAAAAATATTCTTACCAGAGAAACAAAATGTATCGAGCTAAGCACCCTCCTCCCTGCCCTGTGGTGCAACAGATGTCCCTTTCCGCAAACATTTACTCAATGGGAGCGTGATGTTGCAACCACACACACAAGTTGACCTGCCGTGAGGAAAAAATGAGTTAGTACATTTCAAACATGAAAAAGGTCATTTTAAAATCAACATGAAAATCCAAAATTCCAAAAGTAAAGAACAGAAAAATATTCTTACCAGAGAAAGACAATGTATCAGGCTAAGCACCATTCTCCCTGCCCTGTGGTTCAACAGATGTCCCTTTCCGAAAACATTTACTCAATGGGAGCGTGATGTTGCAACCACACACACAAGTTGACCTGCCGTGAGGAAAAAATGAGTTAGTACATTTCAAACATGAAAAAGGTCATTTTAAAATCAACATGAAAATCCAAAATTCCAAAAGTAAAGAACAGAAAAATATTCTTACCAGAGAAAGACAATGTATCAGGCTAAGCACCATTCTCCCTGCCCTGTGGTTCAACAGATGTCCCTTTCCGAAAACATTTACTCAATGGGAGCGTGATGTTGCAACCACACACACAAGTTGACCTGCTGTGAGGAAAAAACGAGTTAGTACATTTCGAGCATGAAAAAGGTCATTTTAAAATCAACATGAAAAACCAAAATTCCAAAAGTATAGAACAGAAAAATATTCTTACCAGAGAAAGAAAATGTATCGAGCTAAGCACCCTCCTCCCTGCCCTGTGGTGCAACAGATGTCCCTTTCCGCAAACATTTACACAATGGGAGCGTGATGTAGCAACCACACACACAAGTTGACCTGCTGTGAGGGAAAAAAGGGTTAGTACATTTCAAACATGAAAAAGGGCATTTTAAAATCAACATGAAAAACCAAAATTCCAAAAGTATAGACAGAAAAATATTCTTACCAGAGAAAGAAAATGTAACGAGCTAAGCACCCTCCTCCCTGCCCTGTGGTGCAACAGATGTCCCTTTCCGCAAACATTTACGCAATGGGATCGTGATGTTGCAACCACACACACAAGTTGACCTGCTGTGAGGAAAAAACGAGTTAGTACATTATAACATTTAAAAGGTCATTTTAAAATGAACATGAAAAACCAAAATTCCAAAAGTATAGAACAGAAAAATATTCTTACCAGAGAAAGAAAATGTATCGAGCTAAGCACCCTCCTCCCTGCCCTGTGGTGCAACAGATGTCCCTCTCCGCAAACATCTACTCAATGGGAGCGTGATGTTGCAACCACACACACAAGTTGACCTGCAGTGAGGAAAAAACGAGTTAGTACATTATAACATGGAAAAGGTCATTTTAAAATCAACATGAAAAACCAAAATTCCAAAAGTATAGAACAGAAAAATATTCTTACCAGAGAAAGAAAATGTATCGAGCTAAGCACCCTCCACCCTGCCCTGTGGTGCAACAGATGTCCCTTTCCGCAAACATTTACTCAATGGGAGCGTGATGTTGCAACCACACACATAAGTTGACCTGCTGTGAGAAAAAAATGAGTTAGTACATTATAACATGGAAAAGGTCATTTTAAAATCAACATGAAAAACCAAAATTCCAAAAGTATAGAACAGAAAAATATTCTTACCAGAGAAAGAAAATGTATCGAGCTAAGCACCCTCCTCCCTGCCCTGTGGTGCAACAGATGTCCCTTTCCGCAAACATCTACTCAATGGGAGCGTGATGTTGCAACCACACACACAAGTTGACCTGCTGTGAGGAAAAAACGAGTTAGTACATTATAACATGGAAAAGGTCATTTTAAAATGAACATGAAAAACCAAAATTCCAAAAGTATAGATCAGAAAAATATTCTTACCAGAGAAACAAAATGTATCGAGCTAAGCATCCCTCCTCCCTGCCTTGTGGTGCAACAAATGTCCCTTTCCGCAAACATTTACTCAATGGGAGCGTGATGTTGCAACCACGCACACATGTTGACCTGCTGTGAGGAAAAAACGAGTTAGTACATTTCAAACATGTTAAAGGTCATTTTAAAATCAACATGAAAAACCAAATTTCCAAAAGTATTGAACAGAAAAATATTCTTACCAGAGAAAGAAAATGTATCGAGCTAAGCACCCTCCTCCCTGCCCTGTGGTGCAACAGATGTCCCTTTCCGCAAACATTTACTCAATGGGAGCGTGATGTTGCAACCACACACACAAGTTGACCTGCTGTGAGGAAAAAACGAGTTGGTACATTATAACATGGAATAGGTATTTTAAAATCAACATGAAAAACCAAAATTCCAAAAGTATAGAACAGAAAAATATTCTTACCAGAAAAAGATAATGTATCGAGCTAAGCACCCTCCTCCCTGCCCTGTGGTGCAACAGATGTCCCTTTCCCCAAACATCTAGTCGATGGGAGCGTGATGTTGCAACCACAAACACAAGTTGACCTGCTGTGAGCAAAAAACGAGTTGGTACATTATAACATGGAAAAGGTATTTTAAAATTAACATGAAAAACCAAAATTCCAAAAGTATAGAGCAGAAAAATATTCTTACCAGATAAAGAAAATATATCGAGCTAAGCACCCTCCTCCCTGCCCTGTGGTGCAACAGATGTCCCTTTCCACAAACATTTACTCAATGGGAGCGTGATGTTGCAACCACACACACAAGTTGACCTGCAGTGAGGAAAAAACGAGTTAGTACATTTCAAACATGAAAAAGGTCATTTTAAAATCGACATGAAAAACCAAAATTCCAAAAGTAAAGAACAGAAAAATATTCTTACCAGAGAAACAAAATGTATCGAGCTAAGCACCCTCCTCCCTGCCCTGTGGTGCAACAGATGTCCCTTTCCGCAAACATTTACTCAATGGGAGCGTGATGTTGCAACCACACACACAAGTTGACCTGCAGTGAGGAAAAAACGAGTTAGTACATTTCAAACATGAAAAAGGTCATTTTAAAATCGACATGAAAAACCAAAATTCCAAAAGTAAAGAACAGAAAAATATTCTTACCAGAGAAACAAAATGTATCGAGCTAAGCACCCTCCTCCCTGCCCTGTGGTGCAACAGATGTCCGTTTCCGCAAACATTTACTCAATGGGAGCGTGATGTTGCAACCACACACACAAGTTGACCTGCCGTGAGGAAAAAATGAGTTAGTACATTTCAAACATGAAAAAGGTCATTTTAAAATCAACATGAAAAACCAAAATTCCAAAAGTAAAGAACAGAAAAATATTCTTACCAGAGAAAGACAATGTATCAGGCTAAGCACCATTCTCCCTGCCCTGTGGTTCAACAGATGTCCCTTTCCGAAAACATTTACTCAATGGGAGCGTGATGTTGCAACCACACACACAAGTTGACCTGCTGTGAGGAAAAAACGAGTTAGTACATTTCGAGCATGAAAAAGGTCATTTTAAAATCAACATGAAAAACCAAAATTCCAAAAGTATAGAACAGAAAAATATTCTTACCAGAGAAAGAAAATGTATCGAGCTAAGCACCCTCCTCCCTGCCCTGTGGTGCAACAGATGTCCCTTTCCGCAAACATTTACACAATGGGAGCGTGATGTTGCAACCACACACACAAGTTGACCTGCTGTGAGGGAAAAAAGGGTTAGTACATTTCAAACATGAAAAAGGGCATTTTAAAATCAACATGAAAAACCAAAATTCCAAAAGTATAGAACAGAAAAATATTCTTACCAGAGAAAGAAAATGTAACGAGCTAAGCACCCTCCTCCCTGCCCTGTGGTGCAACAGATGTCCCTTTCCGCAAACATTTACTCATTGGGATCGTGATGTTGCAACCACACACACAAGTTGACCTGCTGTGAGGAAAAAACGAGTTAGTACATTATAACATTTAAAAGGTCATTTTAAAATGAACATGAAAAACCAAAATTCCAAAAGTATAGAACAGAAAAATATTCTTACCAGAGAAAGAAAATGTATCGAGCTAAGCACCCGCCTCCCTGCCCTGTGGTGCAACAGATGTCCCTCTCCGCAAACATCTACTCAATGGGAGCGTGATGTTGCAACCACACACACAAGTTGACCTGCTGTGAGGAAAAAACGAGTTAGTACATTATAACATGGAAAAGGTCATTTTAAAATCAACATGAAAAACCAAAATTCCAAAAGTATAGAACAGAAAAATATTCTTACCAGAGAAAGAAAATGTATCGAGCTAAGCACCCTCCACCCTGCCCTGTGGTGCAACAGATGTCCCTTTCCGCAAACATTTACTCAATGGGAGCGTGATGTTGCAACCACACACATAAGTTGACCTGCTGTGAGAAAAAAATGAGTTAGTACATTATAACATGGAAAAGGTCATTTTAAAATCAACATGAAAAACCAAAATTCCAAAAGTATAGAACAGAAAAATATTCTTACCAGAGAAAGAAAATGTATCGAGCTAAGCACCCTCCTCCCTGCCCTGTGGTGCAACAGATGTCCCTTTCCGCAAACATCTACTCAATGGGAGCGTGATGTTGCAACCACACACACAAGTTGACCTGCTGTGAGGAAAAAACGAGTTAGTACATTATAACATGGAAAAGGTCATTTTAAAATGAACATGAAAAACCAAAATTCCAAAAGTATAGAACAGAAAAATATTCTTACCAGAGAAACAAAATGTATCGAGCTAAGCATCCCTCCTCCCTGCCTTGTGGTGCAACAAATGTCCCTTTCCGCAAACATTTACTCAATGGGAGCGTGATGTTGCAACCACACACACATGTTGACCTGCTGTGAGGAAAAAACGAGTTAGTACATTTCAAACATGAAAAAGGTCATTTTAAAATCAACATGAAAAACCAAAATTCCAAAAGTATTGAACAGAAAAATATTCTTACCAGAGAAAGAAAATGTATCGAGCTAAGCACCCTCCTCCCTGCCCTGTGGTGCAACAGATGTCCCTTTCCGCAAACATTTACTCAATGGGAGCGTGATGTTGCAACCACACACACAAGTTGACCTGCTGTGAGGAAAAAATGAGTTAGTACATTTCAAACATGAAAAAGGTCATTTTAAAATCAACATGAAAAACCAAAATTCCAAAAGTATAGAACAGAAAAATATTCTTACCAGAGAAAGAAAATGTATCGAGCTAAGCACCCTCCTCCCTGTCCTGTGGTGCAGCAGATGTCCCTTTCCGCAAACATTTACTCAATGGGAGCGTGATGTTGCAACCACACACACAAGTTGACCTGCTGTGAGCAAAAAACGAGTTGGTACATTATAACATGGAAAAGGTATTTTAAAATTAACATGAAAAACCAAAATTCCAAAAGTATAGAGCAGAAAAATATTATTACCAGATAAAGAAAATGTATCGAGCTAAGCACCCTCCTCCCTGCCCTGTGGTGCAACAGATGTCCCTTTCCGCAAACATTTACTCAATGGGATCGTGATCTTGCAACCACACACACAAGTTGACCTGCTGTGAGGAAAAAACGAGTTAGTACATTTCAAATATGAAAAAGGCCATATTAAAATCAACATGAAAAACCAAAATTCCAAAAGTAAAGAACAGAAAAATATTCTTACCAGAGAAACAAAATGTATCGAGCTAAGCACCCTCCTCCCTGCCCTGTGGTGCAACAGATGTCCCTTTCCGCAAACATTTACTCAATGGGAGCGTGATGTTGCAACCACACACACAAGTTGACCTGCCGTGAGGAAAAAATGAGTTAGTACATTTCAAACATGAAAAAGGTCATTTTAAAATCAACATGAAAAACCAAAATTCCAAAAGTAAAGAACAGAAAAATATTCTTACCAGAGAAAGACAATGTATCAGGCTAAGCACCCTCCTCTCTGCCCTGTGGTGCAACAGATGTCCCTTTCCGAAAACATTTACTCAATGGGAGCGTGATGTTGCAACCACACACACAAGATGACCTGTTGTGAGGAAAAAACGAATTGGTACATTATAACATGGAAAAGGTATTTTAAAATCACCAGGACAAACCAAAATTCCAAACGTATAGAACCGAAAAATATTCTTACCAGATAAAGAAAATGTATCGAGCTAAGCACCCTCCTCCCTGCCCTGTGGTGCAACAGATGTCCCTTTCCGCAAACATTTACTCAATGGGAGCGTGATGTTGCAACCACACACACAAGTTGACCTGCCGTGAGAAAAAAATGAGTTAGTACATTTCAAACATGAAAAAGGTCATTTTAAAATCAACATGAAAAACCAAAATTCCAAAAGTAAAGAACAGAAAAATATTCTTACCAGAGAAAGACAATGTATCAAGCTAAGCACCCTCCTCCCTGCCCTGTGGTGCAACAGATGTCCCTTTCCACAAACATTTACTCAATGGGAGCGTGATGTTGCAACCACACACACAAGTTGACCTGCAGTGAGGAAAAAACGAGTTAGTACATTTCGAGCATGAAAAAGGTCATTTTAAAATCAACATGAAAAACCAAAATTCCAAAAGTATAGAACAGAAAAATATTCTTACCAGAGAAAGAAAATGTATCGAGCTAAGCACCCTCCTCCCTGCCCTGTGGTGCAACAGATGTCCCTTTCCGCAAACATTTACACAATGGGAGCGTGATGTTGCAACCACACACACAAGTTGACCTGCTGTGAGGGAAAAAAGAGTTAGTACATTTCAAACATGAAAAAGGTCATTTTAAAATCAACATGAAAAACCAAAATTCCAAAAGTATAGAACAGAAAAATATTCTTACCAGAGAAAGAAAATGTAATGAGCTAAGCACCCTCCTCCCTGCCCTGTGGTGCAACAGATGTCCCTTTCCGCAAACATTTACTCAATGGGATCGTGATGTTGCAACCACACACACAAGTTGACCTGCTGTGAGGAAAAAACGAGTTAGTACATTATAAGATTTAAAAGGTCATTTTAAAATGAACATGAAAAACCAAAATTCCAAAAGTATAGAACAGAAAAATATTCTTACCAGAGAAAGAAAATGTATCGAGCTAAGCACCCTCCTCCCTGCCCTGTGGTGCAACAGATGTCCCTCTCCGCAAACATCTACTCAATGGGAGCGTGATGTTGCAACCACACACACAAGTTGACCTGCTGTGAGGAAAAAACGAGTTAGTACATTATAACATGGAAAAGGTCATTTTAAAATCAACATGAAAAACCAAAATTCCAAAAGTATAGAACAGAAAAATATTCTTACCAGAGAAAGAAAATGTATCGAGCTAAGCACCCTCCTCCCTGCCCTGTGGTGCAACAGATGTCCCTTTCCGCAAACATTTACTCAATGGGAGCGTGATGTTGCAACCACACACATAAGTTGACCTGCTGTGAGAAAAAAACGAGGTAGTACATTATAACATGGAAAAGGTCATTTTAAAATCAACATGAAAAACCAAAATTTCAAAAGTATAGAACAGAAAAATATTCTTACCAGAGAAAGAAAATGTATCGAGCTAAGCACCCTCCTCCCTGCCCTGTGGTGCAACAGATGTCCCTTTCCGCAAACATCTACTCAATGGGAGCGTGATGTTGCAACCACACACACAAGTTGACCTGCTGTGAGGAAAAAACGAGTTAGTACATTATATCATTGAAAAGGTCATTTTAAAATGAACATGAAAAACCAAAATTCCAAAAGTATAGAACAGAAAAATATTCTTACCAGAGAAACAAAATGTATCGAGCTAAGCACCCTCCTCCCTGCCCTGTGGTGCAACAGATGTCCCTTTCCGCAAACATTTACTCAATGGGAGCATGATGTTGCAACCACACACACAAGTTGACCTGCTGTGAGGAAAAAATGAGTTAGTACATTTCAAACATGAAAAAGGTCATTTTAAAATCAACATGAAAAACCAAAATTCCAAAAGTATAGAACAGAAAAATATTCTTACCAGAGAAAGAAAATGTATCGAGCTAAGCACCCTCCTCCCTGCCCTGTGGTGCAACAGATGTCCCTTTCCGCAAACATTTACTCAAAGGGAGCGTGATGTTGCAACCACACACACAAGTTGACCTGCTGTGAGCAAAAAACGAGTTGATACATTATAACATGGAAAAGGTATTTTAAAATTAACATGAAAAACCAAAATTCCAAAAGTATAGAGCAGAAAAATATTATTACCAGATAAAGAAAATGTATCGAGCTAAGCACCCTCCTCCCTGCCCTGTGGTGCAACAGATGTCCCTTTCCGCAAACATTTACTCAATGGGAGCGTGATGTTGCAACCACACACACAAGTTGACCTGCTGTGAGGAAAAAACGAGTTAGTACATTTCAAACATGAAAAAGGCCATTTTAAAATCGACATGAAAAACCAAAATTCCAAAAGTAAAGAACAGAAAAATATTCTTACCAGAGAAACAAAATGTATCGAGCTAAGCACCCTCCTCTCTGCCCTGTGGTGCAACAGATGTCCCTTTCCGAAAACATTTACTCAATGGGAGCGTGATGTTGCAACCACACACACAAGTTGACCTGCCGTGAGGAAAAAATGAGTTAGTACATTTCAAACATGAAAAAGGTCATTTTAAAATCAACATGAAAAACCAAAATTCCAAAACTAAAGAACAGAAAAATATTCTTACCAGAGAAAGACAATGTATCAAGCTAAGCACCCTCCTCCCTGCCCTGTGGTGCAACAGATGTCCCTTTCCGCAAACATTTACTCAATGGGAGCGTGATGTTGCAACCACACACACAAGTTGACCTGCTGTGAGGAAAAAACGAGTTAGTACATTTCGAGCATGAAAAAGGTCATTTTAAAATCAACATGAAAAACCAAAATTCCAAAAGTGTAGAACAGAAAAATATTCATACCAGAGAAAAAAAATGTATCGAGCTAAGCACCCTCCTCCCTGCCCTGTGGTGCAACAGATGTCCCTTTCCGCAAACATTTACTCAATGGGAGCGTGATGTTGCAACCACACACACAAGTTGACCTGCTGTGAGGGAAAAAAGAGTTAGTACATTTCAAACATGAAAAAGGGCATTTTAAAATCAACATTAAAAACCAAAATTCCAAAAGTATAGAGCAGAAAAATATTATTACCAGATAAATACAATGTATCAAGCTAAGCACCCTCCTCCCTGCCCTGTGGTGCAACAGATGTCCCTTTCCACAAACATTTACTCAATGGGAGCGTGATGTTGCAACCACACACAAGTTGACCTGCAGTGAGGAAAAAACGAGTTAGTACATTTCAAACATGAAAAAGGTCATTTTAAAATCAACATGAAAAACCAAAATTCAAAAAGTAAAGAACAGAAAAATATTCTTACCAGAGAAACAAAATGTATCGAGCTAAGCACCCTCCTCCCTGCCTGTGGTGCAACAGATGTCCCTTTCCGCAAAAATTTACTCAATGGGAGCGTGATGTTGCAACCACACACACAAGTTGACCTGCCGTGAGGAAAAAATGAGTTAGTACATTTCAAACATGAAAAAGGTCATTTTAAAATCAACATGAAAAACCAAAATTCCAAAACTAAAGAACAGAAAAATATTCTTACCAGAGAAAGACAATGTATCAAGCTAAGCACCCTCCTCCCTGCCCTGTGGTGCAACAGATGTCCCTTTCCGAAAACATTTACTCAATGGGAGCGTGATGTTGCAACCACACACACAAGTTGACCTGCTGTGAGGAAAAAACGAGTTAGTACATTATAACATGGAAAAGGTCATTTTAAAATGAACATGAAAAACCAAAATTCCAAAAGTATAGAACAGAAAAATATTCTTACCAGAGAAAGAAAATGTATCGAGCTAAGCACCCTCCTCCCTGCCCTGTGGTGCAACAGATGTCCCTTTCCGCAAACATTTACTCAATGGGAGCATGATGTTGCAACCACACACACAAGTTGACCTGCTGTGAGGGAAAAAAGAGTTAGTACATTTCAAACATGAAAAAGGGCATTTTAAAATCAACATTAAAAACCAAAATTCCAAAAGTATAGAGCAGAAAAATATTATTACCAGATAAATACAATGTATCAAGCTAAGCACCCTCCTCCCTGCCCTGTGGTGCAACAGATGTCCCTTTCCACAAACATTTACTCAATGGGAGCGTGATGTTGCAACCACACACACAAGTTGACCTGTAGTGAGGAAAAAACGAGTTAGTACATTTCAAACATGAAAAAGGTCTTTTTAAAATCAACATGAAAAACCAAAATTCAAAAAGTAAAGAACAGAAAAATATTCTTACCAGAGAAACAAAATGTATCGAGCTAAGCACCCTCCTCCCTGCCTGTGGTGCAACAGATGTCCCTTTCCGCAAACATTTACTCAATGGGAGCGTGATGTTGCAACCACACACACAAGTTGACCTGCCGTGAGGAAAAAATGAGTTAGTACATTTCAAACATGAAAAAGGTCATTTTAAAATCAACATGAAAAACCAAAATTCCAAAACTAAAGAACAGAAAAATATTCTTACCAGAGAAAGACAATGTATCAAGCTAAGCACCCTCCTCCCTGCCCTGTGGTGCAACAGATGTCCCTTTCCGAAAACATTTACTCAATGGGAGCGTGATGTTGCAACCACACACACAAGTTGACCTGCTGTGAGGAAAAAACGAGTTAGTACATTTCAAACATGAAAAAGGCCATTTTAAAATCGACATGAAAAACCAAAATTCCAAAAGTAAAGAACAGAAAAATATTCTTACCAGAGAAACAAAATGTATCGAGCTAAGCACCCTCCTCCCTGCCCTGTGGTGCAACAGATGTCCCTTTCCGCAAACATTTACTCAATGGGAGCGTGATGTTGCAACCACACACACAAGTTGACCTGCCGTGAGGAAAAAATGAGTTAGTACATTTCAAACATGAAAAAGGTCATTTTAAAATCAACATGAAAAACCAAAATTCCAAAAGTAAAGAACAGAAAAATATTCTTACCAGAGAAAGACAATGTATCAGGCTAAGCACCCTCCTCTCTGCCCTGTGGTGCAACAGATGTCCCTTTCCGAAAACATTTACTCAATGGGAGCGTGATGTTGCAACCACACACACAAGTTGACCTGCCGTGAGGAAAAAATGAGTTAGTACATTTCAAACATGAAAAAGGTCATTTTAAAATCAACATGAAAAACCAAAATTCCAAAACTAAAGAACAGAAAAATATTCTTACCAGAGAAAGACAATGTATCAAGCTAAGCACCCTCCTCCCTGCCCTGTGGTGCAACAGATGTCCCTTTCCGAAAACATTTACTCAATGGGAGCGTGATGTTGCAACCACACACACAAGTTGACCTGCTGTGAGGAAAAAACGAGTTAGTACATTATAACATGGAAAAGGTCATTTTAAAATGAACATGAAAAACCAAAATTCCAAAAGTATAGAACAGAAAAATATTCTTACCAGAGAAAGAAAATGTATCGAGCTAAGCACCCTCCTCCCTGCCCTGTGGTGCAAGAGATGTCCCTTTCCGCAAACATTTACTCAATGGGAGCGTGATGTTGCAACCACACACACAAGTTGACCTGCTGTGAGGGAAAAAAGAGTTAGTACATTTCAAACATGAAAAAGGGCATTTTAAAATCAACATTAAAAACCAAAATTCCAAAAGTACAGAGCAGAAAAATATTATTACCAGATAAATACAATGTATCAAGCTAAGCACCCTCCTCCCTGCCCTGTGGTGCAACAGATGTCCCTTTCCACAAACATTTACTCAATGGGAGCGTGATGTTGCAACCACACACACAAGTTGACAGCAGTGAGGAAAAAACGAGTTAGTACATTTCAAACATGAAAAAGGTCATTTTAAAATCAACATGAAAAACCAAAATTCAAAAAGTAAAGAACAGAAAAATATTCTTACCAGAGAAACAAAATGTATCGAGCTAAGCACCCTCCTCCCTGCCTGTGGTGCAACAGATGTCCCTTTCCGCAAACATTTACTCAATGGGAGCGTGATGTTGCAACCACACACACAAGTTGACCTGCCGTGAGGAAAAAATGAGTTAGTACATTTCAAACATGAAAAAGGTCATTTTAAAATCAACATGAAAAACCAAAATTCCTAAACTAAAGAACAGAAAAATATTCTTACCAGAGAAAGACAATGTATCTAGCTAAGCACCCTCCTCCCTGCCCTGTGGTGCAACAGATGTCCCTTTCCGAAAACATTTACTCAATGGGAGCGTGATGTTTCAACCACACACACAAGTTGACCTGCTGTGAGGAAAAAACGAGTTAGTACATTATAACATGGAAAAGGTCATTTTAAAATCAACATGAAAAACCAAAATTCCAAAAGTATAGAACAGAAAAATATTCTTACCAGAGAAAGAAAATGTATCGAGCTAAGCACCCTCCTCCCTGCCCTGTGGTGCAACAGATGTCCCTTTCCGCAAACATCTACTCAATGGGAGCGTGATGTTGCAACCACACACACAAGTTGACCTGCTGTGAGGAAAAAACGAGTTAGTACATTATAACATGGAAAAGGTCATTTTAAAATGAACATGAAAAACCAAAATTCCAAAAGTATAGAACAGAAAAATATTCTTACCAGAGAAACAAAATGTATCGAGCTAAGCACCCTCCTCCCTGCCCTGTGGTGCAACAGATGTCCCTTTCCGCAAACATTTACTCAATGGGAGCGTGATGTTGCAACCACACACACAAGTTGACCTGCTGTGAGGAAAAAATGAGTTAGTACATTTCAAACATGAAAAAGGTCATTTTAAAATCAACATGAAAAACCAAAATTCCAAAAGTATAGAACAGAAAAATATTCTTACCAGAGAAAGAAAATGTATCGAGCTAAGCACCCTCCTCCCTGCCCTGTGGTGCAACAGATGTCCCTTTCCGCAAACATTTACTCAAAGGGAGCGTGATGATGCAACCACACACACAAGTTGACCTGCTGTGAGCAAAAAACGAGTTGATACATTATAACATGGAAAAGGTATTTTAAAATTAACATGAAAAACCAAAATTCCAAAAGTATAGAGCAGAAAAATATTATTACCAGATAAAGAAAATGTATCGAGCTAAGCACCCTCCTCCCTGCCCTGTGGTGCAACAGATGTCCCTTTCCGCAAACATTTACTCAATGGGAGCGTGATGTTGCAACCACACACACAAGTTGACCTGCTGTGAGGAAAAAACGAGTTAGTACATTTCAAACATGAAAAAGGCCATTTTAAAATCGACATGAAAAACCAAAATTCCAAAAGTAAAGAACAGAAAAATATTCTTACCAGAGAAACAAAATGTATCGTGCTAAGCACCCTCCTCCCTGCCCTGTGGTGCAACAGATGTCCCTTTCCGAAAACATTTACTCAATGGGAGCGTGATGTTGCAACCACACACACAAGTTGACCTGCTGTGAGGAAAAAACGAGTTAGTACATTTCGAGCATGAAAAAGGTGATTTTAAAATCAACATGAAAAACCAAAATTCCAAAAGTATAGAACAGAAAAATATTCTTACCAGAGAAAGAAAATCTATCGAGCTAAGCACCCTCCTCCCTGCCCTGTGGTGCAACAGATGTCCCTTTCCGCAAACATTTACTCAATGGGAGCGTGATGTTGCAACCACACACACAAGTTGACCTGCTGTGAGGGAAAAAAGAGTTAGTACATTTCAAACATGAAAAAGGGCATTTTAAAATCAACGTTAAAAACCAAAATTCCAAAAGTATAGAACAGAAAAATATTCTTACCAGAGAAAGAAAATGTAACGAGCGAAGCACCCTCCTCCCTGCCCTGTGGTGCAACAGATGTCCCTTTCCGCAAACATTTACTCAATGGGATCGTGATGTTGCAACCACACACACAAGTTGCCCTGCTGTGATGAAAAAACGAGTTAGTACATTATAACATGGAAAAGGTCATTTTAAAATGAACATGAAAAACCAAAATTCCAAAAGTATAGAACAGAAAAATATTCTTACCAGAGAAAGAAAATGTATCGAGCTAAGCACCCTCCTCCCTGCCCTGTGGTGCAACAGATGTCCCTCTCCGCAAACATCTACTCAATGGGAGCGTAATGTTGCAACCACACACACAAGTTGACCTGCTGTGAGGAAAAAACGAGTTAGTACATTATAACATGGAAAAGGTCATTTTAAAATGAACATGAAAAACCAAAATTCCGAAAGTATAGAACAGAAAAATATTCTTACCAGAGAAAGAAAATGTATCGAGCTAAGCACCCTCCTCCCTGCCCTGTGGTGCAACAGATGTCCCTTTCCGCAAACATTTACTCAATGGGAGCGTGATGTTGCAACCACACACACAAGTTGACCTGCTGTGAGGAAAAAACGAGTCAGTACATTTCAAACATGAAAAAGGTCATTTTAAAATCAACATGAAAAACCAAAATTCCAAAAGTATTGAACAGAAAAATATTCTTACCAGAGAAAGAAAATGTATCGAGCTAAGCACCCTCCTCCCTGCCCTGTGGTGCAACAGATGTCCCTTTCCGCAAACATTTACTCAATGGGAGCGTGATGTTGCAACCACACACACAAGTTGACCTGCTGTGAGGAAAAAATGAGTTAGTACATTTCAAACATGAAAAAGGTCATTTTAAAATCAACATGAAAAACCAAAATTCCAAAAGTATAGAACAGAAAAATATTCTTACCAGAGAAAGAAAATGTATCGAGCTAAGCACCCTCCTCCCTGCCCTGTGGTGCAACAGATGTCCCTTTCCGCAAACATTTACTCAAAGGGAGCGTGATGTTGCAACCACACACACAAGTTGACCTGCTGTGAGCAAAAAACGAGTTGGTACATTATAACATGGAAAAGGTATTTTAAAATTAACATGAAAAACCAAAATTCCAAAAGTATAGAGCAGAAAAATATTCTTACCAGATAAAGAAAATGTATCGAGCTAAGCACCCTCCTCCCTGCCCTGTGGTGCAACAGATGTCCCTTTCCACAAACATTTACTCAATGGGAGCGTGATGTTGCAACCACACACACAAGTTGACCTGCAGTGAGGAAAAAACGAGTTAGTACATTTCAAACATGAAAAAGGTCATTTTAAAATCAACATGAAAAACCAAAATTCCAAAAGTATTGAACAGAAAAATATTCTTACCAGAGAAAGAAAATGTATCGAGCTAAGCACCCTCCTCCCTCCCCTGTGGTGCAACATATGTCCCTTTCCACAAACATTTACTCAATGGGAGCGTGATGTTGCAACCACACACACAAGTTGACCTGCTGTGAGGAAAAAACGAGTTAGTACATTTCAAACATGAAAAAGGTCATTTTAAAATCGACATGAAAAACCAAAATTCCAAAAGTAAAGAACAGAAAAATATTCTTACCAGAGAAACAAAATGTATCGAGCTAAGCACCCTCCTCCCTGCCCTGTGGTGCAACAGATGTCCCTTTCCGCAAACATTTACTCAATGGGAGCGTGATGTTGCAACCACACACACAAGTTGACCTGCTGTGAGAAAAAAAGGAGTTAGTACATTATAACATGGAGAAGGTCATTTTAAAATGAAAATGAAAAACCAAAATTCCAAAAGTATAGAACAGAAAAATATTCTTACCAGAGAAAGAAAATGTATCGAGCTAAGCACCCTCCTCCCTGCCCTGTGGTGCAACAGATGTCCCTTTCTGCAAACATTTACTCAATGGGAGCGTGATGTTGCAACCACACACACATGTTGACCTGCTGTGAGGAAAAAACGAGTTAGTACATTATAACATGGAAAAGGTCATTTTAAAATGAACATGAAAAACCAAAATTCCAAAAGAATAGAACAGAAAAATATTCTTACCAGAGAAACAAAATGTATCGAGCTAAGCATCTCTCCTCCCTGCCTTGTGGTGCAACAGATGTCCCTTTCCGCAAACATTTACTCAATGGGAACGTGATGTTGCAACCACACACACAAGTTGACCTGCTGTGAGGAAAAAACGAGTTAGTACATTTCAAACATGAAAAAGGTCATTTTAAAATCAACATGAAAAACCAAAATTCCAAAAGTATTGAACAGAAAAATATTCTTACCAGAGAAAGAAAATGTATCGAGTTAAGCACCCTCCTCCCTGCGCTGTGGTGCAACAGATGTCACTTTCCGCAAACATTTACTCAATGGGAGCGTGATGTTGCAACCACACACACAAGTTGACCTGCTGTGAGGAAAAAATGAGTTAGTACATTTCAAACATGAAAAAGGTCATTTTAAAATCGACATGAAAAACCAAAATTCCAAAAGTAAAGAACAGAAAAATATTCTTACCAGAGAAAGAAAATGTATCGAGCTAAGCACCCTCCTCCCTGCCCTGTGGTGCAACAGATGTCCCTTTCCACAAACATTTACTCAATGGGAGCGTGATGTTGCAACCACACACACAAGTTGACCTGCTGTGAGGAAAAAACGAGTTAGTACATTTCAAACATGAAAAAGGTCATTTTAAAATCGACATGAAAAACCAAAATTCCGAAAGTAAAGAACAGAAAAATATTCTTACCAGAGAAACAAAATGTATCGAGCTAAGCACCCTCCTCCCTGCCCTGTGGTGCAACAGATGTCCCTTTCCGCAAACATTTACTCAATGGGAGCGTGATGTTGCAACCACACACACAAGTTGACCTGCCGTGAGGAAAAAATGAGTTAGTACATTTCAAACATGAAAAAGGTCATTTTAAAATCAACATGAAAAACCAAAATTCCAAAAGTAAAGAACAGAAAAATATTCTTAACAGAGAAAGACAATGTATCAAGCTAAGCACCCTCCTCCCTGCCCTGTGGTGCAACAGATGTCCCTTTCCGCAAACATTTACTCAATGGGAGCGTGATGTTGCAACCACACACACAAGTTGACCTGCGGTGAGGAATAAACGAGTTAGTACATTTCAAACATGAAAAAGGTCATTTTAAAATCAACATGAAAAACCAAAATTCCAAAAGTATAGAACAGAAAAATATTCTTACCAGAGAAAGAAAATGTATCGAGCTAAGCACCCTCCTCCCTGCCCTGTGGTGCAACAGATGTCCCTTTCCGCAAACATTTACTCAATGGGAGTGTGATGTTGCAACCACACACACAAGTTGACCTGCTGTGAGGAAAAAACGAGTTGGTACATTATAACATGGAAAAGGTATTTTAAAATCAACATGAAAAACAAAAATTCCGAAAGTATAGAACAGAAAAATATCCTTACCAGATAAAGATAATGTATCCAGCTAAGCACCCTCCTCCCTGCCCTGTGGTGAAACAGATGTCCCTTTCCGCAAACATCTACTCAATTGGAGCGTGATGTTGCAACCACACACACAAGTTGTCCTGCTGTGAGGAAAAAACGAGTTAGTACATTTCAAACATGAAAAAGGTCATTTTAAAATCAACATGAATAACCAAAATTCCAAAAGTAAAGAACAGAAAATTATTCTTACCAGAGAAAGAAAATGTATCAAGCTAAGCACCCTCCTCCCTGCCCTGTGGTGCAACAGATGTTCCTTTCCGCAAACATTTACTCAATGGGTGCGTGATGTTGCAAACACACACACAAGTTGACCTGCTGTGAGGAAAAAACGAGTTAGTACATTTCGAGCATGAAAAAGGTGATTTTAAAATCAACATGAAAAACCAAAATTCCAAAAGTGTAGAACAGAAAAATATTCTTACCAGAGAAAGAAAATTTATCAAGCTAAGCACCCTCCTCCCTGCCCTGTGGTGCAACAGATGTCCCTATCCACAAACATTTACTCAATTGGAGCGTGATGTTGCAACCACACACACAAGTTGACCTGCTGTGAGGAAAAAAAGAGTTAGTACATTATAACATGGAAAAGGTCATTTTAAAATGAACATGAAAGACCAAAATTCCAAAAGTATAGAACAGAAAAATGTTCTTACCAGGGAAAGAAAATGTATCGATTTAAGCAACCTCCTCCCTACCCTGTAGTGCAACAGATGTCCCTTTCCGCAAACATCTACTCAATGGGAGCGTGATGTTGCAACCACACACACAAGTTGACCTGCTGTGAGCAAAAAACGAGTTGGTACATTATAACATGGAAAAGGTATTTTAAAATTAACATGAAAAACCAAAATTACAAAAGTAAAGAACAGAAAAATATTCTTACCAGAGAAAGAAAATGTATCGAGCTAAGCACCCTCCTCCCTGCCCTGTGGTGCAACAGATGTCACTTTCCGCAAACATTTACTCAATAGGAGTGTGATGTTGCAACCACACACACAAGTTGAACTGCTGTGAGGAAAAGACGAGTTGGTACATTATAACATGGAAAAACTATTTTAAAATCAACATGAAAAACCAAAATTCCAAAAGTATAGAGGAGAAAAATATTCTTACCAGATAAAGAAAATGTATCGAGCTAAGCACCCTCCTCCCTGCCCTGTGGTGCAACAGATGTCCCTTTCCACAAACATTTACTCAATGGGAGTGTGATGTTGCAACCACACACACAAGTTGACCTGCTGTGAGGAAAAAACGAGTTAGTACATTTCAAACATGAAAAAGGTCATTTTAAAATCAACATGAAAAACCAAAATTCCAAAAGTAAAGAACAGAAAAATATTCTTACCAGAGAAAGACAATGTATCAAGCTAAGCACCCTCCTCGCTGCCCTGTGGTGCAACAGATGTCCCTTTCCGAAAACATTTACTCAATGGGAGCGTGATGTTGCAACCACACACACAAGTTGACCTGCTGTGAGGAAAAAACGAATTGGTACATTATAACATGGAAAAGGTATTTTAAAATCACCAGGACAAACCAAAATTCCAAAAGTATAGAACCGAAATATATTCTTACCAGATAAAGAAAATGTATCGAGCTAAGCACCCTCCTCCCTGCCCTGTGGTGCAACAGATGTCCCTTTCCACAAACATTTACTCAATGGGAGCGTGTTGTTGCAACCACCTACACAAGTTGACCTGCTGTGAGGAAAAAACGAGTTAGTACATTTCAAACATGAAAAAGGTCATTTTAAAATCAACATGAAAAACCAAAATTCCAAAAGTAAAGAACAGAAAAATATTCTTACCAGAGAAAGAAAATGTATAAAGCTAAGCACGCTCCTCCCTGCCCTGTGGTGCAACAGATGTCCCTTTCCGCAAACATTTACTCAATGGGAGCGTGATGTTGCAACCACACACACAAGTTGACCTGCTATGAGGAAAAAACGAGTTAGTACATTTCAAACATGAAAAAGGTCATTTTAAAATCAACATGAAAAACCAAAATTCCAAAAGTAAAGAACAGAAAAATATTCTTAACAGAGAAAGACAATGTATCAAGCTAAGCACCCTCCTCCCTGCCCTGTGGTGCAACAGATGTCCCTTTCCGCAAACATTTACTCAATGGGAGCGTGAAGTTGCAACCACACACACAAGTTGACCTGCGGTGAGGAATAAACGAGTTAGTACATTTCAAACATGAAAAAGGTCATTTTAAAATCAACATGAAAAACCAAAATTCCAAAAGTATAGAACAGAAAAATATTCTTACCAGAGAAAGAAAATGTATCGAGCTAAGCACCCTCCTCCCTGCCCTGTGGTGCAACAGATGTCCCTTTCCGCAAACATTTACTCAATGGGAGTGTGATGTTGCAACCACACACACAAGTTGACCTGCTGTGAGGAAAAAACGAGTTGGTACATTATAACATGGAAAAGGTATTTTAAAATCAACATGAAAAACAAAAATTCCGAAAGTATAGAACAGAAAAATATCCTTACCAGATAAAGATAATGTATCCAGCTAAGCACCCTCCTCCCTGCCCTGTGGTGAAACAGATGTCCCTTTCCGCAAACATCTACTCAATTGGAGCGTGATGTTGCAACCACACACACAAGTTGTCCTGCTGTGAGGAAAAAACGAGTTAGTACATTTCAAACATGAAAAAGGTCATTTTAAAATCAACATGAATAACCAAAATTCCAAAAGTAAAGAACAGAAAATTATTCTTACCAGAGAAAGAAAATGTATCAAGCTAAGCACCCTCCTCCCTGCCCTGTGGTGCAACAGATGTTCCTTTCCGCAAACATTTACTCAATGGGTGCGTGATGTTGCAAACACACACACAAGTTGACCTGCTGTGAGGAAAAAACGAGTTAGTACATTTCGAGCATGAAAAAGGTGATTTTAAAATCAACATGAAAAACCAAAATTCCAAAAGTGTAGAACAGAAAAATATTCTTACCAGAGAAAGAAAATTTATCAACCTAAGCACCCTCCTCCCTGCCCTGTGGTGCAACAGATGTCCCTATCCACAAACATTTACTCAATTGGAGCGTGATGTTGCAACCACACACACAAGTTGACCTGCTGTGAGGAAAAAAAGAGTTAGTACATTATAACATGGAAAAGGTCATTTTAAAATGAACATGAAAGACCAAAATTCCAAAAGTATAGAACAGAAAAATGTTCTTACCAGGGAAAGAAAATGTATCGATTTAAGCAACCTCCTCCCTACCCTGTGGTGCAACAGATGTCCCTTTCCGCAAACATCTACTCAATGGGAGCGTGATGTTGCAACCACACACACAAGTTGACCTGCTGTGAGCAAAAAACGAGTTGGTACATTATAACATGGAAAAGGTATTTTAAAATTAACATGAAAAACCAAAATTCCAAAAGTAAAGAACAGAAAAATATTCTTACCAGAGAAAGAAAATGTATCGAGCTAAGCACCCTCCTCCCTGCCCTGTGGTGCAACAGATGCCCCTTTCCGCAAACATTTACTCAATGGGAGTGTGATGTTGCAACCACACACACAAGTTGAACTGCTGTGAGGAAAAGACGAGTTGGTACATTATTACATGGAAAAGGTATTTTAAAATCAACATGAAAAACCAAAATTCCAAAAGTATAGAGGAGAAAATTATTCTTACCAGATAAAGAAAATGTATCGAGCTAAGCACCCTCCTCCCTGCCCTGTGGTGCAACAGATGTCCCTTTCCGCAAACATTTACTCAATGGGAGCGTGATGTTGCAACCACACACACAAGTTGACCTCCTGTGAGGAAAAAACGAGTTAGTACATTTCAAACATGAAAAAGGTCATATTAAAATCAACATGAAAAACCAAAATTCCAAAAGTATAGAACAGAAAAATATTCATACCAGAGAAAGAAAATTTATCAAGCTAAGCACCCTCCTCCCTGCCCTGTGGTGCAACAGATGTCCCTATCCACAAACATTTACTCAATTGGAGCGTGATGTTGCAACCACACACACAAGTTGACCTGCTGTGAGGAAAAAAAGAGTTAGTACATTATAACATGGAAAAGGTCATTTTAAAATGAACATGAAAGACCAAAATTCCAAAAGTATAGAACAGAAAAATGTTCTTACCAGGGAAAGAAAATGTATCGATTTAAGCAACTTCCTCCCTACCCTGTGGTGCAACAGATGTCCCTTTCCGCAAACATCTACTCAATGGGAGCGTGATGTTGCAACCACACACACAAGTTGACCTGCTGTGAGCAAAAAACGAGTTGGTACATTATAACATGGAAAAGGTATTTTAAAATTAACATGAAAAACCAAAATTCCAAAAGTAAAGAACAGAAAAATATTCTTACCAGAGAAAGAAAATGTATCGAGCTAAGCACCCTCCTCCCTGCCCTGTGGTGCAACAGATGTCACTTTCCGCAAACATTTACTCAATAGGAGTGTGATGTTGCAACCACACACACAAGTTGAACTGCTGTGAGGAAAAGACGAGTTGGTATATTATAACATGGAAAAGGTATTTTAAAATCAACATGAAAAACCAAAATTCCAAAAGTATAGAGGAGAAAAATATTCTTACCAGATAAAGAAAATGTATCGAGCTAAGCACCCTCCTCCCTGCCCTGTGGTGCAACAGATGTCCCTTTCCACAAACATTTACTCAACTGGAGTGTGATGTTGCAACCACACACACAAGTTGACCTGCTGTGAGGAAAAAACGAGTTAGTACATTTCAAACATGAAAAAGGTCATTTTAAAATCAACATGAAAAACCAAAATTCCAAAAGTAAAGAACAGAAAAATATTCTTACCAGAGAAAGACAATGTATCAAGCTAAGCACCCTCCTCGCTGCCCTGTGGTGCAACAGATGTCCCTTTCCGAAAACATTTACTCAATGGGAGCGTGATGTTGCAACCACACACACAAGTTGACCTGCTGTGAGGAAAAAACGAATTGGTACATTATAACATGGAAAAGGTATTTTAAAATCACCAGGACAAACCAAAATTCCAAAAGTATAGAACCGAAAAATATTCTTACCAGATAAAGAAAATGTATCGAGCTAAGCACCCTCCTCCCTGCCCTGTGGTGCAACAGATGTCCCTTTCCACAAACATTTACTCAATGGGAGCGTGTTGTTGCAACCACCTACACAAGTTGACCTGCTGTGAGGAAAAAACGAGTTAGTCATTTCAAACATGAAAAAGGTCATTTTAAAATCAACATGAAAAACCAAAATTCCAAAAGTAAAGAACAGAAAAATATTCTTACCAGAGAAAGAAAATGTATAAAGCTAAGCACGCTCCTCCCTGCCCTGTGGTGCAACAGATGTCCCTTTCCGCAAACATTTACTCAATGGGAGCGTGATGTTGCAACCACACACACAAGTTGACCTGCTATGAGGAAAAAATGAGTTCGTACATTATAACATGAAAAAGGTCATTTTAAAATGAACATGAAAAACCAAAATTCCAAAAGTATAGAACAGAAAAATATTCTTACCAGAGAAAGAAAATGTATCGAGCTAAGCACCCTCCTCCCTGCCCTGTGGTGCAACAGATGTCCCTTTCCGCAAACATTTACTCAATGGGAGCGTGATGTTGCAACCACATACACAAGTTGACCTGCTGTGAGGAAAAAACGAGTTAGTACATTTCAAACATGAAAAAGGTCATTTTAAAATCAACATGAAAAATCAAAATTCCAAAAGTATAGAACAGAAAAATATTCTTACCAGAGAAAGAAAATGTATCGAGCTAAGCACACTCCTTCCTCCCTGTGGTGCAACAGATGTCCCTTTCCGCAAACATTTACTCAATGGGAGCGTGATGTTGCAACCACACACACAAGATGACCTGCTGTGAGGAAAAAATGAGTTAGTACATTTCAAACATGGAAAAGATCATTTTAAAATCAACATGAAAAACGAAAATTCCAAAAGTATAGAACAGAAAAATATTCTTACCAGAGAAAGAAAATGTATCAAGCTAAGCACCCTCCTCCCTGCCCTGTGGTGCAACAGATGTCCCTTTCCACAAACATTTACTCAATGGAAGCATGATGTTGCAACCACACACACAAGTTTACCTGCTGTGAGGAAAAAACGAGTTAGTACATTTCGAGCATGAAAAAGGTGATTTTAAAATCAACATGAAAAACCAAAATTCCAAAAGTGTAGAACAGAAAAATATTCTTACCAGAGAAAGAAAATGTATCAAGCTAAGCACCCTCCTCCCTGCCCTGTGGTGCAACAGATGTCCCTTTCCGCAAACATTTACTCAATGGGAGCGTGATGTTGCAACCACACACACAAGTTGACCTGCTGTGAGGAAAAAACGAGTTAGTACATTTCAACCATGAGAAAGATCATTTTAAAATCAACATGAAAAACCAAAATTCCAAAAGTATAGAACAGAAAAATATTCTTACCAGAGAAAGAAAATGTATCCAGCTAAGCACCCTCCTCCCTGCCCTGTGGTGCAACAGATGTCCCTTTCCGCAAACATCTACTCAATGGGAGTGTGATGTTGCAACCACACACACAATTTGGCCTCCTGTGAGGAAAAAACGAGTTAGTACATTTCAAACATGAAAAAGGTCATTTTAAAATCAACATGAAAAACCAAAATTCCAAAAGTATAGAACAGAAAAATATTCATACCAGAGAAAGAAAATGTATCAAGCTAAGCACCCTCCTCCCTGCCCTGTGGTGCAACAGATGTCCCTTTCCACAAACATTTACTCAATGGGAGCCTGATGTTGTAACCACACACACAAGTTGACCTGCTGTGAGGAAAAAACGAGTTAGTACATTTCGAGCATGAAAAAGGTCATTTTAAAATCAACATGAAAAACGAAAATTCCAAAAGTATAGAACAGAAAAATATTCTTACCAGAGAAAGAAAATGTATCGAGCTAAGAACCCTCCTCCCTGCCCTGTGGTGCAACAGATGTCCCTTTCCGCAAACATTTACTCAATGGGAGCGTGATGTTGCAACCACACACACAAGTTGACCTGCTGTGAGGAAAAAATGAGTTAGTACATTTCAAACATGAAAAAGGTCATTTTAAAATCAACATGAAAAACCAAAATTCCAAAAGTATAGAACAGAAAAATATTCTGATCAGAGAAAGAAAATGTATCGAGCTAAGCATCCTCCTCCCTACCCTGTGGTGCAACAGATGTCCCTTTCCGCAAACATTTACTCAATGGGAGCGTGATGTTGCAACCACACACACAAGTTGACCTGCTGTGAGGAAAAAACGAGTTAGTACATTATAACATGGAAAAGGTCATTTTAAAATCAACATGAAAAACCAAAATTCCAAAAGTATAGAACAGAAAAATATTCTTACCAGAGAAACGAAATGTATCGAGCTAAGCACCCTCCTCCCTGCCCTGTGGTGCAACAGATGTCCCTTTCCGCAAACATTTACTCAATGGGAGCGAGATGTTGCAACCACACACACAAGTTGACCTGCTGTGAGGAAAAAACGAGTTAGTACATTTCAAACATGAAAAAGGTCATTTTAAAATCAACATTAAAAACCAAAATTCCAAAAGTTTAGAACAGAAAAATATTCTTACCAGAGGAAGAAAATGTATCGAGCTAAGCACCCTCCTCCCTGCCCTGTGGTGCAACAGATGTCCCTTTCCGCAAACATCTACTCAATGGGAGCGTGATGTTGCAACCACACACACAAGTTGACCTGCTGTGAGGAAAAAACGAGTTAGTACATTATAACATGGAAAAGGTCATTTTAAAATGAACGTGAAAAACCAAAATTCCAAAATTATAGAACAGAAAAATATTCTTACCAGAGAAAGAAAATGTATCGACCTAAGCACCCTCCTCCCTGCCCTGTGGTGCAACAGATGTCCCTTTCCGCAAACATCTACTCAATGGGAGCGTGATGTTGCAACCACACACACAAGTTGACCTGCTGTGAGGAAAAAATGAGTTAGTACATTTCAAACATGAAAAGGGTCATTTTAAAATCAACATGAAAAACCAAAATTCCAAAAGTATAGAGGAGAAAAATATTCTTACCAGATAAAGAAAATGTATCGAGCTAAGCACCCTCCTCCCTGCCCTGTGGTGCAACAGATGTTCCTTTCCGCAAACATTTACTCAATGGGAGCGTGATGTTGCAACCACACACACAAGTTTACCTGCTGTGAGGAAAAAACGAGTTAGTACATTTCGAGCATGAAAAAGGTGATTTTAAAATCAACATGAAAAACCAAAATTCCAAAAGTGTAGAACAGAAAAATATTCTTACCAGAGAAAGAAAATGTATCAAGCTAAGCACCCTCCTCCCTGCCCTGTGGTGCAACAGATGTCCCTTTCCGCAAACATTTACTCAATGGGAGCGTTATGTTGCAACCACACACACAAGTTGACCTGCTGTGAGGAAAAAACGAGTTAGTACATTTCAACCATGAGAAAGATCATTTTAAAATCAACATGAAAAACCAAAATTCCAAAAGTATAGAACAGAAAAATATTCTTACCAGAGAAAGAAAATGTATCCAGCTAAGCAACCTCCTCCCTGCCCTGTGGTGCAACAGATGTCCCTTTCCGCAAACATCTACTCAATGGGAGCGTGATGTTGCAACCACACACACAATTTGGCCTCCTGTGAGGAAAAAACGAGTTAGTACATTTCAAACATGAAAAAGGTCATTTTAAAATCAACATGAAAAACCAAAATTCCAAAAGTATAGAACAGAAAAATATTCATACCAGAGAAAGAAAATGTATCAAGCTAAGCACCCTCCTCCCTGCCCTGTGGTGCAACAGATGTCCCTTTGCACAAACATTTACTCAATGGGAGCCTGATGTTGTAACCACACACACAAGTTGACCTGCTGTGGGGAAAAAACGAGTTAGTACATTTCGAGCATGAAAAAGGTCATTTTAAAATCAACATGAAAAACCAAAATTCCAAAAGTATAGAACAGAAAAATATTCTTACCAGAGAAAGAAAATGTATCGAGCTAAGAACCCTCCTCCCTGCCCTGTGGTGCAACAGATGTCCCTTTCCGCAAACATTTACTCAATGGGAGCGTGATGTTGCAACCACACACACAAGTTGACCTGCTGTGAGGAAAAAATGAGTTAGTACATTTCAAACATGAAAAAGGTCATTTTAAAATCAACATGAAAAACCAAAATTCCAAAAGTATAGAACAGAAAAATATTCTTACCAGAGAAATTAAATGTATCGAGCTAAGCATCCTCCTCCCTGCCCTGTGGTGCAACAGATGTCCCTTTCCGCAAACATTTACTCAATGGGAGCGTGATGTTGCAACCACACATACAAGTTGACCTGCTGTGAGGAAAAAACGAGTTAGTACATTATAACATGGAAAAGGTCATTTTAAAATGAACATGAAAAACCAAAATTCCAAAATTATAGAACAGAAAAATATTCTTACCAGAGAAAGAAAATGTATCGAACTAAGCAACCTCCTCCCTGCCCTGTGGTGCAACAGATGTCCCTTTCCGCAAACATCTACTCAATGGGAGCGTGATGTTGCAACCACACACACAAGTTGACCTGCTGTGAGGAAAAAACGAGTTAGTACATTATAACATGGAAAAGGTCATTTTAAAATCAACATGAATAACCAAAATTCCAAAAGTATAGAACAGAAAAATATTCTTACCAGAGAAACGAAATGTATCGAGCTAAGCACCCTCCTCCCTGCCCTGTGGTGCAACAGATGTCCCTTTCCGCAAACATTTACTCAATGGGAGCGAGATGTTGCAACCACACACACAAGTTGACCTGCTGTGAGGAAAAAACGAGTTAGTACATTTCAAACATGAAAAAGGTCATTTTAAAATCAACATTAAAAACCAAAATTCCAAAAGTATAGAACAGAAAAATATTCTTACCAGAGAAAGAAAATGTATCGAGCTAAGCACCCTCCTCCCTGCCCTGTGGTGCAATAGATGTCCCTTTCCGCAAACATCTACTCAATGGGAGCGTGATGTTGCAACCACACACACAAGTTGACCTGCTGTGAGGAAAAAACGAGTTAGTACATTATAACATGGAAAAGGTCATTTTAAAATGAACATGAAAAACCAAAATTCCAAAAGTATAGAACAGAAAAATATTCTTACCAGAGAAAGAAAATGTATCGAGCTAAGCACCCTCCTCCCTGCCCTGTGGTGCAACAGATGTCCCTTTCCGCAAACATGTACTCAATGGGAGCGTGATGTTGCAACCACACACACAAGTTGACCTGCTTTGAGGAAAAAATGAGTTAGTACATTTAAAACATGGAAAAGGTCATTTTAAAATCAACATGAAAAACCAAAATTCCAAAAGTATAGAACAGAAAAATATTCTGACCAGAGAAAGAAAATGTATCGAGTTAAGCACGCTCCTCCCTACCCTGTGGTGCAACAGATGTCCCTTTCCGCAAACATTTACTCAATGGGAGCGTGATGTTGCAACCACACACACAAGTTGACCTGCTGTGAGGGAAAAACGAGTTAGTACATTTCAAACATGAAAAAGGTCATTTTAAAATCAACATGAAAAACCAAAATTCCAAAAGTATAGAACAGAAAAATATTCTTACCAGAGAAAGAAAATGTATCAAGTTACGCACCCTCCTCCCTGCCCTGTGGTGCAACAGATGTCCCTTTCCGCAAACATTTACTCAATTGGAGCGTGATGTTGCAACCACACACACAAGTTGACCTGCTGTGAGGAAAAAACGAGTTAGTACATTATAACATGGAAAAGGTCATTTTAAAATGAACATGAAAAACCAAAATTCCAAAATTATAGAACAGAAAAATATTCTTACCTGAGAAAGAAAATGTATCGAGCTAAGCACCCTCCTCCCTGCCCTGTGGTGCAACAGATGTCCCTTTCCGCAAACATCTACTCATTGGGAGCGTGATGTTGCAACCACACACACAAGTTGACCTGCTGTGAGGAAAAACCGAGTTAGTACATTTCAAACATGAAAAAGGTCATTTTAAAATCAACATGAAAAACCAAAATTCCAAAATTATAGAACAGAAAAATATTCTTACCAGAGAAAGAAAATGTATCGAGCTAAGCACCCTCCTCCCTGCCCTGTGGTGCAACAGATGTCCCTTTCCGCAAACATTTACTCAATGGGAGCGTGATGTTGCAACCACACACACAAGCTGACCTGCTGTGAGGAAAAAACGAGTTAGTACATTTCGAGCATGAAAAAGGTCATTTTAAAATCAACATGAAAAACCAAAATTCCAAAAGTATAGAACAGAAAAATATTCTTACCAGAGAAACAAAATGTATCGAGCTAAGCACCCTCCTCCCTGCCCTGTGGTGCAACAGATGTCCCTTTCCGCAAACATTTACTCAATGGGAGTGTGATGTTGCAACCACACACACAAGTTGACCTGCTGTGAGGGAAAAACGAGTTAGTACATTTCAAACATGAAAAAGGTCATTTTAAAATCAACATGAAAAACCAAAATTCCAAAAGTATAGAACAGAAAAATATTCTTACCAGAGAAAGAAAATGTATCAAGTTACGCACCCTCCTCCCTGCCCTGTGGTGCAACAGATGTCCCTTTCCGCAAACATTTACTCAATTGGAGCGTGATGTTGCAACCACACACACAAGTTGACCTGCTGTGAGGAAAAAACGAGTTAGTACATTATAACATGGAAAAGGTCATTTTAAAATGAACATGAAAAACCAAAATTCCAAAATTATAGAACAGAAAAATATTCTTACCTGAGAAAGAAAATGTATCGAGCTAAGCACCCTCCACCCTGCCCTGTGGGGCAACAGATGTCCCTTTCCGCAAACATCTACTCATTGGGAGCGTGATGTTGCAACCACACACACAAGTTGACCTGCTGTGAGGAAAAACCGAGTTAGTACATTTCAAACATGAAAAAGGTCATTTTAAAATCAACATGAAAAACCAAAATTCCAAAAGTATAGAGCAGAAAAATATTCTTACCAGAGAAAGAAAATGTATCGAGCTAAGCACCCTCCTCCCTGCCCTGTGGTGCAACAGATGTCCCTTTCCGCAAACATTTACTCAATGGGAGCGTGATGTTGCAACCACACACACAAGTTGACCTGCTGTGAGGAAAAAACGAGTTAGTACATTTCAAACATGAAAAAGGTCATTTTAAAATCAACATGAAAAACCAAAATTCCAAAAGTATAGAACAGATAAATATTCATACCAGAGAAAGAAAATGTATCAACCTAAGCACCCTCCTCCCTGCCCTGTGGTGCAACAGATGTCCCTTTCCGCAAACATTTACTCAATGGGAGCGTAATGTTGCAACCGCACACACAAGTTGACCTGCTGTGAGGAAAAAACGAGTTAGTACATTTGGAGCATGAAAAAGGTCATTTTAAAATCAACATGAAAAACCAAAATTCCAAAAGAATAGAACAGAAAAATATTCTTACCAGAGAAAGAAAATGTATCAAACTAAGCACCCTCCTCCCTGCCCTGTGGTGCAACAGATGTCCCTTTCCGCAAACATTTACTCAATGGGAGCGTGATGTTGCAACCACACACACAAGTTGACCTGCTGTGAGGAAAAAACGAGTTAGTACATTTCAAATATGAAAAAGGTCATTTTAAAATCAACATGAAAAACCAAAATTCCAAAAGTATAGAACAGAAAAATATTCTTACCAGAGAAAGAAAATGTATCGAGCTAAAAGCACCCTCCTCCCTGCCCTGTGGTGCAACAGATGTCCCTTTCCGCAAACATTTACTCAATGGGAGCGTGATGTTGCAACCACACACACAAGTTGACCTGCTGTGAGGAAAAAATGAGTTAGTACATTTCAAACATGAAAAACGTCATTTTAAAATCAACATGAAAAACCAAAATTCCAAAAGTATAGAACAGAAAAATATTCTTACCAGAGAAAGAAAATGTAACGAGCTAAGCACCCTCCTCCCTGCCCTGTGGTGCAACAGATGTCCCTTTCCGCAAACATTTACTCAATGGGAGCGTGATGTGTCAACCACACACACAAGTTGACCTGCTGTGAGGAAAAAACGAGTTAGTACATTTCAAACATGAAAAAGTTCATTTTAAAATCAACATGAAAAACCAAAATTCCAAAAGTATAGAACAGAAAAATATTCTTACCAGAGAAAGAAAATGTATCGAGCTAAGCACCCTCCTCCCTACCCTGTGGTGCAACAGATGTCCCTTTCCGCAAACAACTACTCAATGGGAGCGTGATGTTGCAACCACACACACAAGTTGACCTGCTGTGAGGAAAAAACGAGTTGGTACATTATAACATGGAAAAGTCATTTTAAAATGAACATGAAAAACCAAAATTCCAAAAATATAGAACAGAAAAATATTCTTACCAGAGAAAGAAAATGTATCGTGCTAAGCACCCTCCTCCCTGGCCTGTGGTGCAACAGATGACCCTTTCCGCAAACATTTACTCAATGGGAGCGTGATGTTGCAACCACACACACAAGTTGACCTGCTGTGAGGAAAAAACGAGTTAGTACATTTCAAACATGAAAAAAGTTATTTTAAAATCAACATGAAAAACCAAAATTCCAAAAGTATAGAACAGAAAAATATTCTTACCAGAGAAAGAAAATGTATCAAGCTAAGCACCCTCCTTCCTGCCCTGTGTTGCAACAGATGTCCCTTTCCGCAAACATTTACTCAATGGCAGCATGATGTTGCAACCAAACACACAAGTTGACCTGCTGTGAGGAAAAAATGAGTTAGTACATTTCAAACATGAAAAAGGTCATTTTAAAATCAACATGAAAAACCAAAATTCCAAAAGTATAGAACAGAAAAATATTCTTACCAGAGAAACAAAATGTATCGAGCTAAGCACCCTCCTCCCTGCCCTGTGGTGCAACAGATGTCCCTTTCCGCAAACATCTACTCAATGGGAGCATGATGTCGCAGCCACACACACAAGTTGACCTGCTGTGAGGAAAAAACGAGTTAGTACATTTCAAACATGAAAAAGGTCATTTTAAAATCAACATGAAAAAAAAAAAAATCCCAAAGTATAGAACAGAAAAATATTCTTACCAGAGAAAGAAAATGTATCGAGCTAAGCACCCTCCTCCCTGCCCTGTGGTGCAACAGATGTCCCTTTCCGCAAACATTTACTCAATGGGAGCATGATGTTGCAACCACACACACAAGTTGACCTGCTGTGAGGAAAAAATGAGTTAGTACATTATAACATGGAAAAGGTCATTTTAAAATCAACATGAAAAACCAAAGTTCCAAAAGTATAGAACAGAAAAATATTCTTACCAGAAAAAGAAAATGTATCGAGCTAAGCACCCTCCTCCCTGCCCTGTGGTGCAACAGATGTCCCTTTCCGCAAACATTTACTCAACGGGAGCGTGATGTTGCAACCACACACACAAGTTGACCTGCTGTGAGGAAAAAATGAGTTTGTACATTTCAAACATGAAAAAGGTCATTTTAAAATCAACATGAAAAACCAAAATTCCAAAAGTATAGAACAGAAAAACATTCTTACCAGAGAAAGAAAATTTATCAAGCTAAGCACCCTCCTCCCTGCCCTGTGGTGCAACAGATGTCCCTTTCCGCAAACATTTACTCAATGGGAGCGTGATGTTGCAACCACACACACAAGTTGACCTGCTGTGAGGAAAAAATTAGTTAGTACATTTCAAACATGAAAAAGGTCATTTTAAAATCAACATGAAAAACCAAAATTCCAAAAGTATAGAACAGAAAAATATTCTTACCAGAAAAACAAAATGTATCGAGCTAAGCACCCTCCTCCCTGCCCTGTGGTGCAACAGATGTCCCTTTCCGCAAACATTTACTCAATGGGAGCGTGATGTTGCAACCACACACACAAGTTGACCTGATGTGAGGAAAAAATGAGTAACTACATTTCAAACATGAAAAAGGTCATTTCAAAATCAACATGAAAAACAAAAATTCCAAAAGTATAGAACAGAAAAATATTCTTACCAGAGAAAGAAAATGTATCGAGCTAAGCACCCTCCTCCTTGCCCTGTGGTGCAACAGACGTCCCTTTCCGCAAACATTTACTCAATGGGAGCGTGATGTTGCAACCACACACACAAGTTGACCTGCTGTGAGGAAAAAACGAATTGGTACATTATAACATGGAAAAGGTATTTTAAAATCACCAGGACAAACCAAAATTCCAAAAGTATAGAACCGAAAAATATTCTTACCAGAGAAAGAAAATGTATCAAGCTAAGCACCCTCCTCCCTGCCCTGTGGTGCAACAGATGTCCCTTTCCGCAAACATTTACTCAATGGGAGCGTGATGTTGCAACCACACACACAAGTTGACCTGCTGTGAGGAAAAAACGAGTTAGTACATTTCAAACATGAAAAAGGTCATTTTAAAATCAACATGAAAAACCAAAATTCCAAAAGTATAGAACAGAAAAATATTCTTACCAGAGAAAGAAAATGTATCGAGCTAAGCACCCTCCTCCCTGCCCTGTGGTGCAACAGATGTCCCTTTCCGCAAACATCTACTCAATGGGAGCATGATGTTGTAACCACACACACAAGTTGACCTGCTGTGAGGAAAAAACGAGTTAGTACATTTCAAACATGAGAAAGGTCATTTTAAAATCAACATGAAAAACCAAAATTCCAAAAGTATAGAACAGAAAAATATTCTTACCAGAGAAAGAAAATGTATCAAGCTAAGCACCCTCCTCCCTGCCCTGTGGTGCAACAGATGTCCCTTTCCGCAAACATTTACTCAATGGGAGCGTGATGTTGCAACCACACACACAAGTTGACCTGCTGTGAGGAAAAAACGAGTTAGTACATTTCAAACATGAAAAAGGTCATTTTAAAATCAACATGAAAAACCAAAATTCCAAAAGTATAGAACAGAAAAATATTCTTACCAGAGAAAGAGAATTTATCAAGCTAAGCACCCTCCTCCCTGCCCTGTGGTGCAACAGATGTCCCTTTCCGCAAACATTTACTCAGTGGGAGCATGATGTTGCAAACAAACATACAAGTTGACCTGCTGTGAGGAAAATATGAGTTAGTACATTTCAAACATGAAAAAGGTCATTTTAAAATCAACATGAAAAACCAAAATTCCAAAAGTATAGAACAGAAAAATATTCTTACCAGAGAAAGAAAATGTATCGAGCTAAGCACCCTCCTCCCTGCCCTGTGGTTTAACAGATGTCCCTTTCCACAAACATCTACTCAATGGGAGCGTGATGTTGCAACCACACACACAAGTTGACCTGCTGTGAGGAAAAAACGAGTTAGTACATTTCAAACATGAAAAACGTCATTTTAAAATCAACATGAAAAACCAAAATTCCAAAAGTATAGAACAGAAAAATATTCTTACCAAAGAAAGAAAATGTATCGAGCTAAGCACCCTCCTCCCTGCCCTGTGGTGCAACAGATGTCCCTTTCCGCAAACATTTACTCAATGGGAGCGTGATCTTGCTACCACACACACAAGTTGACCTGCTGTGAGGAAAAAATGAGTTAGTACATTTCAAACATGACAAAGGTCATTTTAAAATCAACATGAAAAACCAAAATTCCAAAAGTATAGAACAGAAAAATATTCTTACCAGAGAAAGAAAATGTATCAACCTAAGCACCCTCCTCCCTGCCCTGTGGTGCAACAGATGTCCCTTTCCGCAAACATTTACTCAATGGGAGCGTGATGTTGCAACCACACACACAAGTTGACCTGCTGTGAGGAAAAAATGAGTTAGTACATTTCATACATGAAAAAGGTCATTTTAAAATCAACATGAAAAACCAAAATTCCAAAAGTATAGAACAGAAAAATATTCTTACCACAGAAAGAAAATGTATCGAGCTAAGCACCCTCCTCCCTGCCCTGTGGTGCAACAGATGTCCCTTTCCGCAAACATTTACTCAATGGGAGCGTGATGTTGCAACCACACACACAATTTAACCTGCTGTGAGGAAAAAACGAGTTAGTACATTTCAAACATGAAAAAGGTCATTTTAAAATCAACATGAAAAACCAAAATTCCAAAAGTATAGAACAGAAAAATATTCTTACCAGAGAAAGAAAATGTATCGAGCTAAGCCCCCTCCTCCCTGCCCTGTGGTGCAACAGATGTCCCATTCCGCAAACATTTACTCAATGTGAGCGTGATGTTGCAAACACACACACAAGTTGACCTGCTGTGAGGAAAAAATGAGTTAGTACATTTCAAACATGGAAAAGGTCATTTTAAAATCAACATGAAAAACCAAATTTCCAAATGTATAGAACAGAAAAATATTCTTACCAGAGAAAGAAAATGTATCAAGCTAAGCACCCTCCTCCCTGCCCTCTGGTGCAACAGATGTCCCATTCCGCAAACATTTACTCAGTGGGAGCGTAATGTTGCAACCACACACACAAGTTGACCTGCTGTGGGGAAGAAACGAGTTAGTATATTTCAAACATGAAAAAGGTCATTTTAAAATCAACATGAAAAATCAAAATTCCAAAAGTATAGAACAGAAAAATATTCTTACCAGAGAAAGAAAATGTATCACCTGTGGTGCAACAGATGTCCCTTTCCGCAAACATTTACTCAATGGGAGCGAGATGTTGCAACCACACACACAAGTTGACCTGCTGTGAGGAAAAAATGAGTTAGTACATTTCAAACATGAAAAAGGTCATTTTAAAATCAACATGAAAAACCAAAATACCAAACGTATAGAACAGAAAAATATTCTTACCAGAGAAAGAAAATGTATCAAGCTAAGCACCCTCCTCCCTGCCCTGTGGTGCAACAGATGTCCCTTTCGGCAAACATTTACTCAATGGGAGCGTGATGTTGCAACCACACACACAAGTTGACCTGCTGTGAGGAAAAAACGAGTTAGTACATTTCAAACATGAAAAAGGTCATTTTAAAATCAACATGAAAAACCAAAATTCCAAAAGTATAGAACAGAAAAATATTCTTACCAGAGAAAGAAAGTGTATCGAGCTAAGCGCCCTCCTCCCTGCCCTGTGTTTTAACAGATGTCCCTTTCCGCAAACATTTACTCAATGGGAGCGTGATGTTGCAACCACACACACAAGTTGACCTGCTGTGAGGAAAAAATTAGTTAGTACATTTCAAACATGAAAAAGGTCATTTTAAAATCAACATGAAAAATCAAAATTCCAAAAGTATAGAACAGAAAAATATTCTTACCAGAGAAAGAAAATGTATCACCTGTGGTGCAACAGATGTCCCTTTCCGCAAACATTTACTCAATGGGAGCGAGATGTTGCAACCACACACACAAGTTGACCTGCTGTGAGGAAAAAATGAGTTAGTACATTTCAAACATGAAAAAGGTCATTTTAAAATCAACATGAAAAACCAAAATACCAAACGTATAGAACAGAAAAATATTCTTACCAGAGAAAGAAAATGTATCAAGCTAAGCACCCTCCTCCCTGCCCTGTGGTGCAACAGATGTCCCTTTCGGCAAACATTTACTCAATGGGAGCGTGATGTTGCAACCACACACACAAGTTGACCTGCTGTGAGGAAAAAACGAGTTAGTACATTTCAAACATGAAAAAGGTCGTTTTAAAATCAACATGAAAAACCAAAATTCCAAAAGTATAGAACAGAAAAATATTCTTACCAGAGAAAGAAAGTGTATCGAGCTAAGCGCCCTCCTCCCTGCCCTGTGTTTTAACAGATGTCCCTTTCCGCAAACATTTACTCAATGGGAGCGTGATGTTGCAACCACACACACAAGTTGACCTGCTGTGAGGAAAAAATTAGTTAGTACATTTCAAACATGAAAAAGGTCATTTTAAAATCAACATGAAAAATCAAAATTCCAAAAGTATAGAACAGAAAAATATTCTTACCAGAGAAAGAAAATGTATCACCTGTGGTGCAACAGATGTCCCTTTCCGCAAACATTTACTCAATGGGAGCGAGATGTTGCAACCACACACACAAGTTGACCTGCTGTGAGGAAAAAATGAGTTAGTACATTTCAAACATGAAAAAGGTCATTTTAAAATCAACATGAAAAACCAAAATATCAAACGTATAGAACAGAAAAATATTCTTACCAGAGAAAGAAAATGTATCAAGCTAAGCACCCTCCTCCCTGCCCTGTGGTGCAACAGATGTCCCTTTCGGCAAACATTTACTCAATGGGAGCGTGATGTTGCAACCACACACACAAGTTGACCTGCTGTGAGGAAAAAACGAGTTAGTACATTTCAAACACGAAAAAGGTCATTTTAAATTCAACATAAAAAACCAAAATTAAAACAGTATAGAACAGAAAAATATTCTTACCAGAGAAAGAAAATGTATCAAGCTAAGCACCCTCCTCCCTGCCCTGTGGGTTAACAGATGTCCCTTTCCGCAAACATTTACTCAATGTGAGCGTGATGTTGCAACCACACACACAAGTTGACCTGCTGTGAGGAAAAAACGAGTTAGTACATTTCAAACATGAAAAAGGTCATTTTAAAATCAACATGAAAAACCAAAATTCCAAAAGTATAGAACAGAAAAATATTCTTACCAGAGAAAGAAAATGTATCAAGTTATGCACCCTCCTCCCTGCCCTGTGGTGCAACAGATGTCCCTTTCCGCAAACATTTACTCAATGGGAGCGTGATGTTGCAACCACACACACAAGTTGACCTGCTGTGAGGAAAAAACGAGTTAGTACATTTCAAACATGAAAAAGGTCATTTTAAAATCAACATGAAAAACCAAAATTCCAAAAGTATAGAACAGAAAAATATTCTTACCAGAGAAAGAAAATGTATCCAGCTAAGCACCCTCCTCCCTGCCCTGTGGTGCAACAGATGTCCCTTTCCGCAAACATTTACTCAATGGGAGCGTGATGTTGCAACCACACACACAAGTTGACCTGCTGTGAGGAAAAAATGAGTTAGTACATTTCAAACATGAAAAAGGTCATTTTAAAATCAACATGAAAAACCAAAATTCCAAAAGTATAGAACAGAAAAATATTCTTACCAGAGAAAAAAAATGTATCAAGCTAAGCACCCTCCTCCCTGCCCTGTGGTGCAACAGATGTCCCTTTCCGCAAACATTTACTCAATAGGAGCGTAATGTTGCAACCACACACACAAGTTGACCTGCTGCGAGGAAAAAACGAGTTAGTACATTTCAAACATGAAAAAGGTCATTTTAAAATCAACATGAAAAACCAAAATTCCAAAAGAATAGAAAAGAAAAATATTCTTACCAGAGAAAGAAAATGTATCGAGCTAAGCACCCTCCTCCCTGCCCTGTGGTGCAACAGATATCCCTTTCCGCAAACATTTACTCAATGGGAGCGTGATGTTGCAACCACACACACAAGTTGACCTGCTGTGAGGAAAAAACGAGTTCGTACATTATAACATGAAAAAGGTCATTCTAAAATCAACATGAAAAACCAAAATTCCAAAAGTATAGAACAGAAAAATATTCTTACCAGAGAAAGAAAATGTATCGAGCTAAGCACCCTCCTCCCTGCCCTGTGGAGCAACAGATGTCCCTTTCCGCAAACATTTACTCAATGGGAGCGTAATGTTGCAACCACACACACAAGTTGACCTGCTGTGAGGAAAAAACGAGTTAGTACATTTCAAACATGAAAAAGGTCATTTTAAAATCAACATGAAAAACCAAAATTCCAAAAGAATAGAACAGAAAAATATTCTTACCAGAGAAAAAAAATGTATCGAGCTAAGCACCCTCCTCCCTGCCCTGTGGTGCAACAGATGTCCCTTTCCGCAAACATTTACTCAATGGGAGCATGATGTTGCAACCACCTACACAAGTTGACCTCCTGTGAGGAAAAAATGAGTTAGTACATTTCAAACATGAAAAAGGTCATTTTAAAATCAACATGAAAAACCAAAGTTCAAAAAGTATAGAACAGAAAAATATTCTTACCAGAGAAAGAAAATGTATCAAGCTAAGCACCCTCCTCTCTGCCCTGTGGTGCAACGGATGTCCCTTTCCGCAAATATTTACTCAATGGGAGCGTGATGTTGCAATCACACACACAAGTTGACCTGCTGTGAGGAAAAAATGAGTTAGTACATTTCAAACATGAAAAAGGTCATTTTAAAATCAACATGAAAAAATAAAATACCAAAAGTATAGAACAGAAAAATATTCTTACCAGAGAAAGAAAATGTATCGAGCTAAGCACCCTCCTCCCTGCCCTGTGGTGCAACAGATGTCCCTTACCGAAAACATATACTCAATGGGAGCGTGTTGTTGCAACCACACACACAAGTTGACCTGCTGTGAGGAAAAAACGAGTTAGTACGTTTCAAACATGAAAAAGGTCATTTTAAAATCAACATGAAAAACCAAAATTCCAAAAGTATAGAACACAAAAATATTCTTACCAGAGAAAGAAAATGTATCGAGCTAAGCACCCTCCTCCCTGCCCTGTGGTGCAACAGATGTCCCTTTCCGCAAACATTTACTCAATGGGAGCGTGATGTTGCAACCAAACACACAAGTTGACCTGCTGTGAGGAAAAAACGAGTTAGTACATTTCAAACATGAAGAAGGTCATTTTAACATCAACATGAAAAACCAAAATTCCAAAAGTATAGAACAGAAAAATATTCTTACCAGAGAAAGAAAATGTATCGAGCTGAGCACCCTCCTCCCTGCCCTGTGGTGCAACAGATGTCCCTTTCCGCAAACATTTACTCAATGGGAGCGTGATGTTGGAACCGCACACATAAGTTGACCTGCTGTGAGGAAAAAATGAGTTAGTACATTTCAAACATCAAAAACTTCATTTTAAAATCAACATGGAAAATCAAAATTTCAAAAGTATAGAACAGAGAAATACTCTTACCAGAGAAAGAAAATGTATCAAGCTAAGCACCCTCCTCCCTGCCCTGTGGTGCAGCAGATGTCCCTTTCCGCAAACATTTACTCAATGGGAGCGTGATGTTGCAACCACACACACAAGTTGACCTGCTGTGAGGAAAAAATGAGTTAGTACATTTCAAACATGAAAAAGGTCATTTTAAAATCAACATGAAAAACCAAAATTCCAAAAGTATAGAACAGAAAAATATTCTTACCAGAGAAAGAAAATGTATCAAGCTAAGCATCCTCCTCCCTGCCCTGTGGTGCAACAGATGTCCCTTTCCGCAAACATTTACTCAATGGGAGCGTGATGTTGCAACCACACACACAAGTTGACCTGCTGTGAGGAAAAAACGAGTTAGTACATTTCAAACATGAAAAAGGTCATTTTAAAATCAACATGGAAAACCAAAATTCCAAAAGTGTAGAACAGAAAAATATTCTTACCAGAGAAAGAAAATGTATCGAGCTAAGCACCCTCCTCCCTGCCCTGTGGTGCAACAGATGTCCCTTTTCGCAAACATTTACTCAATGGGAGCGTGATGTTGCAACCACACACACAAGTTGACCTGCTGTGAGGAAAAAACGAGTTAGTACATTTCAAACATGAAAAAGGTCATTTTAAAATCAACATGAAAAACCAAAATTCCAAAAGTATAGAACAGAAAAATATTCTTACCAGAGAAAGAAAATGTATCCAGCTAAGCACCCTCCTCCCTGCCCTGTGGTTTAACAGATGTCCCTTTCCGCAAACATTTACTCAATGGGAGCGTGATGTTGCAACCACACACACAAGTTGACCTGCTGTGAGGAAAAAACGAGTTAGTACATTTCAAACATGAAAAAGGTCATTTTAAAATCAACATGAAAAACCAAAATTCCAAAAGTATAGAACAGAAAAATATTCTTACCAGAGAAAGAAAATGTATCAAGCTAAGCACCCTCCTCCCTGCCCTGTGGTGCAACAGATGTCCCTTTCCGCAAACATTTACTCAATGTGAGCGTGATGTTGCAACCACACACACAAGTGGACCTGCTGTGAGGAAAAAACGAGTTAGTACATTTCAAACATGAAAAAGATCATTTTAAAGTCAACATGAAGAAACAAAATTCCAAAAGTATAGAACAGAAAAATATTCTTACCAGAGAAAGAAAATGTATCGAGCTAAGCACCCTCCTCCCTGCCCTGTGGTGCAACAGATGTCCCTTTCCGCAAACATTTACTCAATGGGAGCGTGATGTTGCAACCACACACACAAATTGACCTGCTGTGAGGAAAAAATGAGTTAGTACATTTCAAACATGAAAAAGATCATTTTAAAATCAACATGAAAAACCAAAATTCCAAAAGTATAGAACAGAAAAATATTCTTACCAGAGAAAGAAAATGTATCCAGCTAAGCACCCTCCTACCTGCCCTGTGGTGCAACAGATGTCCCTTACCGCAAACATTTACTCAATGGGAGCGTGATGTTGCAACCACACACACAAGTTGACCTGCTGTGAGGAAAAAACGAGTTAGTACATTTCAAACATGAAAAAAGTCATTTCAAAATCAACATGAAAAACCAAAATTCCAAAAGTATAGAACAGAAAAATATTTTTACCAGAGAAAGAAAATGTATCGAGCTAAGCACCCTCCTCCCTGCCCTGTGGTGCTACAGATGTCCCTTTCCGCAAACATTTACTCAATGGGAGCGTGATGTTGCAACCACACACACAAGGTAACCTGCTGTGAGGAAAAAACGAGTTAGTACATTTCAAACATTAAAAAGGTCATTTTAAAATCAACATGAAAAACCAAAATTACAAAAGTATAGAACAGAGAAATATTGTTACCAGAGAAAGAAAATGTATCAGGCTAAGCACCCTCCTCCCTGCCCTGTGGTGCAACAGATGTCCCTTTCGGCAAACATTTACTCAATGGGAGTGTGATGTTGCAACCACACACACAAGTTGACCTGCTGTGAGGAAAAAACGAGTTAGTACATTTCAAACATGAAAAAGTTCATTTTAAAATCAACATTAAAAACCAAAATTCCAAAAGTATAGAACAGAAAAATATTCTTACCAGAGAAAGAAAATGTATCAAGCTAAGCACCCTCCTCCCTGCCCTGTGGTGCAACAGATGTCCCTTTCCGCAAACATTTACTCAATGGGAGCGTGATGTTGCAACCACACACACAAGGTAACCTGCTGTGAGGAAAAAACGAGTTAGTACATTTCAAACATTAAAAAGGTCATTTTAAAATCAACATGAAAAACCAAAATTACAAAAGTATAGAACAGAGAAATATTGTTACCAGAGAAAGAAAATGTATCAGGCTAAGCACCCTCCTCCCTGCCCTGTGGTGCAACAGATGTCCCTTTCGGCAAACATTTACTCAATGGGAGCGTGATGTTGCAACCACACACACAAGTTGACCTGCTGTGAGGAAAAAACGAGTTAGTACATTTCAAACATGAAAAAGGTCATTTTAAAATCAACATGAAAAACCAAAATTCCAAAAGTATAGAACAGAAAAATATTCTTACCAGAGACCAGAGAAACAAAATGTATCGAGCTAAGCACCCTCCTCCCTGCCCTGTGGTGCAACGGATGTCCCTTTCCGCAAACATTTACTCAATGGGAGCGTGATGTTGCAACCACACACACAAGTTGACCTGCTGTGAGGAAAAAACGAGTTAGTACATTTCAAACATGAAAAAGGTCATTTTAAAATCAACATGAAAAACCAAAATTCCAAATGTATAGAACAGAAAAATATTCTTACCAGAGAAAGAAAATGTATCGAGCTAAGCACCCTCCTCCCTGCCCTGTGGTGCAACAGATGTCCCTTTCCACAAACATTTACTCAATGGGAGTGTGATGTTGCAACCACACACACTAGTTGACCTGCTGTGAGGAAAAAACGAGTTAGTACATTATAACATGAAAAAGGTCATTTTAAAATCAACATGAAAAACCAAAATTCCAAAAGTATAGAACAGAAAAATATTCTTACCAGAGGAAGAAAATGTCTCCAGCTATTTCCCTCCTCCCTGCCCTGTGGTGCAACAGATGTCCCTTTCTGCAAACATTTACTCAATGGGAGCGTGATGTTGCAACCACACACACAAGTTGACCTTCTGTGAGGAAAAAACGAGTTAGTACATTTCAAACATGAAAAAGGTCATTTTAAAATCAACATGAAAAACCAAAATTCCAAAAGTATGGAACAGAAAAATATTCTTACCAGAGAAAGAAAATGTATCGAGCTAAGCACCCTCCTCCCTGCCATGTGTTGCAACAGATGTCCCTTTCCGCAAACATTTACTCAATGGCAGCGTGATGTTGCAACCACACACACAAGTTGACCTGCTGTGAGGAAAAAACGAGTTAGTACATTATAACATGAAAAAGGTCTTTTTAAAATCAACGTGAAAAACCAAAATTCCAAAAGTATAGAACAGAAAAATATTCTTACCAGAGAAAGAAAATGTATCAACCTAAGCACCCTCCTCCCTGCCCTGTGGTGCAAGTGATGTCCCTTTCCGCAAACATTTACTCAATGGGAGCGTGATGTTGCAACCACACACACAAGTTGAACTGCTGTGAGGAAAAAACGAGTTAGTACATTTGAAACGTGAAACCACACACACAAGTTGACCTGCTGTGAGGAAAAAAAAAGTTCGTACATTATAACATGAAAAAGGTCATTTTAAAATCAACATGAAAAACCAAAATTCCAAAAGTATAGAACAGAAAAATATTCTTACCAGAGAAAGAGAATGTATCGAGCTAAGCACCCTCCTCCCTGCCCTGTGGTGCAACAGATGTCCCTTTCCGCAAACATCTACTCAATGGGAGCGTGATGTTGCAACCACACACACAAGTTGACCTGCTGTGAGGAAAAAACGAGTTAGTACATTTCAAACATGAAAAAGGTCATTTTAAAATCAACATGAAAAACCAAAATTCCAAAAGTATAGAACAGAAAAATATTCTTACCAGAGAAAGAGAATGTATCGAGCTAAGCACCCTCCTCCCTGCCCTGTGGTGCAACAGATGTCCCTTTCCGCAAACATCTACTCAATGGGAGCGTGATGTTGCAACCACACACACAAGTTGACCTGCTGTGAGGAAAAAACGAGTTCGTACATTATAACATGAAAAAGGTCATTTTAAAATCAACATGAAAAACCAAAATTCCAAAAGTATAGAACAGAAAAATATTCTTACCAGAGAAAGAAAATGTATCCAGCTAAGCACCCTCCTCCCTGCCCTGTGGTGCAACAGATGTCCCTTTCCGCAAACATTTACTCAATGGGAGCGTGATGTTGCAACCACACACACAAGGTAACCTGCTGTGAGGAAAAAACGAGTTAGTACATTTCAAACATTAAAAAGGTCATTTTAAAATCAACATGAAAAACCAAAATTACAAAAGTATAGAACAGAGAAATATTGTTACCAGAGAAAGAAAATGTATCAGGCTAAGCACCCTCCTCCCTGCCCTGTGGTGCAACAGATGTCCCTTTCGGCAAACATTTACTCAATGGGAGCGTGATGTTGCAACCACACACACAAGTTGACCTGCTGTGAGGAAAAAACGAGTTAGTACATTTCAAACATGAAAAAGGTCATTTTAAAATCAACATGAAAAACCAAAATTCCAAAAGTATAGAACAGAAAAATATTCTTACCAGAGACCAGAGAAACAAAATGTATCGAGCTAAGCACCCTCCTCCCTGCCCTGTGGTGCAACGGATGTCCCTTTCCGCAAACATTTACTCAATGGGAGCGTGATGTTGCAACCACACACACAAGTTGACCTGCTGTGAGGAAAAAACGAGTTAGTACATTTCAAACATGAAAAAGGTCATTTTAAAATCAACATGAAAAACCAAAATTCCAAATGTATAGAACAGAAAAATATTCTTACCAGAGAAAGAAAATGTATCGAGCTAAGCACCCTCCTCCCTGCCCTGTGGTGCAACAGATGTCCCTTTCCACAAACATTTACTCAATGGGAGTGTGATGTTGCAACCACACACACTAGTTGACCTGCTGTGAGGAAAAAACGAGTTAGTACATTATAACATGAAAAAGGTCATTTTAAAATCAACATGAAAAACCAAAATTCCAAAAGTATAGAACAGAAAAATATTCTTACCAGAGGAAGAAAATGTCTCCAGCTATTTCCCTCCTCCCTGCCCTGTGGTGCAACAGATGTCCCTTTCCGCAAACATTTACTCAATGGGAGCGTGATGTTGCAACCACACACACAAGTTGACCTTCTGTGAGGAAAAAACGAGTTAGTACATTTCAAACATGAAAAAGGTCATTTTAAAATCAACATGAAAAACCAAAATTCCAAAAGTATGGAACAGAAAAATATTCTTACCAGAGAAAGAAAATGTATCGAGCTAAGCACCCTCCTCCCTGCCATGTGGTGCAACAGATGTCCCTTTCCGCAAACATTTACTCAATGGCAGTGTGATGTTGCAACCACACACACAAGTTGACCTGCTGTGAGGAAAAAACGAGTTAGTACATTATAACATGAAAAAGGTCTTTTTAAAATCAACGTGAAAAACCAAAATTCCAAAAGTATAGAACAGAAAAATATTCTTACCAGAGAAAGAAAATGTATCAACCTAAGCACCCTCCTCCCTGCCCTGTGGTGCAAGTGATGTCCCTTTCCGCAAACATTTACTCAATGGGAGCGTGATGTTGCAACCACACACACAAGTTGAACTGCTGTGAGGAAAAAACGAGTTAGTACATTTGAAACGTGAAACCACACACACAAGTTGACCTGCTGTGAGGAAAAAACAAGTTCGTACATTATAACATGAAAAAGGTCATTTTAAAATCAACATGAAAAACCAAAATTCCAAAAGTATAGAACAGAAAAATATTCTTACCAGAGAAAGAGAATGTATCGAGCTAAGCACCCTCCTCCCTGCCCTGTGGTGCAACAGATGTCCCTTTCCGCAAACATCTACTCAATGGGAGCGTGATGTTGCAACCACACACACAAGTTGACCTGCTGTGAGGAAAAAACGAGTTAGTACATTTCAAACATGAAAAAGGTCATTTTAAAATCAACATGAAAAACCAAAATTCCAAAAGTATAGAACAGAAAAATATTCTTACCAGAGAAAGAGAATGTATCGAGCTAAGCACCCTCCTCCCTGCCCTGTGGTGCAACAGATGTCCCTTTCCGCAAACATCTACTCAATGGGAGCGTGATGTTGCAACCACACACACAAGTTGACCTGCTGTGAGGAAAAAACGAGTTCGTACATTATAACATGAAAAAGGTCATTTTAAAATCAACATGAAAAACCAAAATTCCAAAAGTATAGAACAGAAAAATATTCTTACCAGAGAAAGAAAATGTATCCAGCTAAGCACCCTCCTCCCTGCCCTGTGGTGCAACAGATGTCCCTTTCCGCAAACATTTACTCAATGGGAGCGTGATGTTGCAACCACACACACAAGTTTACCTGCTGTGAGGAAAAAACGAGTTAGTACATTTCAAACATGAAAAAGGTCATTTTAAAATCAACATGAAAAACCAAAATTCCAAAAGTATAGAACAGAAAAATATTCTTACCAGAGAAAGAGAATGTATCGAGCTAAGCACCCTCCTCCCTGCCCTGTGGTGCAACAGATGTCCCTTTCCGCAAACATCTACTCAATGGGAGCGTGATGTTGCAACCACACACACAAGTTGACCTGCTGTGAGGAAAAAACGAGTTAGTACATTTCAAACATGAAAAAGGTCATTTTAAAATCAACATGAAAAACCAAAATTCCAAAAGTATAGAACAGAAAAATATTCTTACCAGAGAAAGAAAATGTATCTAGCTAAGCACCCTCCTCCCTGCCCTGTGGTGCAACAGATGTCCCTTACCGCAAACATTTACTCAATGGGAGCGTGATGTTGCAACCACACACACAAGTTGACCTGCTGTGAGGAAAAAACGAGTTAGTACATTTCAAACATGAAAAAAGTCATTTTAAAATCAACATGAAAAAACAAAATTCCAAAAGTATAGAACAGAAAAATATTCTTACCAGAGAATGAAAATGTATCAAGCTAAGCACCCTCCTCCCTGCCCTGTGGTGCAACAGATGTCCCTTTCCGCAAACATTTAATCAATGGGAGCGTGATGTTGCAACCACACACACAAGTTGACCTGCTGTGAGGAAAAAACGAGTTAGTACATTTCAAACATGAAAAAGGTCATTTTAAAATCAACATGAAAAAACAAAATTCCAAAAGTATAGAACAGAAAAATATTCTTACCAGAGAAAGAAAATGTATCAAGCTAAGCACCCTCCTCCCTGCCCTGTGGTGCAACAGATGTCCCTTTCCGCAAACATTTACTCAATGGGAGCGTGATGTTGCAACCACACACACAAGTTGACCTGCTGTGAGGAAAAAATGAGTTAGTACATTTCAAACATGAAAAAGGTCATTTTAAAATCAACATGAAAAACCAAAATTCCAAAAGTATAGAACAGAAAAATATTCTTACCACAGAAAGAAAATGTATCCAGCTAAGCACCCTCCTCCCTGCCCTGTGGTGCAACAGATGTCCCTTTCCGCAAACATTTACTCAATGGGAGCGTGATGTTGCAACCACACACACAAGTTGACCTGCTGTGAGGAAAAAACGAGTTCGTACATTATAACATGAAAAAGGTCATTTTAAAATCAACATGAAAAACCAAAATTCCAAAAAATATTCTTACCAGAGAAAGAAAATGTATCAACCTAAGCACCCTCCTCCCTGCCCTGTGGTGCAACAGATGTCCCTTTCCGCAAACATTTACTCAATGGGAGCGTGATGTTGCAACCACACACACAAGTTGACCTGCTGTGAGGAAAAAACGAGTTAGTACATTTCAAACGTGAAAAAGGTCATTTTTAAATCAACATGAAAAACCAAAATTCCAAAAGTATAGAACAGAAAAATATTCTTACCAGAGAAAGAAAATGTATCCAGCTAAGCACCCTCCTCCCTGCCCTGTGGTGCAACAGATGTCCCTTTCCGCAAACATTTACTCAATGGGAGCGTGATGTTGCAACCACACACACAAGTTGACCTGCTGTGAGGAAAAAATGAGTTCGTACATTATAACATGAAAAAGGTCATTTTAAAATCAACATGAAAAACCAAAATTCCAAAAGTATAGAACAGAAAAATAATCTTACCAGAGAAAGAAAATGTATCGAGCTAAGCACCCTCCTCCCTGCCCTGTGGTGCAACAGATGTCCCTTTCCGCAAACATTTACTCAATGGGAGCGTGATGTTGCAACCACACACACAAGTTGACCTGCTGTGAGGAAAAAACGAGTTAGTACATTTCAAACATGAAAAAAGTCATTTTAAAATCAACATGAAAAACCAAAATTCCAAAAGTATAGAACAGAAAAATATTCTTACCAGAGAAAGAAAATGTATCAAGCTAAGCACCCTCCTCCCTGCCCTGTGGTGCAACAGATGCCCCTTTCCGCAAACATTTACTCAATGGGAGCGTGATGTTGCAACCACACACACAAGTTGACCTGCTGTGAGGAAAAAACGAGTTAGTACATTTCAAACATGAAAAAGGTCATTTTAAAATCAACATGAAAAACCAAAATTCCAAAAGTATAGAACAGAAAAATATTCTTACCAGAGAAAGAAAATGTATCGAGCTAAGTACCCTCCTCCCTGCCCTGTGGTGCAACAGATGTCCCTTTCCTCAAACATTTACTCAATGGGAGCGTGATGTTGCAACCACACACACAAGTTGACCTGCTGTGAGGAAAAAACGAGTTAGTACATTTCAAACATGAAAAAGGTCATTTTAAAATCAACATGAAAAACCAAAATTCCAAAAGTATAGAACAGAAAAATATTCTTACCAGAGAAAGAAAATGTATCAAGCCAAGCACCCTCCTCCCTGCCCTGTGGTGCAACAGATGTCCCTTTCTGCAGACATTTACTCAATGGGAGCGTGATGTTGCAACCACACACACAAGTTGACCTGCTGTGAGGAAAAAACGAGTTAGTACATTTCAAACATGAAAAAGGTCATTTTAAAATCAACATGAAAAACCAAAATTCCAAATGTATAGAACAGAAAAATATTCTTACCAGAGAAAGAAAATGTATCGAGCTAAGCACCCTCCTCCCTGCCCTGTGGTGCAACAGATGTCCCTTTCCACAAACATTTACTCAATGGGAGTGTGATGTTGCAACCACACACACTAGTTGACCTGCTGTGAGGAAAAAACGAGTTAGTACATTATAACATGAAAAAGGTCATTTTAAAATCAACATGAAAAACCAAAATTCCAAAAGTATAGAACAGAAAAATATTCTTACCAGAGGAAGAAAATGTCTCCAGCTATTTCCCTCCTCCCTGCCCTGTGGTGCAACAGATGTCCCTTTCCGCAAACATTTACTCAATGGGAGCGTGATGTTGCAACCACACACACAAGTTGACCTTCTGTGAGGAAAAAACGAGTTAGTACATTTCAAACATGAAAAAGGTCATTTTAAAATCAACATGAAAAACCAAAATTCCAAAAGTATAGAACAGAAAAATATTCTTACCAGAGAAAGAGAATGTATCGAGCTAAGCACCCTCCTCCCTGCCCTGTGGTGCAACAGATGTCCCTTTCCGCAAACATCTACTCAATGGGAGCGTGATGTTGCAACCACACACACAAGTTGACCTGCTGTGAGGAAAAAACGAGTTCGTACATTATAACATGAAAAAGGTCATTTTAAAATCAACATGAAAAACCAAAATTCCAAAAGTATAGAACAGAAAAATATTCTTACCAGAGAAAGAAAATGTATCCAGCTAAGCACCCTCCTCCCTGCCCTGTGGTGCAACAGATGTCCCTTTCCGCAAACATTTACTCAATGGGAGCGTGATGTTGCAACCACACACACAAGTTTACCTGCTGTGAGGAAAAAACGAGTTAGTACATTTCAAACATGAAAAAGGTCATTTTAAAATCAACATGAAAAACCAAAATTCCAAAAGTATAGAACAGAAAAATATTCTTACCAGAGAAAGAGAATGTATCGAGCTAAGCACCCTCCTCCCTGCCCTGTGGTGCAACAGATGTCCCTTTCCGCAAACATCTACTCAATGGGAGCGTGATGTTGCAACCACACACACAAGTTGACCTGCTGTGAGGAAAAAACGAGTTAGTACATTTCAAACATGAAAAAGGTCATTTTAAAATCAACATGAAAAACCAAAATTCCAAAAGTATAGAACAGAAAAATATTCTTACCAGAGAAAGAAAATGTATCTAGCTAAGCACCCTCCTCCCTGCCCTGTGGTGCAACAGATGTCCCTTACCGCAAACATTTACTCAATGGGAGCGTGATGTTGCAACCACACACACAAGTTGACCTGCTGTGAGGAAAAAACGAGTTAGTACATTTCAAACATGAAAAAAGTCATTTTAAAATCAACATGAAAAAACAAAATTCCAAAAGTATAGAACAGAAAAATAATCTTACCAGAGAAAGAAAATGTATCGAGCTAAGCACCCTCCTCCCTGCCCTGTGGTGCAACAGATGTCCCTTTCCGCAAACATTTACTCAATGGGAGCGTGATGTTGCAACCACACACACAAGTTGACCTGCTGTGAGGAAAAAACGAGTTAGTACATTTCAAACATGAAAAAAGTCATTTTAAAATCAACATGAAAAACCAAAATTCCAAAAGTATAGAACAGAAAAATATTCTTACCAGAGAAAGAAAATGTATCAAGCTAAGCACCCTCCTCCCTGCCCTGTGGTGCAACAGATGCCCCTTTCCGCAAACATTTACTCAATGGGAGCGTGATGTTGCAACCACACACACAAGTTGACCTGCTGTGAGGAAAAAACGAGTTAGTACATTTCAAACATGAAAAAGGTCATTTTAAAATCAACATGAAAAACCAAAATTCCAAAAGTATAGAACAGAAAAATATTCTTACCAGAGAAAGAAAATGTATCGAGCTAAGTACCCTCCTCCCTGCCCTGTGGTGCAACAGATGTCCCTTTCCTCAAACATTTACTCAATGGGAGCGTGATGTTGCAACCACACACACAAGTTGACCTGCTGTGAGGAAAAAACGAGTTAGTACATTTCAAACATGAAAAAGGTCATTTTAAAATCAACATGAAAAACCAAAATTCCAAAAGTATAGAACAGAAAAATATTCTTACCAGAGAAAGAAAATGTATCAAGCCAAGCACCCTCCTCCCTGCCCTGTGGTGCAACAGATGTCCCTTTCTGCAGACATTTACTCAATGGGAGCGTGATGTTGCAACCACACACACAAGTTGACCTGCTGTGAGGAAAAAACGAGTTAGTACATTTCAAACATGAAAAAGGTCATTTTAAAATCAACATGAAAAACCAAAATTCCAAATGTATAGAATAGAAAAATATTCTTACCAGAGAAAGAAAATGTATCGAGCTAAGCACCCTCCTCCCTGCCCTGTGGTGCAACAGATGTCCCTTTCCACAAACATTTACTCAATGGGAGTGTGATGTTGCAACCACACACACTAGTTGACCTGCTGTGAGGAAAAAACGAGTTCGTACATTATAACATGAAAAAGGTCATTTTAAAATCAACATGAAAAACCAAAATTCCAAAAAATATTCTTACCAGAGAAAGAAAATGTATCAACCTAAGCACCCTCCTCCCTGCCCTGTGGTGCAACAGATGTCCCTTTCCGCAAACATTTACTCAATGGGAGCGTGATGTTGCAACCACACACACAAGTTGACCTGCTGTGAGGAAAAAACGAGTTAGTACATTTCAAACATGAAAAAAGTCATTTTAAAATCAACATGAAAAAACAAAATTCCAAAAGTATAGAACAGAAAAATATTCTTACCAGAGAATGAAAATGTATCAAGCTAAGCACCCTCCTCCCTGCCCTGTGGTGCAACAGATGTCCCTTTCCGCAAACATTTAATCAATGGGAGCGTGATGTTGCAACCACACACACAAGTTGACCTGCTGTGAGGAAAAAACGAGTTAGTACATTTCAAACATGAAAAAGGTCATTTTAAAATCAACATGAAAAAACAAAATTCCAAAAGTATAGAACAGAAAAATATTCTTACCAGAGAAAGAAAATGTATCAAGCTAAGCACCCTCCTCCCTGCCCTGTGGTGCAACAGATGTCCCTTTCCGCAAACATTTACTCAATGGGAGCGTGATGTTGCAACCACACACACAAGTTGACCTGCTGTGAGGAAAAAATGAGTTAGTACATTTCAAACATGAAAAAGGTCATTTTAAAATCAACATGAAAAACCAAAATTCCAAAAGTATAGAACAGAAAAATATTCTTACCACAGAAAGAAAATGTATCCAGCTAAGCACCCTCCTCCCTGCCCTGTGGTGCAACAGATGTCCCTTTCCGCAAACATTTACTCAATGGGAGCGTGATGTTGCAACCACACACACAAGTTGACCTGCTGTGAGGAAAAAACGAGTTCGTACATTATAACATGAAAAAGGTCATTTTAAAATCAACATGAAAAACCAAAATTCCAAAAAATATTCTTACCAGAGAAAGAAAATGTATCAACCTAAGCACCCTCCTCCCTGCCCTGTGGTGCAACAGATGTCCCTTTCCGCAAACATTTACTCAATGGGAGCGTGATGTTGCAACCACACACACAAGTTGACCTGCTGTGAGGAAAAAACGAGTTAGTACATTTCAAACGTGAAAAAGGTCATTTTTAAATCAACATGAAAAACCAAAATTACAAAAGTATAGAACAGAAAAATATTCTTACCAGAGAAAGAAAATGTATCCAGCTAAGCACCCTCCTCCCTGCCCTGTGGTGCAACAGATGTCCCTTTCCGCAAACATTTACTCAATGGGAGCGTGATGTTGCAACCACACACACAAGTTGACCTGCTGTGAGGAAAAAATGAGTTCGTACATTATAACATGAAAAAGGTCATTTTAAAATCAACATGAAAAACCAAAATTCCAAAAGTATAGAACAGAAAAATAATCTTACCAGAGAAAGAAAATGTATCGAGCTAAGCACCCTCCTCCCTGCCCTGTGGTGCAACAGATGTCCCACTCAATGGGAGCGTGATGCTGCAACCACACACACAAGTTGACCTGCTGTGAGGAAAAAACGAGTTAGTACATTTCAAACATGAAAAAGGTCATTTTAAAATCAACATTAAAAACCAAAATTCCAAAAGTATAGAACAGAAAAATATTCTTACCAGAGAAAGAAAATGTATCCAGCTAAGCACCCTCCTCCCTGCCCTGTGGTGCAACAGATGTCCCTTTCCGCAAACATTTACTCAATGGGAGCGTGATGCTGCAACCACACACACAAGTTGACCTGCTGTGAGGAAAAAACGAGTTAGTACATTTCAAACATGAAAAAGGTCATTTTAAAATCAACATTAAAAACCAAAATTCCAAAAGTATAGAACAGAAAAATATTCTTACCAGAGAAAGAAAATGTATCCAGCTAAGCACCCTCCTCCCTGCCCTGTGGTGCAACAGATGTCCCTTTCCGCAAACATTTACTCAATGGGAGCGTGATGCTGCAACCACACACACAAGTTGACCTGCTGTGAGGAAAAAACGAGTTAGTACATTTCAAACATGAAAAAGGTCATTTTAAAATCAACATTAAAAACCAAAATTCCAAAAGTATAGAACAGAAAAATATTCTTACCAGAGAAAGAAAATGTATCCAGCTAAGCACCCTCCTCCCTGCCCTGTGGTGCAACAGATGTCCCTTTCCGCAAACATTTACTCAATGGGAGCGTGATGCTGCAACCACACACACAAGTTGACCTGCTGTGAGGAAAAAACGAGTTAGTACATTTCAAACATGAAAAAGGTCATTTTAAAATCAACATTAAAAACCAAAATTCCAAAAGTATAGAACAGAAAAATATTCTTACCAGAGAAAGAAAATGTATCCAGCTAAGCACCCTCCTCCCTGCCCTGTGGTGCAACAGATGTCCCTTTCCGCAAACATTTACTCAATGGGAGCGTGATGCTGCAACCACACACACAAGTTGACCTGCTGTGAGGAAAAAACGAGTTAGTACATTTCAAACATGAAAAAGGTCATTTTAAAATCAACATTAAAAACCAAAATTCCAAAAGTATAGAACAGAAAAATATTCTTACCAGAGAAAGAAAATGTATCCAGCTAAGCACCCTCCTCCCTGCCCTGTGGTGCAACAGATGTCCCTTTCCGCAAACATTTACTCAATGGGAGCGTGATGCTGCAACCACACACACAAGTTGACCTGCTGTGAGGAAAAAACGAGTTAGTACATTTCAAACATGAAAAAGGTCATTTTAAAATCAACATTAAAAACCAAAATTCCAAAAGTATAGAACAGAAAAATATTCTTACCAGAGAAAGAAAATGTATCCAGCTAAGCACCCTCCTCCCTGCCCTGTGGTGCAACAGATGTCCCTTTCCGCAAACATTTACTCAATGGGAGCGTGATGCTGCAACCACACACACAAGTTGACCTGCTGTGAGGAAAAAACGAGTTAGTACATTTCAAACATGAAAAAGGTCATTTTAAAATCAACATTAAAAACCAAAATTCCAAAAGTATAGAACAGAAAAATATTCTTACCAGAGAAAGAAAATGTATCCAGCTAAGCACCCTCCTCCCTGCCCTGTGGTGCAACAGATGTCCCTTTCCGCAAACATTTACTCAATGGGAGCGTGATGCTGCAACCACACACACAAGTTGACCTGCTGTGAGGAAAAAACGAGTTAGTACATTTCAAACATGAAAAAGGTCATTTTAAAATCAACATTAAAAACCAAAATTCCAAAAGTATAGAACAGAAAAATATTCTTACCAGAGAAAGAAAATGTATCCAGCTAAGCACCCTCCTCCCTGCCCTGTGGTGCAACAGATGTCCCTTTCCGCAAACATTTACTCAATGGGAGCGTGATGCTGCAACCACACACACAAGTTGACCTGCTGTGAGGAAAAAACGAGTTAGTACATTTCAAACATGAAAAAGGTCATTTTAAAATCAACATTAAAAACCAAAATTCCAAAAGTATAGAACAGAAAAATATTCTTACCAGAGAAAGAAAATGTATCCAGCTAAGCACCCTCCTCCCTGCCCTGTGGTGCAACAGATGTCCCTTTCCGCAAACATTTACTCAATGGGAGCGTGATGCTGCAACCACACACACAAGTTGACCTGCTGTGAGGAAAAAACGAGTTAGTACATTTCAAACATGAAAAAGGTCATTTTAAAATCAACATTAAAAACCAAAATTCCAAAAGTATAGAACAGAAAAATATTCTTACCAGAGAAAGAAAATGTATCCAGCTAAGCACCCTCCTCCCTGCCCTGTGGTGCAACAGATGTCCCTTTCCGCAAACATTTACTCAATGGGAGCGTGATGCTGCAACCACACACACAAGTTGACCTGCTGTGAGGAAAAAACGAGTTAGTACATTTCAAACATGAAAAAGGTCATTTTAAAATCAACATTAAAAACCAAAATTCCAAAAGTATAGAACAGAAAAATATTCTTACCAGAGAAAGAAAATGTATCCAGCTAAGCACCCTCCTCCCTGCCCTGTGGTGCAACAGATGTCCCTTTCCGCAAACATTTACTCAATGGGAGCGTGATGCTGCAACCACACACACAAGTTGACCTGCTGTGAGGAAAAAACGAGTTAGTACATTTCAAACATGAAAAAGGTCATTTTAAAATCAACATTAAAAACCAAAATTCCAAAAGTATAGAACAGAAAAATATTCTTACCAGAGAAAGAAAATGTATCCAGCTAAGCACCCTCCTCCCTGCCCTGTGGTGCAACAGATGTCCCTTTCCGCAAACATTTACTCAATGGGAGCGTGATGCTGCAACCACACACACAAGTTGACCTGCTGTGAGGAAAAAACGAGTTAGTACATTTCAATCATGAAAAAGGTCATTTTAAAATCAACATTAAAAACCAAAATTCCAAAAGTATAGAACAGAAAAATATTCTTACCAGAGAAAGAAAATGTATCCAGCTAAGCACCCTCCTCCCTGCCCTGTGGTGCAACAGATGTCCCTTTCCGCAAACATTTACTCAATGGGAGCGTGATGTTGCAACCACACACACAAGTTGACCTGCTGTGAGGAAAAAACGAGTTAGTACATTTCAAACGTGAAAAAAGTCATTTTAAAATCAACATGAAAAACCAAAATTCCAAAAGTATAGAACAGAAAAATATTCTTACCAGAGAAAGAAAATGTATCCAGCTAAGCACCCTCCTCCCTGCCCTGTGGTGCAACAGATGTCCCTTTCCGCAAACATTTACTCAATGGGAGCGTGATGTTGCAACCACACACACAAGTTGACCTGCTGTGAGGAAAATACGAGTTAGTACATTTCAAACATGAAAAAGGTCATTTTAAAATCAACATTAAAAACCAAAATTCCAAAAGTATAGAACAGAAAAATATTCTTACCAGAGAAAGAAAATGTATCCAGCTAAGCACCCTCCTCCCTGCCCTGTGGTGCAACAGATGTCCCTTTCCGCAAACATTTACTCAATGGGAGCGTGATGTTGCAACCACACACACAAGTTGACCTGCTGTGAGGAAAAAACGAGTTAGTACATTTCAAACATGAAAAAGGTCATTTTAAAATCAACATTAAAAACCAAAATTCCAAAAGTATAGAACAGAAAAATATTCTTACCAGAGAAAGAAAATGTATCCAGCTAAGCACCCTCCTCCCTGCCCTGTGGTGCAACAGATGTCCCTTTCCGCAAACATTTACTCAATGGGAGCGTGATGTTGCAACCACACACACAAGTTGACCTGCTGTGAGGAAAAAACGAGTTAGTACATTTCAAACATGAAAAAGGTCATTTTAAAATCAACATGAAAAACCAAAATTCCAAAAGTATAGAACAGAAAAATATTCTTACCAGAGAAAGAAAATGTATCCAGCTAAGCACCCTCCTCCCTGCCCTGTGGTGCAACAGATGTCCCTTTCCGCAAACATTTACTCAATGAGAGCGTGATGTTGCAACCACACACACAAGTTGACCTGCTGTGAGGAAAATACGAGTTAGTACATTTCAAACATGAAAAAGGTCATTTTAAAATCAACATTAAAAACCAAAATTCCAAAAGTATAGAACAGAAAAATATTCTTACCAGAGAAAGAAAATGTATCCAGCTAAGCACCCTCCTCCCTGCCCTGTGGTGCAACAGATGTCCCTTTCCGCAAACATTTACTCAATGAGAGCGTGATGTTGCAACCACACACACAAGTTGACCTGCTGTGAGGAAAAAACGAGTTAGTACATTTCAAACATGAAAAAGGTCATTTTAAAATCAACATGAAAAACCAAAATTCCAAAAGTATAGAACAGAAAAATATTCTTACCAGAGAAAGAAAATGTATCCAGCTAAGTACCCTCCTCCCTGCCCTGTGGTGCAACAGATGTCCCTTTCCGCAAACATTTACTCAATGGGAGCGTGATGCTGCAACCACACACACAAGTTGACCTGCTGTGAGGAAAAAACGAGTTAGTACATTTCAAACATGAAAAAGGTCATTTTAAAATCAACATTAAAAACCAAAATTCCAAAAGTATAGAACAGAAAAATATTCTTACCAGAGAAAGAAAATGTATCCAGCTAAGCACCCTCCTCCCTGCCCTGTGGTGCAACAGATGTCCCTTTCCGCAAACATTTACTCAATGGGAGCGTGATGCTGCAACCACACACACAAGTTGACCTGCTGTGAGGAAAAAACGAGTTAGTACATTTCAAACATGAAAAAGGTCATTTTAAAATCAACATTAAAAACCAAAATTCCAAAAGTATAGAACAGAAAAATATTCTTACCAGAGAAAGAAAATGTATCCAGCTAAGCACCCTCCTCCCTGCCCTGTGGTGCAACAGATGTCCCTTTCCGCAAACATTTACTCAATGGGAGCGTGATGCTGCAACCACACACACAAGTTGACCTGCTGTGAGGAAAAAACGAGTTAGTACATTTCAAACATGAAAAAGGTCATTTTAAAATCAACATTAAAAACCAAAATTCCAAAAGTATAGAACAGAAAAATATTCTTACCAGAGAAAGAAAATGTATCCAGCTAAGCACCCTCCTCCCTGCCCTGTGGTGCAACAGATGTCCCTTTCCGCAAACATTTACTCAATGGGAGCGTGATGCTGCAACCACACACACAAGTTGACCTGCTGTGAGGAAAAAACGAGTTAGTACATTTCAAACATGAAAAAGGTCATTTTAAAATCAACATTAAAAACCAAAATTCCAAAAGTATAGAACAGAAAAATATTCTTACCAGAGAAAGAAAATGTATCCAGCTAAGCACCCTCCTCCCTGCCCTGTGGTGCAACAGATGTCCCTTTCCGCAAACATTTACTCAATGGGAGCGTGATGCTGCAACCACACACACAAGTTGACCTGCTGTGAGGAAAAAACGAGTTAGTACATTTCAAACATGAAAAAGGTCATTTTAAAATCAACATTAAAAACCAAAATTCCAAAAGTATAGAACAGAAAAATATTCTTACCAGAGAAAGAAAATGTATCCAGCTAAGCACCCTCCTCCCTGCCCTGTGGTGCAACAGATGTCCCTTTCCGCAAACATTTACTCAATGGGAGCGTGATGCTGCAACCACACACACAAGTTGACCTGCTGTGAGGAAAAAACGAGTTAGTACATTTCAAACATGAAAAAGGTCATTTTAAAATCAACATTAAAAACCAAAATTCCAAAAGTATAGAACAGAAAAATATTCTTACCAGAGAAAGAAAATGTATCCAGCTAAGCACCCTCCTCCCTGCCCTGTGGTGCAACAGATGTCCCTTTCCGCAAACATTTACTCAATGAGAGCGTGATGTTGCAACCACACACACAAGTTGACCTGCTGTGAGGAAAAAACGAGTTAGTACATTTCAAACATGAAAAAGGTCATTTTAAAATCAACATGAAAAACCAAAATTCCAAAAGTATAGAACAGAAAAATATTCTTACCAGAGAAAGAAAATGTATCCAGCTAAGTACCCTCCTCCCTGCCCTGTGGTGCAACAGATGTCCCTTTCCGCAAACATTTACTCAATGGGAGCGTGATGCTGCAACCACACACACAAGTTGACCTGCTGTGAGGAAAAAACGAGTTAGTACATTTCAAACATGAAAAAGGTCATTTTAAAATCAACATTAAAAACCAAAATTCCAAAAGTATAGAACAGAAAAATATTCTTACCAGAGAAAGAAAATGTATCCAGCTAAGCACCCTCCTCCCTGCCCTGTGGTGCAACAGATGTCCCTTTCCGCAAACATTTACTCAATGGGAGCGTGATGCTGCAACCACACACACAAGTTGACCTGCTGTGAGGAAAAAACGAGTTAGTACATTTCAAACATGAAAAAGGTCATTTTAAAATCAACATTAAAAACCAAAATTCCAAAAGTATAGAACAGAAAAATATTCTTACCAGAGAAAGAAAATGTATCCAGCTAAGCACCCTCCTCCCTGCCCTGTGGTGCAACAGATGTCCCTTTCCGCAAACATTTACTCAATGGGAGCGTGATGCTGCAACCACACACACAAGTTGACCTGCTGTGAGGAAAAAACGAGTTAGTACATTTCAAACATGAAAAAGGTCATTTTAAAATCAACATTAAAAACCAAAATTCCAAAAGTATAGAACAGAAAAATATTCTTACCAGAGAAAGAAAATGTATCCAGCTAAGCACCCTCCTCCCTGCCCTGTGGTGCAACAGATGTCCCTTTCCGCAAACATTTACTCAATGGGAGCGTGATGTTGCAACCACACACACAAGTTGACCTGCTGTGAGGAAAAAACGAGTTAGTACATTTCAAACGTGAAAAAAGTCATTTTAAAATCAACATGAAAAACCAAAATTCCAAAAGTATAGAACAGAAAAATATTCTTACCAGAGAAAGAAAATGTATCCAGCTAAGCACCCTCCTCCCTGCCCTGTGGTGCAACAGATGTCCCTTTCCGCAAACATTTACTCAATGGGAGCGTGATGTTGCAACCACACACACAAGTTGACCTGCTGTGAGGAAAATACGAGTTAGTACATTTCAAACATGAAAAAGGTCATTTTAAAATCAACATTAAAAACCAAAATTCCAAAAGTATAGAACAGAAAAATATTCTTACCAGAGAAAGAAAATGTATCCAGCTAAGCACCCTCCTCCCTGCCCTGTGGTGCAACAGATGTCCCTTTCCGCAAACATTTACTCAATGGGAGCGTGATGTTGCAACCACACACACAAGTTGACCTGCTGTGAGGAAAAAACGAGTTAGTACATTTCAAACATGAAAAAGGTCATTTTAAAATCAACATTAAAAACCAAAATTCCAAAAGTATAGAACAGAAAAATATTCTTACCAGAGAAAGAAAATGTATCCAGCTAAGCACCCTCCTCCCTGCCCTGTGGTGCAACAGATGTCCCTTTCCGCAAACATTTACTCAATGGGAGCGTGATGTTGCAACCACACACACAAGTTGACCTGCTGTGAGGAAAAAACGAGTTAGTACATTTCAAACATGAAAAAGGTCATTTTAAAATCAACATGAAAAACCAAAATTCCAAAAGTATAGAACAGAAAAATATTCTTACCAGAGAAAGAAAATGTATCCAGCTAAGCACCCTCCTCCCTGCCCTGTGGTGCAACAGATGTCCCTTTCCGCAAACATTTACTCAATGAGAGCGTGATGTTGCAACCACACACACAAGTTGACCTGCTGTGAGGAAAATACGAGTTAGTACATTTCAAACATGAAAAAGGTCATTTTAAAATCAACATTAAAAACCAAAATTCCAAAAGTATAGAACAGAAAAATATTCTTACCAGAGAAAGAAAATGTATCCAGCTAAGCACCCTCCTCCCTGCCCTGTGGTGCAACAGATGTCCCTTTCCGCAAACATTTACTCAATGAGAGCGTGATGTTGCAACCACACACACAAGTTGACCTGCTGTGAGGAAAAAACGAGTTAGTACATTTCAAACATGAAAAAGGTCATTTTAAAATCAACATGAAAAACCAAAATTCCAAAAGTATAGAACAGAAAAATATTCTTACCAGAGAAAGAAAATGTATCCAGCTAAGTACCCTCCTCCCTGCCCTGTGGTGCAACAGATGTCCCTTTCCGCAAACATTTACTCAATGGGAGCGTGATGCTGCAACCACACACACAAGTTGACCTGCTGTGAGGAAAAAACGAGTTAGTACATTTCAAACATGAAAAAGGTCATTTTAAAATCAACATTAAAAACCAAAATTCCAAAAGTATAGAACAGAAAAATATTCTTACCAGAGAAAGAAAATGTATCCAGCTAAGCACCCTCCTCCCTGCCCTGTGGTGCAACAGATGTCCCTTTCCGCAAACATTTACTCAATGGGAGCGTGATGCTGCAACCACACACACAAGTTGACCTGCTGTGAGGAAAAAACGAGTTAGTACATTTCAAACATGAAAAAGGTCATTTTAAAATCAACATTAAAAACCAAAATTCCAAAAGTATAGAACAGAAAAATATTCTTACCAGAGAAAGAAAATGTATCCAGCTAAGCACCCTCCTCCCTGCCCTGTGGTGCAACAGATGTCCCTTTCCGCAAACATTTACTCAATGGGAGCGTGATGCTGCAACCACACACACAAGTTGACCTGCTGTGAGGAAAAAACGAGTTAGTACATTTCAAACATGAAAAAGGTCATTTTAAAATCAACATGAAAAACCAAAATTCCAAAAGTATAGAACAGAAAAATATTCTTACCAGAGAAAGAAAATGTATCCAGCTAAGTACCCTCCTCCCTGCCCTGTGGTGCAACAGATGTCCCTTTCCGCAAACATTTACTCAATGGGAGCGTGATGCTGCAACCACACACACAAGTTGACCTGCTGTGAGGAAAAAACGAGTTAGTACATTTCAAACATGAAAAAGGTCATTTTAAAATCAACATTAAAAACCAAAATTCCAAAAGTATAGAACAGAAAAATATTCTTACCAGAGAAAGAAAATGTATCCAGCTAAGCACCCTCCTCCCTGCCCTGTGGTGCAACAGATGTCCCTTTCCGCAAACATTTACTCAATGGGAGCGTGATGCTGCAACCACACACACAAGTTGACCTGCTGTGAGGAAAAAACGAGTTAGTACATTTCAAACGTGAAAAAAGTCATTTTAAAATCAACATGAAAAACCAAAATTCCAAAAGTATAGAACAGAAAAATATTCTTACCAGAGAAAGAAAATGTATCCAGCTAAGCACCCTCCTCCCTGCCCTGTGGTGCAACAGATGTCCCTTTCCGCAAACATTTACTCAATGGGAGCGTGATGCTGCAACCACACACACAAGTTGACCTGCTGTGAGGAAAAAACGAGTTAGTACATTTCAAACATGAAAAAGGTCATTTTAAAATCAACATTAAAAACCAAAATTCCAAAAGTATAGAACAGAAAAATATTCTTACCAGAGAAAGAAAATGTATCCAGCTAAGCACCCTCCTCCCTGCCCTGTGGTGCAACAGATGTCCCTTTCCGCAAACATTTACTCAATGGGAGCGTGATGTTGCAACCACACACACAAGTTGACCTGCTGTGAGGAAAAAACGAGTTAGTACATTTCAAACGTGAAAAAAGTCATTTTAAAATCAACATGAAAAACCAAAATTCCAAAAGTATAGAACAGAAAAATATTCTTACCAGAGAAAGAAAATGTATCCAGCTAAGCACCCTCCTCCCTGCCCTGTGGTGCAACAGATGTCCCTTTCCGCAAACATTTACTCAATGGGAGCGTGATGCTGCAACCACACACACAAGTTGACCTGCTGTGAGGAAAAAACGAGTTAGTACATTTCAAACGTGAAAAAAGTCATTTTAAAATCAACATGAAAAACCAAAATTCCAAAAGTATAGAACAGAAAAATATTCTTACCAGAGAAAGAAAATGTATCCAGCTAAGCACCCTCCTCCCTGCCCTGTGGTGCAACAGATGTCCCTTTCCGCAAACATTTACTCAATGGGAGCGTGATGTTGCAACCACACACACAAGTTGACCTGCTGTGAGGAAAAAACGAGTTAGTACATTTCAAACGTGAAAAAAGTCATTTTAAAATCAACATGAAAAACCAAAATTCCAAAAGTATAGAACAGAAAAATATTCTTACCAGAGAAAGAAAATGTATCCAGCTAAGCACCCTCCTCCCTGCCCTGTGGTGCAACAGATGTCCCTTTCCGCAAACATTTACTCAATGGGAGCGTGATGCTGCAACCACACACACAAGTTGACCTGCTGTGAGGAAAAAACGAGTTAGTACATTTCAAACATGAAAAAGGTCATTTTAAAATCAACATTAAAAACCAAAATTCCAAAAGTATAGAACAGAAAAATATTCTTACCAGAGAAAGAAAATGTATCCAGCTAAGCACCCTCCTCCCTGCCCTGTGGTGCAACAGATGTCCCTTTCCGCAAACATTTACTCAATGGGAGCGTGATGCTGCAACCACACACACAAGTTGACCTGCTGTGAGGAAAAAACGAGTTAGTACATTTCAAACGTGAAAAAAGTCATTTTAAAATCAACATGAAAAACCAAAATTCCAAAAGTATAGAACAGAAAAATATTCTTACCAGAGAAAGAAAATGTATCCAGCTAAGCACCCTCCTCCCTGCCCTGTGGTGCAACAGATGTCCCTTTCCGCAAACATTTACTCAATGGGAGCGTGATGCTGCAACCACACACACAAGTTGACCTGCTGTGAGGAAAAAACGAGTTAGTACATTTCAAACGTGAAAAAAGTCATTTTAAAATCAACATGAAAAACCAAAATTCCAAAAGTATAGAACAGAAAAATATTCTTACCAGAGAAAGAAAATGTATCCAGCTAAGCACCCTCCTCCCTGCCCTGTGGTGCAACAGATGTCCCTTTCCGCAAACATTTACTCAATGGGAGCGTGATGTTGCAACCACACACACAAGTTGACCTGCTGTGAGGAAAAAACGAGTTAGTACATTTCAAACGTGAAAAAAGTCATTTTAAAATCAACATGAAAAACCAAAATTCCAAAAGTATAGAACAGAAAAATATTCTTACCAGAGAAAGAAAATGTATCCAGCTAAGCACCCTCCTCCCTGCCCTGTGGTGCAACAGATGTCCCTTTCCGCAAACATTTACTCAATGGGAGCGTGATGCTGCAACCACACACACAAGTTGACCTGCTGTGAGGAAAAAACGAGTTAGTACATTTCAAACGTGAAAAAAGTCATTTTAAAATCAACATGAAAAACCAAAATTCCAAAAGTATAGAACAGAAAAATATTCTTACCAGAGAAAGAAAATGTATCCAGCTAAGCACCCTCCTCCCTGCCCTGTGGTGCAACAGATGTCCCTTTCCGCAAACATTTACTCAATGGGAGCGTGATGCTGCAACCACACACACAAGTTGACCTGCTGTGAGGAAAAAACGAGTTAGTACATTTCAAACGTGAAAAAAGTCATTTTAAAATCAACATGAAAAACCAAAATTCCAAAAGTATAGAACAGAAAAATATTCTTACCAGAGAAAGAAAATGTATCCAGCTAAGCACCCTCCTCCCTGCCCTGTGGTGCAACAGATGTCCCTTTCCGCAAACATTTACTCAATGGGAGCGTGATGTTGCAACCACACACACAAGTTGACCTGCTGTGAGGAAAATACGAGTTAGTACATTTCAAACATGAAAAAGGTCATTTTAAAATCAACATTAAAAACCAAAATTCCAAAAGTATAGAACAGAAAAATATTCTTACCAGAGAAAGAAAATGTATCCAGCTAAGCACCCTCCTCCCTGCCCTGTGGTGCAACAGATGTCCCTTTCCGCAAACATTTACTCAATGGGAGCGTGATGTTGCAACCACACACACAAGTTGACCTGCTGTGAGGAAAAAACGAGTTAGTACATTTCAAACATGAAAAAGGTCATTTTAAAATCAACATTAAAAACCAAAATTCCAAAAGTATAGAACAGAAAAATATTCTTACCAGAGAAAGAAAATGTATCCAGCTAAGCACCCTCCTCCCTGCCCTGTGGTGCAACAGATGTCCCTTTCCGCAAACATTTACTCAATGGGAGCGTGATGTTGCAACCACACACACAAGTTGACCTGCTGTGAGGAAAAAACGAGTTAGTACATTTCAAACATGAAAAAGGTCATTTTAAAATCAACATGAAAAACCAAAATTCCAAAAGTATAGAACAGAAAAATATTCTTACCAGAGAAAGAAAATGTATCCAGCTAAGCACCCTCCTCCCTGCCCTGTGGTGCAACAGATGTCCCTTTCCGCAAACATTTACTCAATGAGAGCGTGATGTTGCAACCACACACACAAGTTGACCTGCTGTGAGGAAAATACGAGTTAGTACATTTCAAACATGAAAAAGGTCATTTTAAAATCAACATTAAAAACCAAAATTCCAAAAGTATAGAACAGAAAAATATTCTTACCAGAGAAAGAAAATGTATCCAGCTAAGCACCCTCCTCCCTGCCCTGTGGTGCAACAGATGTCCCTTTCCGCAAACATTTACTCAATGAGAGCGTGATGTTGCAACCACACACACAAGTTGACCTGCTGTGAGGAAAAAACGAGTTAGTACATTTCAAACATGAAAAAGGTCATTTTAAAATCAACATGAAAAACCAAAATTCCAAAAGTATAGAACAGAAAAATATTCTTACCAGAGAAAGAAAATGTATCCAGCTAAGTACCCTCCTCCCTGCCCTGTGGTGCAACAGATGTCCCTTTCCGCAAACATTTACTCAATGGGAGCGTGATGCTGCAACCACACACACAAGTTGACCTGCTGTGAGGAAAAAACGAGTTAGTACATTTCAAACATGAAAAAGGTCATTTTAAAATCAACATTAAAAACCAAAATTCCAAAAGTATAGAACAGAAAAATATTCTTACCAGAGAAAGAAAATGTATCCAGCTAAGCACCCTCCTCCCTGCCCTGTGGTGCAACAGATGTCCCTTTCCGCAAACATTTACTCAATGGGAGCGTGATGCTGCAACCACACACACAAGTTGACCTGCTGTGAGGAAAAAACGAGTTAGTACATTTCAAACATGAAAAAGGTCATTTTAAAATCAACATTAAAAACCAAAATTCCAAAAGTATAGAACAGAAAAATATTCTTACCAGAGAAAGAAAATGTATCCAGCTAAGCACCCTCCTCCCTGCCCTGTGGTGCAACAGATGTCCCTTTCCGCAAACATTTACTCAATGGGAGCGTGATGCTGCAACCACACACACAAGTTGACCTGCTGTGAGGAAAAAACGAGTTAGTACATTTCAAACATGAAAAAGGTCATTTTAAAATCAACATGAAAAACCAAAATTCCAAAAGTATAGAACAGAAAAATATTCTTACCAGAGAAAGAAAATGTATCCAGCTAAGTACCCTCCTCCCTGCCCTGTGGTGCAACAGATGTCCCTTTCCGCAAACATTTACTCAATGGGAGCGTGATGCTGCAACCACACACACAAGTTGACCTGCTGTGAGGAAAAAACGAGTTAGTACATTTCAAACATGAAAAAGGTCATTTTAAAATCAACATTAAAAACCAAAATTCCAAAAGTATAGAACAGAAAAATATTCTTACCAGAGAAAGAAAATGTATCCAGCTAAGCACCCTCCTCCCTGCCCTGTGGTGCAACAGATGTCCCTTTCCGCAAACATTTACTCAATGGGAGCGTGATGCTGCAACCACACACACAAGTTGACCTGCTGTGAGGAAAAAACGAGTTAGTACATTTCAAACATGAAAAAGGTCATTTTAAAATCAACATGAAAAACCAAAATTCCAAAAGTATAGAACAGAAAAATATTCTTACCAGAGAAAGAAAATGTATCCAGCTAAGCACCCTCCTCCCTGCCCTGTGGTGCAACAGATGTCCCTTTCCGCAAACATTTACTCAATGGGAGCGTGATGCTGCAACCACACACACAAGTTGACCTGCTGTGAGGAAAAAACGAGTTAGTACATTTCAAACATGAAAAAGGTCATTTTAAAATCAACATTAAAAACCAAAATTCCAAAAGTATAGAACAGAAAAATATTCTTACCAGAGAAAGAAAATGTATCCAGCTAAGCACCCTCCTCCCTGCCCTGTGGTGCAACAGATGTCCCTTTCCGCAAACATTTACTCAATGGGAGCGTGATGCTGCAACCACACACACAAGTTGACCTGCTGTGAGGAAAAAACGAGTTAGTACATTTCAAACATGAAAAAGGTCATTTTAAAATCAACATTAAAAACCAAAATTCCAAAAGTATAGAACAGAAAAATATTCTTACCAGAGAAAGAAAATGTATCCAGCTAAGCACCCTCCTCCCTGCCCTGTGGTGCAACAGATGTCCCTTTCCGCAAACATTTACTCAATGGGAGCGTGATGCTGCAACCACACACACAAGTTGACCTGCTGTGAGGAAAAAACGAGTTAGTACATTTCAAACATGAAAAAGGTCATTTTAAAATCAACATTAAAAACCAAAATTCCAAAAGTATAGAACAGAAAAATATTCTTACCAGAGAAAGAAAATGTATCCAGCTAAGCACCCTCCTCCCTGCCCTGTGGTGCAACAGATGTCCCTTTCCGCAAACATTTACTCAATGGGAGCGTGATGCTGCAACCACACACACAAGTTGACCTGCTGTGAGGAAAAAACGAGTTAGTACATTTCAAACATGAAAAAGGTCATTTTAAAATCAACATTAAAAACCAAAATTCCAAAAGTATAGAACAGAAAAATATTCTTACCAGAGAAAGAAAATGTATCCAGCTAAGCACCCTCCTCCCTGCCCTGTGGTGCAACAGATGTCCCTTTCCGCAAACATTTACTCAATGGGAGCGTGATGCTGCAACCACACACACAAGTTGACCTGCTGTGAGGAAAAAACGAGTTAGTACATTTCAAACATGAAAAAGGTCATTTTAAAATCAACATTAAAAACCAAAATTCCAAAAGTATAGAACAGAAAAATATTCTTACCAGAGAAAGAAAATGTATCCAGCTAAGCACCCTCCTCCCTGCCCTGTGGTGCAACAGATGTCCCTTTCCGCAAACATTTACTCAATGGGAGCGTGATGTTGCAACCACACACACAAGTTGACCTGCTGTGAGGAAAATACGAGTTAGTACATTTCAAACATGAAAAAGGTCATTTTAAAATCAACATTAAAAACCAAAATTCCAAAAGTATAGAACAGAAAAATATTCTTACCAGAGAAAGAAAATGTATCCAGCTAAGCACCCTCCTCCCTGCCCTGTGGTGCAACAGATGTCCCTTTCCGCAAACATTTACTCAATGGGAGCGTGATGCTGCAACCACACACACAAGTTGACCTGCTGTGAGGAAAAAACGAGTTAGTACATTTCAAACATGAAAAAGGTCATTTTAAAATCAACATTAAAAACCAAAATTCCAAAAGTATAGAACAGAAAAATATTCTTACCAGAGAAAGAAAATGTATCCAGCTAAGCACCCTCCTCCCTGCCCTGTGGTGCAACAGATGTCCCTTTCCGCAAACATTTACTCAATGGGAGCGTGATGCTGCAACCACACACACAAGTTGACCTGCTGTGAGGAAAAAACGAGTTAGTACATTTCAAACATGAAAAAGGTCATTTTAAAATCAACATTAAAAACCAAAATTCCAAAAGTATAGAACAGAAAAATATTCTTACCAGAGAAAGAAAATGTATCCAGCTAAGCACCCTCCTCCCTGCCCTGTGGTGCAACAGATGTCCCTTTCCGCAAACATTTACTCAATGGGAGCGTGATGCTGCAACCACACACACAAGTTGACCTGCTGTGAGGAAAAAACGAGTTAGTACATTTCAAACATGAAAAAGGTCATTTTAAAATCAACATTAAAAACCAAAATTCCAAAAGTATAGAACAGAAAAATATTCTTACCAGAGAAAGAAAATGTATCCAGCTAAGCACCCTCCTCCCTGCCCTGTGGTGCAACAGATGTCCCTTTCCGCAAACATTTACTCAATGGGAGCGTGATGCTGCAACCACACACACAAGTTGACCTGCTGTGAGGAAAAATCGAGTTAGTACATTTCAAACATGAAAAAGGTCATTTTAAAATCAACATTAAAAACCAAAATTCCAAAAGTATAGAACAGAAAAATATTCTTACCAGAGAAAGAAAATGTATCCAGCTAAGCACCCTCCTCCCTGCCCTGTGGTGCAACAGATGTCCCTTTCCGCAAACATTTACTCAATGGGAGCGTGATGCTGCAACCACACACACAAGTTGACCTGCTGTGAGGAAAAAACGAGTTAGTACATTTCAAACATGAAAAAGGTCATTTTAAAATCAACATTAAAAACCAAAATTCCAAAAGTATAGAACAGAAAAATATTCTTACCAGAGAAAGAAAATGTATCCAGCTAAGCACCCTCCTCCCTGCCCTGTGGTGCAACAGATGTCCCTTTCCGCAAACATTTACTCAATGGGAGCGTGATGCTGCAACCACACACACAAGTTGACCTGCTGTGAGGAAAAAACGAGTTAGTACATTTCAAACATGAAAAAGGTCATTTTAAAATCAACATTAAAAACCAAAATTCCAAAAGTATAGAACAGAAAAATATTCTTACCAGAGAAAGAAAATGTATCCAGCTAAGCACCCTCCTCCCTGCCCTGTGGTGCAACAGATGTCCCTTTCCGCAAACATTTACTCAATGGGAGCGTGATGTTGCAACCACACACACAAGTTGACCTGCTGTGAGGAAAAAACGAGTTAGTACATTTCAAACGTGAAAAAAGTCATTTTAAAATCAACATGAAAAACCAAAATTCCAAAAGTATAGAACAGAAAAATATTCTTACCAGAGAAAGAAAATGTATCCAGCTAAGCACCCTCCTCCCTGCCCTGTGGTGCAACAGATGTCCCTTTCCGCAAACATTTACTCAATGGGAGCGTGATGTTGCAACCACACACACAAGTTGACCTGCTGTGAGGAAAATACGAGTTAGTACATTTCAAACATGAAAAAGGTCATTTTAAAATCAACATTAAAAACCAAAATTCCAAAAGTATAGAACAGAAAAATATTCTTACCAGAGAAAGAAAATGTATCCAGCTAAGCACCCTCCTCCCTGCCCTGTGGTGCAACAGATGTCCCTTTCCGCAAACATTTACTCAATGGGAGCGTGATGTTGCAACCACACACACAAGTTGACCTGCTGTGAGGAAAAAACGAGTTAGTACATTTCAAACATGAAAAAGGTCATTTTAAAATCAACATTAAAAACCAAAATTCCAAAAGTATAGAACAGAAAAATATTCTTACCAGAGAAAGAAAATGTATCCAGCTAAGCACCCTCCTCCCTGCCCTGTGGTGCAACAGATGTCCCTTTCCGCAAACATTTACTCAATGGGAGCGTGATGCTGCAACCACACACACAAGTTGACCTGCTGTGAGGAAAAAACGAGTTAGTACATTTCAAACATGAAAAAGGTCATTTTAAAATCAACATGAAAAACCAAAATTCCAAAAGTATAGAACAGAAAAATATTCTTACCAGAGAAAGAAAATGTATCCAGCTAAGCACCCTCCTCCCTGCCCTGTGGTGCAACAGATGTCCCTTTCCGCAAACATTTACTCAATGGGAGCGTGATGTTGCAACCACACACACAAGTTGACCTGCTGTGAGGAAAAAACGAGTTAGTACATTTCAAACATGAAAAAGGTCATTTTAAAATCAACATTAAAAACCAAAATTCCAAAAGTATAGAACAGAAAAATATTCTTACCAGAGAAAGAAAATGTATCCAGCTAAGCACCCTCCTCCCTGCCCTGTGGTGCAACAGATGTCCCTTTCCGCAAACATTTACTCAATGGGAGCGTGATGCTGCAACCACACACACAAGTTGACCTGCTGTGAGGAAAAAACGAGTTAGTACATTTCAAACATGAAAAAGGTCATTTTAAAATCAACATTAAAAACCAAAATTCCAAAAGTATAGAACAGAAAAATATTCTTACCAGAGAAAGAAAATGTATCCAGCTAAGCACCCTCCTCCCTGCCCTGTGGTGCAACAGATGTCCCTTTCCGCAAACATTTACTCAATGGGAGCGTGATGTTGCAACCACACACACAAGTTGACCTGCTGTGAGGAAAAAACGAGTTAGTACATTTCAAACGTGAAAAAAGTCATTTTAAAATCAACATGAAAAACCAAAATTCCAAAAGTATAGAACAGAAAAATATTCTTACCAGAGAAAGAAAATGTATCCAGCTAAGCACCCTCCTCCCTGCCCTGTGGTGCAACAGATGTCCCTTTCCGCAAACATTTACTCAATGGGAGCGTGATGTTGCAACCACACACACAAGTTGACCTGCTGTGAGGAAAAAACGAGTTAGTACATTTCAAACATGAAAAAGGTCATTTTAAAATCAACATGAAAAACCAAAATTCCAAAAGTATAGAACAGAAAAATATTCTTACCAGAGAAAGAAAATGTATCCAGCTAAGCACCCTCCTCCCTGCCCTGTGGTGCAACAGATGTCCCTTTCCGCAAACATTTACTCAATGGGAGCGTGATGTTGCAACCACACACACAAGTTGACCTGCTGTGAGGAAAAAACGAGTTAGTACATTTCAAACATGAAAAAGGTCATTTTAAAATCAACATGAAAAACCAAAATTCCAAAAGTATAGAACAGAAAAATATTCTTACCAGAGAAAGAAAATGTATCCAGCTAAGCACCCTCCTCCCTGCCCTGTGGTGCAACAGATGTCCCTTTCCGCAAACATTTACTCAATGGGAGCGTGATGTTGCAACCACACACACAAGTTGACCTGCTGTGAGGAAAAAACGAGTTAGTACATTTCAAACATGAAAAAGGTCATTTTAAAATCAACATGAAAAACCAAAATTCCAAAAGTATAGAACAGAAAAATATTCTTACCAGAGAAAGAAAATGTATCCAGCTAAGCACCCTCCTCCCTGCCCTGTGGTGCAACAGATGTCCCTTTCCGCAAACATTTACTCAATGGGAGCGTGATGTTGCAACCACACACACAAGTTGACCTGCTGTGAGGAAAAAACGAGTTAGTACATTTCAAACATGAAAAAGGTCATTTTAAAATCAACATGAAAAACCAAAATTCCAAAAGTATAGAACAGAAAAATATTCTTACCAGAGAAAGAAAATGTATCCAGCTAAGCACCCTCCTCCCTGCCCTGTGGTGCAACAGATGTCCCTTTCCGCAAACATTTACTCAATGGGAGCGTGATGTTGCAACCACACACACAAGTTGACCTGCTGTGAGGAAAAAACGAGTTAGTACATTTCAAACATGAAAAAGGTCATTTTAAAATCAACATTAAAAACCAAAATTCCAAAAGTATAGAACAGAAAAATATTCTTACCAGAGAAAGAAAATGTATCCAGCTAAGCACCCTCCTCCCTGCCCTGTGGTGCAACAGATGTCCCTTTCCGCAAACATTTACTCAATGGGAGCGTGATGCTGCAACCACACACACAAGTTGACCTGCTGTGAGGAAAAAACGAGTTAGTACATTTCAAACATGAAAAAGGTCATTTTAAAATCAACATTAAAAACCAAAATTCCAAAAGTATAGAACAGAAAAATATTCTTACCAGAGAAAGAAAATGTATCCAGCTAAGCACCCTCCTCCCTGCCCTGTGGTGCAACAGATGTCCCTTTCCGCAAACATTTACTCAATGGGAGCGTGATGTTGCAACCACACACACAAGTTGACCTGCTGTGAGGAAAAAACGAGTTAGTACATTTCAAACGTGAAAAAAGTCATTTTAAAATCAACATGAAAAACCAAAATTCCAAAAGTATAGAACAGAAAAATATTCTTACCAGAGAAAGAAAATGTATCCAGCTAAGCACCCTCCTCCCTGCCCTGTGGTGCAACAGATGTCCCTTTCCGCAAACATTTACTCAATGGGAGCGTGATGTTGCAACCACACACACAAGTTGACCTGCTGTGAGGAAAAAACGAGTTAGTACATTTCAAACATGAAAAAGGTCATTTTAAAATCAACATGAAAAACCAAAATTCCAAAAGTATAGAACAGAAAAATATTCTTACCAGAGAAAGAAAATGTATCCAGCTAAGCACCCTCCTCCCTGCCCTGTGGTGCAACAGATGTCCCTTTCCGCAAACATTTACTCAATGGGAGCGTGATGTTGCAACCACACACACAAGTTGACCTGCTGTGAGGAAAAAACGAGTTAGTACATTTCAAACATGAAAAAGGTCATTTTAAAATCAACATGAAAAACCAAAATTCCAAAAGTATAGAACAGAAAAATATTCTTACCAGAGAAAGAAAATGTATCCAGCTAAGCACCCTCCTCCCTGCCCTGTGGTGCAACAGATGTCCCTTTCCGCAAACATTTACTCAATGGGAGCGTGATGTTGCAACCACACACACAAGTTGACCTGCTGTGAGGAAAAAACGAGTTAGTACATTTCAAACATGAAAAAGGTCATTTTAAAATCAACATGAAAAACCAAAATTCCAAAAGTATAGAACAGAAAAATATTCTTACCAGAGAAAGAAAATGTATCCAGCTAAGCACCCTCCTCCCTGCCCTGTGGTGCAACAGATGTCCCTTTCCGCAAACATTTACTCAATGGGAGCGTGATGCTGCAACCACACACACAAGTTGACCTGCTGTGAGGAAAAAACGAGTTAGTACATTTCAAACATGAAAAAGGTCATTTTAAAATCAACATTAAAAACCAAAATTCCAAAAGTATAGAACAGAAAAATATTCTTACCAGAGAAAGAAAATGTATCCAGCTAAGCACCCTCCTCCCTGCCCTGTGGTGCAACAGATGTCCCTTTCCGCAAACATTTACTCAATGGGAGCGTGATGTTGCAACCACACACACAAGTTGACCTGCTGTGAGGAAAAAACGAGTTAGTACATTTCAAACATGAAAAAGGTCATTTTAAAATCAACATGAAAAACCAAAATTCCAAAAGTATAGAACAGAAAAATATTCTTACCAGAGAAAGAAAATGTATCCAGCTAAGCACCCTCCTCCCTGCCCTGTGGTGCAACAGATGTCCCTTTCCGCAAACATTTACTCAATGGGAGCGTGATGCTGCAACCACACACACAAGTTGACCTGCTGTGAGGAAAAAACGAGTTAGTACATTTCAAACATGAAAAAGGTCATTTTAAAATCAACATGAAAAACCAAAATTCCAAAAGTATAGAACAGAAAAATATTCTTACCAGAGAAAGAAAATGTATCCAGCTAAGCACCCTCCTCCCTGCCCTGTGGTGCAACAGATGTCCCTTTCCGCAAACATTTACTCAATGGGAGCGTGATGCTGCAACCACACACACAAGTTGACCTGCTGTGAGGAAAAAACGAGTTAGTACATTTCAAACATGAAAAAGGTCATTTTAAAATCAACATGAAAAACCAAAATTCCAAAAGTATAGAACAGAAAAATATTCTTACCAGAGAAAGAAAATGTATCCAGCTAAGCACCCTCCTCCCTGCCCTGTGGTGCAACAGATGTCCCTTTCCGCAAACATTTACTCAATGGGAGCGTGATGTTGCAACCACACACACAAGTTGACCTGCTGTGAGGAAAAAACGAGTTAGTACATTTCAAACATGAAAAAGGTCATTTTAAAATCAACATTAAAAACCAAAATTCCAAAAGTATAGAACAGAAAAATATTCTTACCAGAGAAAGAAAATGTATCCAGCTAAGCACCCTCCTCCCTGCCCTGTGGTGCAACAGATGTCCCTTTCCGCAAACATTTACTCAATGGGAGCGTGATGTTGCAACCACACACACAAGTTGACCTGCTGTGAGGAAAAAACGAGTTAGTACATTTCAAACATGAAAAAGGTCATTTTAAAATCAACATGAAAAACCAAAATTCCAAAAGTATAGAACAGAAAAATATTCTTACCAGAGAAAGAAAATGTATCCAGCTAAGCACCCTCCTCCCTGCCCTGTGGTGCAACAGATGTCCCTTTCCGCAAACATTTACTCAATGGGAGCGTGATGCTGCAACCACACACACAAGTTGACCTGCTGTGAGGAAAAAACGAGTTAGTACATTTCAAACATGAAAAAGGTCATTTTAAAATCAACATGAAAAACCAAAATTCCAAAAGTATAGAACAGAAAAATATTCTTACCAGAGAAAGAAAATGTATCCAGCTAAGCACCCTCCTCCCTGCCCTGTGGTGCAACAGATGTCCCTTTCCGCAAACATTTACTCAATGGGAGCGTGATGTTGCAACCACACACACAAGTTGACCTGCTGTGAGGAAAAAACGAGTTAGTACATTTCAAACATGAAAAAGGTCATTTTAAAATCAACATTAAAAACCAAAATTCCAAAAGTATAGAACAGAAAAATATTCTTACCAGAGAAAGAAAATGTATCCAGCTAAGCACCCTCCTCCCTGCCCTGTGGTGCAACAGATGTCCCTTTCCGCAAACATTTACTCAATGGGAGCGTGATGCTGCAACCACACACACAAGTTGACCTGCTGTGAGGAAAAAACGAGTTAGTACATTTCAAACATGAAAAAGGTCATTTTAAAATCAACATTAAAAACCAAAATTCCAAAAGTATAGAACAGAAAAATATTCTTACCAGAGAAAGAAAATGTATCCAGCTAAGCACCCTCCTCCCTGCCCTGTGGTGCAACAGATGTCCCTTTCCGCAAACATTTACTCAATGGGAGCGTGATGCTGCAACCACACACACAAGTTGACCTGCTGTGAGGAAAAAACGAGTTAGTACATTTCAAACATGAAAAAGGTCATTTTAAAATCAACATGAAAAACCAAAATTCCAAAAGTATAGAACAGAAAAATATTCTTACCAGAGAAAGAAAATGTATCCAGCTAAGCACCCTCCTCCCTGCCCTGTGGTGCAACAGATGTCCCTTTCCGCAAACATTTACTCAATGGGAGCGTGATGCTGCAACCACACACACAAGTTGACCTGCTGTGAGGAAAAAACGAGTTAGTACATTTCAAACATGAAAAAGGTCATTTTAAAATCAACATTAAAAACCAAAATTCCAAAAGTATAGAACAGAAAAATATTCTTACCAGAGAAAGAAAATGTATCCAGCTAAGCACCCTCCTCCCTGCCCTGTGGTGCAACAGATGTCCCTTTCCGCAAACATTTACTCAATGGGAGCGTGATGCTGCAACCACACACACAAGTTGACCTGCTGTGAGGAAAAAACGAGTTAGTACATTTCAAACATGAAAAAGGTCATTTTAAAATCAACATGAAAAACCAAAATTCCAAAAGTATAGAACAGAAAAATATTCTTACCAGAGAAAGAAAATGTATCCAGCTAAGCACCCTCCTCCCTGCCCTGTGGTGCAACAGATGTCCCTTTCCGCAAACATTTACTCAATGGGAGCGTGATGCTGCAACCACACACACAAGTTGACCTGCTGTGAGGAAAAAACGAGTTAGTACATTTCAAACATGAAAAAGGTCATTTTAAAATCAACATGAAAAACCAAAATTCCAAAAGTATAGAACAGAAAAATATTCTTACCAGAGAAAGAAAATGTATCCAGCTAAGCACCCTCCTCCCTGCCCTGTGGTGCAACAGATGTCCCTTTCCGCAAACATTTACTCAATGGGAGCGTGATGTTGCAACCACACACACAAGTTGACCTGCTGTGAGGAAAAAACGAGTTAGTACATTTCAAACATGAAAAAGGTCATTTTAAAATCAACATTAAAAACCAAAATTCCAAAAGTATAGAACAGAAAAATATTCTTACCAGAGAAAGAAAATGTATCCAGCTAAGCACCCTCCTCCCTGCCCTGTGGTGCAACAGATGTCCCTTTCCGCAAACATTTACTCAATGGGAGCGTGATGCTGCAACCACACACACAAGTTGACCTGCTGTGAGGAAAAAACGAGTTAGTACATTTCAAACATGAAAAAGGTCATTTTAAAATCAACATTAAAAACCAAAATTCCAAAAGTATAGAACAGAAAAATATTCTTACCAGAGAAAGAAAATGTATCCAGCTAAGCACCCTCCTCCCTGCCCTGTGGTGCAACAGATGTCCCTTTCCGCAAACATTTACTCAATGGGAGCGTGATGCTGCAACCACACACACAAGTTGACCTGCTGTGAGGAAAAAACGAGTTAGTACATTTCAAACATGAAAAAGGTCATTTTAAAATCAACATTAAAAACCAAAATTCCAAAAGTATAGAACAGAAAAATATTCTTACCAGAGAAAGAAAATGTATCCAGCTAAGCACCCTCCTCCCTGCCCTGTGGTGCAACAGATGTCCCTTTCCGCAAACATTTACTCAATGGGAGCGTGATGTTGCAACCACACACACAAGTTGACCTGCTGTGAGGAAAAAACGAGTTCGTACATTATAACATGAAAAAGGTCATTTTAAAATCAACATGAAAAACCAAAATTCCAAAAGTATAGAACAGAAAAATAATCTTACCAGAGAAAGAAAATGTATCGAGCTAAGCACCCTCCTCCCTGCCCTGTGGTGCAACAGATGTCCCTTTCCGCAAACATTTACTCAATGGGAGCGTGATGTTGCAACCACACACACAAGTTGACCTGCTGTGAGGAAAAAACGAGTTAGTACATTTCAAACATGAAAAAGGTCATTTTAAAATCAACATTAAAAACCAAAATTCCAAAAGTATAGAACAGAAAAATATTCTTACCAGAGAAAGAAAATGTATCCAGCTAAGCACCCTCCTCCCTGCCCTGTGGTGCAACAGATGTCCCTTTCCGCAAACATTTACTCAATGGGAGCGTGATGCTGCAACCACACACACAAGTTGACCTGCTGTGAGGAAAAAACGAGTTAGTACATTTCAAACATGAAAAAGGTCATTTTAAAATCAACATTAAAAACCAAAATTCCAAAAGTATAGAACAGAAAAATATTCTTACCAGAGAAAGAAAATGTATCCAGCTAAGCACCCTCCTCCCTGCCCTGTGGTGCAACAGATGTCCCTTTCCGCAAACATTTACTCAATGGGAGCGTGATGCTGCAACCACACACACAAGTTGACCTGCTGTGAGGAAAAAACGAGTTAGTACATTTCAAACATGAAAAAAGTCATTTTAAAATCAACATTAAAAACCAAAATTCCAAAAGTATAGAACAGAAAAATATTCTTACCAGAGAAAGAAAATGTATCCAGCTAAGCACCCTCCTCCCTGCCCTGTGGTGCAACAGATGTCCCTTTCCGCAAACATTTACTCAATGGGAGCGTGATGCTGCAACCACACACACAAGTTGACCTGCTGTGAGGAAAAAACGAGTTAGTACATTTCAAACATGAAAAAGGTCATTTTAAAATCAACATTAAAAACCAAAATTCCAAAAGTATAGAACAGAAAAATATTCTTACCAGAGAAAGAAAATGTATCCAGCTAAGCACCCTCCTCCCTGCCCTGTGGTGCAACAGATGTCCCTTTCCGCAAACATTTACTCAATGGGAGCGTGATGCTGCAACCACACACACAAGTTGACCTGCTGTGAGGAAAAAACGAGTTAGTACATTTCAAACATGAAAAAGGTCATTTTAAAATCAACATTAAAAACCAAAATTCCAAAAGTATAGAACAGAAAAATATTCTTACCAGAGAAAGAAAATGTATCCAGCTAAGCACCCTCCTCCCTGCCCTGTGGTGCAACAGATGTCCCTTTCCGCAAACATTTACTCAATGGGAGCGTGATGTTGCAACCACACACACAAGTTGACCTGCTGTGAGGAAAAAACGAGTTAGTACATTTCAAACATGAAAAAGGTCATTTTAAAATCAACATTAAAAACCAAAATTCCAAAAGTATAGAACAGAAAAATATTCTTACCAGAGAAAGAAAATGTATCCAGCTAAGCACCCTCCTCCCTGCCCTGTGGTGCAACAGATGTCCCTTTCCGCAAACATTTACTCAATGGGAGCGTGATGCTGCAACCACACACACAAGTTGACCTGCTGTGAGGAAAAAACGAGTTAGTACATTTCAAACATGAAAAAGGTCATTTTAAAATCAACATTAAAAACCAAAATTCCAAAAGTATAGAACAGAAAAATATTCTTACCAGAGAAAGAAAATGTATCCAGCTAAGCACCCTCCTCCCTGCCCTGTGGTGCAACAGATGTCCCTTTCCGCAAACATTTACTCAATGGGAGCGTGATGCTGCAACCACACACACAAGTTGACCTGCTGTGAGGAAAAAACGAGTTAGTACATTTCAAACATGAAAAAGGTCATTTTAAAATCAACATTAAAAACCAAAATTCCAAAAGTATAGAACAGAAAAATATTCTTACCAGAGAAAGAAAATGTATCCAGCTAAGCACCCTCCTCCCTGCCCTGTGGTGCAACAGATGTCCCTTTCCGCAAACATTTACTCAATGGGAGCGTGATGCTGCAACCACACACACAAGTTGACCTGCTGTGAGGAAAAAACGAGTTAGTACATTTCAAACATGAAAAAGGTCATTTTAAAATCAACATTAAAAACCAAAATTCCAAAAGTATAGAACAGAAAAATATTCTTACCAGAGAAAGAAAATGTATCCAGCTAAGCACCCTCCTCCCTGCCCTGTGGTGCAACAGATGTCCCTTTCCGCAAACATTTACTCAATGGGAGCGTGATGCTGCAACCACACACACAAGTTGACCTGCTGTGAGGAAAAAACGAGTTAGTACATTTCAAACATGAAAAAGGTCATTTTAAAATCAACATTAAAAACCAAAATTCCAAAAGTATAGAACAGAAAAATATTCTTACCAGAGAAAGAAAATGTATCCAGCTAAGCACCCTCCTCCCTGCCCTGTGGTGCAACAGATGTCCCTTTCCGCAAACATTTACTCAATGGGAGCGTGATGCTGCAACCACACACACAAGTTGACCTGCTGTGAGGAAAAAACGAGTTAGTACATTTCAAACATGAAAAAGGTCATTTTAAAATCAACATTAAAAACCAAAATTCCAAAAGTATAGAACAGAAAAATATTCTTACCAGAGAAAGAAAATGTATCCAGCTAAGCACCCTCCTCCCTGCCCTGTGGTGCAACAGATGTCCCTTTCCACAAACATTTACTCAATGGGAGCGTGATGTTGCAACCACACACACAAGTTGACCTGCTGTGAGGAAAAAACGAGTTAGTACATTTCAAACATGAAAAAGGTCATTTTAAAATCAACATTAAAAACCAAAATTCCAAAAGTATAGAACAGAAAAATATTCTTACCAGAGAAAGAAAATGTATCCAGCTAAGCACCCTCCTCCCTGCCCTGTGGTGCAACAGATGTCCCTTTCCGCAAACATTTACTCAATGGGAGCGTGATGCTGCAACCACACACACAAGTTGACCTGCTGTGAGGAAAAAACGAGTTAGTACATTTCAAACATGAAAAAGGTCATTTTAAAATCAACATTAAAAACCAAAATTCCAAAAGTATAGAGCAGAAAAATATTCTTACCAGAGAAAGAAAATGTATCCAGCTAAGCACCCTCCTCCCTGCCCTGTGGTGCAACAGATGTCCCTTTCCGCAAACATTTACTCAATGGGAGCGTGATGCTGCAACCACACACACAAGTTGACCTGCTGTGAGGAAAAAACGAGTTAGTACATTTCAAACATGAAAAAGGTCATTTTAAAATCAACATTAAAAACCAAAATTCCAAAAGTATAGAACAGAAAAATATTCTTACCAGAGAAAGAAAATGTATCCAGCTAAGCACCCTCCTCCCTGCCCTGTGGTGCAACAGATGTCCCTTTCCACAAACATTTACTCAATGGGAGCGTGATGCTGCAACCACACACACAAGTTGACCTGCTGTGAGGAAAAAACGAGTTAGTACATTTCAAACATGAAAAAGGTCATTTTAAAATCAACATTAAAAACCAAAATTCCAAAAGTATAGAACAGAAAAATATTCTTACCAGAGAAAGAAAATGTATCCAGCTAAGCACCCTCCTCCCTGCCCTGTGGTGCAACAGATGTCCCTTTCCGCAAACATTTACTCAATGGGAGCGTGATGCTGCAACCACACACACAAGTTGACCTGCTGTGAGGAAAAAACGAGTTAGTACATTTCAAACATGAAAAAGGTCATTTTAAAATCAACATTAAAAACCAAAATTCCAAAAGTATAGAACAGAAAAATATTCTTACCAGAGAAAGAAAATGTATCCAGCTAAGCACCCTCCTCCCTGCCCTGTGGTGCAACAGATGTCCCTTTCCGCAAACATTTACTCAATGGGAGCGTGATGCTGCAACCACACACACAAGTTGACCTGCTGTGAGGAAAAAACGAGTTAGTACATTTCAAACATGAAAAAGGTCATTTTAAAATCAACATTAAAAACCAAAATTCCAAAAGTATAGAACAGAAAAATATTCTTACCAGAGAAAGAAAATGTATCCAGCTAAGCACCCTCCTCCCTGCCCTGTGGTGCAACAGATGTCCCTTTCCGCAAACATTTACTCAATGGGAGCGTGATGCTGCAACCACACACACAAGTTGACCTGCTGTGAGGAAAAAACGAGTTAGTACATTTCAAACATGAAAAAGGTCATTTTAAAATCAACATTAAAAACCAAAATTCCAAAAGTATAGAACAGAAAAATATTCTTACCAGAGAAAGAAAATGTATCCAGCTAAGCACCCTCCTCCCTGCCCTGTGGTGCAACAGATGTCCCTTTCCGCAAACATTTACTCAATGGGAGCGTGATGTTGCAACCACACACACAAGTTGACCTGCTGTGAGGAAAAAACGAGTTAGTACATTTCAAACATGAAAAAGGTCATTTTAAAATCAACATTAAAAACCAAAATTCCAAAAGTATAGAACAGAAAAATATTCTTACCAGAGAAAGAAAATGTATCAGGCTAAGCACCCTCCTCCCTGCCCTGTGGTGCAACAGATGTCCCTTTCCGCAAACATTTACTCAATGGGAGCGTGATGTTGCAACCACACACACAAGTTGACCTGCTGTGAGGAAAAAACGAGTTAGTACATTTCAAACATGAAAAAGGTCATTTTAAAATCAACATTAAAAACCAAAATTCCAAAAGTATAGAACAGAAAAATATTCTTACCAGAGAAAGAAAATGTATCAAGCTAAGCACCCTCCTCCCTGCCCTGTGGTGCAACAGATGTCCCTTTCCGCAAACATTTACTCAATGGGAGCGTGATGTTGCAACCACACACACAAGTTGACCTGCTGTGAGGAAAAAACGAGTTAGTACATTTCAAACATGAAAAAGGTCATTTTAAAATCAACATTAAAAACCAAAATTCCAAAAGTATAGAACAGAAAAATATTCTTACCAGAGAAAGAAAATGTATCCAGCTAAGCACCCTCCTCCCTGCCCTGTGGTGCAACAGATGTCCCTTTCCGCAAACATTTACTCAATGGGAGCGTGATGCTGCAACCACACACACAAGTTGACCTGCTGTGAGGAAAAAACGAGTTAGTACATTTCAAACATGAAAAAGGTCATTTTAAAATCAACATTAAAAACCAAAATTCCAAAAGTATAGAACAGAAAAATATTCTTACCAGAGAAAGAAAATGTATCCAGCTAAGCACCCTCCTCCCTGCCCTGTGGTGCAACAGATGTCCCTTTCCGCAAACATTTACTCAATGGGAGCGTGATGCTGCAACCACACACACAAGTTGACCTGCTGTGAGGAAAAAACGAGTTAGTACATTTCAAACATGAAAAAGGTCATTTTAAAATCAACATTAAAAACCAAAATTCCAAAAGTATAGAACAGAAAAATATTCTTACCAGAGAAAGAAAATGTATCCAGCTAAGCACCCTCCTCCCTGCCCTGTGGTGCAACAGATGTCCCTTTCCGCAAACATTTACTCAATGGGAGCGTGATGCTGCAACCACACACACAAGTTGACCTGCTGTGAGGAAAAAACGAGTTAGTACATTTCAAACATGAAAAAGGTCATTTTAAAATCAACATTAAAAACCAAAATTCCAAAAGTATAGAACAGAAAAATATTCTTACCAGAGAAAGAAAATGTATCCAGCTAAGCACCCTCCTCCCTGCCCTGTGGTGCAACAGATGTCCCTTTCCGCAAACATTTACTCAATGGGAGCGTGATGTTGCAACCACACACACAAGTTGACCTGCTGTGAGGAAAAAACGAGTTAGTACATTTCAAACATGAAAAAGGTCATTTTAAAATCAACATTAAAAACCAAAATTCCAAAAGTATAGAACAGAAAAATATTCTTACCAGAGAAAGAAAATGTATCCAGCTAAGCACCCTCCTCCCTGCCCTGTGGTGCAACAGATGTCCCTTTCCGCAAACATTTACTCAATGGGAGCGTGATGCTGCAACCACACACACAAGTTGACCTGCTGTGAGGAAAAAACGAGTTAGTACATTTCAAACATGAAAAAGGTCATTTTAAAATCAACATTAAAAACCAAAATTCCAAAAGTATAGAACAGAAAAATATTCTTACCAGAGAAAGAAAATGTATCCAGCTAAGCACCCTCCTCCCTGCCCTGTGGTGCAACAGATGTCCCTTTCCGCAAACATTTACTCAATGGGAGCGTGATGTTGCAACCACACACACAAGTTGACCTGCTGTGAGGAAAAAACGAGTTAGTACATTTCAAACATGAAAAAGGTCATTTTAAAATCAACATTAAAAACCAAAATTCCAAAAGTATAGAACAGAAAAATATTCTTACCAGAGAAAGAAAATGTATCAGGCTAAGCACCCTCCTCCCTGCCCTGTGGTGCAACAGATGTCCCTTTCCGCAAACATTTACTCAATGGGAGCGTGATGTTGCAACCACACACACAAGTTGACCTGCTGTGAGGAAAAAACGAGTTAGTACATTTCAAACATGAAAAAGGTCATTTTAAAATCAACATTAAAAACCAAAATTCCAAAAGTATAGAACAGAAAAATATTCTTACCAGAGAAAGAAAATGTATCAAGCTAAGCACCCTCCTCCCTGCCCTGTGGTGCAACAGATGTCCCTTTCCGCAAACATTTACTCAATGGGAGCGTGATGTTGCAACCACACACACAAGTTGACCTGCTGTGAGGAAAAAACGAGTTAGTACATTTCAAACATGAAAAAGGTCATTTTAAAATCAACATTAAAAACCAAAATTCCAAAAGTATAGAACAGAAAAATATTCTTACCAGAGAAAGAAAATGTATCCAGCTAAGCACCCTCCTCCCTGCCCTGTGGTGCAACAGATGTCCCTTTCCGCAAACATTTACTCAATGGGAGCGTGATGCTGCAACCACACACACAAGTTGACCTGCTGTGAGGAAAAAACGAGTTAGTACATTTCAAACATGAAAAAGGTCATTTTAAAATCAACATTAAAAACCAAAATTCCAAAAGTATAGAACAGAAAAATATTCTTACCAGAGAAAGAAAATGTATCCAGCTAAGCACCCTCCTCCCTGCCCTGTGGTGCAACAGATGTCCCTTTCCGCAAACATTTACTCAATGGGAGCGTGATGCTGCAACCACACACACAAGTTGACCTGCTGTGAGGAAAAAACGAGTTAGTACATTTCAAACATGAAAAAGGTCATTTTAAAATCAACATTAAAAACCAAAATTCCAAAAGTATAGAACAGAAAAATATTCTTACCAGAGAAAGAAAATGTATCCAGCTAAGCACCCTCCTCCCTGCCCTGTGGTGCAACAGATGTCCCTTTCCGCAAACATTTACTCAATGGGAGCGTGATGCTGCAACCACACACACAAGTTGACCTGCTGTGAGGAAAAAACGAGTTAGTACATTTCAAACATGAAAAAGGTCATTTTAAAATCAACATTAAAAACCAAAATTCCAAAAGTATAGAACAGAAAAATATTCTTACCAGAGAAAGAAAATGTATCCAGCTAAGCACCCTCCTCCCTGCCCTGTGGTGCAACAGATGTCCCTTTCCGCAAACATTTACTCAATGGGAGCGTGATGCTGCAACCACACACACAAGTTGACCTGCTGTGAGGAAAAAACGAGTTAGTACATTTCAAACATGAAAAAGGTCATTTTAAAATCAACATTAAAAACCAAAATTCCAAAAGTATAGAACAGAAAAATATTCTTACCAGAGAAAGAAAATGTATCCAGCTAAGCACCCTCCTCCCTGCCCTGTGGTGCAACAGATGTCCCTTTCCGCAAACATTTACTCAATGGGAGCGTGATGTTGCAACCACACACACAAGTTGACCTGCTGTGAGGAAAAAACGAGTTAGTACATTTCAAACATGAAAAAGGTCATTTTAAAATCAACATTAAAAACCAAAATTCCAAAAGTATAGAACAGAAAAATATTCTTACCAGAGAAAGAAAATGTATCCAGCTAAGCACCCTCCTCCCTGCCCTGTGGTGCAACAGATGTCCCTTTCCGCAAACATTTACTCAATGGGAGCGTGATGTTGCAACCACACACACAAGTTGACCTGCTGTGAGGAAAAAACGAGTTAGTACATTTCAAACATGAAAAAGGTCATTTTAAAATCAACATTAAAAACCAAAATTCCAAAAGTATAGAACAGAAAAATATTCTTACCAGAGAAAGAAAATGTATCAAGCTAAGCACCCTCCTCCCTGCCCTGTGGTGCAACAGATGTCCCTTTCCGCAAACATTTACTCAATGGGAGCGTGATGTTGCAACCACACACACAAGTTGACCTGCTGTGAGGAAAAAACGAGTTAGTACATTTCAAACATGAAAAAGGTCATTTTAAAATCAACATTAAAAACCAAAATTCCAAAAGTATAGAACAGAAAAATATTCTTACCAGAGAAAGAAAATGTATCCAGCTAAGCACCCTCCTCCCTGCCCTGTGGTGCAACAGATGTCCCTTTCCGCAAACATTTACTCAATGGGAGCGTGATGTTGCAACCACACACACAAGTTGACCTGCTGTGAGGAAAAAACGAGTTAGTACATTTCAAACATGAAAAAGGTCATTTTAAAATCAACATTAAAAACCAAAATTCCAAAAGTATAGAACAGAAAAATATTCTTACCAGAGAAAGAAAATGTATCCAGCTAAGCACCCTCCTCCCTGCCCTGTGGTGCAACAGATGTCCCTTTCCGCAAACATTTACTCAATGGGAGCGTGATGTTGCAACCACACACACAAGTTGACCTGCTGTGAGGAAAAAACGAGTTAGTACATTTCAAACATGAAAAAGGTCATTTTAAAATCAACATTAAAAACCAAAATTCCAAAAGTATAGAACAGAAAAATATTCTTACCAGAGAAAGAAAATGTATCCAGCTAAGCACCCTCCTCCCTGCCCTGTGGTGCAACAGATGTCCCTTTCCGCAAACATTTACTCAATGGGAGCGTGATGTTGCAACCACACACACAAGTTGACCTGCTGTGAGGAAAAAACGAGTTAGTACATTTCAAACATGAAAAAGGTCATTTTAAAATCAACATTAAAAACCAAAATTCCAAAAGTATAGAACAGAAAAATATTCTTACCAGAGAAAGAAAATGTATCAGGCTAAGCACCCTCCTCCCTGCCCTGTGGTGCAACAGATGTCCCTTTCCGCAAACATTTACTCAATGGGAGCGTGATGTTGCAACCACACACACAAGTTGACCTGCTGTGAGGAAAAAACGAGTTAGTACATTTCAAACATGAAAAAGGTCATTTTAAAATCAACATGAAAAACCAAAATTCCAAAAGTATAGAACAGAAAAATATTCTTACCAGAGAAAGAAAATGTATCAGGCTAAGCACCCTCCTCCCTGCCCTGTGGTGCAACAGATGTCCCTTTCCGCAAACATTTACTCAATGGGAGCGTGATGTTGCAACCACACACACAAGTTGACCTGCTGTGAGGAAAAAACGAGTTAGTACATTTCAAACGTGAAAAAGGTCATTTTAAAATCAACATTAAAAACCAAAATTCCAAAAGTATAGAACAGAAAAATATTCTTACCAGAGAAAGAAAATGTATCAGGCTAAGCACCCTCCTCCCTGCCCTGTGGTGCAACAGATGTCCCTTTCCGCAAACATTTACTCAATGGGAGCGTGATGCTGCAACCACACACACAAGTTGACCTGCTGTGAGGAAAAAACGAGTTAGTACATTTCAAACATGAAAAAGATCATTTTAAAATCAACATGAAAAACCAAAATTCCAAAAGTATAGAACAGAAAAATATTCTTACCAGAGAAAGAAAATGTATCCAGCTAAGCACCCTCCTCCCTGCCCTGTGGTGCAACAGATGTCCCTTTCCGCAAACATTTACTCAATGGGAGCGTGATGTTGCAACCACACACACAAGTTGACCTGCTGTGAGGAAAAAACGAGTTAGTACATTTCAAACATGAAAAAGGTCATTTTAAAATCAACATTAAAAACCAAAATTCCAAAAGTATAGAACAGAAAAATATTCTTACCAGAGAAAGAAAATGTATCCAGCTAAGCACCCTCCTCCCTGCCCTGTGGTGCAACAGATGTCCCTTTCCGCAAACATTTACTCAATGGGAGCGTGATGTTGCAACCACACACACAAGTTGACCTGCTGTGAGGAAAAAACGAGTTAGTACATTTCAAACATGAAAAAGGTCATTTTAAAATCAACATTAAAAACCAAAATTCCAAAAGTATAGAACAGAAAAATATTCTTACCAGAGAAAGAAAATGTATCAAGCTAAGCACCCTCCTCCCTGCCCTGTGGTGCAACAGATGTCCCTTTCCGCAAACATTTACTCAATGGGAGCGTGATGTTGCAACCACACACACAAGTTGACCTGCTGTGAGGAAAAAACGAGTTAGTACATTTCAAACATGAAAAAGGTCATTTTAAAATCAACATTAAAAACCAAAATTCCAAAAGTATAGAACAGAAAAATATTCTTACCAGAGAAAGAAAATGTATCAAGCTAAGCACCCTCCTCCCTGCCCTGTGGTGCAACAGATGTCCCTTTCCGCAAACATTTACTCAATGGGAGCATGATGTTGCAACCACACACACAAGTTGACCTGCTGTGAGGAAAAAACGAGTTAGTACATTTCAAACATGAAAAAGGTCATTTTAAAATCAACATTAAAAACCAAAATTCCAAAAGTATAGAACAGAAAAATATTCTTACCAGAGAAAGAAAATGTATCAGGCTAAGCACCCTCCTCCCTGCCCTGTGGTGCAACAGATGTCCCTTTCCGCAAACATTTACTCAATGGGAGCGTGATGCTGCAACCACACACACAAGTTGACCTGCTGTGAGGAAAAAACGAGTTAGTACATTTCAAACATGAAAAAGATCATTTTAAAATCAACATGAAAAACCAAAATTCCAAAAGTATAGAACAGAAAAATATTCTTACCAGAGAAAGAAAATGTATCCAGCTAAGCACCCTCCTCCCTGCCCTGTGGTGCAACAGATGTCCCTTTCCGCAAACATTTACTCAATGGGAGCGTGATGTTGCAACCACACACACAAGTTGACCTGCTGTGAGGAAAAAACGAGTTAGTACATTTCAAACATGAAAAAGGTCATTTTAAAATCAACATTAAAAACCAAAATTCCAAAAGTATAGAACAGAAAAATATTCTTACCAGAGAAAGAAAATGTATCCAGCTAAGCACCCTCCTCCCTGCCCTGTGGTGCAACAGATGTCCCTTTCCGCAAACATTTACTCAATGGGAGCGTGATGTTGCAACCACACACACAAGTTGACCTGCTGTGAGGAAAAAACGAGTTAGTACATTTCAAACATGAAAAAGGTCATTTTAAAATCAACATTAAAAACCAAAATTCCAAAAGTATAGAACAGAAAAATATTCTTACCAGAGAAAGAAAATGTATCCAGCTAAGCACCCTCCTCCCTGCCCTGTGGTGCAACAGATGTCCCTTTCCGCAAACATTTACTCAATGGGAGCGTGATGTTGCAACCACACACACAAGTTGACCTGCTGTGAGGAAAAAACGAGTTAGTACATTTCAAACATGAAAAAGGTCATTTTAAAATCAACATTAAAAACCAAAATTCCAAAAGTATAGAACAGAAAAATATTCTTACCAGAGAAAGAAAATGTATCAAGCTAAGCACCCTCCTCCCTGCCCTGTGGTGCAACAGATGTCCCTTTCCGCAAACATTTACTCAATGGGAGCATGATGTTGCAACCACACACACAAGTTGACCTGCTGTGAGGAAAAAACGAGTTAGTACATTTCAAACATGAAAAAGGTCATTTTAAAATCAACATGAAAAACCAAAATTCCAAAAGTATAGAACAGAAAAATATTCTTACCAGAGAAAGAAAATGTATCAGGCTAAGCACCCTCCTCCCTGCCCTGTGGTGCAACAGATGTCCCTTTCCGCAAACATTTACTCAATGGGAGCGTGATGTTGCAACCACACACACAAGTTGACCTGCTGTGAGGAAAAAACGAGTTAGTACATTTCAAACGTGAAAAAGGTCATTTTAAAATCAACATTAAAAACCAAAATTCCAAAAGTATAGAACAGAAAAATATTCTTACCAGAGAAAGAAAATGTATCAGGCTAAGCACCCTCCTCCCTGCCCTGTGGTGCAACAGATGTCCCTTTCCGCAAACATTTACTCAATGGGAGCGTGATGCTGCAACCACACACACAAGTTGACCTGCTGTGAGGAAAAAACGAGTTAGTACATTTCAAACATGAAAAAGATCATTTTAAAATCAACATTAAAAACCAAAATTCCAAAAGTATAGAACAGAAAAATATTCTTACCAGAGAAAGAAAATGTATCCAGCTAAGCACCCTCCTCCCTGCCCTGTGGTGCAACAGATGTCCCTTTCCGCAAACATTTACTCAATGGGAGCGTGATGTTGCAACCACACACACAAGTTGACCTGCTGTGAGGAAAAAACGAGTTAGTACATTTCAAACATGAAAAAGGTCATTTTAAAATCAACATTAAAAACCAAAATTCCAAAAGTATAGAACAGAAAAATATTCTTACCAGAGAAAGAAAATGTATCCAGCTAAGCACCCTCCTCCCTGCCCTGTGGTGCAACAGATGTCCCTTTCCGCAAACATTTACTCAATGGGAGCGTGATGTTGCAACCACACACACAAGTTGACCTGCTGTGAGGAAAAAACGAGTTAGTACATTTCAAACATGAAAAAGGTCATTTTAAAATCAACATTAAAAACCAAAATTCCAAAAGTATAGAACAGAAAAATATTCTTACCAGAGAAAGAAAATGTATCCAGCTAAGCACCCTCCTCCCTGCCCTGTGGTGCAACAGATGTCCCTTTCCGCAAACATTTACTCAATGGGAGCGTGATGCTGCAACCACACACACAAGTTGACCTGCTGTGAGGAAAAAACGAGTTAGTACATTTCAAACATGAAAAAGATCATTTTAAAATCAACATGAAAAACCAAAATTCCAAAAGTATAGAACAGAAAAATATTCTTACCAGAGAAAGAAAATGTATCAAGCTAAGCACCCTCCTCCCTGCCCTGTGGTGCAACAGATGTCCCTTTCCGCAAACATTTACTCAATGGGAGCATGATGTTGCAACCACACACACAAGTTGACCTGCTGTGAGGAAAAAACGAGTTAGTACATTTCAAACATGAAAAAGGTCATTTTAAAATCAACATGAAAAACCAAAATTCCAAAAGTATAGAACAGAAAAATATTCTTACCAGAGAAAGAAAATGTATCAGGCTAAGCACCCTCCTCCCTGCCCTGTGGTGCAACAGATGTCCCTTTCCGCAAACATTTACTCAATGGGAGCGTGATGTTGCAACCACACACACAAGTTGACCTGCTGTGAGGAAAAAACGAGTTAGTACATTTCAAACGTGAAAAAGGTCATTTTAAAATCAACATTAAAAACCAAAATTCCAAAAGTATAGAACAGAAAAATATTCTTACCAGAGAAAGAAAATGTATCAGGCTAAGCACCCTCCTCCCTGCCCTGTGGTGCAACAGATGTCCCTTTCCGCAAACATTTACTCAATGGGAGCGTGATGCTGCAACCACACACACAAGTTGACCTGCTGTGAGGAAAAAACGAGTTAGTACATTTCAAACATGAAAAAGATCATTTTAAAATCAACATGAAAAACCAAAATTCCAAAAGTATAGAACAGAAAAATATTCTTACCAGAGAAAGAAAATGTATCAGGCTAAGCACCCTCCTCCCTGCCCTGTGGTGCAACAGATGTCCCTTTCCGCAAACATTTACTCAATGGGAGCGTGATGTTGCAACCACACACACAAGTTGACCTGCTGTGAGGAAAAAACGAGTTAGTACATTTCAAACGTGAAAAAGGTCATTTTAAAATCAACATTAAAAACCAAAATTCCAAAAGTATAGAACAGAAAAATATTCTTACCAGAGAAAGAAAATGTATCAGGCTAAGCACCCTCCTCCCTGCCCTGTGGTGCAACAGATGTCCCTTTCCGCAAACATTTACTCAATGGGAGCGTGATGCTGCAACCACACACACAAGTTGACCTGCTGTGAGGAAAAAACGAGTTAGTACATTTCAAACATGAAAAAGATCATTTTAAAATCAACATGAAAAACCAAAATTCCAAAAGTATAGAACAGAAAAATATTCTTACCAGAGAAAGAAAATGTATCCAGCTAAGCACCCTCCTCCCTGCCCTGTGGTGCAACAGATGTCCCTTTCCGCAAACATTTACTCAATGGGAGCGTGATGTTGCAACCACACACACAAGTTGACCTGCTGTGAGGAAAAAACGAGTTAGTACATTTCAAACATGAAAAAGGTCATTTTAAAATCAACATTAAAAACCAAAATTCCAAAAGTATAGAACAGAAAAATATTCTTACCAGAGAAAGAAAATGTATCAGGCTAAGCACCCTCCTCCCTGCCCTGTGGTGCAACAGATGTCCCTTTCCGCAAACATTTACTCAATGGGAGCGTGATGTTGCAACCACACACACAAGTTGACCTGCTGTGAGGAAAAAACGAGTTAGTACATTTCAAACATGAAAAAGGTCATTTTAAAATCAACATGAAAAACCAAAATTCCAAAAGTATAGAACAGAAAAATATTCTTACCAGAGAAAGAAAATGTATCAGGCTAAGCACCCTCCTCCCTGCCCTGTGGTGCAACAGATGTCCCTTTCCGCAAACATTTAGTCAATGGGAGCGTGATGTTGCAACCACACACACAAGTTGACCTGCTGTGAGGAAAAAACGAGTTAGTACATTTCAAACATGAAAAAGATCATTTTAAAATCAACATGAAAAACCAAAATTCCAAAAGTATAGAACAGAAAAATATTCTTACCAGAGAAAGAAAATGTATCCAGCTAAGCACCCTCCTCCCTGCCCTGTGGTGCAACAGATGTCCCTTTCCGCAAACATTTACTCAATGGGAGCGTGATGTTGCAACCACACACACAAGTTGACCTGCTGTGAGGAAAAAACGAGTTAGTACATTTCAAACATGAAAAAGGTCATTTTAAAATCAACATTAAAAACCAAAATTCCAAAAGTATAGAACAGAAAAATATTCTTACCAGAGAAAGAAAATGTATCAGGCTAAGCACCCTCCTCCCTGCCCTGTGGTGCAACAGATGTCCCTTTCCGCAAACATTTACTCAATGGGAGCGTGATGTTGCAACCACACACACAAGTTGACCTGCTGTGAGGAAAAAACGAGTTAGTACATTTCAAACATGAAAAAGGTCATTTTAAAATCAACATTAAAAACCAAAATTCCAAAAGTATAGAACAGAAAAATATTCTTACCAGAGAAAGAAAATGTATCAGGCTAAGCACCCTCCTCCCTGCCCTGTGGTGCAACAGATGTCCCTTTCCGCAAACATTTACTCAATGGGAGCGTGATGTTGCAACCACACACACAAGTTGACCTGCTGTGAGGAAAAAACGAGTTAGTACATTTCAAACATGAAAAAGGTCATTTTAAAATCAACATTAAAAACCAAAATTCCAAAAGTATAGAACAGAAAAATATTCTTACCAGAGAAAGAAAATGTATCAGGCTAAGCACCCTCCTCCCTGCCCTGTGGTGCAACAGATGTCCCTTTCCGCAAACATTTACTCAATGGGAGCGTGATGTTGCAACCACACACACAAGTTGACCTGCTGTGAGGAAAAAACGAGTTAGTACATTTCAAACGTGAAAAAGGTCATTTTAAAATCAACATGAAAAACCAAAATTCCAAAAGTATAGAACAGAAAAATATTCTTACCAGAGAAAGAAAATGTATCGAGCTAAGCACCCTCCTCCCTGCCCTGTGGTGCAACAGATGTCCCTTTCCGCAAACATCTACTCAATGGGAGCATGATGTTGTAACCACACACACAAGTTGACCTGCTGTGAGGAAAAAACGAGTTAATACATTTCAAACATGAAAAAGGTCATTTTAAAATCAACATGAAAAACCAAAATTCCAAAAGTATAGAACAGAAAAATATTCTTACCAGAGAAAGAAAATGTATCCAGCTAAGTACCCTCCTCCCTGCCCTGTGGTGCAACAGATGTCCCTTTCCGCAAACATTTACTCAATGGGAGCGTGATGTTGCAACCACACACACAAGTTGACCTGCTGTGAGGAGAAAACGAGTTCGTACATTATAACATGAAAAAGGTCATTTTAAAATCAACATGAAAAATCAAAATTCCAAAAGTATAGAACAGAAAAATATTCTTACGAGAGAAAGAGAATGTATCGAGCTAAGCACCGTCCTCCATGCCCTGTGGTGCAACAGATGTCCCTTTCCACAAACATTTACTCAATGGGAGTGTGATGTTGCAACCACACACACAAGTTGACCTGCTGTGAGGAAAAAACGAGTTAGTACAATTCAAACATGAAAAAGGTCATTTTAAAATCAACATGAAAAACCAAAATTCCAAAAGTATAGAACAGAAAAATATTCTTACCAGAGAAAGAAAATGTATCAAGCTAAGCACCCTCCTCCCTGCCCTGTGGTGCAACAGATGTCCCTTTCCGCAAACATTTACTCAATGGGAGCGTGATGTTGCAACCACACACACAAGTTGCCCTGCTGTGAGGAAAAAACGAGTTAGTACATTTCAAACATGAAAAAGGTCATTTTAAAATCAACATGAAAAACCAAAATTCCAAAAGTATAGAACAGAAAAATATTCTTACCAGAGAAAGAAAATGTATCAAGCTAAGCACCCTCCTCCCTGCCCTGTGGTGCAACAGATGTCCCTTTCCGCAAACATTTACTCAATGGGAGCGAGATGTTGCAACCACACACACAAGTTGACCTGCTGTGGGGAGATAACGAGTTAGTACATTTCAAACATGAAAAAGGTCATTTCAAAATCAACATGAAAAACCAAAATTCCAAAAGTATAGAACAGAAAAATATTCTTACCAGAGAAAGAAAATGTATCAACCGAAGCACCCTCCTCCCTGCCCTGTGGTGCAACAGATGTCCCTTTCCGCAAACATTTACTCAATGGGAGCGTGATGTTGCAACCACACACAAAAGTTGACCTGCTGTGAGGAAAAAACGAGTTAGTACATTTCAAACGTGAAAAAGGTCATTTTAAAATTAACATGAAAAACCAAAATTCCAAAAGTGTAGAACAGAAAAATATTCTTTCCAGAGAAAGAAAGTATATCCAGCTAAGCACCCTCCTCCCTGCCCTGTGGTGCAACAGATGTCCCTTTCTGCAAACATTTACTCAATGGGAGCGTGATGTTGCAACCACACACACAAGTTGACCTGCTGTGCGAAAAAAACGAGTTCGTACATTATAACATGAAAAAGGTCATTTTAAAATCAACATGAAAAACCAAAATTCCAAAACTATAGAACAGAAAAATATTCTTAACAGAGAAAGAAAATGTATCAAGCTAAGCACCCTCCTCCCTGCCCTGTGGTGCAACAGATGTCCCTTTCCGCAAACATTTACTCAATGGGAGCGTGATGTTGCAACCACACACACAAGTTGACCTGCTGTGGGGAGATAACGAGTTAGTACATTTCAAACATGAAAAAGGTCATTTCAAAATCAACATGAAAAACCAAAATTCCAAAAGTATAGAACAGAAAAATATTCTTACCAGAGAAAGAAAATGTATCAACCGAAGCACCCTCCTCCCTGCCCTGTGGTGCAACAGATGTCCCTTTCCGCAAACATTTACTCAATGGGAGCGTGATGTTGCAACCACACACACAAGTTGACCTGCTGTGGGGAGATAACGAGTTAGTACATTTCAAACATGAAAAAGGTCATTTCAAAATCAACATGAAAAACCAAAATTCCAAAAGTATAGAACAGAAAAATATTCTTACCAGAGAAAGAAAATGTATCAAGCTAAGCACCCTCCTCCCTGCCCTGTGGTGCAACAGATGTCCCTTTCCGCAAACATTTACTCAATGGGAGCGTGATGTTGCAACCACACACACAAGTTGACCTGCTGTGGGGAGATAACGAGTTAGTACATTTCAAACATGAAAAAGGTCATTTCAAAATCAACATGAAAAACCAAAATTCCAAAAGTATAGAACAGAAAAATATTCTTACCAGAGAAAGAAAATGTATCAACCGAAGCACCCTCCTCCCTGCCCTGTGGTGCAACAGATGTCCCTTTCCGCAAACATTTACTCAATGGGAGCGTGATGTTGCAACCACACACACAAGTTGACCTGCTGTGGGGAGATAACGAGTTAGTACATTTCAAACATGAAAAAGGTCATTTCAAAATCAACATGAAAAACCAAAATTCCAAAACTATAGAACAGAAAAATATTCTTAACAGAGAAAGAAAATGTATCAAGCTAAGCACCCTCCTCCCTGCCCTGTGGTGCAACAGATGTCCCTTTCCGCAAACATTTACTCAATGGGAGCGTGATGTTGCAACCACACACACAAGTTGACCTGCTGTGGGGAGATAACGAGTTAGTACATTTCAAACATGAAAAAGGTCATTTCAAAATCAACATGAAAAACCAAAATTCCAAAAGTATAGAACAGAAAAATATTCTTACCAGAGAAAGAAAATGTATCAACCGAAGCACCCTCCTCCCTGCCCTGTGGTGCAACAGATGTCCCTTTCCGCAAACATTTACTCAATGGGAGCGTGATGTTGCAACCACACACAAAAGTTGACCTGCTGTGAGGAAAAAACGAGTTAGTACATTTCAAACGTGAAAAAGGTCATTTTAAAATTAACATGAAAAACCAAAATTCCAAAAGTGTAGAACAGAAAAATATTCTTTCCAGAGAAAGAAAGTATATCCAGCTAAGCACCCTCCTCCCTGCCCTGTGGTGCAACAGATGTCCCTTTCCACAAACATTTACTCAATGGGAGCGTGATGTTGCAACCACACACACAAGTTGACCTGCTGTGGGGAGATAACGAGTTAGTACATTTCAAACATGAAAAAGGTCATTTCAAAATCAACATGAAAAACCAAAATTCCAAAAGTATAGAACAGAAAAATATTCTTACCAGAGAAAGAAAATGTATCAACCGAAGCACCCTCCTCCCTGCCCTGTGGTGCAACAGATGTCCCTTTCCGCAAACATTTACTCAATGGGAGCGTGATGTTGCAACCACACACAAAAGTTGACCTGCTGTGAGGAAAAAACGAGTTAGTACATTTCAAACGTGAAAAAGGTCATTTTAAAATTAACATGAAAAACCAAAATTCCAAAAGTGTAGAACAGAAAAATATTCTTTCCAGAGAAAGAAAGTATATCCAGCTAAGCACCCTCCTCCCTGCCCTGTGGTGCAACAGATGTCCCTTTCCGCAAACATTTACTCAATGGGAGCGTGATGTTGCAACCACACACACAAGTTGACCTGCTGTGCGAAAAAAACGAGTTCGTACATTATAACATGAAAAAGGTCATTTTAAAATCAACATGAAAAACCAAAATTCCAAAACTATAGAACAGAAAAATATTCTTAACAGAGAAAGAAAATGTATCAAGCTAAGCACCCTCCTCCCTGCCCTGTGGTGCAACAGATGTCCCTTTCCGCAAACATTTACTCAATGGGAGCGTGATGTTGCAACCACACACACAAGTTGACCTGCTGTGGGGAGATAACGAGTTAGTACATTTCAAACATGAAAAAGGTCATTTCAAAATCAACATGAAAAACCAAAATTCCAAAAGTATAGAACAGAAAAATATTCTTACCAGAGAAAGAAAATGTATCAACCGAAGCACCCTCCTCCCTGCCCTGTGGTGCAACAGATGTCCCTTTCCGCAAACATTTACTCAATGGGAGCGTGATGTTGCAACCACACACACAAGTTGACCTGCTGTGGGGAGATAACGAGTTAGTACATTTCAAACATGAAAAAGGTCATTTTAAAATTAACATGAAAAACCAAAATTCCAAAAGTGTAGAACAGAAAAATATTCTTACCAGAGAAAGAAAGTATATCCAGCTAAGCACCCTCCTCCCTGCCCTGTGGTGCAACAGATGTCCCTTTCCGCAAACATTTACTCAATGGGAGCGTGATGTTGCAACCACACACACAAGTTGACCTGCTGTGGGGAGATAACGAGTTAGTACATTTCAAACATGAAAAAGGTCATTTCAAAATCAACATGAAAAACCAAAATTCCAAAAGTATAGAACAGAAAAATATTCTTACCAGAGAAAGAAAATGTATCAAGCTAAGCACCCTCCTCCCTGCCCTGTGGTGCAACAGATGTCCCTTTCCGCAAACATTTACTCAATGGGAGCGTGATGTTGCAACCACACACACAAGTTGACCTGCTGTGGGGAGATAACGAGTTAGTACATTTCAAACATGAAAAAGGTCATTTCAAAATCAACATGAAAAACCAAAATTCCAAAAGTATAGAACAGAAAAATATTCTTACCAGAGAAAGAAAATGTATCAACCGAAGCACCCTCCTCCCTGCCCTGTGGTGCAACAGATGTCCCTTTCCGCAAACATTTACTCAATGGGAGCGTGATGTTGCAACCACACACACAAGTTGACCTGCTGTGGGGAGATAACGAGTTAGTACATTTCAAACATGAAAAAGGTCATTTCAAAATCAACATGAAAAACCAAAATTCCAAAAGTATAGAACAGAAAAATATTCTTACCAGAGAAAGAAAATGTATCAACCGAAGCACCCTCCTCCCTGCCCTGTGGTGCAACAGATGTCCCTTTCCGCAAACATTTACTCAATGGGAGCGTGATGTTGCAACCACACACAAAAGTTGACCTGCTGTGAGGAAAAAACGAGTTAGTACATTTCAAACGTGAAAAAGGTCATTTTAAAATTAACATGAAAAACCAAAATTCCAAAAGTGTAGAACAGAAAAATATTCTTTCCAGAGAAAGAAAGTATATCCAGCTAAGCACCCTCCTCCCTGCCCTGTGGTGCAACAGATGTCCCTTTCTGCAAACATTTACTCAATGGGAGCGTGATGTTGCAACCACACACACAAGTTGACCTGCTGTGCGAAAAAAACGAGTTCGTACATTATAACATGAAAAAGGTCATTTTAAAATCAACATGAAAAACCAAAATTCCAAAACTATAGAACAGAAAAATATTTTAACAGAGAAAGAAAATGTATCAAGCTAAGCACCCTCCTCCCTGCCCTGTGGTGCAACAGATGTCCCTTTCCGCAAACATTTACTCAATGGGAGCGTGATGTTGCAACCACACACACAAGTTGACCTGCTGTGGGGAGATAACGAGTTAGTACATTTCAAACATGAAAAAGGTCATTTCAAAATCAACATGAAAAACCAAAATTCCAAAAGTATAGAACAGAAAAATATTCTTACCAGAGAAAGAAAATGTATCAACCGAAGCACCCTCCTCCCTGCCCTGTGGTGCAACAGATGTCCCTTTCCGCAAACATTTACTCAATGGGAGCGTGATGTTGCAACCACACACAAAAGTTGACCTGCTGTGAGGAAAAAACGAGTTAGTACATTTCAAACGTTAAAAAGGTCATTTTAAAATTAACATGAAAAACCAAAATTCCAAAAGTGTAGAACAGAAAAATATTCTTTCCAGAGAAAGAAAGTATATCCAGCTAAGCACCCTCCTCCCTGCCCTGTGGTGCAACAGATGTCCCTTTCTGCAAACATTTACTCAATGGGAGCGTGATGTTGCAACCACACACACAAGTTGACCTGCTGTGCGAAAAAAACGAGTTCGTACATTATAACATGAAAAAGGTCATTTTAAAATCAACATGAAAAACCAAAATTCCAAAACTATAGAACAGAAAAATATTCTTAACAGAGAAAGAAAATGTATCAAGCTAAGCACCCTCCTCCCTGCCCTGTGGTGCAACAGATGTCCCTTTCCGCAAACATTTACTCAATGGGAGCGTGATGTTGCAACCACACACACAAGTTGACCTGCTGTGGGGAGATAACGAGTTAGTACATTTCAAACATGAAAAAGGTCATTTCAAAATCAACATGAAAAACCAAAATTCCAAAACTATAGAACAGAAAAATATTCTTAACAGAGAAAGAAAATGTATCAACCGAAGCACCCTCCTCCCTGCCCTGTGGTGCAACAGATGTCCCTTTCCGCAAACATTTACTCAATGGGAGCGTGATGTTGCAACCACACACAAAAGTTGACCTGCTGTGAGGAAAAAACGAGTTAGTACATTTCAAACGTGAAAAAGGTCATTTTAAAATTAACATGAAAAACCAAAATTCCAAAAGTGTAGAACAGAAAAATATTCTTTCCAGAGAAAGAAAGTATATCCAGCTAAGCACCCTCCTCCCTGCCCTGTGGTGCAACAGATGTCCCTTTCTGCAAACATTTACTCAATGGGAGCGTGATGTTGCAACCACACACACAAGTTGACCTGCTGTGCGAAAAAAACGAGTTCGTACATTATAACATGAAAAAGGTCATTTTAAAATCAACATGAAAAACCAAAATTCCAAAACTATAGAACAGAAAAATATTCTTAACAGAGAAAGAAAATGTATCAAGCTAAGCACCCTCCTCCCTGCCCTGTGGTGCAACAGATGTCCCTTTCCGCAAACATTTACTCAATGGGAGCGTGATGTTGCAACCACACACACAAGTTGACCTGCTGTGGGGAGATAACGAGTTAGTACATTTCAAACATGAAAAAGGTCATTTCAAAATCAACATGAAAAACCAAAATTCCAAAACTATAGAACAGAAAAATATTCTTAACAGAGAAAGAAAATGTATCAACCGAAGCACCCTCCTCCCTGCCCTGTGGTGCAACAGATGTCCCTTTCCGCAAACATTTACTCAATGGGAGCGTGATGTTGCAACCACACACAAAAGTTGACCTGCTGTGAGGAAAAAACGAGTTAGTACATTTCAAACGTGAAAAAGGTCATTTTAAAATTAACATGAAAAACCAAAATTCCAAAAGTGTAGAACAGAAAAATATTCTTTCCAGAGAAAGAAAGTATATCCAGCTAAGCACCCTCCTCCCTGCCCTGTGGTGCAACAGATGTCCCTTTCTGCAAACATTTACTCAATGGGAGCGTGATGTTGCAACCACACACACAAGTTGACCTGCTGTGCGAAAAAAACGAGTTCGTACATTATAACATGAAAAAGGTCATTTTAAAATCAACATGAAAAACCAAAATTCCAAAACTATAGAACAGAAAAATATTCTTAACAGAGAAAGAAAATGTATCAAGCTAAGCACCCTCCTCCCTGCCCTGTGGTGCAACAGATGTCCCTTTCCGCAAACATTTACTCAATGGGAGCGTGATGTTGCAACCACACACACAAGTTGACCTGCTGTGGGGAGATAACGAGTTAGTACATTTCAAACATGAAAAAGGTCATTTCAAAATCAACATGAAAAACCAAAATTCCAAAACTATAGAACAGAAAAATATTCTTAACAGAGAAAGAAAATGTATCAACCGAAGCACCCTCCTCCCTGCCCTGTGGTGCAACAGATGTCCCTTTCCGCAAACATTTACTCAATGGGAGCGTGATGTTGCAACCACACACAAAAGTTGACCTGCTGTGAGGAAAAAACGAGTTAGTACATTTCAAACGTGAAAAAGGTCATTTTAAAATTAACATGAAAAACCAAAATTCCAAAAGTGTAGAACAGAAAAATATTCTTTCCAGAGAAAGAAAGTATATCCAGCTAAGCACCCTCCTCCCTGCCCTGTGGTGCAACAGATGTCCCTTTCTGCAAACATTTACTCAATGGGAGCGTGATGTTGCAACCACACACACAAGTTGACCTGCTGTGCGAAAAAAACGAGTTCGTACATTATAACATGAAAAAGGTCATTTTAAAATCAACATGAAAAACCAAAATTCCAAAACTATAGAACAGAAAAATATTCTTAACAGAGAAAGAAAATGTATCAAGCTAAGCACCCTCCTCCCTGCCCTGTGGTGCAACAGATGTCCCTTTCCGCAAACATTTACTCAATGGGAGCGTGATGTTGCAACCACACACACAAGTTGACCTGCTGTGGGGAGATAACGAGTTAGTACATTTCAAACATGAAAAAGGTCATTTCAAAATCAACATGAAAAACCAAAATTCCAAAAGTATAGAACAGAAAAATATTCTTACCAGAGAAAGAAAATGTATCAACCGAAGCACCCTCCTCCCTGCCCTGTGGTGCAACAGATGTCCCTTTCCGCAAACATTTACTCAATGGGAGCGTGATGTTGCAACCACACACACAAGTTGACCTGCTGTGGGGAGATAACGAGTTAGTACATTTCAAACATGAAAAAGGTCATTTCAAAATCAACATGAAAAACCAAAATTCCAAAACTATAGAACAGAAAAATATTCTTAACAGAGAAAGAAAATGTATCAAGCTAAGCACCCTCCTCCCTGCCCTGTGGTGCAACAGATGTCCCTTTCCGCAAACATTTACTCAATGGGAGCGTGATGTTGCAACCACACACACAAGTTGACCTGCTGTGGGGAGATAACGAGTTAGTACATTTCAAACATGAAAAAGGTCATTTCAAAATCAACATGAAAAACCAAAATTCCAAAAGTATAGAACAGAAAAATATTCTTACCAGAGAAAGAAAATGTATCAACCGAAGCACCCTCCTCCCTGCCCTGTGGTGCAACAGATGTCCCTTTCCGCAAACATTTACTCAATGGGAGCGTGATGTTGCAACCACACACAAAAGTTGACCTGCTGTGAGGAAAAAACGAGTTAGTACATTTCAAACGTGGAAAAGGTCATTTTAAAATTAACATGAAAAACCAAAATTCCAAAAGTGTAGAACAGAAAAATATTCTTTCCAGAGAAAGAAAGTATATCCAGCTAAGCACCCTCCTCCCTGCCCTGTGGTGCAACAGATGTCCCTTTCTGCAAACATTTACTCAATGGGAGCGTGATGTTGCAACCACACACACAAGTTGACCTGCTGTGCGAAAAAAACGAGTTCGTACATTATAACATGAAAAAGGTCATTTTAAAATCAACATGAAAAACCAAAATTCCAAAACTATAGAACAGAAAAATATTCTTAACAGAGAAAGAAAATGTATCAAGCTAAGCACCCTCCTCCCTGCCCTGTGGTGCAACAGATGTCCCTTTCCGCAAACATTTACTCAATGGGAGCGAGATGTTGCAACCACACACACAAGTTGACCTGCTGTGGGGAGATAACGAGTTAGTACATTTCAAACATGAAAAAGGTCATTTCAAAATCAACATGAAAAACCAAAATTCCAAAAGTATAGAACAGAAAAATATTCTTACCAGAGAAAGAAAATGTATCAACCGAAGCACCCTCCTCCCTGCCCTGTGGTGCAACAGATGTCCCTTTCCGCAAACATTTACTCAATGGGAGCGTGATGTTGCAACCACACACAAAAGTTGACCTGCTGTGAGGAAAAAACGAGTTAGTACATTTCAAACGTGAAAAAGGTCATTTTAAAATTAACATGAAAAACCAAAATTCCAAAAGTGTAGAACAGAAAAATATTCTTTCCAGAGAAAGAAAGTATATCCAGCTAAGCACCCTCCTCCCTGCCCTGTGGTGCAACAGATGTCCCTTTCTGCAAACATTTACTCAATGGGAGCGTGACGTTGCAACCACACACACAAGTTGACCTGCTGTGCGAAAAAAACGAGTTCGTACATTATAACATGAAAAAGGTCATTTTAAAATCAACATGAAAAACCAAAATTCCAAAACTATAGAACAGAAAAATATTCTTAACAGAGAAAGAAAATGTATCAAGCTAAGCACCCTCCTCCCTGCCCTGTGGTGCAACAGATGTCCCTTTCCGCAAACATTTACTCAATGGGAGCGTGATGTTGCAACCACACACACAAGTTGACCTGCTGTGAGGAAAAAACGAGTTAGTACATTTCATACATGAAAAAGGTCATTTTAAAATCAACATGAAAAACCAAAATTCCAAAAGTATAGAACAGAAAAATATTCTTACCAGAGAAAGAAAATGTATCAAGCTAAGCATCCTCCTCCCTGCCCTGTGGTGCAACAGATGTCCCTTTCCGCAAACATTTACGCAATGGGAGCGTGATGTTGCAACCACACACACAAGTTGCCCTGCTGTGAGGAAAAAACGAGTTAGTACATTTCAAACATGAAAAAGGTCATTTTAAAATCAACATGAAAAACCAAAATTCCAAAAGTATAGAACAGAAAAATATTCTTACCAAAGAAAGAAAATGTATCGAGCTAAGCACCCTCCTCCCTGCCCTGTGGTGCAACAGATGTCCCTTTCCGCAAACATTTACTCAATGGGAACGTGATGTTGCAACCACACACACAAGTTGACCTGCTGTGAGGAAAAACGAGTTGGTACATTATAACATGGAAAAGGTCATTTTAAAATCAACATGAAAAACCAAAATTCCAAAAGTATAGAAGAGAAAAACATTCTTACCAGATAAAGAAAATGTATCGAGCTGAGCACTCCCCTCCCTACCCTGTGGTGCAACAGATGTCCCTTTCCGCAAACATCTACTCAATGGGAGCGTGATGTTGCAACCACACACACAAGTTGACCTGCTGTGAGGAAAAAACGAGTTAGTACATTTCAAACATGAAAAAAGTCATTTTAAAATCAACATGAAAAATCAAAATTCCAAAAGTATAGTATAGAAAAATATTCTTACCAGAGAAAGAAAATGTATCAAGCTAAGCACCCTCCTCCCTGCCCTGTGGTGCAACAGATGTCCCTTTCCGCAAACATTTACTCAATGGGAGCGTGATGTTGCAACCACACACACAAGTTGACCTGCTGTGAGGAAAAAACGAGTTACTACACTTCAAACATAAAAAAGGTCATTTTAAAATCAACATGAAAAACCAAAATTCCAAAAGTATAGAACAGAAAAATATTCTTACCAGCGAAAGAAAATGTATCGAGCTAAGCACCCTCCTCCCTGCCCTGTGGTGCAACAGATGCCCCTTTCCGCAAACATTTACTCAATGGGAGCGTGATGTTGCAACCACCCACACAAGTTGACCTGCTGTGAGGAAAAAACGAGTTAGTACATTTCAAACATGAAAAAGGTCATTTTAAAATCAACATGAAAAACAGAATTCCAAAACTATAGAACAGAAAAATATTCTTAACAGAGAAAGAAAATGTATCAAGCTTAGCACCCTCCTCCCTGCCCTGTGGTGCAACAGATGTCCCTTTCCGCAAACATTTACTCAATGGGAGCGTGATGTTGCAACCACACACACAAGTTGACCTGCTGTGAGGAAAAAATTAGTTAGTACATTTCAAACATGAAAAAGATCATTTTAAAATCAACATGAAAAACCAAAATTCCAAAAGTATAGAACAGAAAAATATTCTTACCAGAGAAAGAAAATGTATCAAGCTAAGCACCCTCCTCCCTGCCCTGTGGTGCAACAGATGTCCCTTTCCGCAAACATTTACTCAATGGGAGCGTGATGTTGCAACCACACACACAAGTTGACCTGCTGTGCGGAAAAAACGAGTTAGTACACTTCAAACATGAAAAAGGTCATTTTAAAATCAACATGAAAAACCAAAATTCCAAAAGTATAGAACAGAAAAATATTCTTACCAGAGAAAGAAAATGTATCCAGCTAAGTACCCTCCTCCCTGCCCTGTGGTGCAACAGATGTCCCTTTCCGCAAACATTTACTCAATGGGAGCGTGATGTTGCAACCACACACACAAGTTGACCTGCTGTGAGGAAAAAACGAGTTAGTACATTTCAAACATGAAAAAGGTCATTTTAAAATCAACATGAAAAACCAAAATTCCAAAAGTATAGAACAGAAAAATATTCTTACCAGAGAAAGAAAATGTATCCAGCTAAGTACCCTCCTCCCTGCCCTGTGGTGCAACAGATGTCCCTTTCCGCAAACATTTACTCAATGGGAGCGTGATGTTGCAACCACACACACAAGTTGACCTGCTGTGAGGAAAAAACGAGTTAGTACATTTCAAACATGAAAAAGGTCATTTTAAAATCAACATGAAAAACCAAAATTCCAAAAGTATAGAACAGAAAAATATTCTTACCAGAGAAAGAAAATGTATCAGGCTAAGCACCCTCCTCCCTGCCCTGTGGTGCAACAGATGTCCCTTTCCGCAAACATTTACTCAATGGGAGCGTGATGTTGCAACCACACACACAAGTTGACCTGCTGTGAGGAAAAAACGAGTTAGTACACTTCAAACATGAAAAAGGTCATTTTAAAATCAACATGAAAAACCAAAATTCCAAAAGTATAGAACAGAAAAATATTCTTACCAGAGAAAGAAAATGTATCCAGCTAAGTACCCTCCTCCCTGCCCTGTGGTGCAACAGATGTCCCTTTCCGCAAACATTTACTCAATGGGAGCGTGATGTTGCAACCACACACACAAGTTGACCTGCTGTGAGGAAAAAACGAGTTAGTACACTTCAAACATGAAAAAGGTCATTTTAAAATCAACATGAAAAACCAAAATTCCAAAAGTATAGAACAGAAAAATATTCTTACCAGAGAAAGAAAATGTATCAGGCTAAGCACCCTCCTCCCTGCCCTGTGGTGCAACAGATGTCCCTTTCCGCAAACATTTACTCAATGGGAGCGTGATGTTGCAACCACACACACAAGTTGACCTGCTGTGAGGAAAAAACGAGTTAGTACATTTCAAACATGAAAAAGGTCATTTTAAAATCAACATGAAAAACCAAAATTCCAAAAGTATAGAACAGAAAAATATTCTTACCAGAGAAAGAAAATGTATCCAGCTAAGTACCCTCCTCCCTGCCCTGTGGTGCAACAGATGTCCCTTTCCGCAAACATTTACTCAATGGGAGCGTGATGTTGCAACCACACACACAAGTTGACCTGCTGTGAGGAAAAAACGAGTTAGTACACTTCAAACATGAAAAAGGTCATTTTAAAATCAACATGAAAAACCAAAATTCCAAAAGTATAGAACAGAAAAATATTCTTACCAGAGAAAGAAAATGTATCCAGCTAAGTACCCTCCTCCCTGCCCTGTGGTGCAACAGATGTCCCTTTCCGCAAACATTTACTCAATGGGAGCGTGATGTTGCAACCACACACACAAGTTGACCTGCTGTGAGGAAAAAACGAGTTAGTACATTTCAAACATGAAAAAGGTCATTTTAAAATCAACATGAAAAACCAAAATTCCAAAAGTATAGAACAGAAAAATATTCTTACCAGAGAAAGAAAATGTATCAGGCTAAGCACCCTCCTCCCTGCCCTGTGGTGCAACAGATGTCCCTTTCCGCAAACATTTACTCAATGGGAGCGTGATGTTGCAACCACACACACAAGTTGACCTGCTGTGAGGAAAAAACGAGTTAGTACACTTCAAACATGAAAAAGGTCATTTTAAAATCAACATGAAAAACCAAAATTCCAAAAGTATAGAACAGAAAAATATTCTTACCAGAGAAAGAAAATGTATCCAGCTAAGTACCCTCCTCCCTGCCCTGTGGTGCAACAGATGTCCCTTTCCGCAAACATTTACTCAATGGGAGCGTGATGTTGCAACCACACACACAAGTTGACCTGCTGTGAGGAAAAAACGAGTTAGTACACTTCAAACATGAAAAAGGTCATTTTAAAATCAACATGAAAAACCAAAATTCCAAAAGTATAGAACAGAAAAATATTCTTACCAGAGAAAGAAAATGTATCCAGCTAAGTACCCTCCTCCCTGCCCTGTGGTGCAACAGATGTCCCTTTCCGCAAACATTTACTCAATGGGAGCGTGATGTTGCAACCACACACACAAGTTGACCTGCTGTGAGGAAAAAACGAGTTAGTACACTTCAAACATGAAAAAGGTCATTTTAAAATCAACATGAAAAACCAAAATTCCAAAAGTATAGAACAGAAAAATATTCTTACCAGAGAAAGAAAATGTATCAGGCTAAGCACCCTCCTCCCTGCCCTGTGGTGCAACAGATGTCCCTTTCCGCAAACATTTACTCAATGGGAGCGTGATGTTGCAACCACACACACAAGTTGACCTGCTGTGAGGAAAAAACGAGTTAGTACACTTCAAACATGAAAAAGGTCATTTTAAAATCAACATGAAAAACCAAAATTCCAAAAGTATAGAACAGAAAAATATTCTTACCAGAGAAAGAAAATGTATCCAGCTAAGCACCCTCCTCCCTGCCCTGTGGTGCAACAGATGTCCCTTTCCGCAAACATTTACTCAATGGGAGCGTGATGTTGCAACCACACACACAAGTTGACCTGCTGTGAGGAAAAAACGAGTTAGTACACTTCAAACATGAAAAAGGTCATTTTAAAATCAACATGAAAAACCAAAATTCCAAAAGTATAGAACAGAAAAATATTCTTACCAGAGAAAGAAAATGTATCAGGCTAAGCACCCTCCTCCCTGCCCTGTGGTGCAACAGATGTCCCTTTCCGCAAACATTTACTCAATGGGAGCGTGATGTTGCAACCACACACACAAGTTGACCTGCTGTGAGGAAAAAACGAGTTAGTACATTTCAAACATGAAAAAGGTCATTTTAAAATCAACATGAAAAACCAAAATTCCAAAAGTATAGAACAGAAAAATATTCTTACCAGAGAAAGAAAATGTATCCAGCTAAGTACCCTCCTCCCTGCCCTGTGGTGCAACAGATGTCCCTTTCCGCAAACATTTACTCAATGGGAGCGTGATGTTGCAACCACACACACAAGTTGACCTGCTGTGAGGAAAAAACGAGTTAGTACATTTCAAACATGAAAAAGGTCATTTTAAAATCAACATGAAAAACCAAAATTCCAAAAGTATAGAACAGAAAAATATTCTTACCAGAGAAAGAAAATGTATCAGGCTAAGCACCCTCCTCCCTGCCCTGTGGTGCAACAGATGTCCCTTTCCGCAAACATTTACTCAATGGGAGCGTGATGTTGCAACCACACACACAAGTTGACCTGCTGTGAGGAAAAAACGAGTTAGTACACTTCAAACATGAAAAAGGTCATTTTAAAATCAACATGAAAAACCAAAATTCCAAAAGTATAGAACAGAAAAATATTCTTACCAGAGAAAGAAAATGTATCCAGCTAAGTACCCTCCTCCCTGCCCTGTGGTGCAACAGATGTCCCTTTCCGCAAACATTTACTCAATGGGAGCGTGATGTTGCAACCACACACACAAGTTGACCTGCTGTGAGGAAAAAACGAGTTAGTACATTTCAAACATGAAAAAGGTCATTTTAAAATCAACATGAAAAACCAAAATTCCAAAAGTATAGAACAGAAAAATATTCTTACCAGAGAAAGAAAATGTATCAGGCTAAGCACCCTCCTCCCTGCCCTGTGGTGCAACAGATGTCCCTTTCCGCAAACATTTACTCAATGGGAGCGTGATGTTGCAACCACACACACAAGTTGACCTGCTGTGAGGAAAAAACGAGTTAGTACATTTCAAACATGAAAAAGGTCATTTTAAAATCAACATTAAAAACCAAAATTCCAAAAGTATAGAACAGAAAAATATTCTTACCAGAGAATGAAAATGTATCAATATAAGCACCCTCCTCCCTGCCCTGTAGTGCAACAGATGTCCCTTACCGCAAACATTTACTCAATGGGAGCGTGATGTTGCAACCACACACACAAGTTGACCTGCTGTGAGGAAAAAACGAGTTAGTACATTTCAAACGTGAAAAAGGTCATTTTAAAATCAACATGAAAAACCAAAATTCCAAAAGTATAGAACAGAAAAATATTCTTACCAGAGAAAGAAAATGTATCCAGCTAAGCACCCTCCTCCCTGCCCTGTGGTGCAACAGATGTCCCTTTCCGCAAACATTTACTCAATGGGAGCGTGATGTTGCAACCACACACACAAGTTGACCTGCTGTGAGGAAAAAACGAGTTAGTACATTTCAAACGTGAAAAAGGTCATTTTAAAATCAACATGAAAAACCAAAATTCCAAAAGTATAGAACAGAAAAATATTCTTACCAGAGAAAGAAAATGTATCAGGCTAAGCACCCTCCTCCCTGCCCTGTGGTGCAACAGATGTCCCTTTCCGCAAACATTTACTCAATGGGAGCGTGATGTTGCAACCACACACACAAGTTGACCTGCTGTGAGGAAAAAACGAGTTAGTACATTTCAAACATGAAAAAGGTCATTTTAAAATCAACATTAAAAACCAAAATTCCAAAAGTATAGAACAGAAAAATATTCTTACCAGAGAAAGAAAATGTATCCAGCTAAGCACCCTCCTCCCTGCCCTGTGGTGCAACAGATGTCCCTTTCCGCAAACATTTACTCAATGGGAGCGTGATGTTGCAACCACACACACAAGTTGACCTGCTGTGAGGAAAAAACGAGTTAGTACACTTCAAACATGAAAAAGGTCATTTTAAAATCAACATGAAAAACCAAAATTCCAAAAGTATAGAACAGAAAAATATTCTTACCAGAGAAAGAAAATGTATCCAGCTAAGCACCCTCCTCCCTGCCCTGTGGTGCAACAGATGTCCCTTTCCGCAAACATTTACTCAATGGGAGCGTGATGTTGCAACCACACACACAAGTTGACCTGCTGTGAGGAAAAAACGAGTTAGTACACTTCAAACATGAAAAAGGTCATTTTAAAATCAACATGAAAAACCAAAATTCCAAAAGTATAGAACAGAAAAATATTCTTACCAGAGAAAGAAAATGTATCAGGCTAAGCACCCTCCTCCCTGCCCTGTGGTGCAACAGATGTCCCTTTCCGCAAACATTTACTCAATGGGAGCGTGATGTTGCAACCACACACACAAGTTGACCTGCTGTGAGGAAAAAACGAGTTAGTACACTTCAAACATGAAAAAGGTCATTTTAAAATCAACATGAAAAACCAAAATTCCAAAAGTATAGAACAGAAAAATATTCTTACCAGAGAAAGAAAATGTATCCAGCTAAGTACCCTCCTCCCTGCCCTGTGGTGCAACAGATGTCCCTTTCCGCAAACATTTACTCAATGGGAGCGTGATGTTGCAACCACACACACAAGTTGACCTGCTGTGAGGAAAAAACGAGTTAGTACACTTCAAACATGAAAAAGGTCATTTTAAAATCAACATGAAAAACCAAAATTCCAAAAGTATAGAACAGAAAAATATTCTTACCAGAGAAAGAAAATGTATCAGGCTAAGCACCCTCCTCCCTGCCCTGTGGTGCAACAGATGTCCCTTTCCGCAAACATTTACTCAATGGGAGCGTGATGTTGCAACCACACACACAAGTTGACCTGCTGTGAGGAAAAAACGAGTTAGTACATTTCAAACATGAAAAAGGTCATTTTAAAATCAACATGAAAAACCAAAATTCCAAAAGTATAGAACAGAAAAATATTCTTACCAGAGAAAGAAAATGTATCCAGCTAAGTACCCTCCTCCCTGCCCTGTGGTGCAACAGATGTCCCTTTCCGCAAACATTTACTCAATGGGAGCGTGATGTTGCAACCACACACACAAGTTGACCTGCTGTGAGGAAAAAACGAGTTAGTACACTTCAAACATGAAAAAGGTCATTTTAAAATCAACATGAAAAACCAAAATTCCAAAAGTATAGAACAGAAAAATATTCTTACCAGAGAAAGAAAATGTATCCAGCTAAGTACCCTCCTCCCTGCCCTGTGGTGCAACAGATGTCCCTTTCCGCAAACATTTACTCAATGGGAGCGTGATGTTGCAACCACACACACAAGTTGACCTGCTGTGAGGAAAAAACGAGTTAGTACATTTCAAACATGAAAAAGGTCATTTTAAAATCAACATGAAAAACCAAAATTCCAAAAGTATAGAACAGAAAAATATTCTTACCAGAGAAAGAAAATGTATCAGGCTAAGCACCCTCCTCCCTGCCCTGTGGTGCAACAGATGTCCCTTTCCGCAAACATTTACTCAATGGGAGCGTGATGTTGCAACCACACACACAAGTTGACCTGCTGTGAGGAAAAAACGAGTTAGTACACTTCAAACATGAAAAAGGTCATTTTAAAATCAACATGAAAAACCAAAATTCCAAAAGTATAGAACAGAAAAATATTCTTACCAGAGAAAGAAAATGTATCCAGCTAAGTACCCTCCTCCCTGCCCTGTGGTGCAACAGATGTCCCTTTCCGCAAACATTTACTCAATGGGAGCGTGATGTTGCAACCACACACACAAGTTGACCTGCTGTGAGGAAAAAACGAGTTAGTACACTTCAAACATGAAAAAGGTCATTTTAAAATCAACATGAAAAACCAAAATTCCAAAAGTATAGAACAGAAAAATATTCTTACCAGAGAAAGAAAATGTATCCAGCTAAGTACCCTCCTCCCTGCCCTGTGGTGCAACAGATGTCCCTTTCCGCAAACATTTACTCAATGGGAGCGTGATGTTGCAACCACACACACAAGTTGACCTGCTGTGAGGAAAAAACGAGTTAGTACACTTCAAACATGAAAAAGGTCATTTTAAAATCAACATGAAAAACCAAAATTCCAAAAGTATAGAACAGAAAAATATTCTTACCAGAGAAAGAAAATGTATCAGGCTAAGCACCCTCCTCCCTGCCCTGTGGTGCAACAGATGTCCCTTTCCGCAAACATTTACTCAATGGGAGCGTGATGTTGCAACCACACACACAAGTTGACCTGCTGTGAGGAAAAAACGAGTTAGTACACTTCAAACATGAAAAAGGTCATTTTAAAATCAACATGAAAAACCAAAATTCCAAAAGTATAGAACAGAAAAATATTCTTACCAGAGAAAGAAAATGTATCCAGCTAAGCACCCTCCTCCCTGCCCTGTGGTGCAACAGATGTCCCTTTCCGCAAACATTTACTCAATGGGAGCGTGATGTTGCAACCACACACACAAGTTGACCTGCTGTGAGGAAAAAACGAGTTAGTACACTTCAAACATGAAAAAGGTCATTTTAAAATCAACATGAAAAACCAAAATTCCAAAAGTATAGAACAGAAAAATATTCTTACCAGAGAAAGAAAATGTATCAGGCTAAGCACCCTCCTCCCTGCCCTGTGGTGCAACAGATGTCCCTTTCCGCAAACATTTACTCAATGGGAGCGTGATGTTGCAACCACACACACAAGTTGACCTGCTGTGAGGAAAAAACGAGTTAGTACATTTCAAACATGAAAAAGGTCATTTTAAAATCAACATGAAAAACCAAAATTCCAAAAGTATAGAACAGAAAAATATTCTTACCAGAGAAAGAAAATGTATCCAGCTAAGTACCCTCCTCCCTGCCCTGTGGTGCAACAGATGTCCCTTTCCGCAAACATTTACTCAATGGGAGCGTGATGTTGCAACCACACACACAAGTTGACCTGCTGTGAGGAAAAAACGAGTTAGTACATTTCAAACATGAAAAAGGTCATTTTAAAATCAACATGAAAAACCAAAATTCCAAAAGTATAGAACAGAAAAATATTCTTACCAGAGAAAGAAAATGTATCAGGCTAAGCACCCTCCTCCCTGCCCTGTGGTGCAACAGATGTCCCTTTCCGCAAACATTTACTCAATGGGAGCGTGATGTTGCAACCACACACACAAGTTGACCTGCTGTGAGGAAAAAACGAGTTAGTACACTTCAAACATGAAAAAGGTCATTTTAAAATCAACATGAAAAACCAAAATTCCAAAAGTATAGAACAGAAAAATATTCTTACCAGAGAAAGAAAATGTATCCAGCTAAGTACCCTCCTCCCTGCCCTGTGGTGCAACAGATGTCCCTTTCCGCAAACATTTACTCAATGGGAGCGTGATGTTGCAACCACACACACAAGTTGACCTGCTGTGAGGAAAAAACGAGTTAGTACATTTCAAACATGAAAAAGGTCATTTTAAAATCAACATGAAAAACCAAAATTCCAAAAGTATAGAACAGAAAAATATTCTTACCAGAGAAAGAAAATGTATCAGGCTAAGCACCCTCCTCCCTGCCCTGTGGTGCAACAGATGTCCCTTTCCGCAAACATTTACTCAATGGGAGCGTGATGTTGCAACCACACACACAAGTTGACCTGCTGTGAGGAAAAAACGAGTTAGTACATTTCAAACATGAAAAAGGTCATTTTAAAATCAACATTAAAAACCAAAATTCCAAAAGTATAGAACAGAAAAATATTCTTACCAGAGAATGAAAATGTATCAATATAAGCACCCTCCTCCCTGCCCTGTAGTGCAACAGATGTCCCTTACCGCAAACATTTACTCAATGGGAGCGTGATGTTGCAACCACACACACAAGTTGACCTGCTGTGAGGAAAAAACGAGTTAGTACATTTCAAACGTGAAAAAGGTCATTTTAAAATCAACATGAAAAACCAAAATTCCAAAAGTATAGAACAGAAAAATATTCTTACCAGAGAAAGAAAATGTATCCAGCTAAGCACCCTCCTCCCTGCCCTGTGGTGCAACAGATGTCCCTTTCCGCAAACATTTACTCAATGGGAGCGTGATGTTGCAACCACACACACAAGTTGACCTGCTGTGAGGAAAAAACGAGTTAGTACATTTCAAACGTGAAAAAGGTCATTTTAAAATCAACATGAAAAACCAAAATTCCAAAAGTATAGAACAGAAAAATATTCTTACCAGAGAAAGAAAATGTATCAGGCTAAGCACCCTCCTCCCTGCCCTGTGGTGCAACAGATGTCCCTTTCCGCAAACATTTACTCAATGGGAGCGTGATGTTGCAACCACACACACAAGTTGACCTGCTGTGAGGAAAAAACGAGTTAGTACATTTCAAACATGAAAAAGGTCATTTTAAAATCAACATTAAAAACCAAAATTCCAAAAGTATAGAACAGAAAAATATTCTTACCAGAGAAAGAAAATGTATCCAGCTAAGCACCCTCCTCCCTGCCCTGTGGTGCAACAGATGTCCCTTTCCGCAAACATTTACTCAATGGGAGCGTGATGTTGCAACCACACACACAAGTTGACCTGCTGTGAGGAAAAAACGAGTTAGTACATTTCAAACGTGAAAAAGGTCATTTTAAAATCAACATGAAAAACCAAAATTCCAAAAGTATAGAACAGAAAAATATTCTTACCAGAGAAAGAAAATGTATCAGGCTAAGCACCCTCCTCCCTGCCCTGTGGTGCAACAGATGTCCCTTTCCGCAAACATTTACTCAATGGGAGCGTGATGTTGCAACCACACACACAAGTTGACCTGCTGTGAGGAAAAAACGAGTTAGTACATTTCAAACATGAAAAAGGTCATTTTAAAATCAACATTAAAAACCAAAATTCCAAAAGTATAGAACAGAAAAATATTCTTACCAGAGAATGAAAATGTATCAATATAAGCACCCTCCTCCCTGCCCTGTGGTGCAACAGATGTCCCTTTCCGCAAACATTTACTCAATGGGAGCGTGATGTTGCAACCACACACACAAGTTGACCTGCTGTGAGGAAAAAACGAGTTAGTACATTTCAAACATGAAAAAGGTCATTTTAAAATCAACATTAAAAACCAAAATTCCAAAAGTATAGAACAGAAAAATATTCTTACCAGAGAATGAAAATGTATCAATATAAGCACCCTCCTCCCTGCCCTGTAGTGCAACAGATGTCCCTTACCGCAAACATTTACTCAATGGGAGCGTGATGTTGCAACCACACACACAAGTTGACCTGCTGTGAGGAAAAAACGAGTTAGTACATTTCAAACGTGAAAAAGGTCATTTTAAAATCAACATGAAAAACCAAAATTCCAAAAGTATAGAACAGAAAAATATTCTTACCAGAGAAAGAAAATGTATCCAGCTAAGCACCCTCCTCCCTGCCCTGTGGTGCAACAGATGTCCCTTTCCGCAAACATTTACTCAATGGGAGCGTGATGTTGCAACCACACACACAAGTTGACCTGCTGTGAGGAAAAAACGAGTTAGTACACTTCAAACATGAAAAAGGTCATTTTAAAATCAACATGAAAAACCAAAATTCCAAAAGTATAGAACAGAAAAATATTCTTACCAGAGAAAGAAAATGTATCCAGCTAAGTACCCTCCTCCCTGCCCTGTGGTGCAACAGATGTCCCTTTCCGCAAACATTTACTCAATGGGAGCGTGATGTTGCAACCACACACACAAGTTGACCTGCTGTGAGGAAAAAACGAGTTAGTACATTTCAAACATGAAAAAGGTCATTTTAAAATCAACATGAAAAACCAAAATTCCAAAAGTATAGAACAGAAAAATATTCTTACCAGAGAAAGAAAATGTATCAGGCTAAGCACCCTCCTCCCTGCCCTGTGGTGCAACAGATGTCCCTTTCCGCAAACATTTACTCAATGGGAGCGTGATGTTGCAACCACACACACAAGTTGACCTGCTGTGAGGAAAAAACGAGTTAGTACATTTCAAACATGAAAAAGGTCATTTTAAAATCAACATGAAAAACCAAAATTCCAAAAGTATAGAACAGAAAAATATTCTTACCAGAGAAAGAAAATGTATCCAGCTAAGTACCCTCCTCCCTGCCCTGTGGTGCAACAGATGTCCCTTTCCGCAAACATTTACTCAATGGGAGCGTGATGCTGCAACCACACACACAAGTTGACCTGCTGTGAGGAAAAAACGAGTTAGTACATTTCAAACATGAAAAAGGTCATTTTAAAATCAACATGAAAAACCAAAATTCCAAAACTATAGAACAGAAAAATATTCTTACCAGAGAAAGAAAATGTATCCAGCTAAGTACCCTCCTCCCTGCCCTGTGGTGCAACAGATGTCCCTTTCCGCAAACATTTACTCAATGGGAGCGTGATGTTGCAACCACACACACAAGTTGACCTGCTGTGAGGAAAAAACGAGTTAGTACACTTCAAACATGAAAAAGGTCATTTTAAAATCAACATGAAAAACCAAAATTCCAAAAGTATAGAACAGAAAAATATTCTTACCAGAGAAAGAAAATGTATCCAGCTAAGTACCCTCCTCCCTGCCCTGTGGTGCAACAGATGTCCCTTTCCGCAAACATTTACTCAATGGGAGCGTGATGTTGCAACCACACACACAAGTTGACCTGCTGTGAGGAAAAAACGAGTTAGTACATTTCAAACATGAAAAAGGTCATTTTAAAATCAACATGAAAAACCAAAATTCCAAAAGTATAGAACAGAAAAATATTCTTACCAGAGAAAGAAAATGTATCAGGCTAAGCACCCTCCTCCCTGCCCTGTGGTGCAACAGATGTCCCTTTCCGCAAACATTTACTCAATGGGAGCGTGATGTTGCAACCACACACACAAGTTGACCTGCTGTGAGGAAAAAACGAGTTAGTACATTTCAAACATGAAAAAGGTCATTTTAAAATCAACATGAAAAACCAAAATTCCAAAAGTATAGAACAGAAAAATATTCTTACCAGAGAAAGAAAATGTATCAGGCTAAGCACCCTCCTCCCTGCCCTGTGGTGCAACAGATGTCCCTTTCCGCAAACATTTACTCAATGGGAGCGTGATGTTGCAACCACACACACAAGTTGACCTGCTGTGAGGAAAAAACGAGTTAGTACATTTCAAACATGAAAAAGGTCATTTTAAAATCAACATTAAAAACCAAAATTCCAAAAGTATAGAACAGAAAAATATTCTTACCAGAGAATGAAAATGTATCAATATAAGCACCCTCCTCCCTGCCCTGTAGTGCAACAGATGTCCCTTACCGCAAACATTTACTCAATGGGAGCGTGATGTTGCAACCACACACACAAGTTGACCTGCTGTGAGGAAAAAACGAGTTAGTACATTTCAAACGTGAAAAAGGTCATTTTAAAATCAACATGAAAAACCAAAATTCCAAAAGTATAGAACAGAAAAATATTCTTACCAGAGAAAGAAAATGTATCGAGCTAAGCACCCTCCTCCCTGCCCTGTGGTGCAACAGATGTCCCTTTCCGCAAACATCTACTCAATGGGAGCATGATGTTGTAACCACACACACAAGTTGACCTGCTGTGAGGAAAAAACGAGTTAATACATTTCAAACATGAAAAAGGTCATTTTAAAATCAACATGAAAAACCAAAATTCCAAAAGTATAGAACAGAAAAATATTCTTACCAGAGAAAGAAAATGTATCCAGCTAAGTACCCTCCTCCCTGCCCTGTGGTGCAACAGATGTCCCATTCCGCAAACATTTACTCAATGGGAGCGTGATGTTGCAACCACACACACAAGTTGACCTGCTGTGAGGAAAAAACGAGTTAGTACATTTCAAACATGAAAAAGGTCATTTTAAAATCAACATTAAAAACCAAAATTCCAAAAGTATAGAACAGAAAAATATTCTTACCAGAGAAAGAAAATGTATCAGGCTAAGCACCCTCCTCCCTGCCCTGTGGTGCAACAGATGTCCCTTTCCGCAAACATTTACTCAATGGGAGCGTGATGTTGCAACCACACACACAAGTTGACCTGCTGTGAGGAAAAAACGAGTTAGTACATTTCAAACATGAAAAAGGTCATTTTAAAATCAACATTAAAAACCAAAATTCCAAAAGTATAGAACAGAAAAATATTCTTACCAGAGAATGAAAATGTATCAATATAAGCACCCTCCTCCCTGCCCTGTAGTGCAACAGATGTCCCTTACCGCAAACATTTACTCAATGGGAGCGTGATGTTGCAACCACACACACAAGTTGACCTGCTGTGAGGAAAAAACGAGTTAGTACATTTCAAACGTGAAAAAGGTCATTTTAAAATCAACATGAAAAACCAAAATTCCAAAAGTATAGAACAGAAAAATATTCTTACCAGAGAAAGAAAATGTATCGAGCTAAGCACCCTCCTCCCTGCCCTGTGGTGCAACAGATGTCCCTTTCCGCAAACATCTACTCAATGGGAGCATGATGTTGTAACCACACACACAAGTTGACCTGCTGTGAGGAAAAAACGAGTTAATACATTTCAAACATGAAAAAGGTCATTTTAAAATCAACATGAAAAACCAAAATTCCAAAAGTATAGAACAGAAAAATATTCTTACCAGAGAAAGAAAATGTATCCAGCTAAGTACCCTCCTCCCTGCCCTGTGGTGCAACAGATGCCCCTTTCCGCAAACATTTACTCAATGGGAGCGTGATGTTGCAACCACACACACAAGTTGACCTGCTGTGAGGAGAAAACGAGTTCGTACATTATAACATGAAAAAGGTCATTTTAAAATCAACATGAAAAATCAAAATTCCAAAAGTATAGAACAGAAAAATATTCTTACGAGAGAAAGAGAATGTATCAAGCTAAGCACCCTCCTCCCTGCCCTGTGGTGCAACAGATGTCCCTTTCCGCAAACATTTACTCAATGGGAACGTGATGTTGCAACCACACACACAAGTTGACCTGCTGTGAGGAAAAACGAGTTGGTACATTATAACATGGAAAAGGTCATTTTAAAATCAACATGAAAAACCAAAATTCCCAAAGTATAGAAGAGAAAAACATTCTTACCAGATAAAGAAAATGTATCAAGCTAAGCACTCCCCTCCCTACCCTGTGGTGCAACAGATATCCCTTTCCGCAAACATCTACTCAATGGGAGCGTGATGTTGCAACCACACACACAAGTTGACCTGCTGTGAGGAAAAAACGAGTTAGTACATTTCAAACATGAAAAACGTCATTTTAAAATCAACGTAAAAAACCAAAATTCCAAAAGTATAGAATAGAAAAATATTCTTACCAGAGAAAGAAAATGTGTCAAGCTAAGCACCCTCCTCCCTGCCCTGTGGTGCAACAGATGTCCCTTTCCGCAAACATTTACTCAATGGGAGCGTGATGTTGCAACCACACACACAAGTTGACCTGCTGTGAGGAAAAAACGAGTTACTACACTTCAAACATAAAAAAGGTCATTTTAAAATGAACATGAAAAACCAAAATTCCAAAAGTATAGAACAGAAAAATATTCTTACCAGAGAAAGAAAATGTATCGAGCTAAGCACCCTCCTCCCTGCCCTGTGGTGCAACAGATGCCCCTTTCCGCAAACATTTACTCAATGGGAGCGTGATGTTGCAACCACCCACACCAGTTGACCTGCTGTGAGGAAAAAACGAGTTAGTACATTTCAAACATGAAAAAGGTCATATTAAAATCAACATGAAAAACCAAAGTACCAAAAGTATAGAACAGAAAAATATTCTTACCAGAGAATGAAAATGTATCAAGCTAAGCACCCTCCTCCCCGCCCTGTGGTGCAACAGATGTCCCTTTCCGCAAACATTTACTCAATGGGAGCGTGATGTTGCAACCACACACACAATTTGACCTGCTGTGAGGAAAAAATGAGTTAGTACATTTCAAACATGAAAAAGATCATTTTAAAATCAACATGAAAAACCAAAATTCCAAAAGTATAGAACAGAAATATATTCTTACCAGAGAAAGAAAATGTATCCAGCTAAGCACCCTCCTCCCTGCCCTGTGGTGCAACAGATGTCCCTTTCTGCAAACATTTACTCAATGGGAGCGTGATGTTGCAACCACACACACAAGTTGACCTGCTGTGAGGAAAAAATGAGTTCGTACATTATAACATGAAAAAGGTCATTTTAAAATCAACATGAAAAACCAAAATTCCAAAAGTATAGAACAGAAAAATATTCTTACCAGAGAAAGAAAATGTATCCACCTAAGCACCCTCCTCCCTGCCCTGTGGTGCAACAGATGTCCCTTACCGCAAACATTTACTCAATGGGAGCGTGATGTTGCAACCACACACACAATTTGACCTGCTGTGAGGAAAAAATGAGTTAGTACATTTCAAACATGAAAAAGATCATTTTAAAATCAACATGAAAAACCAAAATTCCAAAAGTATAGAACAGAAAAATATTCTTACCAGAGAAAGAAAATGTATCCACCTAAGCACCCTCCTCCCTGCCCTGTGGTGCAACAGATGTCCCTTACCGCAAACATTTACTCAATGGGAGCGTGATGTTGCAACCACACACACAAGTTGACCTGCTGTGAGGAAAAAATGAGTTCGTACATTATAACATGAAAAAGGTCATTTTAAAATCAACATGAAAAACCAAAATTCCAAAAGTATAGAACAGAAAAATATTCTTACCAGAGAAAGAAAATGTATCCACCTAAGCACCCTCCTCCCTGCCCTGTGGTGCAACAGATGTCCCTTACCGCAAACATTTACTCAATGGGAGCGTGATGTTGCAACCACACACACAATTTGACCTGCTGTGAGGAAAAAATGAGTTAGTACATTTCAAACATGAAAAAGGTCATTTTAAAATCAACATGAAAAACCAAAATTCCAAAAGTATAGAACAGAAAAATATTCTTACCAGAGAAAGAAAATGTATCCACCTAAGCACCCTCCTCCCTGCCCTGTGGTGCAACAGATGTCCCTTTCTGCAAACATTTACTCAATGGGAGCGTGATGTTGCAACCACACACACAATTTGACCTGCTGTGAGGAAAAAATGAGTTAGTACATTTCAAACATGAAAAAGATCATTTTAAAATCAACATGAAAAACCAAAATTCCAAAAGTATAGAACAGAAATATATTCTTACCAGAGAAAGAAAATGTATCCAGCTAAGCACCCTCCTCCCTGCCCTGTGGTGCAACAAATGTCCCTTACCGCAAACATTTACTCAATGGGAGCGTGATGTTGCAACCACACACACAAGTTGACCTGCTGTGAGGAAAAAACGAGTTAGTACATTTCAAACATGAAAGATGTCATTTTAAAATCAACATGAAAAACCAAAATTCCAAAACTATAGAACAGAAAAATATTCTTAACAGAGAAAGAAAATGTATCAAGCTAAGCACCCTCCTCCCTGCCCTGTGGTGCAAGAGATGTCCCTTTCCGCAAACATTTACTCAATGGGAGCGTGATGTTGCAACCACACACACAAGTTGACCTGCTGTGAGGAAAAAACGAGTTCGTACATTATAACATGAAAAAGGTCATTTTAAAATCAACATGAAATACCAAAATTCCAAAAGTATAGAACAGAAAAATATTCTTACCAGAGAAAGAAAATGTATCCAGCTAAGCACCCTCCTCCCTGCCCTGTGGTGCAACAGATGTCCCTTTCCGCAAACATTTACTCAATGGGAGCGTGATGTTGCAACCACACACACAAGTTGACCTGCTGTGAGGAAAAAATGAGTTAGTACATTTCAAACATGAAAAAGGTCATTTTAAAACCAACATGAAAAACCAAAATTCCAAAAAATATTCTTACCAGAGAAAGAAAATGTATCAACCTAAGCACCCTCCTCCCTGCCCTGTGGTGCAACAGATGTCCCTTTCCGCAAACATTTACTCATTGGGAGCGTGATGTTGCAACCACACACACAAGTTGACCTGCTGTGAGGAAAAAACGAGTTAGTACATTTCAAACATGAAAAAGGTCATTTTAAAATCACAATGAAAAACCAAAATTACAAAAGTATAGAACAGAAAAATATTCTTACCAGAGAAAGAAAATGTATCCAGCTAAGTACCCTCCTCCCTGCCCTGTGGTGCAACAGATGTCCCTTTCCGCAAACATTTACTCAATGGGAGCGTGATGTTGCAACCACACACACAAGTTGACCTGCTGTGAGGAAAAAATGAGTTAGTACATTTCAAACATGAAAAAGGTCATTTTAAAATCAACATGAAAAACCAAAATTCCAAAAGTATAGAACAGAAAAATATTCTTACCAGAGAAAGAAAATGTATCAAGCTAAGCACCCTCCTCCCTGCCCTGTCTTGCAACAGATGCCCCTTTCCGCAAACATTTAGTCAATGGGAGCGTGATGTTGCAACCACACACACAAGTTGACCTGCTGTGAGGAAAAAACGAGTTAGTACATTTCAAACATGAAAAAGGTCATTTTAAAATCAACATGAAAAACCAAAATTACAAAAGTATACAACAGAAAAATATTCTTATCAGAGAAAGAAAATGTATCCAGCTAAGTACCCTCCTCCCTGCCCTGTGGTGCAACAGATGTCCCTTTCCGCAAACATTTACTCAATGGGAGCGTGATGTTGCAACCACACACACAAGTTGACCTGCTGTGAGGAAAAAACGAGTTAGTACATTTCAAACGTGAAAAAGGTCATTTTAAAATCAACATGAAAAACCAAAATTCCAAAACTATAGAACAGAAAAATATTTTTACCAGAGATTGAAAATGTATCAAGCTAAGCACCCTCCTCCCTGCCCTGTGGTGCAACAGATGTCCCTTTCCGCATACATTTACTCAATGGGAGCGTGATGTTGCAACCACACACACAAGTTCACCTGCTGTGAGGAAAAAACGAGTTAGTACATTTCAAACATGAAAAAGGTCATTTTAAAATCAACATGAAAAACCAAAATTCCAAAAGTATAGAACAGAAAAATATTCTTACCAGAGAATGAAAATGTATCAAGCTAAGCACCCTCCTCCCTGCCCTGTGGTGCAACAGATGTCCCTTTCTGCAAACATTTACTCAATGGGAGCGTGATGTTGCAACCACACACACAAGTTGACCTGCTGTGAGGAAAAAACGAGTTAGTACATTTCAAACATGAAAAAGGTCATTTTAAAATCAACATGAAAAACCAAAATTCCAAAAGTATAGAACAGAAAAATATTCTTACCAGAGAATGAAAATGTATCAAGCTAAGCACCCTCCTCCCTGCCCTGTGGTGCAACAGATGTCCCTTTCCGCAAACATTTACTCAATGGGAGCGTGATGTTGCAACCACACACACAAGTTGACCTGCTGTGAGGAAAAAACGAGTTAGTACATTTCAAACGTGAAAAAGGTCATTTTAAAATCAACATGAAAAACCAAAATTCCAAAACTATAGAACAGAAAAATATTTTTACCAGAGATTGAAAATGTATCAAGCTAAGCACCCTCCTCCCTGCCCTGTGGTGCAACAGATGTCCCTTTCCGCATACATTTACTCAATGGGAGCGTGATGTTGCAACCACACACACAAGTTCACCTGCTGTGAGGAAAAAACGAGTTAGTACATTTCAAACATGAAAAAGGTCATTTTAAAATCAACATGAAAAACCAAAATTCCAAAAGTATAGAACAGAAAAATATTCTTACCAGAGAAAGAAAATGTATCAAGCTAAGCACCCTCCTCCCTGCCCTGTGGTGCAACAGATGTCCCTTTCTGCAAACTTTTACTCAATGGGAGCGTGATGTTGCAACCACACACACAAGTTGACGTGCTGTGAGGAAAAAACGAGTTAGTACATTTCAAAAATGAAAAAAGTCATTTTAAAATCAACATGAAAAACCAAAATTCCAAAACTATAGAACAGAAAAATATTCTTAACAGAGAAAGAAAATGTATCAAGCTAAGCACCCTCCTCCCTGCCCTGTGGTGCAACAGACGTCCCTTTCCGCAAACATTTACTCAATGGGAGCGTGATGCAACCACACACACAAGTTGACCTGCTGTGAGGAATAAACGAGTTAGTACATTTCAAACATGAAAAAGGTCATTTTAAAATCAACATGAAAAACCAAAATTCCAAAAGTATAGAACAGAAAAATATTCTTACCAGAGAAAGAAAATGTATCAGGCTAAGCACTCTCCTCCCTGCCCTGTGGTGCAACAGATGTCCCTTTCCGCAAACATTTACTCAATGGGAGCGTGATGTTGCAACCACACACACAAGTTGACCTGCTGTGAGGAAAAAACGAGTTAGTACATTTCAAACGTGAAAAAGGTCATTTTAAAATCAACATGAAAAACCAAAATTCCAAAAGTATAGAACAGAAAAATATTCTTACCAGAGAAAGAAAATGTATCGAGCTAAGCACCCTCCTCCATGCCCTGTGGTGCAACAGATGTCCCTTTCCACAAACATTTACTCAATGGGAGTGTGATGTTGCAACCACACACACAAGTTGACCTGCTGTGAGGAAAAAACGAGTTAGTACATTATAACATGAAAAAAGTCATTTTAAAATCAACATGAAAAACCAAAATTCCAAAAGTATAGAACAGAAAAATATTCTTACCAGAGAAAGAAAATGTATCCAGCTAAGCACCCTCCTCCCTGCCCTGTGGTGCAACAGATGTCCCTTTCCGCAAACATTTACTCAATGGGAGCGTGATGTTGCAACCACACACACAAGTTGACCTTCTGTGAAGAATAAACGAGTTAGTACATATCAAACATGAAAAAGGTCATTTTAAAATCAACATGAAAAACCAAAATTCCAAAAGTATGGAACAGAAAAATATTCTTACCAGAGAAAGAAAATGTATCGAGCTAAGCACCCTCCTCCCTGCCATGTAGTGCAACAGATGTCCCTTTCCGCAAACATTTACTCAATGGCAGCGTGATGTTGCAACCACACACACAAGTTGACCTGCTGTGAGGAAAAAACGAGTTCGTACATTATAACACGAAAAAGGTCATTTTAAAATCAACGTGAAAAACCAAAATTCCAAAAGTATAGAACAGAAAAATATTCTTACCAGAGAAAGAAAATGTATCGAGCTAAGCACCCTCCTCCCTGCCATGTAGTGCAACAGATGTCCCTTTCCGCAAACATTTACTCAATGGCAGCGTGATGTTGCAACCACACACAGAAGTTGACCTTCTGTGAAGAAAAAACGAGTTAGTACATTTCAAACATGAAAAAGGTCATTTTAAAATCAACATGAAAAACCAAAATTCCAAAAGTATGGAACAGAAAAATATTCTTACCAGAGAAAGAAAATGTATCGAGCTAAGCACCCTCCTCCCTGCCATGTAGTGCAACAGATGTCCCTTTCCGCAAACATCTACTCAATGGCAGCGTGATGTTGCAACCACACACACAAGTTGACCTGCTGTGAGGAAAAAACGAGTTCGTACATTATAACATGAAAAACGTCATTTTAAAATCAACATGAAATACCAAAATTCCAAAAGTAAAGAACAGAAAAATATTCTTACCAGAGAAAGAAAATGTATCCAGCTAAGCACCCTCCTCCCTGCCCTGTGGTGCAACAGATGTCCCTTTCCGCAAACATTTACTCAATGGGAGCGTGATGTTGCAACCACACACACAAGTTGACCTGCTATGAGGAAAAAACGAGTTCGTACATTATAACATGAAAAAGGTCATTTTAAAATCAACATGAAAAACCAAAATTCCAAAAAATATTCTTACCAGAGAAAGAAAATGTATCAACCTAAGCACCCTCCTCCCTGCCCTGTGGTGCAACAGATGTCCCTTTCCGCAAACATTTACTCAATGGGAGCGTGATGTTGCAACCACACACACAAGGTGACCTGCTGTGAGGAATAAACGAGTTAGTACATTTCAAACATGAAAAAGGTCATTTTAAAATCAACATGAAAAACCAAAATTCCAAAAGTAAAGAACAGAAAAATATTCTTACCAGAGAAAGAAAATGTATCCAGCTAAGGACCCTCCTCCCTGCTCTGTGGTGCAACAGATGCCCCTTTCCGCAAACATTTACTCAATGGGAGCGTGATGTTGCAACCACACACACAAGTTGACCTGCTATGAGGAAAAAACGAGTTCGTACATTATAACATGAAAAAGGTCATTTTAAAATCAACATGAAAAACCAAAATTCCAAAAAATATTCTTACCAGAGAAAGAAAATGTATCAACCTAAGCACCCTCCTCCCTGCCCTGTGGTGCAACAGATGTCCCTTTCCGCAAACATTTACTCAATGGGAGCGTGATGTTGCAACCACACACACAAGGTGACCTGCTGTGAGGAATAAACGAGTTAGTACATTTCAAACATGAAAAAGGTCATTTTAAAATCAACATGAAAAACCAAAATTCCAAAAAATATTCTTACCAGAGAAAGAAAATGTATCGAGCTAAGCACCCTCCTCCCTGCCATGTAGTGCAACAGATGTCCCTTTCCGCAAACATTTACTCAATGGCAGCGTGATGTTGCAACCACACACAGAAGTTGACCTTCTGTGAAGAAAAAACGAGTTAGTACATTTCAAACATGAAAAAGGTCATTTTAAAATCAACATGAAAAACCAAAATTCCAAAAGTATGGAACAGAAAAATATTCTTACCAGAGAAAGAAAATGTATCGAGCTAAGCACCCTCCTCCCTGCCATGTAGTGCAACAGATGTCCCTTTCCGCAAACATCTACTCAATGGCAGCGTGATGTTGCAACCACACACACAAGTTGACCTGCTGTGAGGAAAAAACGAGTTCGTACATTATAACATGAAAAACGTCATTTTAAAATCAACATGAAATACCAAAATTCCAAAAGTAAAGAACAGAAAAATATTCTTACCAGAGAAAGAAAATGTATCCAGCTAAGCACCCTCCTCCCTGCCCTGTGGTGCAACAGATGTCCCTTTCCGCAAACATTTACTCAATGGGAGCGTGATGTTGCAACCACACACACAAGTTGACCTGCTATGAGGAAAAAACGAGTTCGTACATTATAACATGAAAAAGGTCATTTTAAAATCAACATGAAAAACCAAAATTCCAAAAAATATTCTTACCAGAGAAAGAAAATGTATCAACCTAAGCACCCTCCTCCCTGCCCTGTGGTGCAACAGATGTCCCTTTCCGCAAACATTTACTCAAAGGGAGCGTGATGTTGCAACCACACACACAAGGTGACCTGCTGTGAGGAATAAACGAGTTAGTACATTTCAAACATGAAAAAGGTCATTTTAAAATCAACATGAAATACCAAAATTCCAAAAGTAAAGAACAGAAAAATATTCTTACCAGAGAAAGAAAATGTATCCAGCTAAGGACCCTCCTCCCTGCTCTGTGGTGCAACAGATGCCCCTTTCCGCAAACATTTACTCAATGGGAGCGTGATGTTGCAACCACACACACAAGTTGACCTGCTATGAGGAAAAAACGAGTTCGTACATTATAACATGAAAAAGGTCATTTTAAAATCAACATGAAAAACCAAAATTCCAAAAAATATTCTTACCAGAGAAAGAAAATGTATCAACCTAAGCACCCTCCTCCCTGCCCTGTGGTGCAACAGATGTCCCTTTCCGCAAACATTTACTCAATGGGAGCGTGATGTTGCAACCACACACACAAGGTGACCTGCTGTGAGGAATAAACGAGTTAGTACATTTCAAACATGAAAAAGGTCATTTTAAAATCAACATGAAAAACCAAAATTACAAAAGAATAGAACAGAAAAATATTCTTACCAGAGAAAGAAAATGTATCCAGCTAAGTACCCTCCTCCCTGCCCTGTGGTGCAACAGATGTCCCTTTCCGCAAACATTTACTCAATGGGAACGTGATGTTGCAACCACACACACAAGTTGACCTGCTGTGAGGAAAAACAAGTTGGTACATTATAACATGGAAAAGGTCATTTTAAAATCAACATGAAAAACCAAAATTCCCAAAGTATAAAAGAGAAAAACATTTTTACCAGATAAAGAAAATGTATCAAGCTAAGCACTCCCCTCCCTACCCTGTGGTGCAACAGATGTCCCTTTTCGCAAACATCTACTCAATGGGAGCATGATGTTGCAACCACACACACAAGTTGACCTGCTGTGAGGAAAAAACACGTTAGTACATTTCAAACATGAAAAAATTCATTTTAAAATCAACATGAAAAACCAAAATTCCAAAAGTATAGAATAGAAAAATATTCTTACCAGAGAAAGAAAATGTATCAAGCTAAGCACCCTCCTCCCTGCCCTGTGGTGCAACAGATGTCCCTTTCCCCAAACATTTACTCAATGGGAGCGTGATGTTGCAACCACACACACAAGTTGACCTGCTGTGAGGAAAAAACGAGTTACTACACTTCAAACATAAAAAAGGTCATTTTAAAATTAACATGAAAAACCAAAATTCCAAAAGTATAGAACATAAAAATATTCTTACCAGAGAAAGAAAATGTATCGAGCTAAGCACCCTCCTCCCTGCCCTGTGGTGCAACAGATGCCCCTTTCCGCAAACATTTACTCAATGGGAGCGTGATGTTGCAACCACACACACAAGTTGACCTGCTGTGAGGAAAAAACGAGTTAGTACATTTCAAACATGAAAAAGGTCATTTTAAAATCAACATGAAAAACCAAAATTCCAAAACTATAGAACAGAAAAATATTCTTAACAGAGAAAGAAAATGTATCAAGCTAAGCACCCTCCTCCCTGCCCTGTGGTGCAACAGATGTCCCTTTCCGCAAACATTTACTCAATGGGAGCGTGATGTTGCAACCACACACAAAAGTTGACCTGCTGTGAGGAAAAAACGAGTTAGTACATTTCAAACATGAAAAAGGTCATTTTAAAATCAACATGAAAAACCAAAATTCCAAAAGTATAGAACAGAAAAATATTCTTACCAGAGAAAGAAAATGTATCCAGCTAAGCACCCTCCTCCCTGCCCTGTGGTGCAACAGATGTCCCTTTCCGCAAACATTTACTCAATGGGAGCGTGATGTTGCAACCACACACACAAGTTGACCTTCTGTGAAGAAAAAACGAGTTAGTACATTTCAAACATGAAAAATGTCATTTTAAAATCAACATGAAAAACCAAAATTCCAAAAGTATGGACCAGAAAAATATTCTTACCAGAGAAAGAAAATGTATCGAGCTAAGCACCCTCCTCCCTGCCATGTAGTGCAACAGATGTCCCTTTCCGCAAACATTTACTCAATGGCAGCGTGATGTTGCAACCACACACACAAGTTGACCTGCTGTGAGGAAAAAACGAGTTCGTACATTATAACATGAAAAAGGTCATTTTAAAATCAACGTGAAAAACCAAAATTCCAAAAGTATAGAACAGAAAAATATTCTTACCAGAGAAAGAAAATGTATCAACCTAAGCACCCTCCTCCCTGCCCTGTGGTGCAACTGATGTCCCTTTCCGCAAACATTTACTCAATGGGAGCGTGATGTTGCAACCACACACACAAGTTGACCTTCTGTGAAGAAAAAACGAGTTAGTACATTTCAAACATGAAAAAGGTCATTTTAAAATCAACATGAAAAACCAAAATTCCAAAAGTATGGAACAGAAAAATATTCTTACCAGAGAAAGAAAATGTATCGAGCTAAGCACCCTCCTCCCTGCCATGTAGTGCAACAGATGTCCCTTTCCGCAAACATTTACTCAATGGCAGCGTGATGTTGCAACCACACACACAAATTGACCTGCTGTGAGGAAAAAACGAGTTCGTACATTATAACATGAAAAAGGTCATTTTAAAATCAACATGAAAAACCAAAATTCCAAAAGTATAGAACAGAAAAATATTCTTACCAGAGAAAGAAAATGTATCAAGCTAAGCACCCTCCTCCCTGCCCTGTCTTGCAACAGATGCCCCTTTCCGCAAACATTTAGTCAATGGGAGCGTGATGTTGCAACCACACACACAAGTTGACCTGCTGTGAGGAAAAAACGACTTAGTACATTTCAAACATGAAAAAGGTCATTTTAAAATCAACATGAAAAACCAAAATTACAAAAGTATAGAACAGAAAAATATTCTTATCAGAGAAAGAAAATGTATCCAGCTAAGTACCCTCCTCCCTGCCCTGTGGTGCAACAGATGTCCCTTTCTGCAAACATTTACTCAATGGGAGCGTGATGTTGCAACCACACACACAAGTTGACCTGCTGTGAGGAAAAAACGAGTTAGTACATTTCAAACATGAAAAAGGTCATTTTAAAATCAACATGAAAAACCAAAATTCCAAAAGTATAGAACAGAAAAATATTCTTACCAGAGAATGAAAATGTATCAAGCTAAGCACCCTCCTCCCTGCCCTGTGGTGCAACAGATGTCCCTTTCCGCAAACATTTACTCAATGGGAGCGTGATGTTGCAACCACACACACAAGTTGACCTGCTGTGAGGAAAAAACGAGTTAGTACATTTCAAACGTGAAAAAGGTCATTTTAAAATCAACATGAAAAACCAAAATTCCAAAACTATAGAACAGAAAAATATTTTTACCAGAGATTGAAAATGTATCAAGCTAAGCACCCTCCTCCATCCCCTGTGGTGCAACAGATGTCCCTTTCCGCAAACATTTACTCAATGGGAGCGTGATGTTGCAACCACACACACAAGTTGACCTGCTGTGAGGAAAAAACGAGTTAGTACATTTCAAACATGAAAAAGGTCATTTTAAAATCAACATGAAGAACCAAAATTCCAAAAGTATAGAATAGAAAAATATTCTTACCAGAGAAAGAAAATGTATCCAGCTAAGCACCCTCCTCCCTGCCCTGTGGTGCAACAGATGTCCCGTTCCACAAACATTTACTCAATGAGAGCGTGAAGTTGCAACCACACACAAAAGTTGACCTGCTGTGAGGAAAAAACGAGTTAGTACAATTCAAACATGAAAAAGGTCATTTTAAAATCAACATGAAAAACCAAAATTCCAAAAGTATAGAACAGAAAAAAATTCTTACCAGAGAATGAAAATGTATCAAGCTAAGCACCCTCCTCCCTGCCCTGTGGTGCAACAGATGTCCCTTTCCGCAAACATTTACTCAATGGGAGCGTGATGTTGCAACCACACACACAAGTTGACCTGCTGTGAGGAAAAAACGAGTTAGTACATTTCAAACATGAAAAAGGTCATTTTAAAATCAACATGAAAGACCAAAATTCCAAAAGTATAGAACACAAAAATATTCTTACCAGAGAAAGAAAATGTATCGAGCTAAGCACCCTCCTCCCTGCCCTGTGGTGCAACAGATGTCCCTTTCCGCAAACATTTACTCAATGGGAACGTGATGTTGCAACCACACACACAAGTTGACCTGCTGTGAGGAAATACGAGTTGGTACATTATAACATGGAAAAGGTCATTTTAAAATCAACATGAAAAACCAAAATTCCAAAAGTATAGAATAGAAAAATATTCTTACCAGAGAAAGAAAATGTATCAAGCTAAGCACCCTCCTCCCTGCCCTGTGCTGCAACAGATGTCCCTTTCCGCAAACATTTACTCATTGGGAGCGTGATGTTGCAACCACACACACAAGTTGACCTGCTGTGAGGAAAAAACGAGTTACTACATTTCAAACATAAAAAAGGTCATTTTAAAATCAACATGAAAAACCAAAATTCCAAAAGTATAGAACAGAAAAATATTCTTACCAGAGAAAGAAAATGTATCGAGCTAAGCACCCTCCTCCCTGCCCTGTGGTGCAACAGATGCCCCTTTCCGCAAACATTTACTCAATGGGAGCATGATGTTGCAACCACACACACAAGTTGACCTGCTGTGAGGAAAAAACGAGTTAGTACATTTCAAACATGAAAAAAGTCATTTTAAAATCAACATGAAAAACCAAAATTCCAAAAGTATAGAACAGAAAAATATTCTTACCAGAGAATGAAAAAGTATCAAGCTAAGCACCCTCCTCCCTGCCCTGTGGTGCAACAGATGTCCCTTTCTGCAAACATTTACTCAATGGGAGCGTGATGTTGCAACCACACACACAAGTTGACCTGCTGTGAGGAAAAAACGAGTTAGTACATTTCAAACATGAAAAAGATCATTTTAAAATCAACATGAAAAACCAAAATTACAAAAGTACAGAAAAGAAATATATTCTTACCAGAGAAAGAAAATGTATCCAGCAAGTACCCTCCTCCCTGCCCTGTGGTGCAACAGATGTCCCTTTCCGCAAACATTTACTCAATGGGAGCGTGATGTTGCAACCACACACACAAGTTGACCTGCTGTGAGGAAAAAACGAGTTAGTACATTTCAAACATGAATAAGGTCATTTTAAAATCAACATGAAAAACCAAAATTACAAAAGTATAGAACAGAAAAATATTCTTACCAGAGAAAGAAAATGTATCAAGCTAAGCACACTCCTCCCTGCCCTGTGGTGCAACAGATGTCCCTTTCCGCAAACATTTACTCAATGGGAGCGTGATGTTGCAACCACACACACAAGTTGACCTGCTGTGAGGAAAAAACGAGTTAGTACATTTCAAACATGAAAAAGGTCATTTTAAAATCAACATGAAAAACCAAAATTACAAAAGTACAGAAAAGAAAAATATTCTTCCCAGAGAAAGAAAATGTATCCAGCAAGTACCCTCCTCCCTGCCCTGTGGTGCAACAGATGTCCCTTTCCGCAAACATTTACTCAATGGGAGCGTGATGTTGCAACCACACACACAAGTTGACCTGCTGTGAGGAAAAAACGAGTTCGTACATTATAACATGAAAAAGGTCATTTTAAAATCAACATGAAAAACCAAAATTCCAAAAGTATAGAACAGAAAAATATTCTTACCAGAGAAAGACAATGTATCGACCTAAGCACCCTCCTCCCTACCCTGTGGTGCAACAGATGTCCCTTTCCGCAAACATTTACTCAATGGGAGCGTGATGTTGCAACCACACACACAAGTTGACCTGCTGTGAGGAAAAAACGAGTTAGTACATTTCAAACATGAAAAAGGTCATTTTAAAATCAACATGAAAAACCAAAATTCCAAAAGTATAGAACAGAAAAATATTGTTACCAGAGAAAGAAAATGTATCCAGCTAAGTACCCTCCTCCCTGCCCTGTGGTGCAACAGATGTCCCTTTCCGCAAACATTTACTCAATGGGAGCGTGATGTTGCAACCACACACACAAGTTGACCTGCTGTGAGGAAAAAACGAGTTAGTACATTTCAAACATGAAAAAGGTCATTTTAAAATCAACATGAAAAACCAAAATTCCAAAAGTATAGAACAGAAAAATATTCTTACCAGAGAAAGAAAATGTATCAAGCTAAGCACCCTCCTCCCTGCCCTGTGGTGCAACAGATGTCCCTTTCCGCAAACATTTACTCAATGGGAGCGTGATGTTGCAACCACACACACAAGTTGACCTGCTGTGAGGAAAAAACGAGTTAGTACATTTCAAACATGAAAAAGGTCATTTTAAAATCAACATGAAAAACCAAAATTCCAAAACTATAGAACAGAAAAATATTCTTACCAGAGAATGAAAATGTATCGAGCTAAGCACCCTCCTCCCTGCCCTGTGGTGCAACAGATGTCCCTTTCCGCAAACATTTACTCAATGGGAGCGAGATGTTGCAACCACACACACAAGTTGACCTGTTGTGAGGAAAAAACGAGTTAGTACATTTCAAACTTGAAAAAGGTCATTTTAAAATCAACATGAAAAACCAAAATTCCAAAAGTATAGAACAGAAAAATATTCTTACCAGAGAAAGAATATGTATCAACCTAAGCACCCTCCTCCCTGCCCTGTGGTGCAACAGATGTCCCTTTCCGCAAACATTTACTCAATGGGAGCGTGATGTTGCAACCACACACACAAGTTGACCTGCTGTGAGGAAAAAACGAGTTCGTACATTATAACATGAAAAAGGTCATTTTAAAATCAACATGAAAAACCAAAATTCCAAAACTATAGAACAGAAAAATATTCTTAACAGAGAAAGAAAATGTATCAAGCTAAGCACCCTCCTCCCTGCCCTGTGGTGCAACAGATGTCCCTTTCCGCAAACATTTACTCAAACGGAGCGTGATGTTGCAACCACACACACAAGTTGACCTGCTGTGAGGAAAAAACGAGTTAGTACAATTCAAACATGAAAAAGGTCATTTTAAAACCAACATGAAAAACCAAAATTCCAAAAGTATAGAACAGAAAAATTTTCTTACCAGAGAAAGAAAATGTATCAAGCTAAGCACCCTCCTCCCTGCCCTGTGGTGCAACAGATGTCCCTTTCCGCAAACATTTACTCAATGGGAGCGTGATGTTGCAACCACACACACAAGTTGACCTGCTGTGAGGAAAAAACGAGTTAGTACATTTCAAACATGAAAAAGGTCATTTTAAAATCAACATGAAAAACCAAAATTCCAAAAGTATAGAACAGAAAAATATTCTTACCAGAGAAAGAAAATGTATCGAGCTAAGCACCCTCCTCCCTGCCCTGTGGTGCAACAGATGTCCCTTTCCGCAAACATTTACTCAATGGGAACGTGATGTTGCAACCACACACACAAGTTGACCTGCTGTGAGGAAAAACGAGTTGGTACATTATAACATGGAAAAGGTCATTTTAAAATCAACATGAAAAACCAAAATTCCAAAAGTATAGAATAGAAAAATATTCTTACCAGAGAAAGAAAATGTATCAAGCTAAGCACCCTCCTCCCTGCCCTGTGGTGCAACAGATGTCCCTTTCCGCAAACATTTACTCATTGGGAGCGTGATGTTGCAACCACACACACAAGTTGACCTGCTGTGAGGAAAAAACGAGTTACTACATTTCAAACATAAAAAAGGTCATTTTAAAATCAACATGAAAAACCAAAATTCCAAAAGTATAGAACAGAAAAATATTCTTACCAGAGAAAGAAAATGTATCGAGCTAAGCACCCTCCTCCCTGCCCTGTGGTGCAACAGATGCCCCTTTCCGCAAACATTTACTCAATGGGAGCATGATGTTGCAACCACACACACAAGTTGACCTGCTGTGAGGAAAAAACGAGTTAGTACATTTCAAACATGAAAAAAGTCATTTTAAAATCAACATGAAAAACCAAAATTCCAAAAGTATAGAACAGAAAAATATTCTTACCAGAGAATGAAAAAGTATCAAGCTAAGCACCCTCCTCCCTGCCCTGTGGTGCAACAGATGTCCCTTTCTGCAAACATTTACTCAATGGGAGCGTGATGTTGCAACCACACACACAAGTTGACCTGCTGTGAGGAAAAAACGAGATAGTACATTTCAAACATGAAAAAGGTCATTTTAAAATCAACATGAAAAACCAAAATTACAAAAGTACAGAAAAGAAATATATTCTTACCAGAGAAAGAAAATGTATCCAGCAAGTACCCTCCTCCCTGCCCTGTGGTGCAACAGATGTCCCTTTCCGCAAACATTTACTCAATGGGAGCGTGATGTTGCAACCACACACACAAGTTGACCTGCTGTGAGGAAAAAACGAGTACGTACATTATAACATGAAGAAGGTCATTTTAAAATCAACATGAAAAACCAAAATTCCAAAAGTATAGAACAGAAAAATATTGTTACCAGAGAAAGAAAATGTATCCAGCTAAGTACCCTCCTCCCTGCCCTGTGGTGCAACAGATGCCCCTTTCCGCAAACATTTACTCAATGGGAGCATGATGTTGCAACCACACACACAAGTTGACCTGCTGTGAGGAAAAAACGAGTTAGTACATTTCAAACATGAAAAAAGTCATTTTAAAATCAACATGAAAAACCAAAATTCCAAAAGTATAGAACAGAAAAATATTCTTACCAGAGAATGAAAAAGTATCAAGCTAAGCACCCTCCTCCCTGCCCTGTGGTGCAACAGATGTCCCTTTCTGCAAACATTTACTCAATGGGAGCGTGATGTTGCAACCACACACACAAGTTGACCTGCTGTGAGGAAAAAACGAGTTACTACATTTCAAACATAAAAAAGGTCATTTTAAAATCAACATGAAAAACCAAAATTCCAAAAGTATAGAACAGAAAAATATTCTTACCAGAGAAAGAAAATGTATCGAGCTAAGCACCCTCCTCCCTGCCCTGTGGTGCAACAGATGCCCCTTTCCGCAAACATTTACTCAATGGGAGCATGATGTTGCAACCACACACACAAGTTGACCTGCTGTGAGGAAAAAACGAGTTAGTACATTTCAAACATGAAAAAAGTCATTTTAAAATCAACATGAAAAACCAAAATTCCAAAAGTATAGAACAGAAAAATATTCTTACCAGAGAATGAAAAAGTATCAAGCTAAGCACCCTCCTCCCTGCCCTGTGGTGCAACAGATGTCCCTTTCTGCAAACATTTACTCAATGGGAGCGTGATGTTGCAACCACACACACAAGTTGACCTGCTGTGAGGAAAAAACGAGATAGTACATTTCAAACATGAAAAAGGTCATTTTAAAATCAACATGAAAAACCAAAATTACAAAAGTACAGAAAAGAAATATATTCTTACCAGAGAAAGAAAATGTATCCAGCAAGTACCCTCCTCCCTGCCCTGTGGTGCAACAGATGTCCCTTTCCGCAAACATTTACTCAATGGGAGCGTGATGTTGCAACCACACACACAAGTTGACCTGCTGTGAGGAAAAAACGAGTTAGTACATTTCAAACATGAAAAAGGTCATTTTAAAATCAACATGAAAAACCAAAATTCCAGAAGTATAGAACAGAAAAATATTCTTACCAGAGAAAGAAAATGTATCAACCTAAGCACCCTCCTCCCTGCCCTGTGGTGCAACAGATGTCCCTTTCCGCAAACATTTACTCAATGGGAGCGTGATGTTGCAACCACACACACAAGTTGACCTGCTGTGAGGAAAAAACGAGTTCGTACATTATAACATGAAAAAGGTCATTTTAAAATCAACATGAAAAACCAAAATTCCAAAACTATAGAACAGAAAAATATTCTTACCAGAGAAAGAAAATGTATCCAGCTAAGCACCCTCCTCCCTGCCCTGTGGTGCAACAGATGTCCCTTTCCGCAAACATTTACTCAATGGGAACGTAATGTTGCAACCACACACACAAGTTGACCTGCTGTGAGGAAAAACGAGTTGGTACATTATAACATGGAAAAGGTCATTTTAAAATCAACATGAAAAACCAAAATTCCAAAAGTATAGAATAGAAAAATATTCTTACCAGAGAAAGAAAATGTATCAAGCTAAGCACCCTCCTCCCAGCCCTGTGGTGCAACAGATGTCCCTTTCCGCAAACATTTACTCATTGGGAGCGTGATGTTGCAACCACACACACAAGTTGACCTGCTGTGAGGAAAAAACGAGTTACTACATTTCAAACATAAAAAAGGTCATTTTAAAATCAACATGAAAAACCAAAATTCCAAAAGTATAGAACAGAAAAATATTCTTACCAGAGAAAGAAAATGTATCGAGCTAAGCACCCTCCTCCCTGCCCTGTGGTGCAACAGATGCCCCTTTCCGCAAACATTTACTCAATGGGAGCATGATGTTGCAACCACACACACAAGTTGACCTGCTGTGAGGAAAAAACGAGTTAGTACATTTCAAACATGAAAAAAGTCATTTTAAAATCAACATGAAAAACCAAAAGTCCAAAAGTATAGAACAGAAAAATATTCTTACCAGAGAATGAAAAAGTATCAAGCTAAGCACCCTCCTCCCTGCCCTGTGGTGCAACAGATGTCCCTTTCTGCAAACATTTACTCAATGGGAGCGTGATGTTGCAACCACACACACAAGTTGACCTGCTGTGAGGAAAAAACGAGATAGTACATTTCAAACATGAAAAAGGTCATTTTAAAATCAACATGAAAAACCAAAATTACAAAAGTACAGAAAAGAAATATATTCTTACCAGAGAAAGAAAATGTATCCAGCAAGTACTCTCCTCCCTGCCCTGTGGTGCAACAGATGTCCCTTTCCGCAAACATTTACTCAATGGGAGCGTGATGTTGCAACCACACACACAAGTTGACCTGCTGTGAGGAAAAAACGAGTTCGTACATTATAACATGAAGAAGGTCATTTTAAAATCAACATGAAAAACCAAAATTCCAAAAGTATAGAACAGAAAAATATTCTTACCAGAGAAAGAAAATGTATCGACCTAAGCACCCTCCTCCCTACCCTGTGGTGCAACAGATGTCCCTTTCCGCAAACATTTACTCAATGGGAGCGTGATGTTGCAACCACACACACAAGTTGACCTGCTGTGAGGAAAAAACGAGTTAGTACATTTCAAACATGAAAAAGGTCATTTTAAAATCAACATGAAAAACCAAAATTCCAAAAGTATAGAACAGAAAAATATTCTTACCAGAGAATGAAAATGCATCAAGCTAAGCACCCTCCTCCCTGCCCTGTGGTGCAACAGATGTCCCTTTCCGCAAACATTTACTCAATGGGAGCGTGATGTTGCAACCACACACACAAGTTGACCTGCTGTGAGGAAAAAACGAGTTAGTACATTTCAAACATGAAAAAGGTCATTTTAAAATCAACATGAAAAACCAAAATTCCAAAACTATAGAACAGAAAAATATTCTTACTAGAGAATGAAAATGTATCAAGCTAAGCACCCTCCTCCCTGCCCTGTGGTGCAACAGATGTCCCTTTCCGCAAACATTTACTCAATGGGAGCGAGATGTTGCAACCACACACACAAGTTGACCTGCTGTGAGGAAAAAACGAGTTAGTACATTTCAAACTTGAAAAAGGTCATTTTAAAATCAACATGAAAAACCAAAATTCCAAAAGTATAGAACAGAAAAATGTTCTTACCAGAGAAAGAATATGTATCAACCTAAGCACCCTCCTCCCTGCCCTGTGGTGCAACACATGTCCCTTTCCACATACATTTACTCAATGGGAGCGTGATGTTGCAACCACACACACAAGTTGACCTGCTGTGAGGAAAAAACGAGTTCGTACATTATAACATGAAAAAGGTCATTTTAAAATCAACATGAAAAACCAAAATTCCAAAAGTATAGAACAGAAAAACATTCTTAACAGAGAAAGAAAATGTATCAAGCTAAGCACCCTCCTCCCTGCCCTGTGGTGCAACAGATGTCCCTTTCCGCAAACATTTACTCAATGGGAGCGTGATGTTGCAACCACACACACAAGTTGACCTGCTGTGAGGAAAAAACGAGTTAGTACATTTCAAACATGAAAAAGGTCATTTTAAAATCAACATGAAAAACCAAAATTCCAAATGTATAGAGTAGAAAAATATTCTTACCAGAGAAAGAAAATGTATCCAGCTAAGCACCCTCCTCCCTGCCCTGTGGTGCAACAGATGTCCCGTTCCACAAACATTTACTCAATGAGAGCGTGATGTTGCAACCACACACACAAGTTGACCTGCTGTGAGGGAAAAACGAGTTAGTACAATTCAAACATGAAAAAGGTCATTTTAAAATCAACATGAAAAACCAAAATTCCAAAAGTATAGAACAGAAAAATATTCTTACCAGAGAAAGAAAATGTATCAACCTAAGCACCCTCCTCCCTGCCCTGTGGTGCAACAGATGTCCCTTTCCGCAAACATTAACTCAATGGGAGCGTGATGTTGCAACCACACACACAAGTTGACCTGCTGTGAGGAAAAACGAGTTGGTACATTATAACATGGAAAAGGTCATTTTAAAATCAACATGAAAAACCAAAATTCCAAAAGTATAGAATAGAAAAATATTCTTACCAGAGAAAGAAAATGTATCAAGCTAAGCACCCTCCTCCCTGCCCTGTGGTGCAACAGATGTCCCTTTCCGCAAACATTTACTCAATGGGAGCGTGATGTTGCAACCACACACACAAGTTGACCTGCTGTGAGGAAAAAACGAGTTACTACATTTCAAACATAAAAAAGGTCATTTTAAAATCAACATGAAAAACCAAAATTCCAAAAGTATAGAACAGAAAAATATTCTTACCAGAGAAAGAAAATGTATCCAGCTAAGCACCCTCCTCCCTGCCCTGTGGTGCAACAGATGCCCCTTTCCACAAACATTTATTCAATGGGAGCGTGATGTAGCATCCACCCACACACGTTGACCTGCTGTGAGGAAAAAACGAGTTAGTACATTTCAAACATGAAAAAGGTCATTTTAAAATCAACATGAAAAACCAAAGTACCAAAAGTATAGAACAGAAAAATATTCTTACCAGAGAATGAAAATGTATCAAGCTAAGCACCCTCCTCCCCGCCCTGTGGTGCAACAGATGTCCCTTTCCGCAAACATTTACTCAATGGGAGCATGATGTTGCAACCACACACACAAGTTGACCTGCTGTGAGGAAAAAACGAGTTAGTACATTTAAACATGAAAAAAGTCATTTTAAAATCAACACGAAAAACCAAAATTCCAAAAGTATAGAACAGAAAAATATTCTTACCAGAGAATGAAAATGTATCAAGCTAAGCACCCTCCTCCCTGCCCTGTGGTGCAACAGATGTCCCTTTCTGCAAACATTTACTCAATGGGAGCGTGATGTTGCAACCACACACACAAGTTGACCTGCTGTGAGGAAAAAACGAGTTAGTACATTTCAAACATGAAAAAGGTCATTTTAAAATCAACATGAAAAACCAAAATTACAAAAGTACAGAAAAGAAAAATATTCTTACCAGAGAAAGAAAATGTATCCAGCAAGTACCCTCCTCCCTGCCCTGTGGTGCAACAGATGTCCCTTTCCGCAAACATTTACTCAATGGGAGCGTGATGTTGCAACCACACACACAAGTTGACCTGCTGTGAGGAAAAAACGAGTTAGTACATTTCAAACATGAAAAAGGTCATTTTAAAATCAACATGAAAAACCAAAATTCCAAAAGTATAGAACAGAAAAATATTCTTACCAGAGAAAGAAAATGTATCAAGCTAAGCACACTCCTCCCTGCCCTGTGGTGCAACAGATGTCCCTTTCCGCAAACATTTACTCAATGGGAGCGTGATGTTGCAACCACACACACAAGTTGACCTGCTGTGAGGAAAAAATGAGTTAGTACATTTCAAACATGAAAAAGGTCATTTTAAAATCTACATGAAAAACCAAAATTCCAAAAGTACAGAACAGAAAAATATTCTTACCAGAGAAAGAAAATGTATCAAGCTAAGCACCCTCCTCCCTGCCCTGTGGTGCAACAGATGTCCCTTTCCGCAAACATTTACTCAATGGCAGCGTGATGTTGCAACCACACACACAAGTAGACCTGCTGTGAGGAAAAAACGAGTTAGTACATTTCAAACATGAAAAAAGTCATTTTAAAATCAACATGAAAAACCAAAATTCCAAAAGTATAGAACAGGAAAATATTCTCACCAGAGAAAGAAAATGTATCGAGCTAAGCACCCTCCTCCCTGCCCTGTGGTGCAACAGATGCCCCTTTCCGCAAACATATACTCAATGGGAGCGTGATGTTGCAACCACACACACAAGTTGACCTGCTGTGAGGAAAAAACGAGTTAGTACATTTCAAACATGAAAAAGGTCATTTTAAAATCAACATGAAAAACCAAAATTCCAAAAGTATAGAACAGCAAAATATTCTTACTAGAGAAAGAAAATGTATCAAGCTAAGCACCCTCCTCCCTGCCCTGTGGTGCAACAGATGTCCCTTTCCGCAAACATTTACTCAATGGGAGCGTGATGTTGCAACCACACACACAAGTTGACCTGCTGTGAGGAAAAAACGAGTTAGTACATTTCAAACATGAAAAAGGTCATTTTAAAATCAACATGAAAAACCAAAATTCCAAAACTGTAGAACAGAAAAATATTCTTACCAGAGAATGAAAATGTATCATGCTAAGCACCCTCCTCCCTGCCCTGTGGTGCAACAGATGTCCCTTTCCGCAAACATTTACTCAATGGGAGCGAGATGTTGCAACCACACACACAAGTTGACCTGCTGTGAGGAAAAAACGAGTTAGTACATTTCAAACATGAAAAAGGTCATTTTAAAATCAACATGAAAAACCAAAATTCCAAAACTATAGAACAGAAAAATATTCTTACCAGAGAAAGAAAATGTATCAACCTAAGCACCCTCCTCCCTGCCCTGTGGTGCAACAGATGTCCCTTTCCGCAAACATTTACTCAATGGGAGCGTGATGTTGCAACCACACACACAAGTTGACCTGCAGTGAGGAAAAAATGAGTTAGTACATTTCAAACGTGAAAAAGGTCATTTTAAAATCAACAGGAGAAACCAAAATTCCAAAAGTATAGAACAGAAAAATATTCTTACCAGAGAAAGAAAATATATCCAGCTAAGCACCCTCCTCCCTGCCCTGTGGTGCAACAGATGTCCCTTTCCTCAAACATTTACTCAATGGGAGCGTGATGTTGCAACCACACACACAAGTTGACCTGCTGTGAGGAAAAAACGAGTTCGTACATTATAACATGAAAAAGATCATTTTAAAATCAACATGATAAACCAAAATTCCAAAAGTATAGAACAGAAAAATATTCTTACCAGAGAAAGAAAATGTATCGAGCTAATAACCCTCCTCCCTGCTCGGTGGTGCAACAGATGTCCCTTTCTGCAAACATTTACTCAATGGGAAAGTGATGTTGCAACCACACACACAAGTTGACCTGCTGTGAGGAAAAAACGAGTTAGTACATTTCAAACATGAAAAAGGTCATTTTAAAATCAACATGAAAAACCAAAATTCCAAAAGTATAGAATAGAAAAATATTCTTACCAGAGAAAGAAAATGTATCGAGCTAAGCACCCTCCTCCATGCCCTGTGGTGCAACAGATGTCCCGTTCCACAAACATTTACTCAATGAGAGCGTGATGTTGCAACCACACAAACAAGTTGACCTGCTGTGAGGAAAAAACGAGTTAGTACATTTCAAACATGAAAAAGGTCATTTTAAAACCAACATGAAAAACCAAAATTCCAAAAGTATAGAACAGAAAAATATTCTTACCAGAGAAAGAAAATGTATCCAGCTAAGCACCCTCCTCCCTGCCCTGTGGTGTAACAGATGTCCCTTTCCGCAAACATTTACTCAATGGGAGCGTGATGTTGCAACCACACACACAAGTAGACCTGCTGTGAGGAAAAAACGAGTTACTACATTTCAAACATGAAAAAAGTCATTTTAAAATCAACATGAAAAACCAAAATTCCAAAAGTATAGAACAGAAAAATATTCTTACCAGAGAAAGAAAATGTATCCAGCTAAGCAACCTCCTCCCTGCCCTGTGGTGTAACAGATGCCCCTTTCCGCAAACATTTACTCAATGGGAGCGTGGTGTTGCAACCACACACACAAGTAGACCTGCTGTGAGGAAAAAACGAGTTAGTACATTTCAAACATGAAAAAGGTCATTTTAAAATCAACATGAAAAACCAAAATTCCAAAAGTATAGAACAGAAAAATATTCTTACCAGAGAAAGAAAATGTATCCAGCTAAGCACCCTCCTCCCTGCCCTGTGGTGTAACAGATGTCCCTTTCCGCAAACATTTACTCAATGGGAGCGTGATGTTGCAACCACACACACAAGTTGACCTGCTGTGAGGAAAAAACGAGTTAGTACATTTCAAACATGAAAAAGGTCATTTTAAAATCAACATGAAAAACCAAAATTCCAAAAGTATAGAACAGAAAAATATTCTGACCAGAGAAAGAAAATGTATCCAGCTAAGCACCCTCCTCCCTGCCCTGTGGTGTAACAGATGCCCCTTTCCGCAAACATTTACTCAATGGGAGCGTGGTGTTGCAACCACACACACAAGTAGACCTGCTGTGAGGAAAAAACGAGTTACTACATTTCAAACATGAAAAAAGTCATTTTAAAATCAACATGAAAAACCAAAATTCCAAAAGTATAGAACAGAAAAATATTCTTACCAGAGAAAGAAAATGTATCAAGCTAAGCACCCTCCTTCCTGTCCTGTGGTGCAACAGATGTCCCTTTCCGCAAACATTTACTCAATGGGAGCGTGATGTTGCAACCACACACACAAGTTGACCTGCTGTGAGGAAAAAACGAGTTAGTACATTTCAAACATGAAAAAGGTCATTTTAAAATCAACATGAAAAACCAAGATTCCAAAAGTATAGAACAGAAAAATATTCTTACCAGAGAAAGAAAATGTATCAAGCTAAGCACCCTCCTCCCTGCCCTGTGGTGCAACAGATGTCCCTTTCCGCAAACATTTACTCAATGGGAGCGTGATGTTGCAACCACACACACAAGTTGACCTGCTGTGAGGAAAAAACGAGTTAGTACATTTCAAACATGAAGAAGGTCATTTTAAAATCAACATGTAAAACCAAAATTCCAAAACTATAGAACAGAAAAATATTCTTACCAGAGAATGAAAATGTATCAAGCTAAGCACCCTCCTCCCTGCCCTGTGGTGCAACAGATGTCCCTTTCCGCAAACATTTACTCAATGGGTGCGAGATGTTGCAACCACACACACAAGTTGACCTGCTGTGAGGAAAAAACGAGTTAGTACATTTCAAACATGAAAAAGGTCATTTTAAAATCAACATGAAAAACCAAAATTCCAAAAGTATATAACAGAAAAATATTCTTACCAGAGAAAGAAAATGTATCAACCTAAGCACCCTCCTCCCTGCCCTGTGGTGCAACAGATGTCCCTTTCCGCAAACATTTTCTCAATGGGAGCGTGATGTTGCAACCACACACACAAGTTGTCCTGCTGTGAGGAAAAAACGAGTTCGTACATTATAACATGAAAAAGGTCATTTTAAAATCAACATGAAAAACAAAAATTCCAAAAGTATAGAACAGAAAAATATTCTTACCAGAGAAAGAAAATGTATCGAGCTAAGCACCCTCCTCCCTGCTCTGTGGTGCAACAGATATCCCTTTCTGCAAACATTTACTCAATGGGAGCGTGATGTTGCAACCACACACACAAGTTGACCTGCTGTGAGGAAAAAACGAGTTAGTACATTTCAAACATGAGAAAGGTCATTTTAAAATCAACATGAAAAACCAAAATTCCAAAAGTATAGAACAGAAAAATATTCTTACCAGAGAAAGAAAATGTATCCAGCTAAGCACCCTCCTCCCTGCCCTGTGGTGCAACAGATGCCCCTTTCCACAAACATTTACTCAATGGGAGCGTGATGTTGCAACCGCACACACAAGTAGACCTGCTGTGAGGAAAAAACGAGTTCGTACATTATAACATGAAAAAGGTCATTTTAAAATCAACATGATAAACCAAAATTCCAAAAGTATAGAACAGAGAAATATTCTTACCAGAGAAAGAAAATATATCGAGCTAAGCACCCTCCTCCCTGCTCTGTGGTGCAACAGATATCCCTTTCCGCAAACATTTACTCAATGGGAGCGTGATGTTGCAACCACACACACAAGTTGACCTGCTGTGAGGAAAAAACGAGTTAGTACATTTCAAACATGAAAAAGGTCATTTTAAAATCAACATGAAAAACCAAAATTCCAAAAGTATAGAACAGAAAAATATTCTTACCAGGGAAAGAAAATGTATCCAGCTAAGGACCCTCCTCCCTGCTCTGTGGTGCAACAGATGCCCCTTTCCGCAAACATTTACTCAATGGGAGCATGATGTTGCAACCACACACACAAGTAGACCTGCTGTGAGGAAAAAACGAGTTAGTACATTTCAAACATGAAAAAAGTCATTTTAAAATCCACATGAAAAACCAAAATTCCAAAAGTATAGAACAGAAAAATATTCTTACCAGAGAAAGAAAATGTATCCAGCTAAGCACCCTCCTCCCTGCCCTGTGGTGCAACAGATGACCCTTTCCGCAAACATTTACTCAATGGAAGCGTGATGTTGCAACCACACACACAAGTAGACCTGCTGTGAGGAAAATACGAGTTCGTACATTATAACATGAAAAAGCTCATTTCAAAATCAACATGAAAAACAAAAATTCCAAAAGTATAGAACAGAAAAATATTCTTACCAGAGAAAGAAAATGTATCGAGCTAAGCACCCTCCTCCCTGCTCTGTGGTGCAACAGATATCCCTTTCCGCAAACATCTACTCAATGGGAGCGTGATGTTGCAACCACACACACAAGTTGACCTGCTGTGAGGAAAAAACGAGTTAGTACATTTCAAACATGAAAAAGGTCATTTTAAAATCAACATGATAAACCAAAATTCAAAAAGTATAGAACAGAGAAATATTCTTACCAGAGAAAGAAAATATATCGAGCTAAGCACCCTCCTCCCTGCTCTGTGGTGCAACAGATATCCCTTTCCGCAAACATTTACTCAATGGGAGCGTGATGTTGCAACCACACACACAAGTTGACCTGCTGTGAGGAAAAAACGAGTTAGTACATTTCAAACATGAAAAAGGTCATTTTAAAATCAACATGAAAAACCAAAATTACAAAAGTATAGAACAGAAAAATATTCTTACCAGAGAAAGAAAATGTATCCAGCTAAGCACCCTCCTCCCTGCCCTGTGGTGCAACAGATGCCCCTTTCCGCAAACATTTACTCAATGGGAGCGTGATGTTGCAACCACACACACAAGTAGACCTGCTGTGAGGAAAAAACGAGTTCGTACATTATAACATGAAAAAGGTCATTTTAAAATCAACATGATAAACCAAAATTCCAAAAGTATAGAACAGAGAAATATTCTTAGCAGAGAAAGAAAATGTATCGAGCTAAGCACCCTCCTCCCTGCTCTGTGGTGCAACAGATGCCCCTTTCCGCAAACATTTACTCAATGGGAGTGTGATGTTGCAACCCAACCACACAAGTTGACCTGCTGTGAGGAAAAAACGAGTTAGTACATTTCAAACATGAAAAAGGTCATTTTAAAATCAACATGAAAAACCAAAATTCCAAAAGTATAGAATAGAAAAATATTGTTACCAGAGAAAGAAAATGTATTGAGCTAAGCACCCTCCTCCCTGCCCTGTGGTGCAACAGATGTCCCGTTCCACAAACATTTACTCAATGAGAGCGTGATGTTGCAACCACACACACAAGTAGACCTGCTGTGAGGAAAAAACGAGTTAGTACATTTCAAACATGAAAAAGGTCATTTTAAAATCAACATGAAAAACCAAAATTCCAAAAGTATAGAACAGAAAAATATTCTTACCAGAGAAAGAAAATGTATCCAGCTAAGCACCCTCCTCCCTGCCCTGTGGTGTAACAGATGTCCCTTTCCGCAAACATTTACTCAATGGGAGCGTGATGTTGCAACCACACACACAAGTAGACCTGCTGTGAGGAAAAAACGAGTTACTACATTTCAAACATGAAAAAAGTCATTTTAAAATCAACATGAAAAACCAAAATTCCAAAAGTATAGAACAGAAAAATATTCTTACCAGAGAAAGAAAATGTATCCAGCTAAGCAACCTCCTCCCTGCCCTGTGGTGTAACAGATGCCCCTTTCCGCAAACATTTACTCAATGGGAGCGTGGTGTTGCAACCACACACACAAGTAGACCTGCTGTGAGGAAAAAACGAGTTAGTACATTTCAAACATGAAAAAGGTCATTTTAAAATCAACATGAAAAACCAAAATTCCAAAAGTATAGAACAGAAAAATATTCTTACCAGAGAAAGAAAATGTATCCAGCTAAGCACCCTCCTCCCTGCCCTGTGGTGTAACAGATGTCCCTTTCCGCAAACATTTACTCAATGGGAGCGTGATGTTGCAACCACACACACAAGTTGACCTGCTGTGAGGAAAAAACGAGTTAGTACATTTCAAACATGAAAAAGGTCATTTTAAAATCAACATGAAAAACCAAAATTCCAAAAGTATAGAACAGAAAAATATTCTGACCAGAGAAAGAAAATGTATCCAGCTAAGCACCCTCCTCCCTGCCCTGTGGTGTAACAGATGCCCCTTTCCGCAAACATTTACTCAATGGGAGCGTGGTGTTGCAACCACACACACAAGTAGACCTGCTGTGAGGAAAAAACGAGTTACTACATTTCAAACATGAAAAAAGTCATTTTAAAATCAACATGAAAAACCAAAATTCCAAAAGTATAGAACAGAAAAATATTCTTACCAGAGAAAGAAAATGTATCAAGCTAAGCACCCTCCTTCCTGTCCTGTGGTGCAACAGATGTCCCTTTCCGCAAACATTTACTCAATGGGAGCGTGATGTTGCAACCACACAAACAAGTTGACCTGCTGTGAGGAAAAAACGAGTTAGTACATTTCAAACATGAAAAAGGTCATTTTAAAATCAACATGAAAAACCAAGATTCCAAAAGTATAGAACAGAAAAATATTCTTACCAGAGAAAGAAAATGTATCAAGCTAAGCACCCTCCTCCCTGCCCTGTGGTGCAACAGATGTCCCTTTCCGCAAACATTTACTCAATGGGAGCGTGATGTTGCAACCACACACACAAGTTGACCTGCTGTGAGGAAAAAACGAGTTAGTACATTTCAAACATGAAGAAGGTCATTTTAAAATCAACATGTAAAACCAAAATTCCAAAACTATAGAACAGAAAAATATTCTTACCAGAGAATGAAAATGTATCAAGCTAAGCACCCTCCTCCCTGCCCTGTGGTGCAACAGATGTCCCTTTCCGCAAACATTTACTCAATGGGTGCGAGATGTTGCAACCACACACACAAGTTGACCTGCTGTGAGGAAAAAACGAGTTAGTACATTTCAAACATGAAAAAGGTCATTTTAAAATCAACATGAAAAACCAAAATTCCAAAAGTATATAACAGAAAAATATTCTTACCAGGGAAAGAAAATGTATCAACCTAAGCACCCTCCTCCCTGCCCTGTGGTGCAACAGATGTCCCTTTCCGCAAACATTTTCTCAATGGGAGCGTGATGTTGCAACCACACACACAAGTTGTCCTGCTGTGAGGAAAAAACGAGTTCGTACATTATAACATGAAAAAGGTCATTTTAAAATCAACATGAAAAACAAAAATTCCAAAAGTATAGAACAGAAAAATATTCTTACCAGAGAAAGAAAATGTATCGAGCTAAGCACCCTCCTCCCTGCTCTGTGGTGCAACAGATATCCCTTTCTGCAAACATTTACTCAATGGGAGCGTGATGTTGCAACCACACACACAAGTTGACGTGCTGGGAGGAAAAAACGAGTTAGTACATTTCAAACATGAGAAAGGTCATTTTAAAATCAACATGAAAAACCAAAATTCCAAAAGTATAGAACAGAAAAATATTCTTACCAGAGAAAGAAAATGTATCCAGCTAAGCACCCTCCTCCCTGCCCTGTGGTGCAACAGATGCCCCTTTCCACAAACATTTACTCAATGGGAGCGTGATGTTGCAACCGCACACACAAGTAGACCTGCTGTGAGGAAAAAACGAGTTCGTACATTATAACATGAAAAAGGTCATTTTAAAATCAACATGATAAACCAAAATTCCAAAAGTATAGAACAGAGAAATATTCTTACGAGAGAAAGAAAATATATCGAGCTAAGCACCCTCCTCCCTGCTCTGTGGTGCAACAGATATCCCTTTCCGCAAACATTTACTCAATGGGAGCGTGATGTTGCAACCACACACACAAGTTGACCTGCTGTGAGGAAAAAACGAGTTAGTACATTTCAAACATGAAAAAGGTCATTTTAAAATCAACATGAAAAACCAAAATTCCAAAAGTATAGAACAGAAAAATATTCTTACCAGAGAAAGAAAATGTATCCAGCTAAGGACCCTCCTCCCTGCTCTGTGGTGCAACAGATGCCCCTTTCCGCAAACATTTACTCAATGGGAGCATGATGTTGCAACCACACACACAAGTAGACCTGCTGTGAGGAAAAAACGAGTTAGTACATTTCAAACATGAAAAAAGTCATTTTAAAATCCACATGAAAAACCAAAATTCCAAAAGTATAGAACAGAAAAATATTCTTACCAGAGAAAGAAAATGTATCCAGCTAAGCACCCTCCTCCCTGCCCTGTGGTGCAACAGATGTCCCTTTCCGCAAACATTTACTCAATGGGAGCGTGATGTTGCAACCACACACACAAGTTGACCTGCTGTGAGGAAAAAACGAGTTAGTACATTTCAAACATGAAGAAGGTCATTTTAAAATCAACATGTAAAACCAAAATTCCAAAACTATAGAACAGAAAAATATTCTTACCAGAGAATGAAAATGTATCAAGCTAAGCACCCTCCTCCCTGCCCTGTGGTGCAACAGATGTCCCTTTCCGCAAACATTTACTCAATGGGTGCGAGATGTTGCAACCACACACACAAGTTGACCTGCTGTGAGGAAAAAACGAGTTAGTACATTTCAAACATGAAAAAGGTCATTTTAAAATCAACATGAAAAACCAAAATTCCAAAAGTATATAACAGAAAAATATTCTTACCAGGGAAAGAAAATGTATCAACCTAAGCACCCTCCTCCCTGCCCTGTGGTGCAACAGATGTCCCTTTCCGCAAACATTTTCTCAATGGGAGCGTGATGTTGCAACCACACACACAAGTTGTCCTGCTGTGAGGAAAAAACGAGTTCGTACATTATAACATGAGAAAGGTCATTTTAAAATCAACATGAAAAACCAAAATTCCAAAAGTATAGAACAGAAAAATATTCTTACCAGAGAAAGAAAATGTATCCAGCTAAGCACCCTCCTCCCTGCCCTGTGGTGCAACAGATGCCCCTTTCCACAAACATTTACTCAATGGGAGCGTGATGTTGCAACCGCACACACAAGTAGACCTGCTGTGAGGAAAAAACGAGTTCGTACATTATAACATGAAAAAGGTCATTTTAAAATCAACATGATAAACCAAAATTCCAAAAGTATAGAACAGAGAAATATTCTTACCAGAGAAAGAAAATATATCGAGCTAAGCACCCTCCTCCCTGCTCTGTGGTGCAACAGATATCCCTTTCCGCAAACATTTACTCAATGGGAGCGTGATGTTGCAACCACACACACAAGTTGACCTGCTGTGAGGAAAAAACGAGTTAGTACATTTCAAACATGAAAAAGTTCATTTTAAAATCAACATGAAAAACCAAAATTCCAAAAGTATAGAATAGAAAAATATTCTTACCAGAGAAAGAAAATGTATTGAGCTAAGCACCCTCCACCCTCCCCTGTGGTGCAACAGATGTCCCGTTCCACAAACATTTACTCAATGAGAGCGTGATGTTGCAACCACACACACAAGTTGACCTGCTGTGAGGAAAAAACGAGTTAGTACATTTCAAACATGAAAAAGGTCATTTTAAAATCAACATGAAAAACCAAAATTACAAAAGTATAGAACAGAAAAATATTCTTAGCAGACAATGAAAATGTATCAAGCTAAGCACCCTCCTCCCTGCCCTGTGGTGCAACAGATGACCCTTTCCGCAACATTTACTCAATGGGAGCATGATGTTGCAACCACACACACAAGTAGACCTGCTGTGAGGAAAAAACGAGTTAGTACATTTCAAACATGAAAAAAGTCATTTTAAAATCCACATGAAAAACCAAAATTCCAAAAGTATAGAACAGAAAAATATTCTTACCAGAGAAAGAAAATGTATCAACCTAAGCACCCTCCTCCCTGCCCTGTGGTGCAACAGATGCCCCTTTCCGCAAACATTTACTCAATGGGAGCATGATGTTGCAACCACACACACAAGTAGACCTGCTGTGAGGAAAAAACGAGTTAGTACATTTCAAACATGAAAAAAGTCATTTTAAAATCAACATGAAAAACCAAAATTCCAAAAGTATAGAACAGAAAAATATTCTTAACAGAGAATGAAAATGTATCAAGCTAAGCACCCTCCTCCCTGCTCTGTGGTGCAACAGATATCCCTTTCCGCAAACATTTACTCAATGGGAGCGTGATGTTGCAACCACACACACAAGTTGACCTGCTGTGAGGAAAAAACGAGTTAGTACATTTCAAACATGAGAAAGGTCATTTTAAAATCAACATGAAAAACCGAAATTCCAAAAGTATAGAACAGAAAAATATTCTTACCAGAGAAAGAAAATGTATCCAGCTAAGCACCCTCCTCCCTGCCCTGTGGTGCAACAGATGCCCCTTTCCGCAAACATTTACTCAATGGGAGCGTGATGTTGCAACCACACACACAAGTAGACCTGCTGTGAGGAAAAAACGAGTTCGTACATTATAACATGAAAAAGGTCATTTTAAAATCAACATGATAAACCAAAATTCCAAAAGTATAGAACAGAGAAATATTCTTAGCAGAGAAAGAAAATGTATCGAGCTAAGCACCCTCCTCCCTGCTCTGTGGTGCAACAGATGCCCCTTTCCGCAAACATTTACTCAATGGGAGTGTGATGTTGCAACCACACACACAAGTTGACCTGCTGTGAGGAAAAAACGAGTTAGTACATTTCAAACATGAAAAAGGTCATTTTAAAATCAACATGAAAAACCAAAATTCCAAAAGTATAGAATAGAAAAATATTGTTACCAGAGAAAGAAAATGTATTGAGCTAAGCACCCTCCTCCCTGCCCTGTGGTGCAACAGATGTCCCGTTCCACAAACATTTACTCAATGAGAGCGTGATGTTGCAACCACACACACAAGTAGACCTGCTGTGAGGAAAAAACGAGTTAGTACATTTCAAACATGAAAAAAGTCATTTTAAAATCAACATGAAAAACCAAAATTCCAAAAGTATAGAACAGAAAAATATTCTTACCAGAGAAAGAAAATGTATCAACCTAAGCACCCTCCTCCCTGCCCTGTGGTGCAACAGATGTCCCTTTCCGCAAACATTTACTCAATGGGAGCGAGATGTTGCAACCACACACACAAGTTGATCTGCTGTGAAAAAAAAACGAGTTAGTACATTTCAAACATGAAAAAGGTCATTTTAAAATCAACATGAAAAACCAAAATTCCAAAACAATAGAACAGAAAAATATTCTTACCAGAGAATGAAAATGTATCAACCTAAGCACCCTCCTCCCTGCCCTGTGGTGCAACAGATGCCCCTTTCCGCAAACATTTACTCAATGGGAGCGTGATGTTGCAACCACACACACAAGTTGACCTGCTGTGAGGAAAAAACGAGTTAGTACATTTCAAACATGAAAAAGGTCATTTTAAAATCAACATGAAAAACCAAAATTCCAAAAGTATAGAACAGAAAAATATTCTTACCAGAGAAAGAAAATGTATCCAGCTAAGCACCCTCCTCCCTGCCCTGTGGTGCAACAGATGCCCCTTTCCGCAAACATTTACTCAATGGGAGCGTGATGTTGCAACCACACACACAAGTAGACCTGCTGTGAGGAAAAAACGAGTTAGTACATTTCAAACATGAGAAAGGTCATTTTAAAATCAACATGAAAAACCAAAATTCCAAAAGTATAGAACAGAAAAATATTCTTACCAGAGAATGAAAATGTATCGAGCTAAGCACCCTCCTCCCTGCTCTGTGGTGCAACAGATATCCCTTTCCGCAAACATTTACTCAATGGGAGCGTGATGTTGCAACCACACACACAAGTTGACCTGCTGTGAGGAAAAAACGAGTTAGTACATTTCAAACATGAAAAAGGTCATTTTAAAATCAACATGAAAAACCAAAATTCCAAAAGTATAGAACAGAAAAATATTCTTACCAGAGAAAGAAAATGTATCCAGCTAAGCACCCTCCTCCCTGCCCTGTGGTGCAACAGATGCCCCTTTCCGCAAACATTTACTCAATGGGAGCGTGATGTTGCAACCACACACACAAGTAGACCTGCTGTGAGGAAAAAACGAGTTAGTACATTTCAAACATGAGAAAGGTCATTTTAAAATCAACATGAAAACCCAAAATTCCAAAAGTATAGAATAGAAAAATATTCTTACCAGAGAAAGAAAATGTATTGAGCTAAGCACCCTCCTCCCTGCTCTGTGGTGCAACAGATGCCCCTTTCTGCAAACATTTACTCAATGGGAGCGTGATGTTGCAACCACACACACAAGTAGACCTGCTGTGAGGAAAATACGAGTTCGTACATTATAACATGAAAAAGGTCATTTCAAAATCAACATGAAAAACAAAAATTCCAAAAGTATAGAACAGAAAAATATTCTTACCAGAGAAAGAAAATGTATCGAGCTAAGCACCCTCCTCCCTGCTCTGTGGTGCAACAGATATCCCTTTCCGCAAACATTTACTCAATGGGAGCGTGATGTTGCAACCACACACACAAGTTGACCTGCTACGAGGAAAAAACGAGTTAGTACATTTCAAACATGAAAAAGGTCATTTTAAAATCAACATGAAAAACCAAAATTCCAAAACGATAGAACCGAAAAATATTCTTACCAGACAATGAAAATGTATCAAGCTAAGCACCCTCCTCCCTGCCCTGTGGTGCAACAGATGTCCCATTCCGCAAACATTTACTCAGTGGGAGCGAGATGTTGCAACCACACACACAAGTTGACCTGCTGTGAGGAAAAAACGAGTTAGTACATTTCAAACATGAAAAAGGTCATTTCAAAATCAACATGAAAAACCAAAATTTCAAAACTATAGAACAGAAAAATATTCTTACCAGAGAAAGAAAATGTATCAACCTAAGCACCCTCCTCCCTGCCCTGTGGTGCAACAGATGTCCCTTTCCGCAAACATTTACTCAATGGGAGCGAGATGTTGCAACCACACACACAAGTTGACCTGCTGTGAGGAAAAAACGAGTTAGTACATTTCAAACATGAAAAAGGTCATTTTAAAATCAACATGAAAAACCAAAATTACAAAAGTATAGAACAGAAAAATATTCTTACCAGAGAAAGAAAATGTATCCAGCTAAGTACCCTCCTCCCTGCCCTGTGGTGCAACAGATGTCCCTTTCCGCAAACATTTACTCAATGGGAGCGAGATGTTGCAACCACACACACAAGTTGATCTGCTGTGAAAAATAAACGAGTTAGTACATACCAAACATGAAAAAGGTCATTTTAAAATCAACATGAAAAACCAAAATTCCAAAACAATAGAACAGAAAAATATTCTTACCAGAGAATGAAAATGTATCAACCTAAGCACCCTCCTCCCTGCCCTGTGGTGCAACAGATGCCCCTTTCCGCAAACATTTACTCAATGGGAGCGTGATGTTGCAACCACACACACAAGTTGACCTGCTGTGAGGAAAAAACGAGTTAGTACATTTCAAACATGAAAAAGGTCATTTTAAAATCAACATGAAAAACCAAAATTCCAAAAGTATAGAACAGAAAAATATTCTTACCAGAGAAAGAAAATGTATCCAGCTAAGCACCCTCCTCCCTGCCCTGTGGTGCAACAGATGCCCCTTTCCGCAAACATTTACTCAATGGGAGCGTGATGTTGCAACCACACACACAAGTAGACCTGCTGTGAGGAAAAAACGAGTTAGTACATTTCAAACATGAGAAAGGTCATTTTAAAATCAACATGAAAAACCAAAATTCCAAAAGTATAGAACAGAAAAATATTCTTACCAGAGAATGAAAATGTATCGAGCTAAGCACCCTCCTCCCTGCTCTGTGGTGCAACAGATATCCCTTTCCGCAAACATTTACTCAATGGGAGCGTGATGTTGCAACCACACACACAAGTTGACCTGCTGTGAGGAAAAAACGAGTTAGTACATTTCAAACATGAAAAAGGTCATTTTAAAATCAACATGAAAAACCAAAATTCCAAAAGTATAGAACAGAAAAATATTCTTACCAGAGAAAGAAAATGTATCCAGCTAAGCACCCTCCTCCCTGCCCTGTGGTGCAACAGATGCCCCTTTCCGCAAACATTTACTCAATGGGAGCGTGATGTTGCAACCACACACACAAGTAGACCTGCTGTGAGGAAAAAACGAGTTAGTACATTTCAAACATGAGAAAGGTCATTTTAAAATCAACATGAAAACCCAAAATTCCAAAAGTATAGAATAGAAAAATATTCTTACCAGAGAAAGAAAATGTATTGAGCTAAGCACCCTCCTCCCTGCTCTGTGGTGCAACAGATGCCCCTTTCTGCAAACATTTATTCAATGGGAGCATGATGTTGCAACCACACACACAAGTAGAACTGCTGTGAGGAGAAAATGAGTTAGTACATTTCAAACATGAAAAAAGTCATTTTAAAATCCACATGAAAACCCAAAATTCCAAAAGTATAGAACAGAAAAATATTCTTACCAGAGAAAGAAAATGTATCCAGCTAAGCACCCTCCTCCCTGCCCTGTGGTGCAACAGATGACCCTTTCCGCAAACATTTACTCAATGGGAGCGTGATGTTGCAACCACACACACAAGTAGACCTGCTGTGAGGAAAATACGAGTTCGTACATTATAACATGAAAAAGGTCATTTCAAAATCAACATGAAAAACAAAAATTCCAAAAGTATAGAACAGAAAAATATTCTTACCAGAGAAAGAAAATGTATCGAGCTAAGCACCCTCCTCCCTGCTCTGTGGTGCAACAGATATCCCTTTCCGCAAACATTTACTCAATGGGAGCGTGATGTTGCAACCACACACACAAGTTGACCTGCTGTGAGGAAAAAACGAGTTAGTACATTTCAAACATGAGAAAGGTCATTTTAAAATCAACATGAAAAACCAAAATTCCAAAAGTATAGAACAGAAAAATATTCTTACCAGAGAAAGAAAATGTATCCAGCTAAGCACCCTCCTCCCTGCCCTGTGGTGCAACAGATGCCCCTTTCTGCAAACATTTACTCAATGGGAGCGTGATGTTGCAACCACACACACAAGTAGACCTGCTGTGAGGAAAAAACGAGTTCGTACATTATAACATGAAAAAGGTCATTTTAAAATCAACATGATAAACCAAAATTCAAAAAGTATAGAACAGAGAAATATTCTTACCAGAGAAAGAAAATATATCGAGCTAAGCACCCTCCTCCCTGCTCTGTGGTGCAACAGATATCCCTTTCCGCAAACATTTACTCAATGGGAGTGTGATGTTGCAACCACACACACAAGTTGACCTGCTGTGAGGAAAAAACGAGTTAGTACATTTCAAACATGAAAAAGGTCATTTTAAAATCAACATGAAAAACCAAAATTCCAAAAGTATAGAATAGACAAATATTCTTACCAGAGAAAGAAAATGTATTGAGCTAAGCACCCTCCTCCCTCCCCTGTGGTGCAACAGATGTCCCGTTCCACAAACATTTACTCAATGAGAGCGTGATGTTGCAACCACACACACAAGTTGACCTGCTGTGAGGAAAAAACGAGTTAGTACATTTCAAACATGAAAAAGGTCATTTTAAAATCAACATGAAAAACCAAAATTACAAAAGTATAGAACAGAAAAATATTCTTACCAGAGAAAGAAAATGTATCGAGCTAAGCACCCTCCTCCCTGCCCTGTGGTGCAACAGATGCCCCTTTCCGCAAACATTTACTCAATGGGAGCATGATGTTGCAACCACACACACAAGTAGACCTGCTGTGAGGAAAAAACGAGTTAGTACATTTCAAACATGAAAAAAGTCATTTTAAAATCCACATGAAAAACCAAAATTCCAAAAGTATAGAACAGAAAAATATTCTTACCAGAGACAGAAAATGTATCAAGCTAAGCACCCTCCTCCCTGTCCTGTGGTGCAACAGATGACCCTTTCCGCAAACATTTACTCAATGGGAGCGTGATGTTGCAACCACACACACAAGTTGACATGCTGTGAGGAAAAAACGAGTTAGTACATTTCAAACATGAAAAAGGTCATTTTAAAATCAACATGAAAAACCAAAATTCCAAAAGTATAGAACAGAAGAATATTCTTACCAGAGAAAGAAAATGTATCAAGCTAAGCACCCTCCTCCCTGCCCTGTGGTGCAACAGATGTCCCTTCCCGCAAACATTTACTCAACGGGAGCATGATGTTGCAACCACACACACAAGTTGACATGCTGTGAGGAAAAAACGAGTTAGTACATTTCAAACATGAAAAAGGTCATTTTAAAATCAACATGAAAAACCAAAATTCCAAAAGTATAGAACAGAAAAATATTCTTAACAGAGAATGAAAATGTATCAAGCTAAGCACCCTCCTCCCTGCCCTGTGGTGCAACAGATGTCCCTTTCCGCAAACATTTACTCAATGGGAGCGTGATGTTGCAACCACACACACAAGTTGACATGCTGTGAGGAAAAAACGAGTTAGTACATTTCAAACATGAAAAAGGTCATTTTAAAATCAACATGAAAAACCAAAATTCCAAAAGTATAGAACAGAAGAATATTCTTACCAGAGAAAGAAAATGTATCAAGCTAAGCACCCTCCTCCCTGCCCTGTGGTGCAACAGATGTCCCTTTCCGCAAACATTTTCTCAATGGGAGCGTGATGTTGCAACCACACACACAAGTTGACCTGCTGTGAGGAAAAAACGAGTTAGTACATTTCAAACATGAGAAAGGTCATTTTAAAATCAACATGAAAAACCAAAATTCCAAAAGTATAGAACAGAAAAATATTCTTACCAGAGAAAGAAAATGTATCCAGCTAAGCACCCTCCTCCCTGCCCTGTGGTGCAACAGATGCCCCTTTCCGCAAACATTTACTCAATGGGAGCGTGATGTTGCAACCACACACACAAGTAGACCTGCTGTGAGGAAAAAACGAGTTCGTACATTATAACATGAAAAAGGTCATTTTAAAATCAACATGATAAACCAAAATTCCAAAAGTATAGAACAGAGAAATATTCTTACCAGAGAAAGAAAATGTATCGAGCTAAGCACCCTCCTCCCTGCTCTGTGGTGCAACAGATGCCCCTTTCCGCAAACATTTACTCAATGGGAGTGTGATGTTGCAACCCAACCACACAAGTTGACCTGCTGTGAGGAAAAAACGAGTTAGTACATTTCAAACATGAAAAAGGTCATTTTAAAATCAACATGAAAAACCAAAATTCCAAAAGTATAGAATAGAAAAATATTGTTACCAGAGAAAGAAAATGTATTGAGCTAAGCACCCTCCTCCCTGCCCTGTGGTGCAACAGATGTCCCGTTCCACAAACATTTACTCAATGAGAGCGTGATGTTGCAACCACACACACAAGTTGACCTGCTGTGAGGAAAAAACGAGTTAGTACATTTCAAACATGAAAAAGGTCATTTTAAAATCAACATGAAAAACCAAAATTCCAAAAGTATAGAACAGAAAAATATTCTTACCAGAGAAAGAAAATGTATCCAGCAAAGCACCCTCCTCCCTGCCCTGTGGTGCAACAGATGCCCCTTTCCGCAAACATTTACTCAATGGGAGCATGATGTTGCAACCACACACACAAGTTGACCTGCTGTGAGGAAAAAACGAGTTAGTACATTTCAAACATGAAAAAGGTCATTTTAAAATCAACATGAAAAACCAAAATTACAAAAGTATAGAACAGAAATATATTCTTACCAGAGAAAGAAAATGTATCAAGCTAAGCACCCTCGTCCCTGCCCTGTGGTGCAACAGATGACCCTTTCCGCAAACATTTACTCAATGGGAGCGTGATGTTGCAACCACACACACAAGTTGACCTGCTGTGAGGAAAAAACGAGTTAGTATATTTCAAACACGAAAAAGGTCATTTTAAAATCAACATCAAAAACCAAAATTCCAAAAGTATAGAACAGAAAAATATTCTTACCAGAGAAAGAAAATGTATCAAGCTAAGCACCCTCCTCCCTGCCCTGTGGTGCAACAGATGTCCCTTTCCGCAAACATTTACTCAATGGGAGCGTGATGTTGCAACCACACACACAAGTTGACCTGCTGTGAGGAAAAGACGAGTTAGTACATTTCAAACATGAAAAAGGTCATTTTAAAATCAACATGAAAAACCAAAATTCCAAAACTATAGAACCGAAAAATATTCTTACCAGAGAATGAAAATGTATCAAGCTAAGCACCCTCCTCCCTGCCCTGTGGTGCAACAGATGTCCCTTTCCGCAAACATTTACTCAGTGGGAGCGAGATGTTGCAACCACACACACAAGTTGACCTGCTGTGAGGAAAAAACGAGTTAGTACATTTCAAACATGAAAAAGGTCATTTCAAAATCAACATGAAAAACCAAAATTTCAAAACTATAGAACCGAAAAATATTCTTACCAAAGAATGAAAATGTATGAAGCTAAGCACCCTCCTCCCTGCCCTGTGGTGCAACAGATGTCCCATTCCGCAAACATTTACTCAGTGGGAGCGAGATGTTGCAACCACACACACAAGTTGACCTGCTGTGAGGAAAAAACGAGTTAGTACATTATAACATGAAAAAGGTCATTTCAAAATCAACATGAAAAACCAAAATTTCAAAACTATAGAACAGAAAAATATTCTTACCAGAAAAAGAAAATGTATCAACCTAAGCACCCTCCTCCCTGCCCTGTGGTGCAACAGATGTCCCTTTCCGCAAACATTTACTCAATGGGAGCGAGATGTTGCAACCACACACACAAGTTGACCTGCTGTGAGGAAAAAACGAGTTAGTACATTTCAAACATGAAAAAGGTCATTTTAAAATCAACATGAAAAACTAAAATTCCAAAAGTATAGAACAGAAAAATATTCTTACCAGAGAAAGAAAATGTATCCAGCTAAGTACCCTCCTCCCTGCCCTGTGGTGCAACAGATGTCCCTTTCCGCAAACATTTACTCAATGGGAGCGGGATGTTGCAACCACACACACAAGTTGACCTGCTGTGAGGAAAAAACGAGTTAGTACATTTCAAACATGAAAAAGGTCATTTTAAAATCAACATGAAAAACCAAAATTCCAAAAGTATAGAACAGAAAAATATTCTTACCAGAGAATGAAAATGTATACAGCTAAGCACCCTCCTCCCTGCCCTGTGGTGCAACAGATGCCCCTTTCCGCAAACATTTACTCAATGGGAGCGTGATGTTGCAACCACACACACAAGTTGACCTGCTGTGAGGAAAAAACGAGTTAGTACATTTCAAACATGAAAAAGGTCATTTTAAAATCAACATGAAAAACCAAAATTCCAAAAGTATAGAACAGAAAAATTATTCTTACCAGAGAAAGAAAATGTATCCAGCTAAGCACCCTCCTCCCTGCCCTGTGGTGCAACAGATGTCCCTTTCCGCAAACATTTACTCAATGGGAGCGAGATGTTGCAACCACACACACAAGTTGACCTGCTGTGAGGAAAAAACGACTTAGTACATTTCAAACATGAAAAAGGTCATTTTAAAATCAACATGAAAAACCAAAATTCCAAAACTATATAACAGAAAAATATTCTTACCAGAGAATGAAAATGTATCAACCTAAGCACCCTCCTCCCTGCCCTGTGGTGCAACAGATGCCCCTTTCCGCAAACATTTACTCAATGGGAGCGTGATGTTGCAACCACACACACAAGTTGACCTGCTGTGAGGAAAAAACGAGTTAGTACATTTCAAACATGAAAAAGTTCATTTTAAAATCAACATGAAAAACCAAAATTTCAAAAGTATAGAACAGAAAAATATTCTTTCCATAGAAAGAAAATGTATCAACCTAAGCACACTCCTCCCTGCCCTGTGGTGCAACAGATGTCCCTTTCCGCAAACATTTACTCAATGGGAGCGAGATGTTGCAACCACACACACAAGTTGACCTGCTGTGAGGAAAAAACGAGTTAGTACATTTCAAATATGAAAAAGGTCATTTTAAAATCAACATGAAAAACCAAAATTCCAAAACTATAGAACAGAAAAATATTCTTACCAGAGAATGAAAATGTATCAAGCTAAGCACCCTCCTCCCTGCCCTCTGGTGCAACAGATGTCCCTTTCCGCAAACATTTACTCAATGGGAGCGAGATGTTGCAACCACACACACAAGTTGACTTGCTGTGAGGAAAAAACGAGTTAGTACATTTCAAACATGAAAAAGGTCATTTTAAAATCAACATGAAAAACCAAAATTCCAAAAGTATAGAACAGAAAAATATTCTTACCAGAGAATGAAAATGTATCAACCTAAGCACCCTGCTCCCTGCCCTGTGGTGCAACAGATGCCCCTTTCCGCAAACATTTACTCAATGGGAGCGTGATGTTGCAACCACACACACAAGTTGACCAGCTGTGAGGAAAAAACGAGTTAGTACATTTCAAACATGAAAAAGTTCATTTTAAAATCAACATGAAAAACCAAAATTTCAAAAGTATAGAACAGAAAAATATTCTTACCAGAGAAAGAAAATGTATCAACCTAAGCACCCTCCTCCCTGCCCTGTGGTGCAACAGATGTCCCTTTCCGCAAACATTTACTCAATGGGAGCGAGATGTTGCAACCACACACACAAGTTGACCTGCTGTGAGGAAAAAACGAGTTAGTACATTTCAAACATGAAAAAGGTCATTTTAAAATCAACATGAAAAACCAAAATTCCAAAACTATAGAACAGAAAAATATTCTTACCAGAGAATGAAAATGTATCAAGCTAAGCACCCTCCTCATTGCCCTGTGGTGCAACACATGCCCCTTTCCGCAAACATTTACTCAATGGGAGCGTGATGTTGCAACCACACACACAAGTTGACCTGCTGTGAGGAAAAAACGAGTTAGTACATTTCAAACATGAAAAAGGTCATTTTAAAATCAACATGAAAAACCAAAATTTCAAAAGTATAGAACAGAAAAATATTCTTACCAGAGAAAGAAAATGTATCAACCTAAGCACCCTCCTCCCTGCCCTGTGGTGCAACAGATGTCCCTTTCCGCAAACATTTACTCAATGGGAGCGAGATGTTGCAACCACACACACAAGTTGACCTGCTGTGAGGAAAAAACGAGTTAGTACATTTCAAACATGAAAAAGGTCATTTTAAAATCAACATGAAAAACCAAAATTTCAAAAGTATAGAACAGAAAAATATTCTTACCAGAGAATGAAAATGTATCAACCTAAGCACCCTCCTCCCTGCCCTGTGGTGCAACAGATGTCCCTTTCCGCAAACATTTACTCAATGGGAGCGAGATGTTGCAACCACACACACAAGTTGACCTGCTGTGAGGAAAAAACGAGTTAGTACATTTCAAACATGAAAAAGGTCATTTTAAAATCAACATGAAAAACCAAAATTTCAAAAGTATAGAACAGAAAAATATTCTTACCAGAGAAAGAAAATGTATCAACCTAAGCACCCTCCTCCCTGCCCTGTGGTGCAACACATGTCCCTTTCCGCAAACATTTACTCAATGGGAGCGAGATGTTGCAACCACACACACAAGTTGACCTGCTGTGAGGAAAAAACGAGTTAGTACATTTCAAACATGAAAAAGGTCATTTTAAAATCAACATGAAAAACCAAAATTCCAAAACTATAGAACAGAAAAATATTCTTACCAGAGAATGAAAATGTATCAAGCTAAGCACCCTCCTCCCTGCCCTGTGGTGCAACAGATGCCCCTTTCCGCAAACATTTACTCAATGGGAGCGTGATGTTGCAACCACACACACAAGTTGACCTGCTGTGAGGAAAAAACGAGTTAGTACATTTCAAACATGAAAAAGTTCATTTTAAAATCAACATGAAAAACCAAAATTCCAAAAGTATAGAACAGAAAAATATTCTTACCAGAGAAAGAAAATGTATCAACCTAAGCACCCTCCTCCCTGCCCTGTGGTGCAACACATGTCCCTTTCCGCAAACATTTACTCAATGGGAGCGTGATGTTGCAACCACACACACAAGTTGTCCTGCTGTGAGGAAAAAACGAGTTAGTACATTATAACATCAAAAAGGTCATTTTAAAATCAACATGATAAACCAAAATTCCAAAAGTATAGAACAGAAAAATTTTCTTACCAGAGAAAGAAAATGTATCGAGCTAAGCACCCTCCTCCCTGCTCTGTGGTGCAACAGATGTCCCTTTCCGCAAACATTTACTCAATGGGAGCGTGATGTTGCAACCACACACACAAGTTGACCTGCTGTGAGGAAAAAACGAGTTAGTACATTTCAAACATGAAAAAGGTCATTTTAAAATCAACATGAAAAACCAAAATTCCAAAAGTATAGAACAGAAAAATATTCATACCAGAGAAAGAAAATGTATCAAACTAAGCACCCTCCTCCCTGCCCTGTGGTGCAACAGATGTCCCTTTCCGCAAACATTTTCTCAATGGGAGCGTGATGTTGCAACCACACACACAAGTTGACCTGCTGTGAGGAAAAAACGAGTTCGTACATTATAACATGAAAAAGGTCATTTTAAAATCAACATGAAAAACAAAAATTCCAAAAGTATAGAACAGAAAAATATTCTTACCAGAGAAAGAAAATGTATCCAGCTAAGCACCCTCCTCCCTGCTCTGTGGTGCAACAGATATCCCTTTCCGCAAACATTTACTCAATGGGAGGGAGATGTTGCAACCACACACACAAGTTGACCTGCTGTGAGGAAAAAACGAGTTAGTACATTTCAAACATGAGAAAGGTCATTTTAAAAGCAACATGAAAAACCAAAATTCCAAAAGTATAGAACAGAAAAATATTCTTACCAGAGAAAGAAAATGTATCCAGCTAAGCACCCTCCTCCCTGCCCTGTGGTGCAACAGACGCCCCTTTCCGCAAACATTTACTCAATGGGAGCGTGATGTTGCAACCACACACACAAGTAGACCTGCTGTGAGGAAAAAACGAGTTCGTACATTATAACATGAAAAAGGTCATTTTAAAATCAACATGATAAACCAAAATTCCAAAAGTATAGAACAGAGAAATATTCTTACCAGAGAAAGAAAATATATCGAGCTAAGCACCCTCCTCCCTGCTCTGTGGTGCAATAGATGTCCCTTTCCGCAAACATTTACTCAATGGGAGCGTGATGTTGCAACCACACACACAAGTTGACCTGCTGTGAGGAAAAAACGAGTTAGTACATTTCAAACATGAAAAAGGTCATTTTAAAATCAACATGAAAAACCAAAATTCCAAAAGTATAGAATAGAAAAATATTGTTACCAGAGAAAGAAAATGTATTGAGCTAAGCACCCTCCTCCCTGCCCTGTGGTGCAACAGATGTCCCGTTCCACAAACATTTACTCAATGAGAGCGTGATGTTGCAACCACACACACAAGTTGACCTGCTGTGAGGAAAAAACGAGTTAGTACATTTCAAACATGAAAAAGGTCATTTTAAAATCAACATGAAAAACCAAAATTACAAAAGTATAGAACAGAAAAATATTCTTACCAGAGAAAGAAAATGTATCCAGCTAAGCACCCTCCTCCCTGCCCTGTGGTGCAACAGATGCCCCTTTCCGCAAACATTTACTCAATGGGAGCATGATGTTGCAACCACACACACAAGTAGACCTGCTGTGAGGAAAAAACGAGTTAGTACATTTCAAACATGAAAAAAGTCATTTTAAAATCCACATGAAAAACCAAAATTCCAAAAGTATAGAACAGAAAAATATTCTTACCAGAGAAAGAAAATGTATCAAGCTAAGCACCCTCCTCCCTGCCCTGTGGTGCAACAGATGACCCTTTCCGCAAACATTTACTCAACGGGAGCGTGATGTTGCAACCACACACACAAGTTGACCTGCTGTGAGGAAAAAACGAGTTAGTACATTTCAAACATGAAAAAGGTCATTTTAAAATCAACATGAGAAACCAAAATTACAAAAGTATAGAACAGAAAAATATTCTTACCAGAGAAAGAAAATGTATCCAGCTAAGTACCCTCCTTCCTGCCCTGTGGTGCAACAGATGTCCCTTTCCGCAAACATTTTCTCAATGGGAGCGTGATGTTGCAACCACACACACAAGTTGACCTGCTGTGAGGAAAAAACGAATTCGTACATTATAACATGAAAAAGGTCACTTTAAAATCAACATGAAAAACAAAAATTCCAAAAGTATAGAACAGAAAAATATTCTTACCAGAGAAAGAAAATGTATCGAGCTAAGCACCCTCCTCCCTGCTCTGTGGTGCAACAGATATCCCTTTCCGCAAACATTTACTCAATGGGAGCGTGATGTTGCAACCACACACACAAGTTGACCTGCTGTGAGGAAAAAACGAGTTAGTACATTTCAAACATGAGAAAGGTCATTTTAAAATCAACATGAAAAACCAAAATTCCAAAAGTATAGAACAGAAAAATATTCTTACCAGAGAAAGAAAATGTATCCAGCTAAGCACCCTCCTCCCTGCCCTGTGGTGCAACAGATGCCCCTTTCCGCAAACATTTACTCAATGGGAGCGTGATGTTGCAACCACACACACAAGTAGACCTGCTGTGAGGAAAAAACGAGTTCGTACATTATAACATGAAAAAGGTCATTTTAAAATCAACATGATAAACCAAAATTCCAAAAGTATAGAACAGAGAAATATTCTTACCAGAGAAAGAAAATGTATCGAGCTAAGCACCCTCCTCCCTGCTCTGTGGTGCAACAGATGCCCCTTTCAGCAAACATTTACTCAATGGGAGTGTGATGTTGCAACCCAACCACACAAGTTGACCTGCTGTGAGGAAAAAACGAGTTAGTACATTTCAAACATGAAAAAGGTCATTTAAAAATCAACATGAAAAACCAAAATTCCAAAAGTATAGAATAGAAAAATATTGTTACCAGAGAAAGAAAATGTATTGAGCTAAGCACCCTCCTCCCTGCCCTGTGGTGCAACAGATGTCCCGTTCCACAAACATTTACTCAATGAGAGCGTGATGTTGCAACCACACACACAAGTTGACCTGCTGTGAGGAAAAAACGAGTTAGTACATTTCAAACATGAAAAAGGTCATTTTAAAATCAACATGAAAAACCAAAATTACAAAAGTATAGAACAGAAAAATATTCTTACCAGAGAAAGAAAATGTATCCAGCTAAGCACCCTCCTCCCTGCCCTGTGGTGCAACAGATGCCCCTTTCCGCAAACATTTACTCAATGGGAGCATGATGTTGCAACCACACACACAAGTAGACCTGCTGTGAGGAAAAAACGAGTTAGTACATTTCAAACATGAAGAAGGTCATTTTAAAATCAACATGAAAAACCAAAATTACAAAAGTATAGAACAGAAAAATATTCTTACCAGAGAAAGAAAATGTATCCAGCGAAGCACCCTCCTCCCTGCCCTTTGGTGCAACAGATGCCCCTTTCCGCAAACATTTACTCAATGGGAGCATGATGTTGCAACCACACACACAAGTAGACCTGCTGTGAGGAAAAAACGAGTTAGTACATTTCAAACATGAAAAAAGTCATTTTAAAATCAACATGAAAAACCAAAATTCCAAAAGTATAGAACAGAAAAATATTCTTACCAGAGAAAGAAAATGTATCAAGCTAAGCACCCTCCTCCCTGCCCTGTGGTGCAACAGATGACCCTTTCCGCAAACATTTACTCAATGGGAGCGTGATGTTGCAACCACACACACAAGTTGACCTGCTGTGAGGAAAAAACGAGTTAGTACATTTCAAACATGAGAAAGGTCATTTTAAAATCAACATGAAAAACCAAAATTACAAAAGTATAGAACAGAAAAATATTCTTACCAGAGAAAGAAAATGTATCAAGCTAAGCACCCTCCTCCCTGCCCTTTGGTGCAACAGATGCCCCTTTCCGCAAACATTTACTCAATGGGAGCATGATGTTGCAACCACACACACAAGTAGACCTGCTGTGAGGAAAAAACGAGTTAGTACATTTCAAACATGAAAAAAGTCATTTTAAAATCAACATGAAAAACCAAAATTCCAAAAGTATAGAACAGAAAAATATTCTTACCAGAGAAAGAAAATGTATCAAGCTAAGTACCCTCCTCCCTGCCCTGTGGTGCAACAGATGTCCCTTTCCGCAAACATTTACTCAATGGGAGCGTGATGTTGCAACCACACACACAAGTTGACCTGCTGTGAGGAAAAAACGAGTTAGTACATTTCAAACATGAGAAAGGTCATTTTAAAATCAACATGAAAAACCAAAATTCCAAAAGTATAGAACAGAAAAATATTCTTACCAGAGAAAGAAAATGTATCAAGCTAAGCACCCTCCTCCCTGCCCTGTGGTGCAACAGATGACCCTTTCCGCAAACATTTACTCAATGGGAGCGTGATGTTGCAACCACACACACAAGTTGACCTGCTGTGAGGAAAAAACGAGTTAGTACATTTCAAACATGAAAAAAGTCATTTTAAAATCAACATGAAAAACCAAAATTACAAAAGTATAGAACAGAAAAATATTCTTACCAGAGAAAGAAAATGTATCGAGCTAAGCACCCTCCTCCCTGCCCTTTGGTGCAACAGATGTCCCTTTCCGCAAACATTTACTCAATGGGAGCATGATGTTGCAACCACACACACAAGTAGACCTGCTGTGAGGAAAAAACGAGTTAGTACATTTCAAACATGAAAAAAGTCATTTTAAAATCAACATGAAAAACCAAAATTCCAAAAGTATAGAACAGAAAAATATTCTTACCAGAGAAAGAAAATGTATCAAGCTAAGCACCCTCCTCCCTGCCCTGTGGTGCAACAGATGACCCTTTCCGCAAACATTTACTCAATGGGAGCGTGATGTTGCAACCACACACACAAGTTGACCTGCTGTGAGGAAAAAACGAGTTAGTACATTTCAAACATGAGAAAGGTCATTTTAAAATCAACATGAAAAACCAAAATTCCAAAAGTATAGAACAGAAAAATATTCTTACCAGAGAAAGAAAATGTATCAAGCTAAGCACCCTCCTCCCTGCCCTGTGGTGCAACAGATGACCCTTTCCGCAAACATTTACTCAATGGGAGCGTGATGTTGCAACCACACACACAAGTTGACCTGCTGTGAGGAAAAAACGAGTTAGTACATTTCAAACATGAAAAAAGTCATTTTAAAATCAACATGAAAAACCAAAATTCCAAAAGTATAGAACAGAAAAATATTCTTACCAGAGAAAGAAAATGTATCAAGCTAAGCACCCTCCTCCCTGCCCTGTGGTGCAACAGATGACCCTTTCCGCAAACATTTACTCAATGGGAGCGTGATGTTGCAACCACACACACAAGTTGACCTGCTGTGAGGAAAAAACGAGTTAGTACATTTCAAACATGAGAAAGGTCATTTTAAAATCAACATGAAAAACCAAAATTCCAAAAGTATAGAACAGAAAAATATTCTTACCAGAGAAAGAAAATGTATCAAGCTAAGCACCCTCCTCCCTGCCCTGTGGTGCAACAGATGACCCTTTCCGCAAACATTTACTCAATGGGAGCGTGATGTTGCAACCACACACACAAGTTGACCTGCTGTGAGGAAAAAACGAGTTAGTACATTTCAAACATGAGAAAGGTCATTTTAAAATCAACATGAAAAACCAAAATTACAAAAGTATAGAACAGAAAAATATTCTTACCAGAGAAAGAAAATGTATCCAGCTAAGCACCCTCCTCCCTGCCCTGTGGTGCAACAGATGTCCCTTTCCGCAAACATTTACTCAATGGGAGCGTGATGTTGCAACCACACACACAAGTTGACCTGCTGTGAGGAAAAAACGAGTTAGTACATTTCAAACATGAAAAAGGTCATTTTAAAATCAACATGAAAAACCAAAATTTCAAAACTATAGAACAGAAAAATATTCTTACCAGAGAATGAAAATGTATCAAGCTAAGCACCCTCCTCCCTGCCCTGTGGTGCAACAGATGTCCCTTTCCGCAAACATTTACTCACTGGGAGCGAGATGTTGCAACCACACACACAAGTTGACCTGCTGTGAGGAAAAAACGAGTTAGTACATTTCAAACATGAAATAGTTCATTTTAAAATCAACATGAAAAACCAAAATTTCAAAAGTATAGAACAGAAAAATATTCTTACCAGAGAAAGAAAATGTATCAACCTAAGCACCCTCCTCCCTGCCCTGTGGTGCAACAGATGTCCCTTTCCGCAAACATTTACTCAATGGGAGCGAGATGTTGCAACCACACACACAAGTTGACCTGCTGTGAGGAAAAAACGAGTTAGTACATTTCAAACATGAAAAAGGTCATTTTAAAATCAACATGAAAAACCAAAATTCCAAAAGTATAGAACAGAAAAATATTCTTACCAGAGAAAGAAAATGTATCCAGCTAAGTACCCTCCTCCCTGCCCTGTGGTGCAACAGATGTCCCTTTCCGCAAACATTTACGCAATGGGAGCGTGATGTTGCAACCACACACACAAGTTGACCTGCTGTGAGGAAAAAACGAGTTAGTACATTTCAAACATGAAAAAGTTCATTTTAAAATCAACATGAAAAACCAAAATTCCAAAACTATAGAACAGAAAAATATTCTTACCAGAGAATGAAAATGTATCAACCTAAGCACCCTCCTCCCTGCCCTGTGGTGCAACAGATGCCCCTTTCCGCAAACATTTACTCAATGGGAGCGTGATGTTGCAACCACACACACAAGTTGACCTGCAGTGAGGAAAAAACGAGTTAGTACATTTCAAACATGAAAAAGTTCATTTTAAAATCAACATGAAAAACCAAAATTTCAAAAGTATAGAACAGAAAAATATTCTTACCAGAGAAAGAAAATGTATCAAGCTAAGCACCCTCCTCCCTGCCCTGTGGTGCAACAGATGTCCCTTTCCGCAAACATTTACTCAATGGGAGCGAGATGTTGCAACCACACACACAAGTTGACCTGCTGTGAGGAAAAAACGAGTTAGTATATTTCAAACATGAAAAAGGTCATTTTAAAATCAACATGAAAAACCAAAATTCCAAAACTATAGAACAGAAAAATATTCTTACCAGAGAATGAAAATGTATCAAGCTAAGCACCCTCCTCCCTGCCCTGTGGTGCAACAGATGCCCCTTTCCGCAAACATTTACTCAATGGGAGCGTGATGTTGCAACCACACACACAAGTTGACCTGCTGTGAGGAAAAAACGAGTTAGTACATTTCAAACATGAAAAAGGTCATTTTAAAATCAACATGAAAAACCAAAATTCCAAAAGTATAGAACAGAAAAATATTCTTACCAGAGAAAGAAAATGTATCAAGCTAAGCACCCTCCTCCCTGCCCTTTGGTGCAACAGATGCCCCTTTCCGCAAACATTTACTCAATGGGAGCATGATGTTGCAACCACACACACAAGTAGACCTGCTGTGAGGAAAAAACGAGTTAGTACATTTCAAACATGAAAAAAGTCATTTTAAAATCAACATGAAAAACCAAAATTCCAAAACTATAGAACAGAAAAATATTCTTACCAGAGAATGAAAATGTATCAAGCTAAGCACCCTCCTCCCTGCCCTGTGGTGCAACAGATGCCCCTTTCCGCAAACATTTACTCAATGGGAGCGTGATGTTGCAACCACACACACAAGTTGACCTGCTGTGAGGAAAAAACGAGTTAGTACATTTCAAACATGAAAAAGGTCATTTTAAAATCAACATGAAAAACCAAAATTCCAAAAGTATAGAACAGAAAAATATTCTTACCAGAGAAAGAAAATGTATCAAGCTAAGCACCCTCCTCCCTGCCCTTTGGTGCAACAGATGCCCCTTTCCGCAAACATTTACTCAATGGGAGCATGATGTTGCAACCACACACACAAGTTGACCTGCTGTGAGGAAAAAACGAGTTAGTACATTTCAAACATGAAAAAGGTCATTTTAAAATCAACATGAAAAACCAAAATTCCAAAACTATAGAACAGAAAAATATTCTTACCAGAGAATGAAAATGTATCAAGCTAAGCACCCTCCTCCCTGCCCTGTGGTGCAACAGATGCCCCTTTCCGCAAACATTTACTCAATGGGAGCGAGATGTTGCAACCACACACACAAGTTGACCTGCTGTGAGGAAAAAACGAGTTAGTATATTTCAAACATGAAAAAGGTCATTTTAAAATCAACATGAAAAACCAAAATTCCAAAACTATAGAACAGAAAAATATTCTTACCAGAGAATGAAAATGTATCAAGCTAAGCACCCTCCTCCCTGCCCTGTGGTGCAACAGATGCCCCTTTCCGCAAACATTTACTCAATGGGAGCGTGATGTTGCAACCACACACACAAGTTGACCTGCTGTGAGGAAAAAACGAGTTAGTATATTTCAAACATGAGAAAGGTCATTTTAAAATCAACATGAAAAACCAAAATTACAAAAGTATAGAACAGAAAAATATTCTTACCAGAGAAAGAAAATGTATCAAGCTAAGCACCCTCCTCCCTGCCCTTTGGTGCAACAGATGCCCCTTTCCGCAAACATTTACTCAATGGGAGCATGATGTTGCAACCACACACACAAGTAGACCTGCTGTGAGGAAAAAACGAGTTAGTACATTTCAAACATGAAAAAAGTCATTTTAAAATCAACATGAAAAACCAAAATTCCAAAAGTATAGAACAGAAAAATATTCTTACCAGAGAAAGAAAATGTATCAAGCTAAGTACCCTCCTCCCTGCCCTGTGGTGCAACAGATGTCCCTTTCCGCAAACATTTACTCAATGGGAGCGTGATGTTGCAACCACACACACAAGTTGACCTGCTGTGAGGAAAAAACGAGTTAGTACATTTCAAACATGAGAAAGGTCATTTTAAAATCAACATGAAAAACCAAAATTCCAAAAGTATAGAACAGAAAAATATTCTTACCAGAGAAAGAAAATGTATCAAGCTAAGCACCCTCCTCCCTGCCCTGTGGTGCAACAGATGACCCTTTCCGCAAACATTTACTCAATGGGAGCGTGATGTTGCAACCACACACACAAGTTGACCTGCTGTGAGGAAAAAACGAGTTAGTACATTTCAAACATGAAAAAAGTCATTTTAAAATCAACATGAAAAACCAAAATTACAAAAGTATAGAACAGAAAAATATTCTTACCAGAGAAAGAAAATGTATCGAGCTAAGCACCCTCCTCCCTGCCCTTTGGTGCAACAGATGTCCCTTTCCGCAAACATTTACTCAATGGGAGCGAGATGTTGCAACCACACACACAAGTAGACCTGCTGTGAGGAAAAAACGAGTTAGTACATTTCAAACATGAAAAAAGTCATTTTAAAATCAACATGAAAAACCAAAATTCCAAAAGTATAGAACAGAAAAATATTCTTACCAGAGAAAGAAAATGTATCAAGCTAAGCACCCTCCTCCCTGCCCTGTGGTGCAACAGATGACCCTTTCCGCAAACATTTACTCAATGGGAGCGTGATGTTGCAACCACACACACAAGTTGACCTGCTGTGAGGAAAAAACGAGTTAGTACATTTCAAACATGAGAAAGGTCATTTTAAAATCAACATGAAAAACCAAAATTCCAAAAGTATAGAACAGAAAAATATTCTTACCAGAGAAAGAAAATGTATCAAGCTAAGCACCCTCCTCCCTGCCCTGTGGTGCAACAGATGACCCTTTCCGCAAACATTTACTCAATGGGAGCGTGATGTTGCAACCACACACACAAGTTGACCTGCTGTGAGGAAAAAACGAGTTAGTACATTTCAAACATGAAAAAAGTCATTTTAAAATCAACATGAAAAACCAAAATTCCAAAAGTATAGAACAGAAAAATATTCTTACCAGAGAAAGAAAATGTATCAAGCTAAGCACCCTCCTCCCTGCCCTGTGGTGCAACAGATGACCCTTTCCGCAAACATTTACTCAATGGGAGCGTGATGTTGCAACCACACACACAAGTTGACCTGCTGTGAGGAAAAAACGAGTTAGTACATTTCAAACATGAGAAAGGTCATTTTAAAATCAACATGAAAAACCAAAATTCCAAAAGTATAGAACAGAAAAATATTCTTACCAGAGAAAGAAAATGTATCAAGCTAAGCACCCTCCTCCCTGCCCTGTGGTGCAACAGATGACCCTTTCCGCAAACATTTACTCAATGGGAGCGTGATGTTGCAACCACACACACAAGTTGACCTGCTGTGAGGAAAAAACGAGTTAGTACATTTCAAACATGAGAAAGGTCATTTTAAAATCAACATGAAAAACCAAAATTACAAAACTATAGAACAGAAAAATATTCTTACCAGAGAAAGAAAATGTATCAAGCTAAGCACCCTCCTCCCTGCCCTGTGGTGCAACAGATGTCCCTTTCCGCAAACATTTACTCAATGGGAGCGTGATGTTGCAACCACACACACAAGTTGACCTGCTGTGAGGAAAAAACGAGTTAGTACATTTCAAACATGAAAAAGGTCATTTTAAAATCAACATGAAAAACCAAAATTTCAAAACTATAGAACAGAAAAATATTCTTACCAGAGAATGAAAATGTATCAAGCTAAGCACCCTCCTCCCTGCCCTGTGGTGCAACAGATGTCCCTTTCCGCAAACATTTACTCACTGGGAGCGAGATGTTGCAACCACACACACAAGTTGACCTGCTGTGAGGAAAAAACGAGTTAGTACATTTCAAACATGAAATAGTTCATTTTAAAATCAACATGAAAAACCAAAATTTCAAAAGTATAGAACAGAAAAATATTCTTACCAGAGAAAGAAAATGTATCAACCTAAGCACCCTCCTCCCTGCCCTGTGGTGCAACAGATGTCCCTTTCCGCAAACATTTACTCAATGGGAGCGAGATGTTGCAACCACACACACAAGTTGACCTGCTGTGAGGAAAAAACGAGTTAGTACATTTCAAACATGAAAAAGGTCATTTTAAAATCAACATGAAAAACCAAAATTCCAAAAGTATAGAACAGAAAAATATTCTTACCAGAGAAAGAAAATGTATCAACCTAAGCACCCTCCTCCCTGCCCTGTGGTGCAACAGATGTCCCTTTCCGCAAACATTTACGCAATGGGAGCGTGATGTTGCAACCACACACACAAGTTGACCTGCTGTGAGGAAAAAACGAGTTAGTACATTTCAAACATGAAAAAGTTCATTTTAAAATCAACATGAAAAACCAAAATTCCAAAACTATAGAACAGAAAAATATTCTTACCAGAGAATGAAAATGTATCAACCTAAGCACCCTCCTCCCTGCCCTGTGGTGCAACAGATGCCCCTTTCCGCAAACATTTACTCAATGGGAGCGTGATGTTGCAACCACACACACAAGTTGACCTGCAGTGAGGAAAAAACGAGTTAGTACATTTCAAACATGAAAAAGTTCATTTTAAAATCAACATGAAAAACCAAAATTTCAAAAGTATAGAACAGAAAAATATTCTTACCAGAGAAAGAAAATGTATCAAGCTAAGCACCCTCCTCCCTGCCCTGTGGTGCAACAGATGTCCCTTTCCGCAAACATTTACTCAATGGGAGCGAGATGTTGCAACCACACACACAAGTTGACCTGCTGTGAGGAAAAAACGAGTTAGTATATTTCAAACATGAAAAAGGTCATTTTAAAATCAACATGAAAAACCAAAATTCCAAAACTATAGAACAGAAAAATATTCTTACCAGAGAATGAAAATGTATCAAGCTAAGCACCCTCCTCCCTGCCCTGTGGTGCAACAGATGCCCCTTTCCGCAAACATTTACTCAATGGGAGCGTGATGTTGCAACCACACACACAAGTTGACCTGCTGTGAGGAAAAAACGAGTTAGTACATTTCAAACATGAAAAAGGTCATTTTAAAATCAACATGAAAAACCAAAATTCCAAAAGTATAGAACAGAAAAATATTCTTACCAGAGAAAGAAAATGTATCCAGCTAAGAACCCTCCTCCCTGCCCTGTGGTGCAACAGATGTCCCTTTCCGCAAACATTTACTCAATGGGCGCGAGATGTTGCAACCACACACACAAGTTGACCTGCTGTGAGGAAAAAACGAGTTAGTACATTTCAAACATGAAAAAGGTCATTTTAAAATCAACATGAGAAACCAAAATTTCAAAAGTATAGAACAGAAAAATATTCTTACCAGAGAATGAAAATGTATCAACCTAAGCACCCTCCTCCCTGCCTTGTGGTGCAACAGATGTCCCTTTCCGCAAACATTTACTCAATAGGAGCGAGATGTTGCAACCACACACACAAGTTGACCTGCTGTGAGGAAAAAACGAGTTAGTACATTTCAAACATGAAAAAGTTCATTTTAAAATCAACATGAAAAACCAAAATTTCAAAAGTATAGAACAGAAAAATATTCTTACCAGAGAAAGAAAATGTATCAACCTAAGCACCCTCCTCCCTGCCCTGTGGTGCAACAGATGTCCTTTTCCGCAAACATTTACTCAATGGGAGCGAGATGTTGCAACCACACACACAAGTTGACCTGCTGTGAGGAAAAAACGAGTTAGTACATTTCAAACATGAAAAAGGTCATTTTAAAATCAACATGAAAAACCAAAATTCCAAAACTATAGAACAGAAAAATATTCTTACCAGAGAATGAAAATGTATCAAGCTAAGCACCCTCCTCCCTGCCCTGTGGTGCAACAGATGCCCCTTTCCGCAAACATTTACCCAATGGGAGCGTGATGTTGCAACCACACACACAAGTTGACCTGCTGTGAGGAAAAAACGAGTTAGTACATTTCAAACATGAGAAAGGTCACTTTAAAATCAACATGAATAACCAAAATTCCAAAAGTATAGAACAGAAAAATATTCTTACCAGAGAAAGAAAATGTATCCAGCTAAGCACCCTCCTCCCTGCCCTGTGGTGCAACAGATGTCCCTTTCCGCAAACATTTACTCAATGGGAGCGTGATGTTGCAACCACACACACAAGTAGACCTGCTGTGAGGAAAAAACGAGTTCGTACATTATAACATGAAAAAGGTCATTTTAAAATCAACATGATAAACCAAAATTCCAAAAGTATAGAACAGAGAAATATTCTTACCAGAGAAAGAAAATGTATCGAGCTAAGCACCCTCCTCCCTGCTCTGTGGTGCAACAGATGCCCCTTTCCGCAAACATTTACTCAATGGGAGTGTGATGTTGCAACCCAACCACACAAGTTGACCTGCTGTGAGGAAAAAACGAGTTAGTACATTTCAAACATGAAAAAGGTCATTTTAAAATCAACATGAAAAACCAAAATTCAAAAAGTATAGAATAGAAAAATATTGTTACCAGAGAAAGAAAATGTATTGAGCTAAGCACCCTCCTCCCTGCCCTGTGGTGCAACAGATGTCCCGTTCCACAAACATTTACTCAATGAGAGCGTGATGTTGCAACCACACACACAAGTTGACCTGCTGTGAGGAAAAAACGAGTTAGTACATTTCAAACATGAAAAAGGTCATTTTAAAATCAACATGAAAAACCAAAATTACAAAAGTATAGAACAGAAAAATATTCTTACCAGAGAAAGAAAATGTATCCAGCTAAGCACCCTCCTCCCTGCCCTGTGGTGCAACAGATGCCCCTTTCCGCAAACATTTACTCAATGGGAGCATGATGTTGCAACTACACACAAGAGTAGACCTGCTGTGAGGAAAAAACGAGTTAGTACATTTCAAACATGAAAAAAGTCATTTTAAAATCAACATGAAAAACCAAAATTCCAAAAGTATAGAACAGAAAAATATTCTTACCAGAGAAAGAAAATGTATCAAGCTAAGCACCCTCCTCCCTGCCCTGTGGTGCAACAGATGTCCCTTTCCGCAAACATTTACTCAATGGGAGCGTGATGTTGCAACCACACACACAAGTTGACCTGCTGTGAGGAAAAAACGAGTTAGTACATTTCAAACATGAAAAAGGTCATTTTAAAATCAACATCAAAAACCAAAATTCCAAAAGTATAGAACAGAAAAATATTCTTACCAGAGAAAGAAAATGTATCAAGCTAAGCACCCTCCTCCCTGCCCTGTGGTGCAACAGATGTCCCTTTCCGCAAACATTTACTCAATGGGAGCGTGATGTTGCAACCACACACACAAGTTGACCTGCTGTGGGGAAAAAATGAGTTAGTACATTTCAAACATGAAAAAGGTCATTTTAAAATCAACATCAAAAACCAAAATTCCAAAAGTATAGAACAGAAAAATATTCTTACCAGAGAAAGAAAATGTATCCAGCTAAGTACCCTCCTCCCTGCCCTGTGGTGCAACAGATGTCCCTTTCCGCAAACATTTACTCAATGGGAGCGTTATGTTGCAACCACACACACAAGTTGACCTGCTGTGAGGAAAAAACGAGTTAGTACATTTCAAACATGAAAAAGATCATTTTAAAATCAACATCAAAAACCAAAATTCCAAAAGTATAGAACAGAAAAATATTCTTACCAGAGAAAGAAAATGTATCAAGCTAAGCACCCTCCTCCCTGCCCTGTGGTGCAACAGATGTCCCTTTCCACAAACATTTACTCAATGGGAGCGTGATGTTGCATCCACGCACACAAGTTGACCTGCTGTGAGGAAAAAACGAGGTAGTACATTTCAAACATGAAAAAGGTCATTTTAAAATCAACATGAAAAACCAAAATTCCAAAAGTATAGAACAGAAAAATATTCTTACCAGAGAAAGAAAATGTATCGAGCTAAGCACCCTCCTCCCTGCCCTGTGGTGCAACAGATGTCCCTTTCCGCAAACATTTACTCAATGGGAGCGTGATGTTGCAACCACGCACACAAGTTGACCTGCTGTGAGGAAAAAACGAGTTAGTACATTTCAAACATGAAAAAGGTCATTTTAAAATCAACATGAAAAACCAAAATTCCAAAAGTATAGAACAGAAAAATATTCTTACCAGAGAAAGAAAATGTATCCAGCTAAGTACCCTCCTCCCTGCCCTGTGGTGCAACAGATGTCCCTTTCCGCAAACATTTACGCAATGGGAGCGTGATGTTGCAACCACACACACAAGTTGACCTGCTGTGAGGAAAAAACGAGTTAGTACATTTCAAACATGAAAAAGGTCATTTTAAAATCAACATGAAAAACCAAAATTCCAAAACTATAGAACAGAAAAATATTCTTACCAGAGAATGAAAATGTGTCAACCTAAGCACCCTCCTCCCTGCCCTGTGGTGCAACAGATGTCCCTTTCCGCAAACATTTACTCAATGGGAGCGTTATGTTGCAACCACACACACAAGTTGACCTGCTGTGAGGAAAAAACGAGTTAGTACATTTCAAACATGAAAAAGATCATTTTAAAATCAACATCAAAAACCAAAATTCCAAAAGTATAGAACAGAAAAATATTCTTACCAGAGAAAGAAAATGTATCAAGCTAAGCACCCTCCTCCCTGCCCTGTGGTGCAACAGATGTCCCTTTCCACAAACATTTACTCAATGGGAGCGTGATGTTGCATCCACGCACACAAGTTGACCTGCTGTGAGGAAAAAACGAGGTAGTACATTTCAAACATGAAAAAGGTCATTTTAAAATCAACATGAAAAACCAAAATTCCAAAAGTATAGAACAGAAAAATATTCTTACCAGAGAAAGAAAATGTATCGAGCTAAGCACCCTCCTCCCTGCCCTGTGGTGCAACAGATGTCCCTTTCCGCAAACATTTACTCAATGGGAGCGTGATGTTGCAACCACGCACACAAGTTGACCTGCTGTGAGGAAAAAACGAGTTAGTACATTTCAAACATGAAAAAGGTCATTTTAAAATCAACATGAAAAACCAAAATTCCAAAAGTATAGAACAGAAAAATATTCTTACCAGAGAAAGAAAATGTATCCAGCTAAGCACCCTCCTCCCTGCCCTGTGGTGCAACAGATGTCCCTTTCCGCAAACATTTACGCAATGGGAGCGTGATGTTGCAACCACACACACAAGTTGACCTGCTGTGAGGAAAAAACGAGTTAGTACATTTCAAACATGAAAAAGGTCATTTTAAAATCAACATGAAAAACCAAAATTCCAAAACTATAGAACAGAAAAATATTCTTACCAGAGAATGAAAATGTGTCAACCTAAGCACCCTCCTCCCTGCCCTGTGGTGCAACAGATGCCCCTTTCCGCAAACATTTACTCAATGGGAGCGTGATGTTGCAACCACACACACAAGTTGACCTGCTGTGAGGAAAAAACGAGTTAGTACATTTCAAACATGAAAAAGTTCATTTTAAAATCAACATGAAAAACCAAAATTTCAAAAGTATAGAACAGAAAAATATTCTTACCAGAGAAAGAAAATGTATCAAGCTAAGCACCCTCCTCCCTGCCCTGTGGTGCAACAGATGTCCCTTTCCGCAAACATTTACTCAATGGGAGCGAGATGTTGCAACCACACACACAAGTTGACCTGCTGTGAGGAAAAAACGAGTTAGTACATTTCAAACATGAAAAAGGTCATTTTAAAATCAACATGAAAAACCAAAATTCCAAAACTATAGAACAGAAAAATATTCTTACCAGAGAATGAAAATGTATCAAGCTAAGCACCCTCCTCCCTGCCCTGTGGTGCAACAGATGCCCCTTTCCGCAAACATTTACTCAATGGGAGCGTGATGTTGCAACCACACACACAAGTTGACCTGCTGTGAGGAAAAAACGAGTTAGTACATTTCAAACATGAAAAAGGTCATTTTAAAATCAACATGAAAAACCAAAATTCCAAAAGTATAGAACAGAAAAATATTCTTACCAGAGAAAGAAAATGTATCCAGCTAAGAACCCTCCTCCCTGCCCTGTGGTGCAACAGATGTCCCTTTCCGCAAACATTTACTCAATGGGAGCGAGATGTTGCAACCACACACACAAGTTGACCTGCTGTGAGGAAAAAACGAGTTAGTACATTTCAAACATGAAAAAGGTCATTTTAAAATCAACATGAGAAACCAAAATTTCAAAAGTATAGAACAGAAAAATATTCTTACCAGAGAATGAAAATGTATCAACCTAAGCACCCTCCTCCCTGCCTTGTGGTGCAACAGATGTCCCTTTCCACAAACATTTACTCAATGGGATCGAGATGTTGCAACCACACACACAAGTTGACCTGCTGTGAGGAAAAAACGAGTTAGTACATTTCAAACATGAAAAAGTTCATTTTAAAATGAACATGAAAAACCAAAATTTCAAAAGTATAGAACAGAAAAATATTCTTACCAGAGAAAGAAAATGTATCAACCTAAGCACCCTCCCCCCTGCCCTGTGGTGCAACAGATGTCCTTTTCCGCAAACATTTACTCAATGGCAGCAAGATGTTGCAACCACACACACAAGTTGACCTGCTGTGAGGAAAAAACGAGTTAGTACATTTCAAACATGAAAAAGGTCATTTTAAAATCAACATGAAAAACCAAAATTCCAAAACTATAGAACAGAAAAATATTCTTACCAGAGAATGAAAATGTGTCAAGCTAAGCACCCTCCTCCCTGCCCTGTGGTGCAACAGATGCCCCTTTCCGCAAACATTTACCCAATGGGAGCGTGATGTTGCAACCACACACACAAGTTGACCTGCTGTGAGGAAAAAACGAGTTAGTACATTTCAAACATGAAAAAGGTCATTTTAAAATCAACATGAAAAACCAAAATTCCAAAAGTATAGAACAGAAAAATATTCTTACCAGAGAAAGAAAATGTATCAACCTAAGCACCCTCCTCCCTGCCCTGTGGTGCAACACATGTCCCTTTCCGCAAACATTTACTCAATAGGAGCGTGATGTTGCAACCACACACACAAGTTGTCCTGCTGTGAGGAAAAAACGAGTTCGTACATTATAACATCAAAAAGGTCATTTTAAAATCAACATGATAAACCAAAATTCCAAAAGTATATTACAGAAAAATATTCTTACCAGAGAAAGAAAATGTATCGAGCTAAGCACCCTCCTCCCCGCTCTGTGGTGCAACAGATGTCCCTTTCCGCAAACATTTACTCAATGGGAGCGTGATGTTGCAACCACACACACAAGTTGACCTGCTGTGAGGAAAAAACGAGTTAGTACATTTCAAACATGAGAAAGGTCACTTTAAAATCAACATGAAAAACCAAAATTCCAAAAGTATAGAACAGAGAAATATTCTTACCAGAGAAAGAAAATGTATCGAGCTAAGCACCCTCCTCCCTGCTCTGTGGTGCAACAGATGCCCCTTTCCGCAAACATTTACTCAATGGGAGTGTGATGTTGCAACCCAACCACACAAGTTGACCTGCTGTGAGGAAAAAACGAGTTAGTACATTTCAAACATGAAAAAGGTCATTTTAAAATCAACATGAAAAACCAAAATTCAAAAAGTATAGAATAGAAAAATATTGTTACCAGAGAAAGAAAATGTATTGAGCTAAGCACCCTCCTCCCTGCCCTGTGGTGCAACAGATGTCCCTTTCCGCAAACATTTACTCAATGAGAGCGTGATGTTGCAACCACACACACAAGTTGACCTGCTGTGAGGAAAAAACGAGTTAGTACATTTCAAACATGAAAAAGGTCATTTTAAAATCAACATGAAAAACCAAAATTACAAAAGTATAGAACAGAAAAATATTCTTACCAGAGAAAGAAAATGTATCCAGCTAAGCACCCTCCTCCCTGCCCTGTGGTGCAACAGATGCCCCTTTCCGCAAACATTTACTCAATGGGAGCATGATGTTGCAACCACACACACAAGTAGACCTGCTGTGAGGAAAAAACGAGTTAGTACATTTCAAACATGAAAAAAGTCATTTTAAAATCAACATGAAAAACCAAAATTCCAAAAGTATAGAACAGAAAAATATTCTTACCAGAGAAAGAAAATGTATCAAGCTAAGCACCCTCCTCGCTGCCCTGTGGTGCAACAGATGACCCTTTCCGCAAACATTTACTCAATGGGAGCGTGATGTTGCAACCACACACACAAGTTGACCTGCTGTGAGGAAAAACCAGTTAGTACATTTCAAACATGAAAAAGGTCATTTTAAAATCAACATGAAAAACCAAAATTCCAAAAGTATAGAACAGAAAAATATTCTTACCAGAGAAAGAAAATGTATCCAGCTAAGCACCCTCCTCCCTGCCCTGTGGTGCAACAGATGTCCCATTCCGCAAACATTTACTCAATGGGAGCGTGATGTTGCAACCACACACACAAGTTGACCTGCTGTGAGGAAAAAACGAGTTAGTACATTTCAAACATGAAAAAGGTCATTTTAAAATCAACATCAAAAACCAAAATTCCAAAAGTATAGAACAGAAAAATATTCTTACCAGAGAAAGAAAATGTATCAAGCTAAGCACCCTCCTCCCTGCCCTGTGGTGCAACAGATGTCCCTTTCCGCAAACATTTACTCAATGGGAGCGTGATGTTGCAACCACGCACACAAGTTGACCTGCTGTGAGGAAAAAACGAGTTAGTACATTTCAAACATGAAAAAGGTCATTTTAAAATCAACATGAAAAACCAAAATTCCAAAAGTATAGAACAGAAAAATATTCTTACCAGAGAAAGAAAATGTATCGAGCTAAGCACCCTCCTCCCTGCCCTGTGGTGCAACAGATGTCCCTTTCCGCAAACATTTACTCAATGGGAGCGTGATGTTGCAACCACGCACACAAGTTGACCTGCTGTGAGGAAAAAACGAGTTAGTACATTTCAAACATGAAAAAGGTCATTTTAAAATCAACATGAAAAACCAAAATTCCAAAACTATAGAACAGAAAAATATTCTTACCAGAGAAAGAAAATGTATCAACCTAAGCACCCTCCTCCCTGCTCTGTGGTGCAACAGATGTCCCTTTCCGCAAACATTTACTCAATGGGAGCGTGATGTTGCAACCACACACACAAGTTGACCTGCTGTGAGGAAAAAACGAGTTAGTACATTTCAAACATGAAAAAGGTCATTTTAAAATCAACATCAAAAACCAAAATTCCAAAAGTATAGAACAGAAAAATATTCTTACCAGAGAAAGAAAATGTATCAAGCTAAGCACCCTCCTCCCTGCCCTGTGGTGCAACAGATGTCCCTTTCCGCAAACATTTACTCAATGGGAGCGTGATGTTGCAACCACACACACAAGTTGACCTGCTGTGAGGAAAAAACGAGTTAGTACATTTCAAACATGAAAAAGGTCATTTTAAAATCAACATGAAAAAACAAAATTCCAAAACTATAGAACAGAAAAATATTCTTACCAGAGAATGAAAATGTATCAAGCTAAGCACCCTCCTCCCTGCCCTGTGGTGCAACAGATGTCCCTTTCCGCAAATATTTACTCAATGGGAGCGAGATGTTGCAACCACACACATAAGTTGACCTGCTGTGAGGAAAAAACGAGTTAGTACATTTCAAACATGAAAAAGGTCATTTTAAAATCAACATGAAAAACCAAAATTCCAAAAGTATAGAACAGAAAAATATTCTTACCAGAGAAAGAAAATGTATCAAGCTAAGCACCCTCCTCGCTGCCCTGTGGTGCAACAGATGACCCTTTCCGCAGACATTTACTCAATGGGAGCGTGATGTTGCAACCACACACACAAGTTGACCTGCTGTGAGGAAAAACCAGTTAGTACATTTCAAACATGAAAAAGGTCATTTTAAAATCAACATGAAAAACCAAAATTCCAAAAGTATAGAACAGAAAAATATTCTTACCAGAGAAAGAAAATGTATCGAGCTAAGCACCCTCCTCCCTGCCCTGTGGTGCAACAGATGTCCCTTTCCGCAAACATTTACTCAATGGGAGCGTGATGTTGCAACCACACACACAAGTTGACCTGCTGTGAGGAAAAACCAGTTAGTACATTTCAAACATGAAAAAGGTCATTTTAAAATCAACATGAAAAACCAAAATTCCAAAAGTATAGAACAGAAAAATATTCTTACCAGAGAAAGAAAATGTATCGAGCTAAGCACCCTCCTCCCTGCCCTGTGGTGCAACAGATGTCCCTTTCCGCAAACATTTACTCAATGGGAGCGTGATGTTGCAACCACACACACAAGTTGACCTGCTGTGAGGAAAAAACGAGTTAGTACATTTCAAACATGAAAAAGGTCATTTTAAAATCAACATCAAAAACCAAAATTCCAAAACTATAGAACAGAAAAATATTCTTACCAGAGAAAGAAAATGTATCAAGCTAAGCACTCTCCTCCCTGCCCTGTGGTGCAACAGATGTCCCTTTCCGCAAACATTTACTCAATGGGAGCGTGATGTTGCAACCACACACACAAGTTGACCTGCTGTGAGGAAAAAACGAGTTAGTACATTTCAAACATGAAAAAGGTCATTTTAAAATCAACATCAAAAACCAAAATTCCAAAAGTATAGAACAGAAAAATATTCTTACCAGAGAAAGAAAATGTATCAAGCTAAGCACCCTCCTCCCTGCCCTGTGGTGCAACAGATGTCCCTTTCCGCAAACATTTACTCAATGGGAGCGTGATGTTGCAACCACGCACACAAGTTGACCTGCTGTGAGGAAAAAACGAGTTAGTACATTTCAAACATGAGAAAGGTCATTTTAAAATCAACATGAAAAACCAAAATTCCAAAACTATAGAACAGAAAAATATTCTTACCAGAGAAAGAAAATGTATCAACCTAAGCACCCTCCTCCCTGCTCTGTGGTGCAACAGATTTCCCTTTCCGCAAACATTTACTGAATGGGAGCGTGATGTTGCAACCACACACACAAGTTGACCTGCTGTGAGGAAAAAACGAGTTAGTACATTTCAAACATGAAAAAAGTCATTTTAAAATCAACATGAAAAACCAAAATTCCAAAAGTATAGAACAGAAAAATATTCTTACCAGGGAAAGAAAATGTATCAAGCTAAGCACTCTCCTCCCTGTCCTGTGGTGCAACAGATGTCCCTTTCCGCAAACATTTACTCAATGGGAGCGTGATGTTGCAACCACACACACAAGTTGACCTGCTGTGAGGAAAAAACGAGTTAGTACATTTCAAACATGAAAAAGGTCATTTTAAAATCAACATGAAAAACCAAAATTTCAAAACTATAGAACAGAAAAATATTCTTACCAGAGAATGAAAATGTATCAAGCTAAGCACCCTCCTCCCTGCCCTGTGGTGCAACAGATGTCCCTTTCCGCAAACATTTACTCACTGGGAGCGAGATGTTGCAACCACACACACAAGTTGACCTGCTGTGAGGAAAAAACGAGTTAGTACATTTCAAACATGAAATAGTTCATTTTAAAATCAACATGAAAAACCAAAATTTCAAAAGTATAGAACAGAAAAATATTCTTACCAGAGAAAGAAAATGTATCAACCTAAGCACCCTCCTCCCTGCCCTGTGGTGCAACAGATGTCCCTTTCCGCAAACATTTACTCAATGGGAGCGAGATGTTGCAACCACACACACAAGTTGACCTGCTGTGAGGAAAAAACGAGTTAGTACATTTCAAACATGAAAAAGTTCATTTTAAAATCAAAATGAAAAACCAAAATTTCAAAAGTATAGAACAGAAAAATATTCTTACCAGAGAAAGAAAATGTATCAAGCTAAGCACCCTCCTCCCTGCTCTGTGGTGCAACAGATGTCCCTTTCCGCAAACATTTACTCAATGGGAGCGAGATGTTGCAACCACACACACAAGTTGACCTGCTGTGAGGAAAAAACGAGTTAGTACATTTCAAACATGAAAAAGGTCATTTTAAAATCAAAATGAAAAACCAAAATTCCAAAAGTATAGAACAGAAAAATATTCTTACCAGAGAAAGAAAATGTATCAAGCTAAGCACCCTCCTCCCTGCCCTGTGGTGCAACACATGTCCCTTTCCGCAAACATTTACTCAATGGGAGCGAGATGTTGCAACCACACACACAAGTTGACCTGCTGTGAGGAAAAAACGAGTTAGTACATTTCAAACATGAAAAAGGTCATTTTAAAATCAACATGAAAAACCAAAATTCCAAAACTATAGAACAGAAAAATATTCTTACCAGAGAATGAAAATGTATCAAGCTAAGCACCCTCCTCCCTGCCCTGTGGTGCAACAGATGCCCCTTTCCGCAAACATTTACTCAATGGGAGCGTGATGTTGCAACCACACACACAAGTTGACCTGCTGTGAGGAAAAAACGAGTTAGTACATTTCAAACATGAAAAAGGTCATTTTAAAATCAACATGAAAAACCAAAATTCCAAAAGTATAGAACAGAAAAATATTCTTACCAGAGAAAGAAAATGTATCCAGCTAAGAACCCTCCTCCCTGCCCTGTGGTGCAACAGATGTCCCTTTCCGCAAACATTTACTCAATGGGAGCGAGATGTTGCAACCACACACACAAGTTGACCTGCTGTGAGGAAAAAACGAGTTAGTACATTTCAAACATGAAAAAGGTCATTTTAAAATCAACATGAGAAACCAAAATTTCAAAAGTATAGAACAGAAAAATATTCTTACCAGAGAATGAAAATGTATCAACCTAAGCACCCTCCTCCCTGCCTTGTGGTGCAACAGATGTCCCTTTCCGCAAACATTTACTCAATGGGAGCGAGATGTTGCAACCACACACACAAGTTGACCTGCTGTGAGGAAAAAACGAGTTAGTACATTTCAAACATGAAAAAGGTCATTTTAAAATCAACATGAAAAACCAAAATTCCAAAACTATAGAACAGAAAAATATTCTTACCAGAGAATGAAAATGTATCAAGCTAAGCACCCTCCTCCCTGCCCTGTGGTGCAACAGATGCCCCTTTCCGCAAACATTTACTCAATGGGAGCGTGATGTTGCAACCACACACACAAGTTGACCTGCTGTGAGGAAAAAACGAGTTAGTACATTTCAAACATGAAAAAGGTCATTTTAAAATCAACATGAAAAACCAAAATTCCAAAAGTATAGAACAGAAAAATATTCTTACCAGAGAAAGAAAATGTATCCAGCTAAGAACCCTCCTCCCTGCCCTGTGGTGCAACAGATGTCCCTTTCCGCAAACATTTACTCAATGGGAGCGAGATGTTGCAACCACACACACAAGTTGACCTGCTGTGAGGAAAAAACGAGTTAGTACATTTCAAACATGAAATAGTTCATTTTAAAATCAACATGAAAAACCAAAATTCCAAAAGTATAGAACAGAAAAATATTCTTACCAGAGAAAGAAAATGTATCCAGCTAAGAACCCTCCTCCCTGCCCTGTGGTGCAACAGATGTCCCTTTCCGCAAACATTTACTCAATGGGAGCGAGATGTTGCAACCACACACACAAGTTGACCTGCTGTGAGGAAAAAACGAGTTAGTACATTTCAAACATGAAAAAGGTCATTTTAAAATCAACATGAAAAACCAAAATTCCAAAAGTATAGAACAGAAAAATATTCTTACCAGAGAAAGAAAATGTATCCAGCTAAGCACCCTCCTCCCTGCCCTGTGGTGCAACAGATGTTCCTTTCCGCAAACATTTACTCAATGGGAGCGAGATGTTGCAACCACACACACAAGTTGACCTGCTGTGAGGAAAAAACGAGTTAGTACATTTCAAACATGAAAAAGGTCATTTTAAAATCAACATGAAAAACCAAAATTCCAAAAGTATAGAACAGAAAAATATTCTTACCAGAGAAAGAAAATGTATCCAGCTAAGCACCCTCCTCCCTGCCCTGTGGTGCAACAGATGTTCCTTTCCGCAAACATTTACTCAATGGGAGCGAGATGTTGCAACCACACACACAAGTTGACCTGCTGTGAGGAAAAAACGAGTTAGTACATTTCAAACATGAAAAAGGTCATTTTAAAATCAACATGAAAAACCAAAATTCCAAAAGTATAGAACAGAAAAATATTCTTACCAGAGAAAGAAAATGTATCCAGCTAAGAACCCTCCTCCCTGCCCTGTGGTGCAACAGATGTCCCTTTCCGCAAACATTTACTCAATGGGAGCGAGATGTTGCAACCACACACACAAGTTGACCTGCTGTGAGGAAAAAACGAGTTAGTACATTTCAAACATGAAAAAGGTCATTTTAAAATCAACATGAAAAACCAAAATTCCAAAAGTATAGAACAGAAAAATATTCTTACCAGAGAAAGAAAATGTATCCAGCTAAGAACCCTCCTCCCTGCCCTGTGGTGCAACAGATGTCCCTTTCCGCAAACATTTACTCAATGGGAGCGAGATGTTGCAACCACACACACAAGTTGACCTGCTGTGAGGAAAAAACGAGTTAGTACATTTCAAACATGAAAAAGGTCATTTTAAAATCAACATGAAAAACCAAAATTCCAAAAGTATAGAACAGAAAAATATTCTTACCAGAGAAAGAAAATGTATCCAGCTAAGAACCCTCCTCCCTGCCCTGTGGTGCAACAGATGTCCCTTTCCGCAAACATTTACTCAATGGGAGCGAGATGTTGCAACCACACACACAAGTTGACCTGCTGTGAGGAAAAAACGAGTTAGTACATTTCAAACATGAAAAAGGTCATTTTAAAATCAACATGAAAAACCAAAATTCCAAAAGTATAGAACAGAAAAATATTCTTACCAGAGAAAGAAAATGTATCCAGCTAAGAACCCTCCTCCCTGCCCTGTGGTGCAACAGATGTCCCTTTCCGCAAACATTTACTCAATGGGAGCGAGATGTTGCAACCACACACACAAGTTGACCTGCTGTGAGGAAAAAACGAGTTAGTACATTTCAAACATGAAAAAGGTCATTTTAAAATCAACATGAAAAACCAAAATTCCAAAAGTATAGAACAGAAAAATATTCTTACCAGAGAAAGAAAATGTATCCAGCTAAGAACCCTCCTCCCTGCCCTGTGGTGCAACAGATGTCCCTTTCCGCAAACATTTACTCAATGGGAGCGAGATGTTGCAACCACACACACAAGTTGACCTGCTGTGAGGAAAAAACGAGTTAGTACATTTCAAACATGAAATAGTTCATTTTAAAATCAACATGAAAAACCAAAATTCCAAAAGTATAGAACAGAAAAATATTCTTACCAGAGAAAGAAAATGTATCCAGCTAAGAACCCTCCTCCCTGCCCTGTGGTGCAACAGATGTCCCTTTCCGCAAACATTTACTCAATGGGAGCGAGATGTTGCAACCACACACACAAGTTGACCTGCTGTGAGGAAAAAACGAGTTAGTACATTTCAAACATGAAAAAGGTCATTTTAAAATCAACATGAAAAACCAAAATTCCAAAAGTATAGAACAGAAAAATATTCTTACCAGAGAAAGAAAATGTATCCAGCTAAGCACCCTCCTCCCTGCCCTGTGGTGCAACAGATGTTCCTTTCCGCAAACATTTACTCAATGGGAGCGAGATGTTGCAACCACACACACAAGTTGACCTGCTGTGAGGAAAAAACGAGTTAGTACATTTCAAACATGAAAAAGGTCATTTTAAAATCAACATGAAAAACCAAAATTCCAAAAGTATAGAACAGAAAAATATTCTTACCAGAGAAAGAAAATGTATCCAGCTAAGCACCCTCCTCCCTGCCCTGTGGTGCAACAGATGTTCCTTTCCGCAAACATTTACTCAATGGGAGCGAGATGTTGCAACCACACACACAAGTTGACCTGCTGTGAGGAAAAAACGAGTTAGTACATTTCAAACATGAAAAAGGTCATTTTAAAATCAACATGAAAAACCAAAATTCCAAAAGTATAGAACAGAAAAATATTCTTACCAGAGAAAGAAAATGTATCCAGCTAAGAACCCTCCTCCCTGCCCTGTGGTGCAACAGATGTCCCTTTCCGCAAACATTTACTCAATGGGAGCGAGATGTTGCAACCACACACACAAGTTGACCTGCTGTGAGGAAAAAACGAGTTAGTACATTTCAAACATGAAAAAGGTCATTTTAAAATCAACATGAAAAACCAAAATTCCAAAAGTATAGAACAGAAAAATATTCTTACCAGAGAAAGAAAATGTATCCAGCTAAGAACCCTCCTCCCTGCCCTGTGGTGCAACAGATGTCCCTTTCCGCAAACATTTACTCAATGGGAGCGAGATGTTGCAACCACACACACAAGTTGACCTGCTGTGAGGAAAAAACGAGTTAGTACATTTCAAACATGAAAAAGGTCATTTTAAAATCAACATGAAAAACCAAAATTCCAAAAGTATAGAACAGAAAAATATTCTTACCAGAGAAAGAAAATGTATCCAGCTAAGAACCCTCCTCCCTGCCCTGTGGTGCAACAGATGTCCCTTTCCGCAAACATTTACTCAATGGGAGCGAGATGTTGCAACCACACACACAAGTTGACCTGCTGTGAGGAAAAAACGAGTTAGTACATTTCAAACATGAAAAAGGTCATTTTAAAATCAACATGAAAAACCAAAATTCCAAAAGTATAGAACAGAAAAATATTCTTACCAGAGAAAGAAAATGTATCCAGCTAAGCACCCTCCTCCCTGCCCTGTGGTGCAACAGATGTTCCTTTCCGCAAACATTTACTCAATGGGAGCGAGATGTTGCAACCACACACACAAGTTGACCTGCTGTGAGGAAAAAACGAGTTAGTACATTTCAAACATGAAAAAGGTCATTTTAAAATCAACATGAAAAACCAAAATTCCAAAAGTATAGAACAGAAAAATATTCTTACCAGAGAAAGAAAATGTATCCAGCTAAGAACCCTCCTCCCTGCCCTGTGGTGCAACAGATGTCCCTTTCCGCAAACATTTACTCAATGGGAGCGAGATGTTGCAACCACACACACAAGTTGACCTGCTGTGAGGAAAAAACGAGTTAGTACATTTCAAACATGAAATAGTTCATTTTAAAATCAACATGAAAAACCAAAATTCCAAAAGTATAGAACAGAAAAATATTCTTACCAGAGAAAGAAAATGTATCCAGCTAAGAACCCTCCTCCCTGCCCTGTGGTGCAACAGATGTCCCTTTCCGCAAACATTTACTCAATGGGAGCGAGATGTTGCAACCACACACACAAGTTGACCTGCTGTGAGGAAAAAACGAGTTAGTACATTTCAAACATGAAAAAGGTCATTTTAAAATCAACATGAAAAACCAAAATTCCAAAAGTATAGAACAGAAAAATATTCTTACCAGAGAAAGAAAATGTATCCAGCTAAGCACCCTCCTCCCTGCCCTGTGGTGCAACAGATGTTCCTTTCCGCAAACATTTACTCAATGGGAGCGAGATGTTGCAACCACACACACAAGTTGACCTGCTGTGAGGAAAAAACGAGTTAGTACATTTCAAACATGAAATAGTTCATTTTAAAATCAACATGAAAAACCAAAATTCCAAAAGTATAGAACAGAAAAATATTCTTACCAGAGAAAGAAAATGTATCCAGCTAAGCACCCTCCTCCCTGCCCTGTGGTGCAACAGATGTCCCTTTCCGCAAACATTTACTCAATGGGAGCGAGATGTTGCAACCACACACACAAGTTGACCTGCTGTGAGGAAAAAACGAGTTAGTACATTTCAAACATGAAAAAGTTCATTTTAAAATCAAAATGAAAAACCAAAATTTCAAAAGTATAGAACAGAAAAATATTCTTACCAGAGAAAGAAAATGTATCAAGCTAAGCACCCTCCTCCCTGCCCTGTGGTGCAACAGATGTCCCTTTCCGCAAACATTTACTCAATGGGAGCGAGATGTTGCAACCACACACACAAGTTGACCTGCTGTGAGGAAAAAACGAGTTAGTACATTTCAAACATGAAAAAGTTCATTTTAAAATCAAAATGAAAAACCAAAATTTCAAAAGTATAGAACAGAAAAATATTCTTACCAGAGAAAGAAAATGTATCAAGCTAAGCACCCTCCTCCCTGCCCTGTGGTGCAACAGATGTCCCTTTCCGCAAACATTTACTCAATGGGAGCGAGATGTTGCAACCACACACACAAGTTGACCTGCTGTGAGGAAAAAACGCGTTAGTACATTTCAAACATGAAAAAGGTCATTTTAAAATCAACATGAAAAACCAAAATTCCAAAACTATAGAACAGAAAAATATTCTTACCAGAGAATGAAAATGTATCAAGCTAAGCACCCTCCTCCCTGCCCTGTGGTGCAACAGATGCCCCTTTCCGCAAACATTTACTCAATGGGAGCGTGATGTTGCAACCACACACACAAGTTGACCTGCTGTGAGGAAAAAACGAGTTAGTACATTTCAAACATGAAAAAGGTCATTTTAAAATCAACATGAAAAACCAAAATTCCAAAAGTATAGAACAGAAAAATATTCTTACCAGAGAAAGAAAATGTATCCAGCTAAGAACCCTCCTCCCTGCCCTGTGGTGCAACAGATGTCCCTTTCCGCAAACATTTACTCAATGGGAGCGAGATGTTGCAACCACACACACAAGTTGACCTGCTGTGAGGAAAAAACGAGTTAGTACATTTCAAACATGAAAAAGGTCATTTTAAAATCAACATGAGAAACCAAAATTTCAAAAGTATAGAACAGAAAAATATTCTTACCAGAGAATGAAAATGTATCAACCTAAGCACCCTCCTCCCTGCCTTGTGGTGCAACAGATGTCCCTTTCCGCAAACATTTACTCAATGGGAGCGAGATGTTGCAACCACACACACAAGTTGACCTGCTGTGAGGAAAAAACGAGTTAGTACATTTCAAACATGAAAAAGTTCATTTTAAAATCAACATGAAAAACCAAAATTTCAAAAGTATAGAACAGAAAAATATTCTTACCAGAGAAAGAAAATGTATCAACCTAAGCACCCTCCTCCCTGCCCTGTGGTGCAACAGATGTCCTTTTCCGCAAACATTTACTCAATGGGAGCGAGATGTTGCAACCACACACAGAAGTTGACCTGCTGTGAGGAAAAAACGAGTTAGTACATTTCAAACATGAAAAAGGTCATTTTAAAATCAACATGAAAAACCAAAATTCCAAAACTATAGAACAGAAAAATATTCTTACCAGAGAATGAAAATGTATCAAGCTAAGCACCCTCCTCCCTGCCCTGTGGTGCAACAGATGCCCCTTTCCGCAAACATTTACCCAATGGGAGCGTGATGTTGCAACCACACACACAAGTTGACCTGCTGTGAGGAAAAAACGAGTTAGTACATTTCAAACATGAAGAAGGTCATTTTAAAATCAACATGAAAAACCAAAATTCCAAAAGTATAGAACAGAAAAATATTCTTACCAGAGAAAGAAAATGTATCAACCTAAGCACCCTCCTCCCTGCCCTGTGGTGCAACACATGTCCCTTTCCGCAAACATTTACTCAATAGGAGCGTGATGTTGCAACCACACACACAAGTTGTCCTGCTGTGAGGAAAAAACGAGTTCGTACATTATAACATCAAAAAGGTCATTTTAAAATCAACATGATAAACCAAAATTCCAAAAGTATATTACAGAAAAATATTCTTACCAGAGAAAGAAAATGTATCGAGCTAAGCACCCTCCTCCCTGCTCTGTGGTGCAACAGATGTCCCTTTCCGCAAACATTTACTGAATGGGAGCGTGATGTTGCAACCACACACACAAGTAGACCTGCTGTGAGGAAAAAACGAGTTAGTACATTTCAAACACGAAAAAAGTCATTTTAAAATCAACATGAAAAACCAAAATTCCAAAAGTATAGAACAGAAAAATATTCTTACCAGAGAAAGAAAATGTATCAAGCTAAGCACCCTCCTCGCTGCCCTGTGGTGCAACAGATGACCCTTTCCGCAAACATTTACTCAATGGGAGCGTGATGTTGCAACCACACACACAAGTTGACCTGCTGTGAGGAAAAACCAGTTTGTACATTTCAAACATGAAAAAGGTCATTTTAAAATCAACATGAAAAACCAAAATTCCAAAAGTATAGAACAGAAAAATATTCTTACCAGAGAAAGAAAATGTATCCAGCTAAGTACCCTCCTCCCTGCCCTGTGGTGCAACAGATGTCCCTTTCCGCAAACATTTACTCAATGGGAGCGTGATGTTGCAACCACACACACAAGTTGACCTGCTGTGAGGAAAAAACGAGTTAGTACATTTCAAACATGAAAAAGGTCATTTTAAAATCAACATCAAAAACCAAAATTCCAAAAGTATAGAACAGAAAAATATTCTTACCAGAGAAAGAAAATGTATCAAGCTAAGCACCCTCCTCCCTGCCCTGTGGTGCAACAGATGTCCCATTCCGCAAACATTTACTCAATGGGAGCGTGATGTTGCAACCACACACACAAGTTGACCTGCTGTGAGGAAAAAACGAGTTAGTACATTTCAAACATGAAAAAGGTCATTTTAAAATCAACATCAAAAACCAAAATTCCAAAAGTATAGAACAGAAAAATATTCTTACCAGAGAAAGAAAATGTATCAAGCTAAGCACCCTCCTCCCTGCCCTGTGGTGCAACAGATGTCCCTTTCCGCAAACATTTACTCAATGGGAGCGTGATGTTGCAACCACACACACAAGTTGACCTGCTGTGAGGAAAAAACGAGTTAGTACATTTCAAACATGAAAAAGGTCATTTTAAAATCAACATCAAAAACCAAAATTCCAAAAGTATAGAACAGAAAAATATTCTTACCAGAGAAAGAAAATGTATCAAGCTAAGCACTCTCCTCCCTGCCCTGTGGTGCAACAGATGTCCCTTTCCGCAAACATTTACTCAATGGGAGCGTGATGTTGCAACCACACACACAAGTTGACCTGCTGTGAGGAAAAAACGAGTTAGTACATTTCAAACATGAAAAAGGTCATTTTAAAATCAACATCAAAAACCAAAATTCCAAAAGTATAGAACAGAAAAATATTCTTACCAGAGAAAGAAAATGTATCAAGCTAAGCACCCTCCTCCCTGCCCTGTGGTGCAACAGATGTCCCTTTCCGCAAACATTTACTCAATGGGAGCGTGATGTTGCAACCACACACACAAGTTGACCTGCTGTGAGGAAAAAACGAGTTAGTACATTTCAAACATGAAAAAAGTCATTTTAAAATCAACATGAAAAACCAAAATTCCAAAAGTATAGAACAGAAAAATATTCTTACCAGAGAAAGAAAATGTATCAAGCTAAGCACCCTCCTCGCTGCCCTGTGGTGCAACAGATGACCCTTTCCGCAGACATTTACTCAATGGGAGCGTGATGTTGCAACCACACACACAAGTTGACCTGCTGTGAGGAAAAACCAGTTAGTACATTTCAAACATGAAAAAGGTCATTTTAAAATCAACATGAAAAACCAAAATTCCAAAAGTATAGAACAGAAAAATATTCTTACCAGAGAAAGAAAATGTATCGAGCTAAGCACCCTCCTCCCTGCCCTGTGGTGCAACAGATGTCCCTTTCCGCAAACATTTTCTCAATGGGAGCGTGATGTTGCAACCACACACACAAGTTGACCTGCTATGAGGAAAAAACGATTTAGTAAATTTCAAACATGAAAAAGGTCATTTTAAAATCAACATGAAAAACCAAAATTTCAAAAGTATAGAACAGAAAAATATTCTTACCAGAGAAAGAAAATATATCCAGCTAAGCACCCTCCTCCCTGCCCTGTGGTGCAACAGATGTCCCTTTCCGCAAACATTTACTCAATGGGAGCGTGATGTTGCAACCACACACACAAGTTGACCTGCTGTGAGGAAAAAACGAGTTCGTACATTATAACATGAAAAAGGTCATTTTAAAATCAACATGAAAAACAAAATTTCCAAAAGTATAGAACAGAAAAATATTCTTACCAGAGAAAGAAAATGTATCGAGCTAAGCACCCTCCTCCCTGCTCTGTGGTGCAACAGATGTCCCTTTCCGCAAACATTTACTCAATGGGAGCGTGATGTTGCAACCACACACACAAGTTGAACTGCTGTGAGGAAAAAACGAGTTAGTACATTTCAAACATGAAAAAGGTCATTTTAAAATCAACATGAAAAACCAAAATTCCAAAAGTATAGAATAGAAAAATATTCTTACCAGAGAAAGAAAATGTATCCAGCTAAGCACCCTCCTCCCTGCCCTGTTGTGCAACAGATGTCCCGTTCCACAAACATTTACTCAATGAGAGCGTGATGTTCCAACCACACACACAAGTTGACCTGCTGTGAGGAAAAAACGAGTTAGTACATTTCAAACATGAAAAAGGTCATTTTAAAATCAACATGAAAAACAAAAATTCCAAAAGTATAGAACAGAAAAATATTCTTACCAGAGAAAGGAAATGTATCAAGCTAAGCACCCTCCTCCCTGCCCTGTGGTGCAACAGATGTCCCTTTCCGCAAACATTTACTCAATGGGAGTGTGATGTTGCAACCACACACACAAGTTGACCTGCTGGGAGGAAAAAATGTGTTAGTACTTTATAACAAGAAAGAGGTCATTTTAAAATCAACATGAAAAACCAAAATTCCGAAAGTATAGAACAGAAAAATATTCTTACCAGAGAAAGAAAATGTATCAAGCTAAGCACCCTCCTCCCTACCCTGTGGTGCAACACATGTCCCTTTCCGCAAACATTTACTCAATGGGAGCGTGATGTTGCAACCACACACACAAGTTGACCTGCTGTGAGGAAAAAACGAATTCGTACATTATAACATGAAAAAGGTCATTTTAAAATCAACATGAAAAACAAAAATTCCAAAAGTATAGAACAGAAAAATATTCTTACCAGAGAAAGAAAATGTATTGAGCTAAGCACCCTCCTCCCTGCTCTGTGGTGCAACAGATATCCCTTTCCGCAAACATTTACTCAATGGGAGCGTGATGTTGCAACCACACACACAAGTTGACCTGCTGTGAGGAAAAAACGAGTTAGTACATTTCAAACATGAGAAAGGTCATTTTAAAATCAACATGAAAAACCAAAATTCCAAAAGTATAGAACAGAAAAATATTCTTACCAGAGAAAGAAAATGAATCCAGCTAAGCACCCTCCTCCCTGCCCTGTGGTGCAACAGATGCCCCTTTCCGCAAACATTTACTCAATGGGAGCGTGATGTTGCAACCACACACACAAGTAGACCTGCTGTGAGGAAAAAACGAGTTCGTACATTATAACATGAAAAAGGTCATTTTAAAATCAACATGATAAACCAAAATTCCAAAAGTATAGAACAGAGAAATATTCTTACCAGAGAAAGAAAATGTATCGAGCTAAGCACCCTCCTCCCTGCTCTGTGGTGCAACAGATGCCCCTTTCCGCAAACATTTACTCAATGGGAGTGTGATGTTGCAACCCAACCACACAAGTTGACCTGCTGTGAGGAAAAAACGAGTTAGTACATTTCAAACATGAAAAAGGTCATTTTAAAATCAACATGAAAAACCAAAATTCAAAAAGTATAGAATAGAAAAATATTGTTACCAGAGAAAGAAAATGTATTGAGCTAAGCACCCTCCTCCCTGCCCTGTGGTGCAACAGATGTCCCGTTCCACAAACATTTACTCAATGAGAGCGTGATGTTGCAACCACACACACAAGTTGACCTGCTGTGAGGAAAAAACGAGTTAGTACATTTCAAACATGAAAAAGGTCATTTTAAAATCAACATGAAACACCAAAATTACAAAAGTATAGAACAGAAAAATATTCTTACCAGAGAAAGAAAATGTATCCAGCTAAGCACCCTCCTCCCTGCCCTGTGGTGCAACAGATGCCCCTTTCCGCAAACATTTACTCAATGGGAGCATGTTGTTGCAACCACACACACAAGTAGACCTGCTGTGAGGAAAAAACGAGTTAGTACATTTCAAACATGAAAAAAGTCATTTTAAAATCAACATGAAAAACCAAAATTCCAAAAGTATAGAACAGAAAAATATTCTTACCAGAGAAAGAAAATGTATCAAGCTAAGCACCCTCCTCGCTGCCCTGTGGTGCAACAGATGACCCTTTCCACAAACATTTACTCAATGGGAGCGTGATGTTGCAACCACACACACAAGTTGACCTGCCGTGAGGAAAAAACGAGTTAGTACATTTCAAACATGAAAAAGGTCATTTTAAAATCAACATGAAAAACCAAAATTACAAAAGTATAGAACAGAAAAATATTCTTACCAGAGAAAGAAAATGTATCCAGCTAAGTACCCTCCTCCCTGCCCTGTGGTGCAACAGATGTCCCTTTCCGCAAACATTTACTCAATGGGAGCGTGATGTTGCAACCACACACACAGGTTGACCTGCTGTGAGGAAAAAACGAGTTAGTACATTTCAAACATGAAAAAGGTCATTTTAAAATCAACATCAAAAACCAAAATTCCAAAAGTATAGAACAGAAAAATATTCTTACCAGAGAAAGAAAATGTATCAAGCTAAGCACCCTCGTCCCTGCCCTGTGGTGCAACAGATGTCCCTTTCCGCAAACATTTACTCAATGGGAGCGTGATGTTGCAACCACACACACAAGTTGACCTGCTGTGAGGAAAAAACGAGTTAGTACATTTCAAACATGAAAAAGGTCATTTTAAAATCAACATGAAAAACCAAAATTCCAAAACTATAGAACAGAAAAATATTCTTGCCAGAGAAAGAAAATGTATCAACCTAAGCACCCTCCTCCCTGCTCTGTGGTGCAACAGATGTCCCTTTCCGCAAACATTTACTCAATGGGAGCGTGATGTTGCAACCACACACACAAGTTGACCTGCTGTGAGGAAAAAACGAGTTAGTACATTTCAAACATGAAAAAGGTCATTTTAAAATCAACATGAAAAACCAAAATTCCAAAAGTATAGAATAGAAAAATATTCTTACCAGAGAAAGAAAATGTATCGACCTAAGCACCCTCCTCCCTGCCCTGTGGTGCAACAGATGTCCCGTTCCACAAACATTTACTCAATGAGAGCGTGATGTTGCAACCACACACACAAGTTGACCTGCTATGAGGAAAAAACGAGTTAGTACATTTCAAACATGAAAAAGGTCATTTTAAAATCAACATGAAAAACCAAAATTCCAAAAATATAGAACAGAAAAATATTCTTACCAGAGAAAGAAAATGTATCGAGCTAAGCACCCTCCTCCCTGCTCTGTGGTGCAACAGATGCCCCTTTCCGCAAACATTTACTCAATGGGAGCGTGATGTTGCAACCACACACACAAGTAGACCTGCTGTGAGGAAAAAACGAGTAAGTACATTTCAAACATGAAAAAAGTCATTTTAAAATCAACATGAAAAACCAAAATTCCAAAAGTATAGAACAGAAAAATATTCTTACCAGAGAATGAAAATGTATCAAGCTAAGCACCCTCCTCCCTGCCCTGTGGTGCAACAGATGTCCCTTTCCGCAAACATTTACTCAATGGGAGCGTGATGTTGCAACCACACACACAAGTTGACCTGCTGTGAGGAAAAAACGAGTTAGTACATTTCAAACATGAAAAAGGTCATTTTAAAATCAACATGAAAAACCAAAATTCCAAAAGTATAGAACAGAAAAATATTCTTGCCAGAGAAAGAAAATGTATCAACCTAAGCACCCTCCTCCCTGCTCTGTGGTGCAACAGATGTCCCTTTCCGCAAACATTTACTCAATGGGAGCGTGATGTTGCAACCACACACACAAGTTGACCTGCTATGAGGAAAAAACGAGTTAGTACATTTCAAACATGAAAAAGGTCATTTTAAAATCAACATGAAAAACCAAAATTCCTAAAATATAGAACAGAAAAATATTCTTACCAGAGAAAGAAAATGTATCGAGCTAAGCACCCTCCTCCCTGCTCTGTGGTGCAACAGATGCCCCTTTCCGCAAACATTTACTCAATGGGAGCGTGATGTTGCAACCACACACACAAGTAGACCTGCTGTGAGGAAAAAACGAGTAAGTACATTTCAAACATGAAAAAAGTCATTTTAAAATCAACATGAAAAACCAAAATTCCAAAAGTATAGAACAGAAAAATATTCTTACCAGAGAAAGAAAATGTATCAAGCTAAGCACCCTCCTCCCTGCCCTGTGGTGCAACAGATGTCCCTTTCCGCAAACATTTACTCAATGGGAGCGTGATGTTGCAACCACACACACAAGTTGACCTGCTGTGAGGAAAAAACGAGTTAGTACATTTCAAACATGAAAAAGGTCATTTTAAAATCAACATGAAAAACCAAAATTACAAAAGTATAGAACAGAAAAATATTCTTACCAGAGAAAGAAAATGTATCAAGCTAAGCACCCTCCTCCCTGCCCTGTGGTGCAACAGATGTCCCTTTCCGCAAACATTTACTCAATGGGAGCGTGATGTTGCAACCACACACACAAGTTGACCTGCTGTGAGGAAAAAACGAGTTCGTACATTATAACATGAAAAAGGTCATTTTAAAATCAACATGAAAAACAAAATTTCCAAAAGTATAGAACAGAAAAATATTCTTACCAGAGAAAGAAAATGTATCGAGCTAAGCACCCTCCTCCCTGCTCTGTGGTGCAACAGATGTCCCTTTCCGCAAACATTTACTCAATGGGAGCGTGATGTTGCAACCACACACACAAGTTGACCTGCTGTGAGGAAAAAACGAGTTAGTACATTTCAAACATGAAAAAGGTCATTTTAAAATCAACATGAAAAACCAAAATTCCAAATGTATAGAATAGAAAAATATTCTTACCAGAGAAAGAAAATGTATCCAGCTAAGCACCCTCGTCCCTGCCCTGTGGTGCAACAGATGTCCCTTTCCACAAACATTTACTCAATGAGAGCGTGATGTTGCAACCACACACACAAGTTGACCTGCTGTGAGGAAAAAACGAGTTAGTACATTTCAAACATGAAAAAGGTCATTTTAAAATCAACATGAAAAACCAAAATTCCAAAAGTATAGAATAGAAAAATATTCTTACCAGAGAAAGAAAATGTATCAAGCTAAGCACCCTCCTCCCTGCCCTGTGGTGCAACAGATGTCCCTTTCCACAAACATTTACTCAATGAGAGCGTGATGTTCCAACCACACACACAAGTTGACCTGCTGTGAGGAAAAAACGAGTTAGTACATTTCAAACATGAAAAAGGTCATTTTAAAATCAACATGAAAAACCAAAATTCCAAAAGTATAGAATAGAAAGATATTCTTACCAGAGAAAGAAAATGTATCGAGCTAAGCACCCTCCTCCCTGCCCTGTGGTGCAACAGATGTCCCTTTCCGCAAACATTTACTCAATGAGAGCGTGATGTTCCAACCACACACACAAGTTGACCTGCTGTGAGGAAAAAACGAGTTAGTACATTTCAAACATGAAAAAGGTCATTTTAAAATCAACATGAAAAACCAAAATTCCAAAAGTATAGAACAGAAAAATATTCTTACCAGAGAAAGAAAATGTATCAAGCTAAGCACCCTCCTCCCTGCCCTGTGGTGCAACAGATGTCCCTTTCCGCAAACATTTACTCAATGGGAACGTGATGTTGCAACCACACACACAAGTTGACCTGCTGGGAGGAAAAAATGAGTTAGTACTTTATAACAAGAAAGAGGTCATTTTAAAATCAACATGAAAAACCAAAATTCCGAAAGTATAGAACAGAAAAATATTCTTACCAGAGAAAGAAAATGTATCAAGCTAAGCACCCTCCTCCCTACCCTGTGGTGCAACAGATGTCCCTTTCCGCAAACATTTACTCAATGGGAGCGTGATGTTGCAACCACACACACAAGTTGACCTGCTGTGAGGAAAAAACGAGTTAGTACATTTCAAACATGAGAAAGGTCATTTTAAAATCAACATGAAAAACCAAAATTCCAAAAGTATAGAACAGAAAAATATTCTTACCAGAGAAAGAAAATGAATCCAGCTAAGCACCCTCCTCCCTGCCCTGTGGTGCAACAGATGCCCCTTTCCGCAAACATTTACTCAATGGGAGCGTGATGTTGCAACCACACACACAAGTAGACCTGCTGTGAGGAAAAAACGAGTTCGTACATTATAACATGAAAAAGGTCATTTTAAAATCAACATGATAAACCAAAATTCCAAAAGTATAGAACAGAGAAATATTCTTACCAGAGAAAGAAAATGTATCGAGCTAAGCACCCTCCTCCCTGCTCTGTGGTGCAACAGATGCCCCTTTCCGCAAACATTTACTCAATGGGAGTGTGATGTTGCAACCCAACCACACAAGTTGACCTGCTGTGAGGAAAAAACGAGTTAGTACATTTCAAACATGAAAAAGGTCATTTTAAAATCAACATGAAAAACCAAAATTCAAAAAGTATAGAACAGAAAAATATTCTTGCCAGAGAAAGAAAATGTATCAACCTAAGCACCCTCCTCCCTGCTCTGTGGTGCAACAGATGTCCCTTTCCGCAAACATTTACTCAATGGGAGCGTGATGTTGCAACCACACACACAAGTTGACCTGCTATGAGGAAAAAACGAGTTAGTACATTTCAAACATGAAAAAGGTCATTTTAAAATCAACATGAAAAACCAAAATTCCTAAAATATAGAACAGAAAAATATTCTTACCAGAGAAAGAAAATGTATCGAGCTAAGCACCCTCCTCCCTGCTCTGTGGTGCAACAGATGCCCCTTTCCGCAAACATTTACTCAATGGGAGCGTGATGTTGCAACCACACACACAAGTAGACCTGCTGTGAGGAAAAAACGAGTAAGTACATTTCAAACATGAAAAAAGTCATTTTAAAATCAACATGAAAAACCAAAATTCCAAAAGTATAGAACAGAAAAATATTCTTACCAGAGAAAGAAAATGTATCAAGCTAAGCACCCTCCTCCCTGCCCTGTGGTGCAACAGATGTCCCTTTCCGCAAACATTTACTCAATGGGAGCGTGATGTTGCAACCACACACACAAGTTGACCTGCTGTGAGGAAAAAACGAGTTAGTACATTTCAAACATGAAAAAGGTCATTTTAAAATCAACATGAATAACCAAAATTACAAAAGTATAGAACAGAAAAATATTCTTACCAGAGAAAGAAAATGTATCAAGCTAAGCACCCTCCTCCCTGCCCTGTGGTGCAACAGATGTCCCTTTCCGCAAACATTTACTCAATGGGAGCGTGATGTTGCAACCACACACACAAGTTGACCTGCTGTGAGGAAAAAACGAGTTCGTACATTATAACATGAAAAAGGTCATTTTAAAATCAACATGAAAAACAAAATTTCCAAAAGTATAGAACAGAAAAATATTCTTACCAGAGAAAGAAAATGTATCGAGCTAAGCACCCTCCTCCCTGCTCTGTGGTGCAACAGATGTCCCTTTCCGCAAACATTTACTCAATGGGAGCGTGATGTTGCAACCACACACACAAGTTGACCTGCTGTGAGGAAAAAACGAGTTAGTACATTTCAAACATGAGAAAGGTCATTTTAAAATCAACATGAAAAACCAAAATTCCAAAAGTATAGAACAGAAAAATATTCTTACCAGAGAAAGAAAATGAATCCAGCTAAGCACCCTCCTCCCTGCCCTGTGGTGCAACAGATGCCCCTTTCCGCAAACATTTACTCAATGGGAGCGTGATGTTGCAACCACACACACAAGTAGACCTGCTGTGAGGAAAAAACGAGTTCGTACATTATAACATGAAAAAGGTCATTTTAAAATCAACATGATAAACCAAAATTCCAAAAGTTTAGAACAGAGAAATATTCTTACCAGAGAAAGAAAATGTATCGAGCTAAGCACCCTCCTCCCTGCTCTGTGGTGCAACAGATGCCCCTTTCCGCAAACATTTACTCAATGGGAGTGTGATGTTGCAACCCAACCACACAAGTTGACCTGCTGTGAGGAAAAAACGAGTTAGTACATTTCAAACATGAAAAAGGTCATTTTAAAATCAACATGAAAAACCAAAATTCAAAAAGTATAGAATAGAAAAATATTGTTACCAGAGAAAGAAAATGTATTGAGCTAAGCACCCTCCTCCCTGCCCTGTGGTGCAACAGATGTCCCGTTCCACAAACATTTACTCAATGAGAGCGTGATGTTGCAACCACACACACAAGTTGACCTGCTGTGAGGAAAAAACGAGTTAGTACATTTCAAACATGAAAAAGGTCATTTTAAAATCAACATGAAACACCAAAATTACAAAAGTATAGAACAGAAAAATATTCTTACCAGAGAAAGAAAATGTATCCAGCTAAGCACCCTCCTCCCTGCCCTGTGGTGCAACAGATGCCCCTTTCCGCAAACATTTACTCAATGGGAGCATGATGTTGCAGCCACACACACAAGTAGACCTGCTGTGAGGAAAAAACGAGTTAGTACATTTCAAACATGAAAAAAGTCGTTTTAAAATCAACATGAAAAACCAAAATTCCAAAAGTATAGAACAGAAAAATATTCTTACCAGAGAAAGAAAATGTATCAAGCTAAGCACCCTCCTCGCTGCCCTGTGGTGCAACAGATGACCCTTTCCACAAACATTTACTCAATGGGAGCGTGATGTTGCAACCACACACACAAGTTGACCTGCCGTGAGGAAAAAACGAGTTAGTACATTTCAAACATGAAAAAGGTCATTTTAAAATCAACATGAAAAACCAAAATTACAAAAGTATAGAACAGAAAAATATTCTTACCAGAGAAAGAAAATGTATCAAGCTAAGCACCCTCGTCCCTGCCCTGTGGTGCAACAGATGTCCCTTTCCGCAAACATTTACTCAATGGGAGCGTGATGTTGCAACCACACACACAAGTTGACCTGCTGTGAGGAAAAAACGAGTTAGTACATTTCAAACATGAAAAAGGTCATTTTAAAATCAACATGAAAAACCAAAATTCCAAAACTATAGAACAGAAAAATATTCTTGCCAGAGAAAGAAAATGTATCAACCTAAGCACCCTCCTCCCTGCTCTGTGGTGCAACAGATGTCCCTTTCCGCAAACATTTACTCAATGGGAGCGTGATGTTGCAACCACACACACAAGTTGACCTGCTGTGAGGAAAAAACGAGTTAGTACATTTCAAACATGAAAAAGGTCATTTTAAAATCAACATGAAAAACCAAAATTCCAAAAGTATAGAATAGAAAAATATTCTTACCAGAGAAAGAAAATGTATCGACCTAAGCACCCTCCTCCCTGCCCTGTGGTGCAACAGATGTCCCGTTCCACAAACATTTACTCAATGAGAGCGTGATGTTGCAACCACACACACAAGTTGACCTGCTATGAGGAAAAAACGAGTTAGTACATTTCAAACATGAAAAAGGTCATTTTAATATCAACATGAAAAACCAAAATTCCAAAAATATAGAACAGAAAAATATTCTTACCAGAGAAAGAAAATGTATCGAGCTAAGCACCCTCCTCCCTGCTCTGTGGTGCAACAGATGCCCCTTTCCGCAAACATTTACTCAATGGGAGCGTGATGTTGCAACCACACACACAAGTAGACCTGCTGTGAGGAAAAAACGAGTAAGTACATTTCAAACATGAAAAAAGTCATTTTAAAATCAACATGAAAAACCAAAATTCCAAAAGTATAGAACAGAAAAATATTCTTACCAGAGAATGAAAATGTATCAAGCTAAGCACCCTCCTCCCTGCCCTGTGGTGCAACAGATGTCCCTTTCCGCAAACATTTACTCAATGGGAGCGTGATGTTGCAACCACACACACAAGTTGACCTGATGTGAGGAAAAAACGAGTTAGTACATTTCAAACATGAAAAAGGTCATTTTAAAATCAACATGAAAAACCAAAATTCCAAAAGTATAGAACAGAAAAATATTCTTGCCAGAGAAAGAAAATGTATCAACCTAAGCACCCTCCTCCCTGCTCTGTGGTGCAACAGATGTCCCTTTCCGCAAACATTTACTCAATGGGAGCGTGATGTTGCAACCACACACACAAGTTGACCTGCTATGAGGAAAAAACGAGTTAGTACATTTCAAACATGAAAAAGGTCATTTTAAAATCAACATGAAAAACCAAAATTCCTAAAATATAGAACAGAAAAATATTCTTACCAGAGAAAGAAAATGTATCGAGCTAAGCACCCTCCTCCCTGCTCTGTGGTGCAACAGATGCCCCTTTCCGCAAACATTTACTCAATGGGAGCGTGATGTTGCAACCACACACACAAGTAGACCTGCTGTGAGGAAAAAACGAGTAAGTACATTTCAAACATGAAAAAAGTCATTTTAAAATCAACATGAAAAACCAAAATTCCAAAAGTATAGAACAGAAAAATATTCTTACCAGAGAAAGAAAATGTATCAAGCTAAGCACCCTCCTCCCTGCCCTGTGGTGCAACAGATGTCCCTTTCCGCAAACATTTACTCAATGGGAGCGTGATGTTGCAACCACACACACAAGTTGACCTGCTGTGAGGAAAAAACGAGTTAGTACATTTCAAACATGAAAAAGGTCATTTTAAAATCAACATGAAAAACCAAAATTACAAAAGTATAGAACAGAAAAATATTCTTACCAGAGAAAGAAAATGTATCAAGCTAAGCACCCTCCTCCCTGCCCTGTGGTGCAACAGATGTCCCTTTCCGCAAACATTTACTCAATGGGAGCGTGATGTTGCAACCACACACACAAGTTGACCTGCTGTGAGGAAAAAACGAGTTCGTACATTATAACATGAAAAAGGTCATTTTAAAATCAACATGAAAAACAAAATTTCCAAAAGTATAGAACAGAAAAATATTCTTACCAGAGAAAGAAAATGTATCGAGCTAAGCACCCTCCTCCCTGCTCTGTGGTGCAACAGATGTCCCTTTCCGCAAACATTTACTCAATGGGAGCGTGATGTTGCAACCACACACACAAGTTGACCTGCTGTGAGGAAAAAACGAGTTAGTACATTTCAAACATGAAAAAGGTCATTTTAAAATCAACATGAAAAACCAAAATTCCAAAAGTATAGAATAGAAAAATATTCTTACCAGAGAAAGAAAATGTATCCAGCTAAGCACCCTCGTCCCTGCCCTGTGGTGCAACAGATGTCCCTTTCCACAAACATTTACTCAATGAGAGCGTGATGTTGCAACCACACACACAAGTTGACCTGCTGTGAGGAAAAAACGAGTTAGTACATTTCAAACATGAAAAAGGTCATTTTAAAATCAACATGAAAAACCAAAATTCCAAAAGTATAGAATAGAAAAATATTCTTACCAGAGAAAGAAAATGTATCAAGCTAAGCACCCTCCTCCCTGCCCTGTGGTGCAACAGATGTCCCTTTCCACAAACATTTACTCAATGAGAGCGTGATGTTCCAACCACACACACAAAATGACCTGCTGTGAGGAAAAAACGAGTTAGTACATTTCAAACATGAAAAAGGTCATTTTAAAATCAACATGAAAAACCAAAATTCCAAAAGTATAGAATAGAAAGATATTCTTACCAGAGAAAGAAAATGTATCGAGCTAAGCACCCTCCTCCCTGCCCTGTGGTGCAACAGATGTCCCTTTCCGCAAACATTTACTCAATGAGAGCGTGATGTTCCAACCACACACACAAGTTGACCTGCTGTGAGGAAAAAACGAGTTAGTACATTTCAAACATGAAAAAGGTCATTTTAAAATCAACATGAAAAACCAAAATTCCAAAAGTATAGAACAGAAAAATATTCTTACCAGAGAAAGAAAATGTATCAAGCTAAGCACCCTCCTCCCTGCCCTGTGGTGCAACAGATGTCCCTTTCCGCAAACATTTACTCAATGGGAACGTGATGTTGCAACCACACACACAAGTTGACCTGCTGGGAGGAAAAAATGAGTTAGTACTTTATAACAAGAAAGAGGTCATTTTAAAATCAACATGAAAAACCAAAATTCCGAAAGTATAGAACAGAAAAATATTCTTACCAGAGAAAGAAAATGTATCAAGCTAAGCACCCTCCTCCCTACCCTGTGGTGCAACAGATGTCCCTTTCCGCAAACATTTACTCAATGGGAGCGTGATGTTGCAACCACACACACAAGTTGACCTGCTGTGAGGAAAAAACGAGTTAGTACATTTGTAACATGAAAAAGGTCATTTTAAAATCAACATGAAAAACCAAAATTCCAAAAGTATAGAACAGAAAAATATTCTTACCAGAGAAAGAAAATGTATACAGCTAAGTACCCTCCTCCCTGCCCTGTGGTGCAACAGATGTCCCTTTCCGCAAACATTTACTCAATGGGAGTGTGATGTTGCAACCACACACACAAGTTGACCTGCTGTGAGGAAAAAACGAGTTAGTACATTTCAAACATGAAAAAGGTCATTTTAAAATCAACATGAAAAACCAAAATTCCAAAAATATAGAATAGAAAGATATTCTTACCAGAGAAAGAAAATGTATCGAGCTAAGCACCCTCCTCCCTGCCCTGTGGTGCAACAGATGTCCCTTTCCGCAAACATTTACTCAATGAGAGCGTGATGTTCCAACCACACACACAAGTTGACCTGCTGTGAGGAAAAAACGAGTTAGTACATTTCAAACATGAAAAAGGTCATTTTAAAATCAACATGAAAAACCAAAATTCCAAAAGTATAGAACAGAAAAATATTCTTACCAGAGAAAGAAAATGTATCAAGCTAAGCACCCTCCTCCCTGCCCTGTGGTGCAACAGATGTCCCTTTCCGCAAACATTTACTCAATGGGAACGTGATGTTGCAACCACACACACAAGTTGACCTGCTGGGAGGAAAAAATGAGTTAGTACTTTATAACAAGAAAGAGGTCATTTTAAAATCAACATGAAAAACCAAAATTCCGAAAGTATAGAACAGAAAAATATTCTTACCAGAGAAAGAAAATGTATCAACCTAAGCACCCTCCTCCCTACCCTGTGGTGCAACAGATGTCCCTTTCCGCAAACATTTACTCAATGGGAGCGTGATGTTGCAACCACACACACAAGTTGACCTGCTGTGAGGAAAAAACGAGTTAGTACATTTCAAACATGAAAAAGGTCATTTTAAAATCAACATGAAAAACTAAAATTACAAAAGTATAGAACAGAAAAATATTCTTACCAGAGAAAGAAAATGTATCCAGCTAAGTACCCTCCTCGCTGCCCTGTGGTGCAACAGATGTCCCTTTCCGCAAACATTTACTCAATGGGAGCGTGATGTTGCAACCACACACACAAGTTGACCTGCTGTGAGGAAAAAACGAGTTAGTACATTTGAAACATGAAACAGGTCATTTTAAAATGAACATGAAAATCCAAAATTCCAAAAGTATAGAACAGAAAAATATTCTTACCAGAGAATGAAAATGTATCCAGTAAGCACCCTCCTCCCTGCCCTGTGGTGCAACAGATGTCCCTTACCGCAAACATTTACTCAATGGGAGCGTGATGTTGCAACCACACACACAAGTAGACCTGCTGTGAGGAAAAAACGAGTTAGTACATTTCAAACATGAAAAAAGTCATTTTAAAATCAACATGAAAAACCAAAATTCCAAAAGTATAGAACAGAAAAATATTCTTACCAGAGAAAGAAAATGTATCAAGCTAAGCACCCTCCTCCCTGCCCTGTGGTGCAACAGATGCCCCTTTCCGCAAACATTTACTCAATGGGAGCGTGATGTTGCAACCACACACACAAGTTGACCTGCTGTGAGGAAAAAACGATTTAGTACATTTCAAACATGAAAAAGGTCATTTTAAAATCAACATGAAAAAACAAAATTACAAAAGTATAGAACAGAAAAATATTCTTACCAGAGAAAGAAAATGTATACAGCTAAGTACCCTCCTCCCTGCCCTGTGGTGCAACAGATGTCCCTTTCCGCAAACATTTACTCAATGGGAGTGTGATGTTGCAACCACACACACAAGTTGACCTGCTGTGAGGAAAAAACGAGTTAGTACATTTCAAACATGAAAAAGGTCATTTTAAAATCAACATCAAAAACCAAAATTCCAAAAGTATAGAACAGAAAAATATTCTTACCAGAGAAAGAAAATGTATCAAGCTAAGCACCCTCCTCCCTGCCCTGTGGTGCAACAGATGTCCCTTTCCGCAAACATTTACTCAATGGGAGCGTGATGTTGTAACCACACACACAAGTTGACCTGCTGTGAGGAAAAAACGAGTTAGTACATTTCAAACATGAAAAAGGTCATTTTAAAATCAACATGAAAAACCAAAATTCCAAAAGTATAGAACAGAAAAATATTCTTGCCAGAGAAAGAAAATGTATCAACCTAAGCACCCTTCTCCCTGCTCTGTGGTGCAACAGATGTCCCTTTCCGCAAACATTTACTCAATGGGAGCGTGATGTTGCAACCACACACACAAGTTGACCTGCTATGAGGAAAAAACGAGTTAGTACATTTCAAACATGAAAAAGGTCATTTTAAAATCAACATGAAAAACCAAAATTCCAAAAATATAGAACAGAAAAATATTCTTACCAGAGAAAGAAAATGTATCGAGCTAAGCACCCTCCTCCCTGCTCTGTGGTGCAACAGATGCCCCTTTCCGCAAACATTTACTCAATGGGAGCGTGATGTTGCAACCACACACACAAGTAGACCTGCTGTGAGGAAAAAACGAGTAAGTACATTTCAAACATGAAAAAAGTCATTTTAAAATCAACATGAAAAACCAAAATTCCAAAAGTATAGAACAGAAAAATATTCTTACCAGAGAAAGAAAATGTATCAAGCTAAGCACCCTCCTACCTGCCCTGTGGTGCAACAGATGTCCCTTTCCGCAAACATTTACTCAATGGGAGCGTGATGTTGCAACCACACACACAAGTTGACCTGCTGTGAGGAAAAAACGAGTTAGTACATTTCAAACATGAAAAAGGTCATTTTAAAATCAACATGAAAAACCAAAATTACAAAAGTATAGAACAGAAAAATATTCTTACCAGAGAAAGAAAATGTATCAAGCTAAGCACCCTCCTCCCTGCCCTGTGGTGCAACAGATGTCCCTTTCCGCAAACATTTACTCAATGGGAGCGTGATGTTGCAACCACACACACAAGTTGACCTGCTGTGAGGAAAAAACGAGTTCGTACATTATAACATGAAAAAGGTCATTTTAAAATCAACATGAAAAACAAAATTTCCAAAAGTATAGAACAGAAAAATATTCTTACCAGAGAAAGAAAATGTATCGAGCTAAGCACCCTCCTCCCTGCTCTGTGGTGCAACAGATGTCCCTTTCCGCAAACATTTACTCAATGGGAGCGTGATGTTGCAACCACACACACAAGTTGACCTGCTGTGAGGAAAAAACGAGTTAGTACATTTCAAACATGAAAAAGGTCATTTTAAAATCATAATGAAAAACCAAAATTCCAAAAGTATAGAATAGAAAAATATTCTTACCAGAGAAAGAAAATGTATCCAGCTAAGCACCCTCGTCCCTGCCCTGTGGTGCAACAGATGTCCCTTTCCACAAACATTTACTCAATGAGAGCGTGATGTTGCAACCACACACACAAGTTGACCTGCTGTGAGGAAAAAACGAGTTAGTACATTTCAAACATGAAAAAGGTCATTTTAAAATCAACATGAAAAACCAAAATTCCAAAAGTATAAAATAGAAAAATATTCTTACCAGAGAAAGAAAATGTATCAAGCTAAGCACCCTCCTCCCTGCCCTGTGGTGCAACAGATGTCCCTTTCCACAAACATTTACTCAATGAGAGCGTGATGTTCCAACCACACACACAAGTTGACCTGCTGTGAGGAAAAAACAAGTTAGTACATTTCAAACATGAAAAAGGTCATTTTAAAATCAACATGAAAAACCAAAATTCCAAAAGTATAGAATAGAAAGATATTCTTACCAGAGAAAGAAAATGTATCGAGCTAAGCACCCTCCTCCCTGCCCTGTGGTGCAACAGATGTCCCTTTCCGCAAACATTTACTCAATGGGAGCGTGATGTTGCAACCACACACACAAGTTGACCTGCTGTGAGGAAAAAACGAGTTAGTACATTTCAAACATGAAAAAAGTCATTTTAAAATCAACATGAAAAACCAAAATTCCAAAAGTATAGAACAGAAAAATATTCTTACCAGAGAAAGAAAATGTATCAAGCTAAGCACCCTCCTCCCTGCCCTGTGGTGCAACAGATGCCCCTTTCCGCAAACATTTACTCAATGGGAGCGTGATGTTGCAACCACACACACAAGTAGACCTGCTGTGAGGAAAAAACGAGTAAGTACATTTCAAACATGAAAAAAGTCATTTTAAAATCAACATGAAAAACCAAAATTCCAAAAGTATAGAACAGAAAAATATTCTTACCAGAGAAAGAAAATGTATCAAGCTAAGCACCCTCCTACCTGCCCTGTGGTGCAACAGATGCCCCTTTCCGCAAACATTTACTCAATGGGAGCGTGATGTTGCAACCACACACACAAGTTGACCTGCTGTGAGGAAAAAACGAGTTAGTACATTTCAAACATGAAAAAGGTCATTTTAAAATCAACATGAAAAACCAAAATTACAAAAGTATAGAACAGAAAAATATTCTTACCAGAGAAAGAAAATGTATCAAGCTAAGCACCCTCCTCCCTGCCCTGTGGTGCAACAGATGTCCCTTTCCGCAAACATTTACTCAATGGGAGCGTGATGTTGCAACCACACACACAAGTTGACCTGCTGTGAGGAAAAAACGAGTTCGTACATTATAACATGAAAAAGGTCATTTTAAAATCAACATGAAAAACAAAATTTCCAAAAGTATAGAACAGAAAAATATTCTTACCAGAGAAAGAAAATGTATCGAGCTAAGCACCCTCCTCCCTGCTCTGTGGTGCAACAGATGTCCCTTTCCGCAAACATTTACTCAATGGGAGCGTGATGTTGCAACCACACACACAAGTTGACCTGCTGTGAGGAAAAAACGAGTTAGTACATTTCAAACATGAAAAAGGTCATTTTAAAATCATAATGAAAAACCAAAATTCCAAAAGTATAGAATAGAAAAATATTCTTACCAGAGAAAGAAAATGTATCCAGCTAAGCACCCTCGTCCCTGCCCTGTGGTGCAACAGATGTCCCTTTCCACAAACATTTACTCAATGAGAGCGTGATGTTGCAACCACACACACAAGTTGACCTGCTGTGAGGAAAAAACGAGTTAGTACATTTCAAACATGAAAAAGGTCATTTTAAAATCAACATGAAAAACCAAAATTCCAAAAGTATAAAATAGAAAAATATTCTTACCAGAGAAAGAAAATGTATCAAGCTAAGCACCCTCCTCCCTGCCCTGTGGTGCAACAGATGTCCCTTTCCACAAACATTTACTCAATGAGAGCGTGATGTTCCAACCACACACACAAGTTGACCTGCTGTGAGGAAAAAACAAGTTAGTACATTTCAAACATGAAAAAGGTCATTTTAAAATCAACATGAAAAACCAAAATTCCAAAAGTATAGAATAGAAAGATATTCTTACCAGAGAAAGAAAATGTATCGAGCTAAGCACCCTCCTCCCTGCCCTGTGGTGCAACAGATGTCCCTTTCCGCAAACATTTACTCAATGAGAGCGTGATGTTCCAACCACACACACAAGTTGACCTGCTGTGAGGAAAAAACGAGTTAGTACATTTGAAACATGAAAAAGGTCATTTTAAAATCAACATGAAAAACCAAAATTCCAAAAGTATAGAACAGAAAAATATTCTTACCAGAGAAAGAAAATGTATCAAGCTAAGCACCCTCCTCCCTGCCCTGAGGTGCAACAGATGTCCCTTTCCGCAAACATTTACTCAATGGGAACGTGATGTTGCAACCACACACACAAGTTGACCTGCTGGGAGGAAAAAATGAGTTAGTACTTTATAACAAGAAAGAGGTCATTTTAAAATCAACATGAAAAACCAAAATTCCGAAAGTATAGAACAGAAAAATATTCTTACCAGAGAAAGAAAATGTATCAAGCTAAGCACCCTCCTCCCTACCCTGTGGTGCAACAGATGTCCCTTTCCGCAAACATTTACTCAATGGGAGCGTGATGTTGCAACCACACACACAAGTTGACCTGCTGTGAGGAAAAAACGTGTTAGTACATTTCAAACATGAAAAAGGTCATTTTAAAATCAACATGAAAAACCAAAATTACAAAAGTATAGAACAGAAAAATATTCTTACCAGAGAAAGAAAATGTATCCAGCTAAGTACCCTCCTCGCTGCCCTGTGGTGCAACAGATGTCCCTTTCCGCAAACATTTACTCAATGGGAGCGTGATGTTGCAACCACACACACAAGTTGACCTGCTGTGAGGAAAAAACGAGTTAGTACATTTCAAACATGAAAAAAGTCATTTTAAAATCAACATGAAAAACCAAAATTCCGAAAGTATAGAACAGAAAAATATTCTTACCAGAGAAAGAAAATGTATCGAGCTAAGCACCCTCCTCCCTGCCCTGTGGTGCAACAGATGTCCCTTTCCGCAAACATTTACTCAATGGGAGCGTGATGTTGCAACCACACACACAAGTTGACCTGCTGTGAGGAAAAAACGAGTTAGTACATTTGAAACATGAAACAGGTCATTTTAAAATCAACATGAAAATCCAAAATTCCAAAAGTATAGAACAGAAAAATATTCTTACCAGAGAAAGAAAATGTATCCAGTAAGCACCCTCCTCCCTGCCCTGTGGTGCAACAGATGTCCCTTACCGCAAACATTTACTCAATGGGAGCGTGATGTTGCAACCACACACACAAGTAGACCTGCTGTGAGGAAAAAACGAGTTAGTACATTTCAAACATGAAAAAAGTCATTTTAAAATCAACATGAAAAACCAAAATTCCAAAAGTATAGAACAGAAAAATATTCTTACCAGAGAAAGAAAATGTATCAAGCTAAGCACCCTCCTCCCTGCCCTGTGGTGCAACAGATGCCCCTTTCCGCAAACATTTACTCAATGGGAGCGTGATGTTGCAACCACACACACAAGTTGACCTGCTGTGAGGAAAAAACGATTTAGTACATTTCAAACATGAAAAAGGTCATTTTAAAATCAACATGAAAAAACAAAATTACAAAAGTATAGAACAGAAAAATATTCTTACCAGAGAAAGAAAATGTATACAGCTAAGAACCCTCCTCCCTGCCCTGTGGTGCAACAGATGTCCCTTTCCGCAAACATTTACTCAATGGGAGTGTGATGTTGCAACCACACACACAAGTTGACCTGCTGTGAGGAAAAAACGAGTTAGTACATTTCAAACATGAAAAAGGTCATTTTAAAATCAACATGAAAAACCAAAATTCCAAAAGTATAGAATAGAAAGATATTCTTACCAGAGAAAGAAAATGTATCGAGCTAAGCACCCTCCTCCCTGCCCTGTGGTGCAACAGATGTCCCTTTCCGCAAACATTTACTCAATGAGAGCGTGATGTTCCAACCACACACACAAGTTGACCTGCTGTGAGGAAAAAACGAGTTAGTACATTTCAAACATGAAAAAGGTCATTTTAAAATGAACATGAAAAACCAAAATTCCAAAAGTATAGAACAGAAAAATATTCTTACCAGAGAAAGAAAATGTATCAAGCTAAGCACCCTCCTCCCTGCCCTGTGGTGCAACAGATGTCCCTTTCCGCAAACATTTACTCAATGGGAACGTGATGTTGCAACCACACACACAAGTTGACCTGCTGGGAGGAAAAAATGAGTTAGTACTTTATAACAAGAAAGAGGTCATTTTAAAATCAACATGAAAAACCAAAATTCCGAAAGTATAGAACAGAAAAATATTCTTACCAGAGAAAGAAAATGTATCAAGCTAAGCACCCTCCTCCCTACCCTGTGGTGCAACAGATGTCCCTTTCCGCAAACATTTACTCAATGGGAGCGAGATGTTGCAACCACACACACAAGTTGACCTGCTGTGAGGAAAAAACGAGTTAGTACATTTCAAACATGAAAAAGGTCATTTTAAAATCAACATGAAAAACCAAAATTACAAAAGTATAGAACAGAAAAATATTCTTACCAGAGAAAGAAAATGTATCGAGCTAAGTACCCTCCTCGCTGCCCTGTGGTGCAACAGATGTCCCTTTCCGCAAACATTTACTCAATGGGAGCGTGATGTTGCAACCACACACACAAGTTGACCTGCTGTGAGGAAAAAACGAGTTAGTACATTTGAAACATGAAACAGGTCATTTTAAAATCAACATGAAAATCCAAAATTCCAAAAGTATAGAACAGAAAAATTATCTTACCAGAGAAAGAAAATGTATCCAGTAAGCACCCTCCTCCCTGCCCTGTGGTGCAACAGATGTCCCTTACCGCAAACATTTACTCAATGGGAGCGTGATGTTGCAACCACACACACAAGTAGACCTGCTGTGAGGAAAAAACGAGTTAGTACATTTCAAACATGAAAAAAGTCATTTTAAAATCAACATGAAAAACCAAAATTCCAAAAGTATAGAACAGAAAAATATTCTTACCAGAGAAAGAAAATGTATCAAGCTAAGCACCCTCCTCCCTGCCCTGTGGTGCAACAGATGCCCCTTTCCGCAAACATTAACTCAATGGGAGCATGATGTTGCAACCACACACACAAGTTGACCTGCTGTGAGGAAAAAACGATTTAGTACATTTCAATTATGAAAAAGGTCATTTTAAAATCAACATGAAAAAACAAAATTACAAAAGTATAGAACAGAAAAATATACTTACCAGAGAAAGAAAATGTATACAGCTAAGTACCCTCCTCCCTGCCCTGTGGTGCAACAGATGTCCCTTTCCGCAAACATTTACTCAATGGGAGTGTGATGTTGCAACCACACACACAAGTTGACCTGCTGTGAGGAAAAAACGAGTTAGTACATTTCAAACATGAAAAAGGTCATTTTAAAATCAACATGAAAAACCAAAATTCCAAAAGTATAGAACAGAAAAATATTCTTACCAGAGAAAGAAAATGTATCAACCTAAGCACCCTCCTCCCTGCCCTGTGGTGCAACAGATGTCCCTTTCCGCAAACATTTTCTCAATGGGAGCGTGATGTTGCAACCACACACACAAGTTGACCTGCTATGAGGAAAAAACGAGTTAGTACATTTCAAACATGAAAAAGGTCATTTTAAAATGAACATGAAAAACCAAAATTCCAAAAGTATAGAACAGAAAAATATTCTTACCAGAGAAAGAAAATGTATCAAGCTAAGCACCCTCCTCCCTGCCCTGTGGTGCAACAGATGTCCCTTTCCGCAAACATTTACTCAATGGGAACGTGATGTTGCAACCACACACACAAGTTGACCTGCTGGGAGGAAAAAATGAGTTAGTACTTTATAACAAGAAAGAGGTCATTTTAAAATCAACATGAAAAACCAAAATTCCGAAAGTATAGAACAGAAAAATATTCTTACCAGAGAAAGAAAATGTATCAAGCTAAGCACCCTCCTCCCTACCCTGTGGTGCAACAGATGTCCCTTTCCGCAAACATTTACTCAATGGGAGCGAGATGTTGCAACCACACACACAAGTTGACCTGCTGTGAGGAAAAAACGAGTTAGTACATTTCAAACATGAAAAAGGTCATTTTAAAATCAACATGAAAAACCAAAATTACAAAAGTATAGAACAGAAAAATATTCTTACCAGAGAAAGAAAATGTATCGAGCTAAGTACCCTCCTCGCTGCCCTGTGGTGCAACAGATGTCCCTTTCCGCAAACATTTACTCAATGGGAGCGTGATGTTGCAACCACACACACAAGTTGACCTGCTGTGAGGAAAAAACGAGTTAGTACATTTGAAACATGAAACAGGTCATTTTAAAATCAACATGAAAATCCAAAATTCCAAAAGTATAGAACAGAAAAATTATCTTACCAGAGAAAGAAAATGTATCCAGTAAGCACCCTCCTCCCTGCCCTGTGGTGCAACAGATGTCCCTTACCGCAAACATTTACTCAATGGGAGCGTGATGTTGCAACCACACACACAAGTAGACCTGCTGTGAGGAAAAAACGAGTTAGTACATTTCAAACATGAAAAAAGTCATTTTAAAATCAACATGAAAAACCAAAATTCCAAAAGTATAGAACAGAAAAATATTCTTACCAGAGAAAGAAAATGTATCAAGCTAAGCACCCTCCTCCCTGCCCTGTGGTGCAACAGATGCCCCTTTCCGCAAACATTAACTCAATGGGAGCATGATGTTGCAACCACACACACAAGTTGACCTGCTGTGAGGAAAAAACGATTTAGTACATTTCAATTATGAAAAAGGTCATTTTAAAATCAACATGAAAAAACAAAATTACAAAAGTATAGAACAGAAAAATATCCTTACCAGAGAAAGAAAATGTATACAGCTAAGTACCCTCCTCCCTGCCCTGTGGTGCAACAGATGTCCCTTTCCGCAAACATTTACTCAATGGGAGTGTGATGTTGCAACCACACACACAAGTTGACCTGCTGTGAGGAAAAAACGAGTTAGTACATTTCAAACATGAAAAAGGTCATTTTAAAATCAACATGAAAAACCAAAATTCCAAAAGTATAGAACAGAAAAATATTCTTACCAGAGAAAGAAAATGTATCAACCTAAGCACCCTCCTCCCTGCCCTGTGGTGCAACAGATGTCCCTTTCCGCAAACATTTTCTCAATGGGAGCGTGATGTTGCAACCACACACACAAGTTGACCTGCTATGAGGAAAAAACGAGTTGGTACATTTCAAACGTGAAAAAGGTCATTTAAAAATCAACATGAGAAACCAAAATTCCAAAAGTATAGAACAGAAAAATATTCTTACCAGAGAAAGAAAATGTATCAAGCTAAGCACCCTCCTCCCTGCCCTGTGGTGCAACAGATGTCCCATTCCGCAAACATTTACTCAATGGGAGCGTGATGTTGCAGCCACAAACACAAGTGGACCTGCTGTGAGGAAAAAACGAGTTAGTACATTTCAAACATGAAAAAGGTCATTTTAAAATCAACATGAAAAACCAAAATTCCAAAAGTATAGAACAGAAAAATATTCTTACCAGAGAAAGAAAATGTATACAGCTAAGTACCCTCCTCCCTGCCCTGTGGTGCAACAGATGTCCCTTTCCGCAAACATTTACTCAATGGGAGCGTGATGTTGCAACCACACACACAAGTGGACCTGCTGTGAGGAAAAAACGAGTTAGTACATTTCAAACATGAAAAAGGTCATTTTAAAATCAACATGAGAAACCAAAATTCCAAAAGTATAGAACAGAAAAATATTCTTACCAGAGAAAGAAAATGTATCAAGCTAAGCACCCTCCTCCCTGCCCTGTTGTGCAACAGATGTCCCTTTCCGCAAACATTTAATCAATGGGAGCGTGATGTTGCAACCACACACACAAGTTGACCTGCTGTGAGGAAAAAATCGAGTTAGTACATTTCAAACATGAAAAAGGTCATTTTAAAATCAACATGAAAAACCAAAATTCCAAAAGTATAGAACAGAAAAATATTCTTACCAGAGAAAGAAAATGTATACAGCTAAGTACCCTCCTCCCTGCCCTGTGGTGCAACAGATGTCCCTTTCCGCAAACATTTTCTCAATGGGAGCGTGATGTTGCAGCCACAAACACAAGTGGACCTGCTGTGAGGAAAAAACGAGTTAGTACATTTCAAACATGAAAAAGGTCATTTTAAAATCAACATGAGAAACCAAAATTCCAAAAGTATAGAACAGAAAAATATTCTTACCAGAGAAAGAAAATGTATCAAGCTAAGCACCCTCCTCCCTGCCCTGTTGTGCAACAGATGTCCCTTTCCGCAAACATTTAATCAATGGGAGCGTGATGTTGCAACCACACACACAAGTTGACCTGCTGTGAGGAAAAAATCGAGTTAGTACATTTCAAACATGAAAAAGGTCATTTTAAAATCAACATGAAAAACCAAAATTCCAAAACTATAGAACAGAAAAATATTCTTACCAGAGAAAGAAAATGTATACAGCTAAGTACCCTCCTCCCTGCCCTGTGGTGCAACAGATGTCCCTTTCCGCAAACATTTACTCAATGGGAGCGTGATGTTGCAACCACACACACAAGTTGACCAGCTGTGAGGAAAAAACGAGTTAGTACATTTCAAACATGAAAAAGGTAATTTTAACATCAACATGAAAAACCAAAATTCCAAAAGTATAGAACAGAAAAATATTCTTACCAGAGAAAGAAAATGTATCAAGCTAAGCACCCTCCTCCCTGCCCTGTGGTGCAACAGATGTCCCTTTCCGCAAACATTTACTCAATGGGAGCGTGATGTTGCAACCACACACACAAGTTGACCAGCTGTGAGGAAAAAACGAGTTAGTACATTTCAAACATGAAAAAGGTAATTTTAACATCAACATGAAAAACCAAAATTCCAAAAGTATAGAACAGAAAAATATTCTTACCAGAGAAAGAAAATGTATCAAGCTAAGCACCCTCCTCCCTGCCCTGTTGTGCAACAGATGTCCCTTTCCGCAAACATTTAATCAATGGGAGCGTGATGTTGCAACCACACACACAAGTTGACCTGCTGTGAGGAAAAAATCGAGTTAGTACATTTCAAACATGAAAAAGGTCATTTTAAAATCAACATGAAAAACCAAAATTCCAAAACTATAGAACAGAAAAATATTCTTACCAGAGAAAGAAAATGTATACAGCTAAGTACCCTCCTCCCTGCCCTGTGGTGCAACAGATGTCCCTTTCCGCAAACATTTACTCAATGGGAGCGTGATGTTGCAACCACACACACAAGTTGACCAGCTGTGAGGAAAAAACGAGTTAGTACATTTCAAACATGAAAAAGGTAATTTTAACATCAACATGAAAAACCAAAATTCCAAAAGTATAGAACAGAAAAATATTCTTACCAGAGAAAGAAAATGTATCAAGCTAAGCACCCTCCTCCCTGCCCTGTGGTGCAACAGATGTCCCTTTCCGCAAACATTTACTCAATGGGAGCGTGATGTTGCAACCACACACACAAGTTGACCAGCTGTGAGGAAAAAACGAGTTAGTACATTTCAAACATGAAAAAGGTAATTTTAACATCAACATGAAAAACCAAAATTCCAAAAGTATAGAACAGAAAAATATTCTTACCAGAGAAAGAAAATGTATCAAGCTAAGCACCCTCCTCCCTGCCCTGTGGTGCAACAGATGTCCCTTTCCGCAAACATTTTCTCAATGGGAGCGTGATGTTGCAACCACACACACAAGTTGACCTGCTATGAGGAAAAAACGAGTTGGTACATTTCAAACGTGAAAAAGGTCATTTAAAAATCAACATGAGAAACCAAAATTCCAAAAGTATAGAACAGAAAAATATTCTTACCAGAGAAAGAAAATGTATCAAGCTAAGCACCCTCCTCCCTGCCCTGTGGTGCAACAGATGTCCCATTCCGCAAACATTTACTCAATGGGAGCGTGATGTTGCAGCCACAAACACAAGTGGACCTGCTGTGAGGAAAAAACGAGTTAGTACATTTCAAACATGAAAAAGGTCATTTTAAAATCAACATGAAAAACATATATTCCAAAAGTATAGAACAGAAAAATATTCTTACCAGAGAAAGAAAATGTATCAAGCTAAGCACCCTCCTCCCTGCCCTGTGGTGCAACAGATGTCCCTTTCCGCAAACATTTACTCAATGGGAGCGTGATGTTGCAACCACACACACAAGTTGACCTGCTGTGAGGAAAAAACGAGTTAGTACATTTCAAATATGAAAAAGGCCATTTTAAAATCAACATGAAAAACCAAAATTAAAAAGTATAGAACACAAAAATATTCTTACCAGAGAAAGAAAATGTATCGAGCTAAGCACCCTCCTCCCTGCTCTGTGGTGCAACAGATGTCCCTTTCCGCAAACATTTACTCAATGGGAGCGTGATGTTGCAACCACACACACAAGTTGACCAGCTGTGAGGAAAAAACGAGTTAGTACATTTCAAACATGAAAAAGGTCATTTTAAAATCAACATGAAAAACCAAAATTCCAAAACTATAGAACAGAAAAATATTCTTACCAGAGAAAGAAAATGTATACAGCTAAGTACCCTCCTCCCTGCCCTGTGGTGCAACAGATGTCCCATTCTGCAAACATTTACTCAATGGGAGCGTGATGTTGCAGCCACAAACACAAGTGGACCTGCTGTGAGGAAAAAACGAGTTAGTACATTTCAAACATGAAAAAGGTCATTTTAAAATCAACATGAAAAACATATATTCCAAAAGTATAGAACAGAAAAATATTCTTACCAGAGAAAGAAAATGTATCAAGCTAAGCACCCTCCTCCCTGCCCTGTGGTGCAACAGATGTCCCTTTCCGCAAACATTTACTCAATGGGAGCGTGATGTTGCAACCACACACACAAGTTGACCTGCTGTGAGGAAAAAACGAGTTAGTACATTTCAAACATGAAAAAGGTAATTTTAACATCAACATGAAAAACCAAAATTCCAAAAGTATAGAACAGAAAAATATTCTTACCAGAGAAAGAAAATGTATCAAGCTAAGCACCCTCCTCCCTGCCCTGTTGTGCAACAGATGTCCCTTTCCGCAAACATTTAATCAATGGGAGCGTGATGTTGCAACCACACACACAAGTTGACCTGCTGTGAGGAAAAAATCGAGTTAGTACATTTCAAACATGAAAAAGGTCATTTTAAAATCAACATGAAAAACCAAAATTCCAAAACTATAGAACAGAAAAATATTCTTACCAGAGAAAGAAAATGTATACAGCTAAGTACCCTCCTCCCTGCCCTGTGGTGCAACAGATGTCCCTTTCCGCAAACATTTACTCAATGGGAGCGTGATGTTGCAACCACACACACAAGTTGACCAGCTGTGAGGAAAAAACGAGTTAGTACATTTCAAACATGAAAAAGGTAATTTTAACATCAACATGAAAAACCAAAATTCCAAAAGTATAGAACAGAAAAATATTCTTACCAGAGAAAGAAAATGTATCAAGCTAAGCACCCTCCTCCCTGCCCTGTGGTGCAACAGATGTCCCTTTCCGCAAACATTTACTCAATGGGAGCGTGATGTTGCAACCACACACACAAGTTGACCAGCTGTGAGGAAAAAACGAGTTAGTACATTTCAAACATGAAAAAGGTAATTTTAACATCAACATGAAAAACCAAAATTCCAAAAGTATAGAACAGAAAAATATTCTTACCAGAGAAAGAAAATGTATCAAGCTAAGCACCCTCCTCCCTGCCCTGTGGTGCAACAGATGTCCCTTTCCGCAAACATTTTCTCAATGGGAGCGTGATGTTGCAACCACACACACAAGTTGACCTGCTATGAGGAAAAAACGAGTTGGTACATTTCAAACGTGAAAAAGGTCATTTAAAAATCAACATGAGAAACCAAAATTCCAAAAGTATAGAACAGAAAAATATTCTTACCAGAGAAAGAAAATGTATCAAGCTAAGCACCCTCCTCCCTGCCCTGTGGTGCAACAGATGTCCCATTCCGCAAACATTTACTCAATGGGAGCGTGATGTTGCAGCCACAAACACAAGTGGACCTGCTGTGAGGAAAAAACGAGTTAGTACATTTGAAACATGAAAAAGGTCATTTTAAAATCAACATGAAAAACATATATTCCAAAAGTATAGAACAGAAAAATATTCTTACCAGAGAAAGAAAATGTATCAAGCTAAGCACCCTCCTCCCTGCCCTGTGGTGCAACAGATGTCCCTTTCCGCAAACATTTACTCAATGGGAGCGTGATGTTGCAACCACACACACAAGTTGACCTGCTGTGAGGAAAAAACGAGTTAGTACATTTCAAATATGAAAAAGGCCATTTTAAAATCAACATGAAAAACCAAAATTAAAAAGTATAGAACACAAAAATATTCTTACCAGAGAAAGAAAATGTATCGAGCTAAGCACCCTCCTCCCTGCTCTGTGGTGCAACAGATGTCCCTTTCCGCAAACATTTACTCAATGGGAGCGTGATGTTGCAACCACACACACAAGTTGACCAGCTGTGAGGAAAAAACGAGTTAGTACATTTCAAACATGAAAAAGGTCATTTTAAAATCAACATGAAAAACCAAAATTCCAAAACTATAGAACAGAAAAATATTCTTACCAGAGAAAGAAAATGTATACAGCTAAGTACCCTCCTCCCTGCCCTGTGGTGCAACAGATGTCCCTTTCCGCAAACATTTACTCAATGGGAGCGTGATGTTGCAACCACACACACAAGTTGACCAGCTGTGAGGAAAAAACGAGTTAGTACATTTCAAACATGAAAAAGGTAATTTTAACATCAACATGAAAAACCAAAATTCCAAAAGTATAGAACAGAAAAATATTCTTACCAGAGAAAGAAAATGTATCAAGCTAAGCACCCTCCTCCCTGCCCTGTGGTGCAACAGATGTCCCTTTCCGCAAACATTTACTCAATGGGAGCGTGATGTTGCAACCACACACACAAGTTGACCAGCTGTGAGGAAAAAACGAGTTAGTACATTTCAAACATGAAAAAGGTAATTTTAACATCAACATGAAAAACCAAAATTCCAAAAGTATAGAACAGAAAAATATTCTTACCAGAGAAAGAAAATGTATCAAGCTAAGCACCCTCCTCCCTGCCCTGTGGTGCAACAGATGTCCCTTTCCGCAAACATTTTCTCAATGGGAGCGTGATGTTGCAACCACACACACAAGTTGACCTGCTATGAGGAAAAAACGAGTTGGTACATTTCAAACGTGAAAAAGGTCATTTAAAAATCAACATGAGAAACCAAAATTCCAAAAGTATAGAACAGAAAAATATTCTTACCAGAGAAAGAAAATGTATCAAGCTAAGCACCCTCCTCCCTGCCCTGTGGTGCAACAGATGTCCCATTCCGCAAACATTTACTCAATGGGAGCGTGATGTTGCAGCCACAAACACAAGTGGACCTGCTGTGAGGAAAAAACGAGTTAGTACATTTCAAACATGAAAAAGGTCATTTTAAAATCAACATGAAAAACATATATTCCAAAAGTATAGAACAGAAAAATATTCTTACCAGAGAAAGAAAATGTATCAAGCTAAGCACCCTCCTCCCTGCCCTGTGGTGCAACAGATGTCCCTTTCCGCAAACATTTACTCAATGGGAGCGTGATGTTGCAACCACACACACAAGTTGACCTGCTGTGAGGAAAAAACGAGTTAGTACATTTCAAATATGAAAAAGGCCATTTTAAAATCAACATGAAAAACCAAAATTAAAAAGTATAGAACACAAAAATATTCTTACCAGAGAAAGAAAATGTATCGAGCTAAGCACCCTCCTCCCTGCTCTGTGGTGCAACAGATGTCCCTTTCCGCAAACATTTACTCAATGGGAGCGTGATGTTGCAACCACACACACAAGTTGACCAGCTGTGAGGAAAAAACGAGTTAGTACATTTCAAACATGAAAAAGGTCATTTTAAAATCAACATGAAAAACCAAAATTCCAAAACTATAGAACAGAAAAATATTCTTACCAGAGAAAGAAAATGTATACAGCTAAGTACCCTCCTCCCTGCCCTGTGGTGCAACAGATGTCCCTTTCCGCAAACATTTACTCAATGGGAGCGTGATGTTGCAACCACACACACAAGTTGACCAGCTGTGAGGAAAAAACGAGTTAGTACATTTCAAACATGAAAAAGGTAATTTTAACATCAACATGAAAAACATATATTCCAAAAGTATAGAACAGAAAAATATTCTTACCAGAGAAAGAAAATGTATCAAGCTAAGCACCCTCCTCCCTGCCCTGTGGTGCAACAGATGTCCCATTCCGCAAACATTTACTCAATGGGAGCGTGATGTTGCAGCCACAAACACAAGTGGACCTGCTGTGAGGAAAAAACGAGTTAGTACATTTCAAACATGAAAAAGGTCATTTTAAAATCAACATGAAAAACATATATTCCAAAAGTATAGAACAGAAAAATATTCTTACCAGAGAAAGAAAATGTATCAAGCTAAGCACCCTCCTCCCTGCCCTGTGGTGCAACAGATGTCCCTTTCCGCAAACATTTACTCAATGGGAGCGTGATGTTGCAACCACACACACAAGTTGACCTGCTGTGAGGAAAAAACGAGTTAGTACATTTCAAACATGAAAAAGGTAATTTTAACATCAACATGAAAAACCAAAATTCCAAAAGTATAGAACAGAAAAATATTCTTACCAGAGAAAGAAAATGTATCAAGCTAAGCACCCTCCTCCCTGCCCTGTTGTGCAACAGATGTCCCTTTCCGCAAACATTTAATCAATGGGAGCGTGATGTTGCAACCACACACACAAGTTGACCTGCTGTGAGGAAAAAATCGAGTTAGTACATTTCAAACATGAAAAAGGTCATTTTAAAATCAACATGAAAAACCAAAATTCCAAAACTATAGAACAGAAAAATATTCTTACCAGAGAAAGAAAATGTATACAGCTAAGTACCCTCCTCCCTGCCCTGTGGTGCAACAGATGTCCCTTTCCGCAAACATTTACTCAATGGGAGCGTGATGTTGCAACCACACACACAAGTTGACCAGCTGTGAGGAAAAAACGAGTTAGTACATTTCAAACATGAAAAAGGTAATTTTAACATCAACATGAAAAACCAAAATTCCAAAAGTATAGAACAGAAAAATATTCTTACCAGAGAAAGAAAATGTATCAAGCTAAGCACCCTCCTCCCTGCCCTGTGGTGCAACAGATGTCCCTTTCCGCAAACATTTACTCAATGGGAGCGTGATGTTGCAACCACACACACAAGTTGACCAGCTGTGAGGAAAAAACGAGTTAGTACATTTCAAACATGAAAAAGGTAATTTTAACATCAACATGAAAAACCAAAATTCCAAAAGTATAGAACAGAAAAATATTCTTACCAGAGAAAGAAAATGTATCAAGCTAAGCACCCTCCTCCCTGCCCTGTGGTGCAACAGATGTCCCTTTCCGCAAACATTTTCTCAATGGGAGCGTGATGTTGCAACCACACACACAAGTTGACCTGCTATGAGGAAAAAACGAGTTGGTACATTTCAAACGTGAAAAAGTTCATTTAAAAATCAACATGAGAAACCAAAATTCCAAAAGTATAGAACAGAAAAATATTCTTACCAGAGAAAGAAAATGTATCAAGCTAAGCACCCTCCTCCCTGCCCTGTGGTGCAACAGATGTCCCATTCCGCAAACATTTACTCAATGGGAGCGTGATGTTGCAGCCACAAACACAAGTGGACCTGCTGTGAGGAAAAAACGAGTTAGTACATTTCAAACATGAAAAAGGTCATTTTAAAATCAACATGAAAAACATATATTCCAAAAGTATAGAACAGAAAAATATTCTTACCAGAGAAAGAAAATGTATCAAGCTAAGCACCCTCCTCCCTGCCCTGTGGTGCAACAGATGTCCCTTTCCGCAAACATTTACTCAATGGGAGCGTGATGTTGCAACCACACACACAAGTTGACCTGCTGTGAGGAAAAAACGAGTTAGTACATTTCAAATATGAAAAAGGCCATTTTAAAATCAACATGAAAAACCAAAATTAAAAAGTATAGAACACAAAAATATTCTTACCAGAGAAAGAAAATGTATCGAGCTAAGCACCCTCCTCCCTGCTCTGTGGTGCAACAGATGTCCCTTTCCGCAAACATTTACTCAATGGGAGCGTGATGTTGCAACCACACACACAAGTTGACCAGCTGTGAGGAAAAAACGAGTTAGTACATTTCAAACATGAAAAAGGTCATTTTAAAATCAACATGAAAAACCAAAATTCCAAAACTATAGAACAGAAAAATATTCTTACCAGAGAAAGAAAATGTATACAGCTAAGTACCCTCCTCCCTGCCCTGTGGTGCAACAGATGTCCCTTTCCGCAAACATTTACTCAATGGGAGCGTGATGTTGCAACCACACACACAAGTTGACCAGCTGTGAGGAAAAAACGAGTTAGTACATTTCAAACATGAAAAAGGTAATTTTAACATCAACATGAAAAACCAAAATTCCAAAAGTATAGAACAGAAAAATATTCTTACCAGAGAAAGAAAATGTATCAAGCTAAGCACCCTCCTCCCTGCCCTGTTGTGCAACAGATGTCCCTTTCCGCAAACATTTAATCAATGGGAGCGTGATGTTGCAACCACACACACAAGTTGACCTGCTGTGAGGAAAAAATCGAGTTAGTACATTTCAAACATGAAAAAGGTCATTTTAAAATCAACATGAAAAACCAAAATTCCAAAAGTATAGAACAGAAAAATATTCTTACCAGAGAAAGAAAATGTATCCAGCTAAGCACCCTCCTCCCTGCCCTGTGGTGCAACAGATGTCCCTTTCCGCAAACATTTACTCAATGGGAGCGTGATGTTGCAACCACACACACAAGTTGACCAGCTGTGAGGAAAAAACGAGTTAGTACATTTCAAACATGAAAAAGGTAATTTTAACATCAACATGAAAAACCAAAATTCCAAAAGTATAGAACAGAAAAATATTCTTACCAGAGAAAGAAAATGTATCAAGCTAAGCACCCTCCTCCCTGCCCTGTTGTGCAACAGATGTCCCTTTCCGCAAACATTTAATCAATGGGAGCGTGATGTTGCAACCACACACACAAGTTGACCTGCTGTGAGGAAAAAATCGAGTTAGTACATTTCAAACATGAAAAAGGTCATTTTAAAATCAACATGAAAAACCAAAATTCCAAAACTATAGAACAGAAAAATATTCTTACCAGAGAAAGAAAATGTATCAAGCTAAGCACCCTCCTCCCTGCCCTGTTGTGCAACAGATGTCCCTTTCCGCAAACATTTAATCAATGGGAGCGTGATGTTGCAACCACACACACAAGTTGACCTGCTGTGAGGAAAAAATCGAGTTAGTACATTTCAAACATGAAAAAGGTCATTTTAAAATCAACATGAAAAACCAAAATTCCAAAAGTATAGAACAGAAAAATATTCTTACCAGAGAAAGAAAATGTATCAAGCTAAGCACCCTCCTCCCTGCCCTGTTGTGCAACAGATGTCCCTTTCCGCAAACATTTACTCAATGGGAGCGTGATGTTGCAACCACACACACAAGTTGACCAGCTGTGAGGAAAAAACGAGTTAGTACATTTCAAACATGAAAAAGGTAATTTTAACATCAACATGAAAAACCAAAATTCCAAAAGTATAGAACAGAAAAATATTCTTACCAGAGAAAGAAAATGTATCAAGCTAAGCACCCTCCTCCCTGCCCTGTTGTGCAACAGATGTCCCTTTCCGCAAACATTTAATCAATGGGAGCGTGATGTTGCAACCACACACACAAGTTGACCTGCTGTGAGGAAAAAATCGAGTTAGTACATTTCAAACATGAAAAAGGTCATTTTAAAATCAACATGAAAAACCAAAATTCCAAAAGTATAGAACAGAAAAATATTCTTACCAGAGAAAGAAAATGTATCAAGCTAAGCACCCTCCTCCCTGCCCTGTGGTGCAACAGATGTCCCATTCCGCAAACATTTACTCAATGGGAGCGTGATGTTGCAGCCACACACACAAGTGGACCTGCTGTGAGGAAAAAACGAGTTAGTACATTTCAAACATGAAAAAGGTCATTTTAAAATCAACATGAAAAACCAAAATTCCAAAAGTATAGAACAGAAAAATATTCTTACCAGAGAAAGAAAATGTATCAAGCTAAGCACCCTCCTCCCTGCCCTGTGGTGCAACAGATGTCCCTTTCCGCAAACATTTACTCAATGGGAGCGTGATGTTGCAACCACACACACAAGTTGACCTGCTGTGAGGAAAAAACGAGTTAGTACATTTCAAATATGAAAAAGGCCATTTTAAAATCAACATGAAAAACCAAAATTCCAAAAGTATAGAACAGAAAAATATTCTTACCAGAGAAAGAAAATGTATCAAGCTAAGCACCCTCCTCCCTGCCCTGTGGTGCAACAGATGTCCCTTTCCGCAAACATTTACTCAATGGGAGCGTGATGTTGCAACCACACACACAAGTTGACCTGCTGTGAGGAAAAAACGAGTTAGTACATTTCAAATATGAAAAAGGCCATTTTAAAATCAACATGAAAAACCAAAATTAAAAAGTATAGAACACAAAAATATTGTTACCAGAGAAAGAAAATGTATCCAGCTAAGCACCCTCCTCCCTGCCCTGTTGTGCAACAGATGTCCCTTTCCGCAAACATTTACTCAATGGGAGCGTGATGTTGCAACCACACACACAAGTTGACCAGCTGTGAGGAAAAAACGAGTTAGTACATTTCAAACATGAAAAAGGTAATTTTAACATCAACATGAAAAACCAAAATTCCAAAAGTATAGAACAGAAAAATATTCTTACCAGAGAAAGAAAATGTATCAAGCTAAGCACCCTCCTCCCTGCCCTGTTGTGCAACAGATGTCCCTTTCCGCAAACATTTAATCAATGGGAGCGTGATGTTGCAGCCACACACACAAGTGGACCTGCTGTGAGGAAAAAACGAGTTAGTACATTTCAAACATGAAAAAGGTCATTTTAAAATCAACATGAAAAACCAAAATTCCAAAAGTATAGAACAGAAAAATATTCTTACCAGAGAAAGAAAATGTATCAAGCTAAGCACCCTCCTCCCTGCCCTGTGGTGCAACAGATGTCCCTTTCCGCAAACATTTACTCAATGGGAGCGTGATGTTGCAACCACACACACAAGTTGACCTGCTGTGAGGAAAAAATCGAGTTAGTACATTTCAAACATGAAAAAGGTCATTTTAAAATCAACATGAAAAACCAAAATTCCAAAAGTATAGAACAGAAAAATATTCTTACCAGAGAAAGAAAATGTATCAAGCTAAGCACCCTCCTCCCTGCCCAGTGGTGCAACAGATGTCCCATTCCGCAAACATTTACTCAATGGGAGCGTGATGTTGCAGCCACACACACAAGTGGACCTGCTGTGAGGAAAAAACGAGTTAGTACATTTCAAACATGAAAAAGGTCATTTTAAAATCAACATGAAAAACCAAAATTCCAAAAGTATAGAACAGAAAAATATTCTTACCAGAGAAAGAAAATGTATCAAGCTAAGCACCCTCCTCCCTGCCCTGTGGTGCAACAGATGTCCCTTTCCGCAAACATTTACTCAATGGGAGCGTGATGTTGCAACCACACACACAAGTTGACCTGCTGTGAGGAAAAAACGAGTTAGTACATTTCAAATATGAAAAAGGCCATTTTAAAATCAACATGAAAAACCAAAATTAAAAAGTATAGAACACAAAAATATTGTTACCAGAGAAAGAAAATGTATCCAGCTAAGTAACCTCCTCCCTGCCCTGTGGTGCAACAGATGTCCCTTTCCGCAAACATTTACTCAATGGGAGCGTGATGTTGCAGCCACACACACAAGTGGACCTGCTGTGAGGAAAAAACGAGTTAGTACATTTCAAACATGAAAAAGGTCATTTTAAAATCAACATGAAAAACCAAAATTCCAAAAGTATAGAACAGAAAAATATTCTTACCAGAGAAAGAAAATGTATCAAGCTAAGCACCCTCCTCCCTGCCCTGTTGTGCAACAGATGTCCCTTTCCGCAAACATTTACTCAATGGGAGCGTGATGTTGCAACCACACACACAAGTTGACCAGCTGTGAGGAAAAAACGAGTTAGTACATTTCAAACATGAAAAAGGTAATTTTAACATCAACATGAAAAACCAAAATTCCAAAAGTATAGAACACAAAAATATTCTTACCAGAGAAAGAAAATGTATCAAGCTAAGCACCCTCCTCCCTGCCCTGTTGTGCAACAGATGTCCCTTTCCGCAAACATTTAATCAATGGGAGCGTGATGTTGCAACCACACACACAAGTTGACCTGCTGTGAGGAAAAAATCGAGTTAGTACATTTCAAACATGAAAAAGGTCATTTTAAAATCAACATGAAAAACCAAAATTCCAAAACTATAGAACAGAAAAATATTCTTACCAGAGAAAGAAAATGTATACAGCTAAGTACCCTCCTCCCTGCCCTGTGGTGCAACAGATGTCCCATTCCGCAAACATTTACTCAATGGGAGCGTGATGTTGCAGCCACACACACAAGTGGACCTGCTGTGAGGAAAAAACGAGTTAGTACATTTCAAACATGAAAAAGGTCATTTTAAAATCAACATGAAAAACCAAAATTCCAAAAGTATAGAACAGAAAAATATTCTTACCAGAGAAAGAAAATGTATCAAGCTAAGCACCCTCCTCCCTGCCCTGTGGTGCAACAGATGTCCCTTTCCGCAAACATTTACTCAATGGGAGCGTGATGTTGCAACCACACACACAAGTTGACCTGCTGTGAGGAAAAAACGAGTTAGTACATTTCAAATATGAAAAAGGCCATTTTAAAATCAACATGAAAAACCAAAATTAAAAAGTATAGAACACAAAAATATTGTTACCAGAGAAAGAAAATGTATCCAGCTAAGTAACCTCCTCCCTGCCCTGTGGTGCAACAGATGTCCCTTTCCGCAAACATTTACTCAATGGGAGTGTGATGTTGCAACCACACACACAAGTTGACCAGCTGTGAGGAAAAAACGAGTTAGTACATTTCAAACATGAAAAAGGTCATTTTAAAATCAACATGAAAAACCAAAATTCCAAAAGTATAGAACAGAAAAATATTCTTACCAGAGAAAGAAAATGTATCAAGCTAAGCACCCTCCTCCCTGCCCTGTTGTGCAACAGATGTCCCTTTCCGCAAACATTTACTCAATGGGAGCGTGATGTTGCAACCACACACACAAGTTGACCAGCTGTGAGGAAAAAACGAGTTAGTACATTTCAAACATGAAAAAGGTAATTTTAACATCAACATGAAAAACCAAAATTCCAAAAGTATAGAACAGAAAAATATTCTTACCAGAGAAAGAAAATGTATCAAGCTAAGCACCCTCCTCCCTGCCCTGTTGTGCAACAGATGTCCCTTTCCGCAAACATTTAATCAATGGGAGCGTGATGTTGCAACCACACACACAAGTTGACCTGCTGTGAGGAAAAAATCGAGTTAGTACATTTCAAACATGAAAAAGGTCATTTTAAAATCAACATGAAAAACCAAAATTCCAAAACTATAGAACAGAAAAATATTCTTACCAGAGAATGAAAATGTATCAAGCTAAGCACCCTCCTCCCTGCCCTGTGGTGCAACAGATGTCCCTTTCCGCAAACATTTACTAAATGGGAGTGTGATGTTGCAACCACACACACAAATTGACCTGCTGTGAGGAAAAAACGAGTTAGTACATTTGAAACATGAAAAAGGTCATTTTAAAATCAACATGAAAATCCAAAATTCCAAAAGTATAGAACAGAAAAATATTCTTACCAGAGAAAGAAAATGTATCCAGCTAAGCACCCTCCTCCCTGCCCTGTGGTGCAACAGATGTCCCTTTCCGCAAACATTTACTCAATGGGAGTGTGATGTTGCAACCACACACACAAGTTGACCTGCTGTGAGGAAAAAACGAGTTAGTACATTTGAAACATGAAAAAGGTCATTTTAAAATCAACATGAAAAACCAAAATTCCAAAAGTATAGAACAGAAAAATATTCTTACCAGAGAAAGAAAATGTATCAAGCTAAGCACCCTCCTCCCTGCCCTGTTGTGCAACAGATGTCCCTTTCCGCAAACATTTACTCAATGGGAGCGTGATGTTGCAACCACACACACAAGTTGACCAGCTGTGAGGAAAAAACGAGTTAGTACATTTCAAACATGAAAAAGGTAATTTTAACATCAACATGAAAAACCAAAATTCCAAAAGTATAGAACACAAAAATATTCTTACCAGAGAAAGAAAATGTATCAAGCTAAGCACCCTCCTCCCTGCCCTGTTGTGCAACAGATGTCCCTTTCCGCAAACATTTAATCAATGGGAGCGTGATGTTGCAACCACACACACAAGTTGACCTGCTGTGAGGAAAAAATCGAGTTAGTACATTTCAAACATGAAAAAGGTCATTTTAAAATCAACATGAAAAACCAAAATTCCAAAACTATAGAACAGAAAAATATTCTTACCAGAGAAAGAAAATGTATACAGCTAAGTACCCTCCTCCCTGCCCTGTGGTGCAACAGATGTCCCATTCCGCAAACATTTACTCAATGGGAGCGTGATGTTGCAGCCACACACACAAGTGGACCTGCTGTGAGGAAAAAACGAGTTAGTACATTTCAAACATGAAAAAGGTCATTTTAAAATCAACATGAAAAACCAAAATTCCAAAAGTATAGAACAGAAAAATATTCTTACCAGAGAAAGAAAATGTATCAAGCTAAGCACCCTCCTCCCTGCCCTGTGGTGCAACAGATGTCCCTTTCCGCAAACATTTACTCAATGGGAGCGTGATGTTGCAACCACACACACAAGTTGACCTGCTGTGAGGAAAAAACGAGTTAGTACATTTCAAATATGAAAAAGGCCATTTTAAAATCAACATGAAAAACCAAAATTAAAAAGTATAGAACACAAAAATATTCTTACCAGAGAAAGAAAATGTATACAGCTAAGTACCCTCCTCCCTGCCCTGTGGTGCAACAGATGTCCCATTCCGCAAACATTTACTCAATGGGAGCGTGATGTTGCAGCCACACACACAAGTGGACCTGCTGTGAGGAAAAAACGAGTTAGTACATTTCAAATATGAAAAAGGTCATTTTAAAATCAACATGAAAAACCAAAATTCCAAAAGTATAGAACAGAAAAATATTCTTACCAGAGAAAGAAAATGTATCAAGCTAAGCACCCTCCTCCCTGCCCTGTTGTGCAACAGATGTCCCTTTCCGCAAACATTTACTCAATGGGAGCGTGATGTTGCAACCACACACACAAGTTGACCAGCTGTGAGGAAAAAACGAGTTAGTACATTTCAAACATGAAAAAGGTAATTTTAACATCAACATGAAAAACCAAAATTCCAAAAGTATAGAACAGAAAAATATTCTTACCAGAGAAAGAAAATGTATCAAGCTAAGCACCCTCCTCCCTGCCCTGTTGTGCAACAGATGTCCCTTTCCGCAAACATTTAATCAATGGGAGCGTGATGTTGCAACCACACACACAAGTTGACCTGCTGTGAGGAAAAAATCGAGTTAGTACATTTCAAACATGAAAAAGGTCATTTTAAAATCACCATGAAAAACCAAAATTCCAAAACTATAGAACAGAAAAATATTCTTACCAGAGAATGAAAATGTATCAAGCTAAGCACCCTCCTCCCTGCCCTGTGGTGCAACAGATGTCCCTTTCCGCAAACATTTACTAAATGGGAGTGTGATGTTGCAACCACACACACAAGTTGACCTGCTGTGAGGAAAAAACGAGTTAGTACATTTGAAACATGAAAAAGGTCATTTTAAAATCAACATGAAAATCCAAAATTCCAAAAGTATAGAACAGAAAAATATTCTTACCAGAGAAAGAAAATGTATCCAGCTAAGCACCCTCCTCCCTGCCCTGTGGTGCAACAGATGTCCCTTTCCGCAAACATTTACTCAATGGGAGTGTGATGTTGCAACCACACACACAAGTTGACCTGCTGTGAGGAAAAAACGAGTTAGTACATTTGAAACATGAAAAAGGTCATTTTAAAATCAAAATGAAAATCCAAAATTCCAAAAGTATAGAACAGAAAAATATTCTTACCAGAGAAAGAAAATGTATCAAGCTAAGCACCCTCCTCCCTGCCCTGTGGTGCAACAGATGTCCCTTTCCGCAAACATTTACTCAATGGGAGCGTGATGTTGCAACCAAACACACAAGTAGACCTGCTGTGAGGAAAAAACGAGTTAGTACATTTCAAACATGAAAAAAGTCATTTTAAAATCAACATGAAAAACCAAAATTCCAAAAGTATAGAACGGAAAAATATTCTTACCAGAGAAAGAAAATGTATCAAGCTAAGCACCCTCCTCCCTGCCCTGTGGTGCAACAGATGCCCCTTTACGCAAACATTTACTCAATGGGAGCGTGATGTTGCATCACACACACAAGTTGACCTGCTGTGAGGAAAAAACGAGTTAGTACATTTCAAACATGAAAAAGGTCATTTTAAAATCAACATGAAAAAACAAAATTACAAAAGTATAGAACAGAAAAATATTCTTACCAGAGAAAGAAAATGTATACAGCTAAGTACCCTCCTCCCTGCCCTGTTGTGCAACAGATGTCCCTTTCCGCAAACATTTACTCAATGGGAGCGTGATGTTGCAGCCACACACACAAGTGGACCTGCTGTGAGGAAAAAACGAGTTAGTACATTTCAAACATGAAAAAGGTCATTTTAAAATCAACATGAAAAACCAAAATTCCAAAAGTATAGAACAGAAAAATATTCTTACCAGAGAAAGAAAATGTATCAAGCTAAGCACCCTCCTCCCTGCCCTGTGGTGCAACAGATGTCCCTTTCCGCAAACATTTACTCAATGGGAGCGTGATGTTGCAACCACACACACAAGTTGACCTGCTGTGAGGAAAAAACGAATTAGTACATTTCAAATATGAAAAAGGCCATTTTAAAATCAACATGAAAAACCAAAATTAAAAAGTATAGAACACAAAAATATTCTTACCAGAGAAAGAAAATGTATCCAGCTAAGTAACCTCCTCCCTGCCCTGTGGTGCAACAGATGCCCCTTTCCGCAAACATTTACTCAATGGGAGCGTGATGTTGCAAACACACACACAAGTTGACCAGCTGTGAGGAAAAAACGAGTTAGTACATTTCAAACATGAAAAAGGTAATTTTAACATCAACATGAAAAACCAAAATTCCAAAAGTATAGAACAGAAAAATATTCTTACCAGAGAAAGAAAATGTATCAAGCTAAGCACCCTCCTCCCTGCCCTGTTGTGCAACAGATGTCCCTTTCCGCAAACATTTAATCAATGGGAGCGTGATGTTGCAAACACACACACAAGTTGACCTGCTGTGAGGAAAAAACGAATTAGTACATTTCAAATATGAAAAAGGCCATTTTAAAATCAACATGAAAAACCAAAATTAAAAAGTATAGAACACAAAAATATTCTTACCAGAGAAAGAAAATGTATCAAGCTAAGCACCCTCCTCCCTGCCCTGTGGTGCAACAGATGCCCCTTTCCGCAAACATTTACTCAATGGGAGCGTGATGTTGCAAACACACACACAAGTTGACCAGCTGTGAGGAAAAAACGAGTTAGTACATTTCAAACATGAAAAAGGTAATTTTAACATCAACATGAAAAACCAAAATTCCAAAAGTATAGAACAGAAAAATATTCTTACCAGAGAAAGAAAATGTATCAAGCTAAGCACCCTCCTCCCTGCCCTGTTGTGCAACAGATGTCCCTTTCCGCAAACATTTAATCAATGGGAGCGTGATGTTGCAACCACACACACAAGTTGACCTGCTGTGAGGAAAAAACGAGTTAGTACATTTCAAACATGAAAAAGGTCATTTTAAAATCAACATGAAAAACCAAAATTACAAAACTATAGAACAGAAAAATATTCTTACCAGAGAAAGAAAATGTATCAACCTAAGCACCCTCCTCCCTGCCCTGTTGTGCAACAGATGTCCCTTTCCGCAAACATTTAATCAATGGGAGCGTGATGTTGCAACCACACACACAAGTTGACCTGCTGTGAGGAAAAAACGAATTAGTACATTTCAAATATGAAAAAGGCCATTTTAAAATCAACATGAAAAACCAAAATTAAAAAGTATAGAACACAAAAATATTCTTACCAGAGAAAGAAAATGTATCAAGCTAAGCACCCTCCTCCCTGCCCTGTGGTGCAACAGATGCCCCTTTCCGCAAACATTTACTCAATGGGAGCGTGATGTTGCAAACACACACACAAGTTGACCAGCTGTGAGGAAAAAACGAGTTAGTACATTTCAAACATGAAAAAGGTAATTTTAACATCAACATGAAAAACCAAAATTCCAAAAGTATAGAACAGAAAAATATTCTTACCAGAGAAAGAAAATGTATCAAGCTAAGCACCCTCCTCCCTGCCCTGTTGTGCAACAGATGTCCCTTTCCGCAAACATTTAATCAATGGGAGCGTGATGTTGCAACCACACACACAAGTTGACCTGCTGTGAGGAAAAAACGAGTTAGTACATTTCAAACATGAAAAAGGTCATTTTAAAATCAGCATGAAAAACCAAAATTACAAAACTATAGAACAGAAAAATATTCTTACCAGAGAAAGAAAATGTATCAACCTAAGCACCCTCCTCCCTGCCCTGTTGTGCAACAGATGTCCCTTTCCGCAAACATTTAATCAATGGGAGCGTGATGTTGCAACCACACACACAAGTTGACCTGCTGTGAGGAAAAAACGAATTAGTACATTTCAAATATGAAAAAGGCCATTTTAAAATCAACATGAAAAACCAAAATTAAAAAGTATAGAACACAAAAATATTCTTACCAGAGAAAGAAAATGTATCAAGCTAAGCACCCTCCTCCCTGCCCTGTGGTGCAACAGATGCCCCTTTCCGCAAACATTTACTCAATGGGAGCGTGATGTTGCAAACACACACACAAGTTGACCAGCTGTGAGGAAAAAACGAGTTAGTACATTTCAAACATGAAAAAGGTAATTTTAACATCAACATGAAAAACCAAAATTCCAAAAGTATAGAACAGAAAAATATTCTTACCAGAGAAAGAAAATGTATCAAGCTAAGCACCCTCCTCCCTGCCCTGTTGTGCAACAGATGTCCCTTTCCGCAAACATTTAATCAATGGGAGCGTGATGTTGCAACCACACACACAAGTTGACCTGCTGTGAGGAAAAAACGAATTAGTACATTTCAAATATGAAAAAGGCCATTTTAAAATCAACATGAAAAACCAAAATTAAAAAGTATAGAACACAAAAATATTCTTACCAGAGAAAGAAAATGTATCAAGCTAAGCACCCTCCTCCCTGCCCTGTGGTGCAACAGATGCCCCTTTCCGCAAACATTTACTCAATGGGAGCGTGATGTTGCAAACACACACACAAGTTGACCAGCTGTGAGGAAAAAACGAGTTAGTACATTTCAAACATGAAAAAGGTAATTTTAACATCAACATGAAAAACCAAATTCCAAAAGTATAGAACAGAAAAATATTCTTACCAGAGAAAGAAAATGTATCAAGCTAAGCACCCTCCTCCCTGCCCTGTTGTGCAACAGATGTCCCTTTCCGCAAACATTTAATCAATGGGAGCGTGATGTTGCAACCACACACACAAGTTGACCTGCTGTGAGGAAAAAACGAGTTAGTACATTTCAAACATGAAAAAGGTCATTTTAAAATCAACATGAAAAACCAAAATTACAAAACTATAGAACAGAAAAATATTCTTACCAGAGAAAGAAAATGTATCAACCTAAGCACCCTCCTCCCTGCCCTGTGGTGCAACAGATGTCCCTTTCCACAAACATTTACTCAATGGTAGCGTGATGTTGCAACCACACACACAAGTTGACCTGCTGTGAGGAAAAAAAGAGTTAGTACATTTCAAACGTGAAAAAGGTCATTTTAAAATCAGCATGAAAAACCAAAATTACAAAAGTATAGAATAGAAAAATATTCTTACCAGAGAAAGAAAATGTATCCAGCTAAGCACCCTCCTCCCTGCCCTGTGGTGCAACAGACGCCCCTTTCCGCAAACATTTACTCAATGGGAGCGTGATGTTGCAACCACACACACAAGTTGACCTGCTGTGAGGGAAAAACGAGTTAGTACATTTGTAACATGAAAAAGGTCATTTTAAAATCAACATGAAAAACCAAAATTCCAAAAGTATAGAACAGAAAAATATTCTTACCAGAGAAAGAAAATGTACCAAGCTAAGCACCCTCCTCCCTGCCCTGTGGTGCAACAGATGTCCCTTTCCGCAAACATTTACTCAATGGGAGCGTGATGTTGCAACCACACACACAAGTTGACCTGCTGTGAGAAAAAAACGAGTTAGTACATTTGTAACATGAAAAAGGTCATTTTAAAATCAACATGAAAAACCAAAATTCCAAAAGTATAGAACAGAAAAATATTCTTACCAGAGAAAGAAAATGTATCGAGCTAAGCACCCTCCTCCCTGCCCTGTGGTGCAACAGATGTCCCTTTCCGCAAACATTTACTCAATGGGAACGTGATGTTGCAACCACACACACAAGTTGACCTGCTGTGAGGGAAAAACGAGTTAGTACATTTGTAACATGAAAAAGGTCATTTTAAAATCAGCATGAAAAACCAAAATTCCAAAAGTATAGAACAGAAAAATATTCTTACCAGAGAAAGAAAATGTACCAAGCTAAGCACCCTCCTCCCTGCCCTGTGGTGCAACAGATGTCCCTTTCCACAAACATTTACTCAATGGTAGCGTGATGTTGCAACCACACACACAAGTTGACCTGCTGTGAGAAAAAAACGAGTTAGTACATTTGTAACATGAAAAAGGTCATTTTAAAATCAACATGAAAAACCAAAATTCCAAAAGTATAGAACAGAAAAATATTCTTACCAGAGAAAGAAAATGTATCAACCTAAGCACCCTCCTCCCTGCCCTGTGGTGCAACAGATGTCCCTTTCCACAAACATTTACTCAATGGTAGCGTGATGTTGCAACCACACACACAAGTTGACCTGCTGTGAGGAAAAGAAGAGTTAGTACATTTCAAACGTGAAAAAGGTCATTTTAAAATCAGCATGAAAAACCAAAATTACAAAAGTATAGAATAGAAAAATATTCTTACCAGAGAAAGAAAATGTATCCAGCTAAGCACCCTCCTCCCTGCCCTGTGGTGCAACAGACGCCCCTTTCCGCAAACATTTACTCAATGGGAGCGTGATGTTGCAACCACACACACAAGTTGACCTGCTGTGAGGGAAAAACGAGTTAGTACATTTGTAACATGAAAAAGGTCATTTTAAAATCAACATGAAAAACCAAAATTCCAAAAGTATAGAACAGAAAAATATTCTTACCAGAGAAAGAAAATGTACCAAGCTAAGCACCCTCCTCCCTGCCCTGTGGTGCAACAGACGCCCCTTTCCGCAAACATTTACTCAATGGGAGCGTGATGTTGCAACCACACACACAAGTTGACCTGCTGTGAGGAAAAAACGAGTTAGTACATTTCAAACATGAAAAAGGTAATTTTAACATCAACATGAAAAACCAAAATTCCAAAAGTATAGAACAGAAAAATATTCTTACCAGAGAAAGAAAATGTACCAAGCTAAGCACCCTCCTCCCTGCCCTGTGGTGCAACAGATGTCCCTTTCCGCAAACATTTACTCAATGGGAGCGTGATGTTGCAACCACACACACAAGTTGACCTGCTGTGAGGGAAAAACGAGTTAGTACATTTGTAACATGAAAAAGGTCATTTTAAAATCAACATGAAAAACCAAAATTCCAAAAGTATAGAACAGAAAAATATTCTTACCAGAGAAAGAAAATGTATCGAGCTAAGCACCCTCCTCCCTGCCCTGTGGTGCAACAGATGTCCCTTTCCGCAAACATTTACTCAATGGGAACGTGATGTTGCAACCACACACACAAGTTGACCTGCTGTGAGGAAAAATGAGTTGGTACATTATAACATGGAAAAGGTATTTTAAAATCAACATGAAAAACCAAAATTCCAAAAGTATAGAGCAGAAAAACATTCTTACCAGATAAAGAAAATGTATCGAGCTAAGCACCCCCCTCCCTGCCCTGTGGTGCAACAGATGTCCCTTTCCGCAAACATTTACTCAATGGGAGCGTGATGTTGCAACCACACACACAAGTTGACCTGCTGTGAGGAAAAAACGAGTTAGTACATTTCAAACATGAAAAAAGTCATTTTAAAATCAACATGAAAAACCAAAATTCCAAAAGTATAGAACAGAAAAATATTCTTACCAGAGAAAGAAAATGTATCAAGCTAAGCACTCTCCTCCCTGCCCTGTGGTGCAACAGATGTCCCTTTCCGCAAACATTTACTCAATGGGAGCGTGATGTTGCAACCACACACACAAGTTGACCTGCTGTGAGGAAAAAACGAGTTAGTACATTTCAAACATGAAAAAGGTCATTTTAAAATCAACATGAAAAACCAAAATTCCAAAAGTATAGAACAGAAAAATATTCTTACCAGAGAAAGAAAATGTATCAAGCTAAGCACCCTCCTCCCTGCCCTGTGGTGCAACAGATGTCCCTTTCCGCAAACATTTACTCAATGGGAGCGAGATGTTGCAACCACACACACAAGTTGACCTGCTGTGAGAAAAAAACGAGTTAGTACATTTCAAACATGAAAAAGGTCATTTTAAAATCAACATGAAAAACCAAAATTCCAAAAGTATAGAACAGAAAAATATTCTTACCAGAGAAAGAAAATGTATCAAGCTAAGCACCCTCCTCCCTGCCCTGTGGTGCAACAGATGTCCCTTTCCGCAAACATTTACTCAATGGGAGCATGATGTGGCAACCACACACACAAGTTGACCTGCTGTGAGGAAAAAACGAGTTCGTACATTATAACATGAAAAAGGTCATTTTAAAATCAACATGAAAAACCAAAATTCCAAAAGTATAGAACAGAAAAATATTCTTACCAGAGAAAGAAAATGTATCAAGCTAAGCACCCTCCTCCCTGCCCTGTGGTGCAACAGATGTCCCTTTCCGCAAACATTTACTCAATGGGAGTGTGATGTTGCAACCACACACACAAGTTGACCTGCTGTGAGGAAAAAACGAGTTAGTACATTTGAAACATGAAACAGGTCATTTTAAAATCAACATGAAAATCCAAAATTCCAATAGTATAGAACAGAAAAATATTCTTACCAGAGAAAGAAAATGTATCCAGCTAAGCACCCTCCTCCCTGCCCTGTGGTGCAACAGATGTCCCTTACCGCAAACATTTACTCAATGGGAGCGTGATGTTGCAACCACACACACAAGTAGACCTGCTGTGAGGAAAAAACGAGTCAGTACATTTCAAACATGAAAAAAGTCATTTTAAAATCAACATGAAAAACCAAAATTCCAAAAGTATAGAACAGAAAAATATTCTTACCAGAGAAAGAAAATGTATCAAGCTAAGCACCCTCCTCCCTGCCCTGTGGTGCAACAGATGCCCCTTTCCGCAAACATTTACTCAATGGGAGCGTGATGTTGCAACCACACACACAAGTTGACCTGCTGTGAGGAAAAAACGAGTTAGTACATTTCAAACATGAAAAAGGTCATTTTAAAATCAACATGAAAAAACAAAATTACAAAAGTATAGAACAGAAAAATATTCTTACCAGAGAAAGAAAATGTATACAGCTAAGTACCCTCCTCCCTGCCCTGTGGTGCAACAGATGTCCCTTTCCGCAAACATTTACTCAATGGGAGCGTGATGTTGCAACCACACACACAAGTTGACCTGCTGTGAGGAAAAAACGAGTTAGTACATTTCAAACATGAAAAAGGTCATTTTAAAATCAACATGAAAAACCAAAATTCCAAAAGTAAAGAACAGAAAAATATTCTTACCAGAGAAAGAAAATGTATCAAGCTAAGCACCCTCCTCCCTGCCCTGTGGTGCAACAGATGTCCCTTTCCGCAAACATTTACTCAATGGGAGCGTGATGTTGCAACCACACACACAAGTTGACCTGCTGTGAGGAAAAAACGAGTTAGTACATTTCAAACATGAAAAAGGCCATTTTAAAATCAACATGAAAAACCAAAATTACAAAAGTATAGAACACAAAAATATTCTTACCAGAGAAAGAAAATGTATCCAGCTAAGTAACCTCCTCCCTGCCCTGTGGTGCAACAGATGTCCCTTTCCGCAAACATTTACTCAATGGGAGCGTGATGTTGCAACCACACACACAAGTTGACCAGCTGTGAGGAAAAAACGAGTTAGTACATTTCAAACATGAAAAAGGTAATTTTAACATCAACATGAAAAACCAAAATTCCAAAAGTATAGAACAGAAAAATATTCTTACCAGAGAAAGAAAATGTATCAAGCTAAGCACCCTCCTCCCTGCCCTGTTGTGCAACAGATGTCCCTTTCCGCAAACATTTAATCAATGGGAGCGTGATGTTGCAACCACACACACAAGTTGACCTGCTGTGAGGAAAAAACGAGTTAGTACATTTCAAACATGAAAAAGGTCATTTTAAAATCAACATGAAAAACCAAAATTCCAAAAGTATAGAACAGAAAAATATTCTTACCAGAGAAAGAAAATGTATCAACCTAAGCACCCTCCTCCCTGCCCTGTGGTGCAACAGATGTCCCTTTCCACAAACATTTACTCAATGGGAGCGTGATGTTGCAACCACACACACAAGTTGACCAGCTGTGAGGAAAAAACGAGTTAGTACATTTCAAACATGAAAAAGGTAATTTTAACATCAACATGAAAAACCAAAATTCCAAAAGTATAGAACAGAAAAATATTCTTACCAGAGAAAGAAAATGTATCGAGCTAAGCACCCTCCTCCCTGCCCTGTTGTGCAACAGATGTCCCTTTCCGCAAACATTTAATCAATGGGAGCGTGATGTTGCAACCACACACACAAGTTGACCTGCTGTGAGGAAAAAACGAGTTAGTACATTTCAAACATGAAAAAGGCCATTTTAAAATCAACATGAAAAACCAAAATTCCAAAAGTATAGAACAGAAAAATATTCTTACCAGAGAAAGAAAATGTATCAACCTAAGCACCCTCCTCCCTGCCCTGTGGTGCAACAGATGTCCCTTTCCACAAACATTTACTCAATGGGAGCGTGATGTTGCAACCACACACACAAGTTGACCAGCTGTGAGGAAAAAACGAGTTAGTACATTTCAAACATGAAAAAGGTAATTTTAACATCAACATGAAAAACCAAAATTCCAAAAGTATAGAACAGAAAAATATTCTTACCAGAGAAAGAAAATGTATCGAGCTAAGCACCCTCCTCCCTGCCCTGTTGTGCAACAGATGTCCCTTTCCGCAAACATTTAATCAATGGGAGCGTGATGTTGCAACCACACACACAAGTTGACCTGCTGTGAGGAAAAAACGAGTTAGTACATTTCAAACATGAAAAAGGTCATTTTAAAATCAACATGAAAAACCAAAATTCCAAAAGTATAGAACAGAAAAATATTCTTACCAGAGAAAGAAAATGTATCAACCTAAGCACCCTCCTCCCTGCCCTGTGGTGCAACAGATGTCCCTTTCCACAAACATTTACTCAATGGGAGCGTGATGTTGCAACCACACACACAAGTTGACCAGCTGTGAGGAAAAAACGAGTTAGTACATTTCAAACATGAAAAAGGTAATTTTAACATCAACATGAAAAACCAAAATTCCAAAAGTATAGAACAGAAAAATATTCTTACCAGAGAAAGAAAATGTATCAACCTAAGCACCCTCCTCCCTGCCCTGTGGTGCAACAGATGTCCCTTTCCACAAACATTTACTCAATGGGAGCGTGATGTTGCAACCACACACACAAGTTGACCAGCTGTGAGGAAAAAACGAGTTAGTACATTTCAAACATGAAAAAGGTAATTTTAACATCAACATGAAAAACCAAAATTACAAAAGTATAGAACAGAAAAATATTCTTACCAGAGAAAGAAAATGTATCAAGCTAAGCACCCTCCTCCCTGCCCTGTTGTGCAACAGATGTCCCTTTCTGCAAACATTTAATCAATGGGAGCGTGATGTTGCAACCACACACACAAGTTGACCTGCTGTGAGGAAAAAACGAGTTAGTACATTTCAAACATGAAAAAGGCCATTTTAAAATCAACATGAAAAACCAAAATTACAAAAGTATAGAACAGAAAAATATTCTTACCAGAGAAAGAAAATGTATCGAGCTAAGCACCCTCCTCCCTGCCCTGTGGTGCAACAGATGTCCCTTTCCGCAAACATTTACTCAATGGGAGCGTGATGTTGCAACCACACACACAAGTTGACCAGCTGTGAGGAAAAAACGAGTTAGTACATTTCAAACATGAAAAAGGTAATTTTAACATCAACATGAAAAACCAAAATTCCAAAAGTATAGAACAGAAAAATATTCTTACCAGAGAAAGAAAATGTATCAAGCTAAGCACCCTCCTCCCTGCCCTGTTGTGCAACAGATGTCCCTTTCCGCAAACATTTAATCAATGGGAGCGTGATGTTGCAACCACACACACAAGTTGACCTGCTGTGAGGAAAAAACGAGTTAGTACATTTCAAACATGAAAAAGGTCATTTTAAAATCAACATGAAAAACCAAAATTCCAAAAGTATAGAACAGAAAAATATTCTTACCAGAGAAAGAAAATGTATCAACCTAAGCACCCTCCTCCCTGCCCTGTGGTGCAACAGATGTCCCTTTCCACAAACATTTACTCAATGGGAGCGTGATGTTGCAACCACACACACAAGTTGACCTGCTGTGAGGAAAAAACGAGTTAGTACATTTCAAACGTGAAAAAGGTCATTTCAAAATCAACATGAGAAACCAAAATTCCAAAAGTATAGAACAGAAAAATATTCTTACCAGAGAAAGAAAATATATCCAGCTAAGCACCCTCCTCCCTGCCCTGTGGTGCAACAGATGCCCCTTTCCGCAAACATTTACTCAATGGGAGCATGATGTTGCAACCACACACACAAGTTGACCTGCTGTGAGGAAAAAACGAGTTAGTACATTTCAAACATGAAAAAGGTCATTTTAAAATCAACATGAAAAACCAAAATTCCAAAAGTATAGAACAGAAAAATATTCTTACCAGAGAAAGAAAATGTATCCAGCTAAGCACCCTCCTCCCTGCCCTGTGGTGCAACAGATGTCCCGTTCCACAAACATTTACTCAATGAGAGCGTGATGTTGCAACCACACACACAAGTTGACCTGCTGTGAGGAAAAAACGAGTTAGTACATTTCAAACATGAAAAAGGTCATTTTAAAATCAACATGAAAAACCAAAATTCCAAAAGTATAGAACAGAAAAATATTCTTACCAGAGAAAGAAAATGTACCAAGCTAAGCACCCTCCTCCCTGCCCTGTGGTGCAACAGATGTCCCTTTCCGCAAACATTTACTCAATGGGAGCGTGATGTTGCAACCACACACACAAGTTGACCTGCTGTGAGGGAAAAACGAGTTCGTACATTATAACATGAAAAAGGTCATTTTAAAATCAACATGAAAAACCAAAATTCCAAAAGTATAGAACAGAAAAATATTCTTACCAGAGAAAGAAAATGTATCGAGCTAAGCACCCTCCTCCCTGCCCTGTGGTGCAACAGATGTCCCTTTCCGCAAACATTTACTCAATGGGAACGTGATGTTGCAACCACACACACAAGTTGACCTGCTGTGAGGAAGAACGAGTTGGTACATTATAACATGGAAAATGTATTTTAAAATCAACATGAAAAACCAAAATTCCAAAAGTATAGAACAGAAAAACATTCTTACCAGATAAAGAAAATGTATCGAGCTAAGCACCCCCCACCTGCCCTGTGGTGCAACAGATGTCCCTTTCCGCAAACATCTACTCAATGGGAGCGTGATGTTGCAACCACACACACAAGTTGACCTGCTGTGAGGAAAAAACGAGTTAGTACATTTCAAACATGAAAAAAGTCATTTTAAAATCAACATGAAAAACCAAAATTCCAAAAGTATAGAACAGAAAAATATTCTTACCAGAGAAAGAAAATGTATCAAGCTAAGCACCCTCCTCCCTGCCCTGTGGTGCAACAGATGCCCTTTCCGCAAACATTTTCTCAATGGGAGCGTGATGTTGCATCCACACACACAAGTTGACCTGCTATGAGGAAAAAACGAGTTAGTACATTTCAAACGTGAAAGAGGACATTTAAAAATCAACATGAGAAACCAAAATTCCAAAAGTATAGAACAGAAAAATATTCTTACCAGAGAAAGAAAATATATCCAGCTAAGCACCCTCCTCCCTGCCCTGTGGTGCAACAGATGTCCCTTTCCGCAAACATTTACTCAATGGGAGCGTGATGTTGCAACCACACACACAAGTTGACCTGCTGTGAGGAAAAAACGAGTTCGTACATTATAACATGAAAAAGGTCATTTTAAAATCAACATGAAAAACAAAATTTCCAAAAGTATAGAACAGAAAAATATTCTTACCAGAGAAAGAAAATGTATCGAGCTAAGCACCCTCCTCCCTGCTCTGTGGTACAACAGATGTCCCTTTCCGCAAACATTTACTCAATGGGAGCGTGATGTTGCAACCACACACATAAGTTGACCTGCTGTGAGGAAAAAACGAGTTAGTACATTTCAAACATGAAAAAGGTCATTTTAAAATCAACATGAAAAACCAAAATTCCAAAAGTATAGAATAGAAAAATATTCTTACCAGAGAAAGGAAATGTATCCAGCTAAGCACCCTCCTCCCTGCCCTGTGGTGCAACAGATGCCCCTTTCCGCAAACATTTACTCAATGGGAGCGTGATGTTGCAACCACACACACAAGTTGACCTGCTGTGAGGAAAAAACGAGTTAGTACATTTCAAACATGAAAAAGGTCATTTTAAAATCAACATGAAAAAACAAAATTACAAAAGTATAGAACAGAAAAATATTCTTACCAGAGAAAGAAAATGTATACAGCTAAGTACCCTCCTCCCTGCCCTGTGGTGCAACAGATGTCCCTTTCCGCAAACATTTACTCAATGGGAGCGTGATGTTGCAACCACACACACAAGTTGACCTGCTGTGAGGAAAAAACGAGTTAGTACATTTCAAACATGAAAAAGGTCATTTTAAAATCAACATGAAAAACCAAAATTCCAAAAGTAAAGAACAGAAAAATATTCTTACCAGAGAAAGAAAATGTATCAAGCTAAGCACCCTCCTCCCTGCCCTGTGGTGCAACAGATGTCCCTTTCCGCAAACATTTACTCAATGGGAGCGTGATGTTGCAACCACACACACAAGTTGACCTGCTGTGAGGAAAAAACGAGTTAGTACATTTCAAACATGAAAAAGGCCATTTTAAAATCAACATGAAAAACCAAAATTACAAAAGTATAGAACACAAAAATATTCTTACCAGAGAAAGAAAATGTATCCAGCTAAGTAACCTCCTCCCTGCCCTGTGGTGCAACAGATGTCCCTTTCCGCAAACATTTACTCAATGGGAGCGTGATGTTGCAACCACACACACAAGTTGACCAGCTGTGAGGAAAAAACGAGTTAGTACATTTCAAACATGAAAAAGGTAATTTTAACATCAACATGAAAAACCAAAATTCCAAAAGTATAGAACAGAAAAATATTCTTACCAGAGAAAGAAAATGTATCAAGCTAAGCACCCTCCTCCCTGCCCTGTTGTGCAACAGATGTCCCTTTCCGCAAACATTTAATCAATGGGAGCGTGATGTTGCAACCACACACACAAGTTGACCTGCTGTGAGGAAAAAACGAGTTAGTACATTTCAAACATGAAAAAGGTCATTTTAAAATCAACATGAAAAACCAAAATTCCAAAAGTATAGAACAGAAAAATATTCTTACCAGAGAAAGAAAATGTATCAACCTAAGCACCCTCCTCCCTGCCCTGTGGTGCAACAGATGTCCCTTTCCACAAACATTTACTCAATGGGAGCGTGATGTTGCAACCACACACACAAGTTGACCAGCTGTGAGGAAAAAACGAGTTAGTACATTTCAAACATGAAAAAGGTAATTTTAACATCAACATGAAAAACCAAAATTCCAAAAGTATAGAACAGAAAAATATTCTTACCAGAGAAAGAAAATGTATCGAGCTAAGCACCCTCCTCCCTGCCCTGTTGTGCAACAGATGTCCCTTTCCGCAAACATTTAATCAATGGGAGCGTGATGTTGCAACCACACACACAAGTTGACCTGCTGTGAGGAAAAAACGAGTTAGTACATTTCAAACATGAAAAAGGCCATTTTAAAATCAACATGAAAAACCAAAATTCCAAAAGTATAGAACAGAAAAATATTCTTACCAGAGAAAGAAAATGTATCAACCTAAGCACCCTCCTCCCTGCCCTGTGGTGCAACAGATGTCCCTTTCCACAAACATTTACTCAATGGGAGCGTGATGTTGCAACCACACACACAAGTTGACCAGCTGTGAGGAAAAAACGAGTTAGTACATTTCAAACATGAAAAAGGTAATTTTAACATCAACATGAAAAACCAAAATTCCAAAAGTATAGAACAGAAAAATATTCTTACCAGAGAAAGAAAATGTATCGAGCTAAGCACCCTCCTCCCTGCCCTGTTGTGCAACAGATGTCCCTTTCCGCAAACATTTAATCAATGGGAGCGTGATGTTGCAACCACACACACAAGTTGACCTGCTGTGAGGAAAAAACGAGTTAGTACATTTCAAACATGAAAAAGGTCATTTTAAAATCAACATGAAAAACCAAAATTCCAAAAGTATAGAACAGAAAAATATTCTTACCAGAGAAAGAAAATGTATCAACCTAAGCACCCTCCTCCCTGCCCTGTGGTGCAACAGATGTCCCTTTCCACAAACATTTACTCAATGGGAGCGTGATGTTGCAACCACACACACAAGTTGACCAGCTGTGAGGAAAAAACGAGTTAGTACATTTCAAACATGAAAAAGGTAATTTTAACATCAACATGAAAAACCAAAATTCCAAAAGTATAGAACAGAAAAATATTCTTACCAGAGAAAGAAAATGTATCAACCTAAGCACCCTCCTCCCTGCCCTGTGGTGCAACAGATGTCCCTTTCCACAAACATTTACTCAATGGGAGCGTGATGTTGCAACCACACACACAAGTTGACCAGCTGTGAGGAAAAAACGAGTTAGTACATTTCAAACATGAAAAAGGTAATTTTAACATCAACATGAAAAACCAAAATTACAAAAGTATAGAACAGAAAAATATTCTTACCAGAGAAAGAAAATGTATCAAGCTAAGCACCCTCCTCCCTGCCCTGTTGTGCAACAGATGTCCCTTTCTGCAAACATTTAATCAATGGGAGCGTGATGTTGCAACCACACACACAAGTTGACCTGCTGTGAGGAAAAAACGAGTTAGTACATTTCAAACATGAAAAAGGCCATTTTAAAATCAACATGAAAAACCAAAATTACAAAAGTATAGAACAGAAAAATATTCTTACCAGAGAAAGAAAATGTATCGAGCTAAGCACCCTCCTCCCTGCCCTGTGGTGCAACAGATGTCCCTTTCCGCAAACATTTACTCAATGGGAGCGTGATGTTGCAACCACACACACAAGTTGACCAGCTGTGAGGAAAAAACGAGTTAGTACATTTCAAACATGAAAAAGGTAATTTTAACATCAACATGAAAAACCAAAATTCCAAAAGTATAGAACAGAAAAATATTCTTACCAGAGAAAGAAAATGTATCAAGCTAAGCACCCTCCTCCCTGCCCTGTTGTGCAACAGATGTCCCTTTCCGCAAACATTTAATCAATGGGAGCGTGATGTTGCAACCACACACACAAGTTGACCTGCTGTGAGGAAAAAACGAGTTAGTACATTTCAAACATGAAAAAGGTCATTTTAAAATCAACATGAAAAACCAAAATTCCAAAAGTATAGAACAGAAAAATATTCTTACCAGAGAAAGAAAATGTATCAACCTAAGCACCCTCCTCCCTGCCCTGTGGTGCAACAGATGTCCCTTTCCACAAACATTTACTCAATGGGAGCGTGATGTTGCAACCACACACACAAGTTGACCTGCTGTGAGGAAAAAACGAGTTAGTACATTTCAAACGTGAAAAAGGTCATTTCAAAATCAACATGAGAAACCAAAATTCCAAAAGTATAGAACAGAAAAATATTCTTACCAGAGAAAGAAAATATATCCAGCTAAGCACCCTCCTCCCTGCCCTGTGGTGCAACAGATGCCCCTTTCCGCAAACATTTACTCAATGGGAGCATGATGTTGCAACCACACACACAAGTTGACCTGCTGTGAGGAAAAAACGAGTTAGTACATTTCAAACATGAAAAAGGTCATTTTAAAATCAACATGAAAAACCAAAATTCCAAAAGTATAGAACAGAAAAATATTCTTACCAGAGAAAGAAAATATATCCAGCTAAGCACCCTCCTCCCTGCCCTGTGGTGCAACAGATGCCCCTTTCCGCAAACATTTACTCAATGGGAGCATGATGTTGCAACCACACACACAAGTTGACCTGCTGTGAGGAAAAAACGAGTTAGTACATTTCAAACATGAAAAAGGTCATTTTAAAATCAACATGAAAAACCAAAATTCCAAAAGTATAGAACAGAAAAATATTCTTACCAGAGAAAGAAAATGTATCCAGCTAAGCACCCTCCTCCCTGCCCTGTGGTGCAACAGATGTCCCGTTCCACAAACATTTACTCAATGAGAGCGTGATGTTGCAACCACACACACAAGTTGACCTGCTGTGAGGAAAAAACGAGTTAGTACATTTCAAACATGAAAAAGGTCATTTTAAAATCAACATGAAAAACCAAAATTCCAAAAGTATAGAACAGAAAAATATTCTTACCAGAGAAAGAAAATGTACCAAGCTAAGCACCCTCCTCCCTGCCCTGTGGTGCAACAGATGTCCCTTTCCGCAAACATTTACTCAATGGGAGCGTGATGTTGCAACCACACACACAAGTTGACCTGCTGTGAGGGAAAAACGAGTTCGTACATTATAACATGAAAAAGGTCATTTTAAAATCAACATGAAAAACCAAAATTCCAAAAGTATAGAACAGAAAAATATTCTTACCAGAGAAAGAAAATGTATCAACCTAAGCACCCTCCTCCCTGCCCTGTGGTGCAACAGATGTCCCTTTCCACAAACATTTACTCAATGGGAGCATGATGTTGCAACCACACACACAAGTTGACCTGCTGTGAGGAAAAAACGAGTTAGTACATTTCAAACGTGAAAAAGGTCATTTCAAAATCAACATGAGAAACCAAAATTCCAAAAGTATAGAACAGAAAAATATTCTTACCAGAGAAAGAAAATATATCCAGCTAAGCACCCTCCTCCCTGCCCTGTGGTGCAACAGATGCCCCTTTCCGCAAACATTTACTCAATGGGAGCATGATGTTGCAACCACACACACAAGTTGACCTGCTGTGAGGAAAAAACGAGTTAGTACATTTCAAACATGAAAAAGGTCATTTTAAAATCAACATGAAAAACCAAAATTCCAAAAGTATAGAACAGAAAAATATTCTTACCAGAGAAAGAAAATATATCCAGCTAAGCACCCTCCTCCCTGCCCTGTGGTGCAACAGATGCCCCTTTCCGCAAACATTTACTCAATGGGAGCATGATGTTGCAACCACACACACAAGTTGACCTGCTGTGAGGAAAAAACGAGTTAGTACATTTCAAACATGAAAAAGGTCATTTTAAAATCAACATGAAAAACCAAAATTCCAAAAGTATAGAACAGAAAAATATTCTTACCAGAGAAAGAAAATGTATCCAGCTAAGCACCCTCCTCCCTGCCCTGTGGTGCAACAGATGTCCCGTTCCACAAACATTTACTCAATGAGAGCGTGATGTTGCAACCACACACACAAGTTGACCTGCTGTGAGGAAAAAACGAGTTAGTACATTTCAAACATGAAAAAGGTCATTTTAAAATCAACATGAAAAACCAAAATTCCAAAAGTATAGAACAGAAAAATATTCTTACCAGAGAAAGAAAATGTACCAAGCTAAGCACCCTCCTCCCTGCCCTGTGGTGCAACAGATGTCCCTTTCCGCAAACATTTACTCAATGGGAGCGTGATGTTGCAACCACACACACAAGTTGACCTGCTGTGAGGGAAAAACGAGTTCGTACATTATAACATGAAAAAGGTCATTTTAAAATCAACATGAAAAACCAAAATTCCAAAAGTATAGAACAGAAAAATATTCTTACCAGAGAAAGAAAATGTATCGAGCTAAGCACCCTCCTCCCTGCCCTGTGGTGCAACAGATGTCCCTTTCCGCAAACATTTACTCAATGGGAACGTGATGTTGCAACCACACACACAAGTTGACCTGCTGTGAGGAAGAACGAGTTGGTACATTATAACATGGAAAATGTATTTTAAAATCAACATGAAAAACCAAAATTCCAAAAGTATAGAACAGAAAAACATTCTTACCAGATAAAGAAAATGTATCGAGCTAAGCACCCCCCACCTGCCCTGTGGTGCAACAGATGTCCCTTTCCGCAAACATCTACTCAATGGGAGCGTGATGTTGCAACCACACACACAAGTTGACCTGCTGTGAGGAAAAAACGAGTTAGTACATTTCAAACATGAAAAAAGTCATTTTAAAATCAACATGAAAAACCAAAATTCCAAAAGTATAGAACAGAAAAATATTCTTACCAGAGAAAGAAAATGTATCAAGCTAAGCACCCTCCTCCCTGCCCTGTGGTGCAACAGATGCCCTTTCCGCAAACATTTTCTCAATGGGAGCGTGATGTTGCATCCACACACACAAGTTGACCTGCTATGAGGAAAAAACGAGTTAGTACATTTCAAACGTGAAAGAGGACATTTAAAAATCAACATGAGAAACCAAAATTCCAAAAGTATAGAACAGAAAAATATTCTTACCAGAGAAAGAAAATATATCCAGCTAAGCACCCTCCTCCCTGCCCTGTGGTGCAACAGATGTCCCTTTCCGCAAACATTTACTCAATGGGAGCGTGATGTTGCAACCACACACACAAGTTGACCTGCTGTGAGGAAAAAACGAGTTCGTACATTATAACATGAAAAAGGTCATTTTAAAATCAACATGAAAAACAAAATTTCCAAAAGTATAGAACAGAAAAATATTCTTACCAGAGAAAGAAAATGTATCGAGCTAAGCACCCTCCTCCCTGCTCTGTGGTACAACAGATGTCCCTTTCCGCAAACATTTACTCAATGGGAGCGTGATGTTGCAACCACACACATAAGTTGACCTGCTGTGAGGAAAAAACGAGTTAGTACATTTCAAACATGAAAAAGGTCATTTTAAAATCAACATGAAAAACCAAAATTCCAAAAGTATAGAATAGAAAAATATTCTTACCAGAGAAAGGAAATGTATCCAGCTAAGCACCCTCCTCCCTGCCCTGTGGTGCAACAGATGTCCCGTTCCACAAACATTTTCTCAATGAGAGCGTGATGTTCCAACCACACACACAAGTTGACCTGCTGTGAGGAAAAAACGAGTTAGTACATTTCAAACATGAAAAAGGTCATTTTAAAATCAACATGAAAAACCAAAATTCCAAAAGTATAGAACAGAAAAATATTCTTACCAGAGAAAGAAAATGTATCAAGCTAAGCACCCTCCTCCCTGCCCTGTGGTGCAACAGATGTCCCTTTCCGCAAACATTTACTCAATGGGAGTGTGATGTTGCAACCACACACACAAGTTGACCTGCTGTGAGGAAAAAACGAGTTAGTACTTTATAACAAGAAAAAGGTCATTTTAAAATCAACATGAAAAACCAAAATTCCGAAAGTATAGAACAGAAAAATATTCTTACCAGAGAAAGAAAATGTATCAAGCTAAGCACCCTCCTCCCTACCCTGTGGTGCAACAGATGTCCCTTTCCGCAAACATTTACTCAATGGGAGCGTGATGTTGCAACCACACACACAAGTTGACCTGCTGTGAGGAAAAAACGAGTTAGTACATTTCAAACATGAAAAAGGTCATTTTAAAATCAACATGAAAAACCAAAATTCCAAAAGTATAGAACAGAAAAATATTCTTACCAGAGAAAGAAAATGTATCAAGCTAAGCACCCTCCTCCCTGCCCTGTGGTGCAACAGATGCCCCTTTCCGCAAACATTTACTCAATGGGAGCGTGATGTTGCAACCACACACACAAGTTGACCTGCTGTGAGGAAAAAACGAGTTAGTACATTTGAAACATGAAACAGGTCATTTTAAAATCAACATGAAAATCCAAAATTCCAAAAGTATAGAACGGAAAAATATTCTTACCAGAGAAAGAAAATGTATCAAGCTAAGCACCCTCCTCCCTGCCCTGTGGTGCAACAGATGCCCCTTTCCGCAAACATTTACTCAATGGGAGCGTGATGTTGCAACCACACACACAAGTTGACCTGCTGTGAGGAAAAAACGAGTAAGTACATTTCAAACATGAAAAAGGTCATTTTAAAATCAACATGAAAAACCAAAATTCCAAAAGTATAGAACAGAAAAATATTCTTACCAGAGAAAGAAAATGTATCAAGCTAAGCACCCTCCTCCCTACCCTGTGGTGCAACAGATGTCCCTTTCCGCAAACATTTAGTCAATGGGAGTGTGATGTTGCAACCACACACACAAGTTGACCTGCTGTGAGGATAAAACGAGTTAGTACTTTATAACAAGAAAAAGGTCATTTTAAAATCAACATGAAAAACCAAAATTCCAAAAGTATAGAACAGAAAAATATTCTTACCAGAGAAAGAAAATGTATCAAGCTAAGCACCCTCCTCCCTGCCCTGTGGTGCAACAGATGTCCCTTTCCGCAAACATTTACTCAATGGGAGTGTGATGTTGCAACCACACACACAAGTTGACCTGCTGTGAGGAAAAAACGAGTTAGTACTTTATAACAAGAAAAAGGTCATTTTAAAATCAACATGAAAAACCAAAATTCCGAAAGTATAGAACAGAAAAATATTCTTACCAGAGAAAGAAAATGTATCAAGCTAAGCACCCTCCTCCCTACCCTGTGGTGCAACAGATGTCCCTTTCCGCAAACATTTACTCAATGGGAGCGTGATGTTGCAACCACACACACAAGTTGACCTGCTGTGAGGAAAAAACGAGTTAGTACATTTCAAACATGAAAAAGGTCATTTTAAAATCAACATGAAAAACCAAAATTCCAAAAGTATAGAACAGAAAAATATTCTTACCAGAGAAAGAAAATGTATCAAGCTAAGCACCCTCCTCCCTGCCCTGTGGTGCAACAGATGTCCCTTTCCGCAAACATTTACTCAATGGGAGTGTGATGTTGCAACCACACACACAAGTTGACCTGCTGTGAGGAAAAAACGAGTTAGTACTTTATAACAAGAAAAAGGTCATTTTAAAATCAACATGAAAAACCAAAATTCCGAAAGTATAGAACAGAAAATTATTCTTACCAGAGAAAGAAAATGTATCAAGCTAAGCACCCTCCTCCCTACCCTGTGGTGCAACAGATGTCCCTTTCCGCAAACATTTACTCAATGGGAGCGTGATGTTGCAACCACACACACAAGTTGACCTGCTGTGAGGAAAAAACGAGTTAGTACATTTCAAACATGAAAAAGGTCATTTTAAAATCAACATGAAAAACCAAAATTACAAAAGTATAGAATAGAAAAATATTCTTACCAGAGAAAGAAAATGTATCCAGCTAAGCACCCTCCTCCCTGCCCTGTGGTGCAACAGATGTCCCGTTCCACAAACATTTACTCAATGAGAGCGTGATGTTGCAACCACACACACAAGTTGACCTGCTGTGAGGAAAAAAACGAGTTAGTACATTTCAAACATGAAAATGGTCATTTTAAAATCAACATGAAAAACCAAAATTCCAAAAGTATAGAACAGAAAAATATTCTTACCAGAGAAAGAAATTGTACCAAGCTAAGCACCCTCCTCCCTGCCCTGTGGTGCAACAGATGTCCCTTTCCGCAAACATTTACTCAATGGGAGCGTGATGTTGTAACCACACACACAAGTTGACCTGCTGTGAGGGAAAAACGAGTTAGTACATTTGTAACATGAAAAAGGTAATTTTAAAATCAACATGAAAAACCAAAATTCCAAAAGTATAGAACAGAAAAATATTCTTACCAGAGAAAGAAAATGTATCAAGCTAAGCACCCTCCTCCCTGCCCTGTGGTGCAACAGATGTCCCTTTCCGCAATTATTTACTCAATGGGAACGTGATGTTGCAACCACACACACAAGTTGACCTGCTGTGAGGAAAAACGAGTTGGTACATTATAACATGGAAAATGTATTTTAAAATCAACATGAAAAACCAAAATTCCAAATGTATAGAACAGAAAAACATTCTTACCAGATAAAGAAAATGTATCGAGCTAAGCACCCCCCTCCCTGCCCTGTGGTGCAACAGATGTCCCTTTCCGCAAACATCTACTCAATGGGAGCGTGATGTTGCAACCACACACACAAGTTGACCTGCTGTGAGGAAAAAACGAGTTAGTACATTTCAAACATGAAAAAAGTCATTTTAAAATCAACATGAAAAACCAAAATTCCAAAAGTATAGAACAGAAAAATATTCTTACCAGAGAAAGAAAATGTATCAAGCTAAGCACTCTCCTCCCTGCCCTGTGGTGCAACAGATGTCCCTTTCCGCAAACATTTACTCAATGGGAGCGTGATGTTGCAACCACACACACAAGTTGACCTGCTGTGAGGAAAAAACGAGTTAGTACATTTCAAACATGAAAAAGGTCATTTTAAAATCAACATGAAAAACCAAAATTCCGAAAGTATAGAACAGAAAAATATTCTTACCAGAGAATGAAAATGTATCAAGCTAAGCACCCTCCTCCCTGCCCTGTGGTGCAACAGATGTCCCTGTCCGCAAACATTTACTCAATGGGAGCGAGATGTTGCAACCACACACACAAGTTGACCTGCTGTGAGGAAAAAACGAGTTAGTACATTTCAAACATGAAAAAGGTCATTTTAAAATCAACATGAAAAACCAAAATTCCAAAAGTATAGAACAGAAAAATATTCTTACCAGAGAAAGAAAATGTATCAAGCTAAGCACCCTCCTCCCTGCCCTGTGGTGCAACAGATGTCCCTTTCCGCAAACATTTACTCAATGGGAGCGTGATGTTGCATCCACACACACAAGTTGACCTGCTATGAGGAAAAAACGAGTTAGTACATTTCAAACGTGAAAAAGGTCATTTAAAAATCAACATGAGAAACCAAAATTCCAAAAGTATAGAACAGAAAGATATTCTTACCAGAGAAAGAAAATATATCCAGCTAAGCACCCTCCTCCCTGCCCTGTGGTGCAACAGATGTCCCTTTCCGCAAACATTTACTCAATGGGAGCGTGATGTTGCAACCACACACACAAGTTGACCTGCTGTGAGGAAAAAACGAGTTCGTACATTATAACATGAAAAAGGTCATTTTAAAATCAACATGAAAAACAAAATTTCCAAAAGTATAGAACAGAAAAATATTCTTACCAGAGAAAGAAAATGTATCGAGCTAAGCACCCTCCTCCCTGCTCTGTGGTACAACAGATGTCCCTTTCCGCAAACATTTACTCAATGGGAGCGTGATGTTGCAACCACACACACAAGTTGACCTGCTGTGAGGAAAAAACGAGTTAGTACATTTGAAACATGAAAAAGGTCATTTTAAAATCAACATGAAAATCCAAAATTCCAAAAGTATAGAACAGAAAAATATTCTTACCAGAGAAAGAAAATGTATCCAGCTAAGCACCCTCCTCCCTGCCCTGTGGTGCAACAGATGTCCCTTTCCGCAAACATTTACTCAATGGGAGTGTGATGTTGCAACCACACACACAAGTTGACCTGCTGTGAGGAAAAAACGAGTTAGTACTTTATAACAAGAAAAAGGTCATTTTAAAATCAACATGAAAAACCAAAATTCCGAAAGTATAGAACAGAAAAATATTCTTACCAGAGAAAGAAAATGTATCAAGCTAAGCACCCTCCTCCCTACCCTGTGGTGCAACAGATGTCCCTTTCCGCAAACATTTACTCAATGGGAGCGTGATGTTGCAACCACACACACAAGTTGACCTGCTGTGAGGAAAAAACGAGTTAGTACATTTCAAACATGAAAAAGGTCATTTTAAAATCAACATGAAAAACCAAAATTCCAAAAGTATAGAACAGAAAAATATTCTTACCAGAGAAAGAAAATGTATCAAGCTAAGCACCCTCCTCCCTGCCCTGTGGTGCAACAGATGCCCCTTTCCGCAAACATTTACTCAATGGGAGCGTGATGTTGCAACCACACACACAAGTTGAACTGCTGTGAGGAAAAAACGAGTTAGTACATTTGAAACATGAAACAGGTCATTTTAAAATCAACATGAAAATCCAAAATTCCAAAAGTATAGAACAGAAAAATATTCTTACCAGAGAAAGAAAATGTATCAAGCTAAGCACCCTCCTCCCTGCCCTGTGGTGCAACAGATGCCCCTTTCCGCAAACATTTACTCAATGGGTGCGTGATGTTGCAACCACACACACAAGTTGACCTGCTGTGAGGAAAAAACGAGTTAGTACATTTGAAACATGAAACAGGTCATTTTAAAATCAACATGAAAATCCAAAATTCCAAAAGTATAGAACAGAAAAATATTCTTACCAGAGAAAGAAAATGTATCAAGCTAAGCACCCTCCTCCCTGCCCTGTGGTGCAAAAGATGCCCCTTTCCGCAAACATTTACTCAATGGGAGCGTGATGTTGCAACCACACACACAAGTTGACCTGCTGTGAGGAAAAAACGAGTTAGTACATTTCAAACATGAAAAAGGTCATTTTAAAATCAACATGAAAAACCAAAATTCCAAAAGTATAGAACAGAAAAATATTCTTACCAGAGAAAGAAAATGTATCAAGCTAAGCACCCTCCTCCCTACCCTGTGGTGCAACAGATGTCCCTTTCCGCAAACATTTACTCAATGGGAGCGTGATGTTGCAACCACACACACAAATTGACCTGCTGTGAGGAAAAAACGAGTTAGTACATTTCAAACATGAAAAAGGTCATTTTAAAATCAACATGAAAAACCAAAATTCCAAAAGTATAGAACAGAAAAATATTCTTACCAGAGAAAGAAAATGTAGCAAGCTAAGCACCCTCCTCCCTGCCCTGTGGTGCAACAGATGCCCCTTTCCGCAAACATTTACTCAATGGGAGCGTGATGTTGCAACCACACACACAAGTTGAACTGCTGTGAGGAAAAAACGAGTTAGTACATTTGAAACATGAAACAGGTCATTTTAAAATCAACATGAAAATCGAAAATTCCAAAAGTATAGAACAGAAAAATATTCTTACCAGAGAAAGAAAATGTATCAAGCTAAGCACCCTCCTCCCTGCCCTGTGGTGCAACAGATGGCCCTTTCCGCAAACATTTACTCAATGGGAGCGTGATGTTGCAACCACACACACAAGTTGACCTGCTGTGAGGAAAAAACGAGTTAGTACATTTGAAACATGAAACAGGTCATTTTAAAATCAACATGAAAATCCAAAATTCCAAAAGTATAGAACAGAAAAATATTCTTACCAGAGAAAGAAAATGTATCAAGCTAAGCACCCTCCTCCCTGCCCTGTGGTGCAACAGATGTCCCTTTCCGCAAACATTTACTCAATGGGAGCGTGATGTTGCAACCACACACACAAGTTGACCTGCTGTGAGGAAAAAACGAGTAAGTACATTTCAAACATGAAAAAGGTCATTTTAAAATCAACATGAAAAACCAAAATTCCAAAAGTATAGAACAGAAAAATATTCTTACCAGAGAAAGAAAATGTATCAAGCTAAGCACCCACCTCCCTACCCTGTGGTGCAACAGATGTCCCTTTCCGCAAACATTTAGTCAATGGGAGTGTGATGTTGCAACCACACACACAAGTTGACCTGCTGTGAGGAAAAAACGAGTTAGTACTTTATAACAAGAAAAAGGTCATTTTAAAATCAACATGAAAAACCAAAATTCCAAAAGTATAGAACAGAAAAATATTCTTACCAGAGAAAGAAAATGTATCAAGCTAAGCACCCTCCTCCCTGCCCTGTGGTGCAACAGATGTCCCTTTCCGCAAACATTTACTCAATGGGAGTGTGATGTTGCAACCACACACACAAGTTGACCTGCTGTGAGGAAAAAACGAGTTAGTACTTTATAACAAGAAAAAGGTCATTTTAAAATCAACATGAAAAACCAAAATTCCGAAAGTATAGAACAGAAAAATATTCTTACCAGAGAAAGAAAATGTATCAAGCTAAGCACCCTCCTCCCTACCCTGTGGTGCAACAGATGTCCCTTTCCGCAAACATTTACTCAATGGGAGCGTGATGTTGCAACCACACACACAAGTTGACCTGCTGTGAGGAAAAAACGAGTTAGTACATTTCAAACATGAAAAAGGTCATTTTAAAATCAACATGAAAAACCAAAATTCCAAAAGTATAGAACAGAAAAATATTCTTACCAGAGAAAGAAAATGTATCAAGCTAAGCACCCTCCTCCCTGCCCTGTGGTGCAACAGATGTCCCTTTCCGCAAACATTTACTCAATGGGAGTGTGATGTTGCAACCACACACACAAGTTGACCTGCTGTGAGGAAAAAACGAGTTAGTACTTTATAACAAGAAATAGGTCATTTTAAAATCAACATGAAAAACCAAAATTCCGAAAGTATAGAACAGAAAATTATTCTTACCAGAGAAAGAAAATGTATCAAGCTAAGCACCCTCCTCCCTACCCTGTGGTGCAACAGATGTCCCTTTCCGCAAACATTTACTCAATGGGAGCGTGATGTTGCAACCACACACACAAGTTGACCTGCTGTGAGGAAAAAACGAGTTAGTACATTTCAAACATGAAAAAGGTCATTTTAAAATCAACATGAAAAACCAAAATTACAAAAGTATAGAATAGAAAAATATTCTTACCAGAGAAAGAAAATGTATCCAGCTAAGCACCCTCCTCCCAGCCCTGTGGTGCAACAGATGTCCCGTTCCACAAACATTTACTCAATGAGAGCGTGATGTTGCAACCACACACACAAGTTGACCTGCTGTGAGGAAAAAAACGAGTTAGTACATTTCAAACATGAAAATGGTCATTTTAAAATCAACATGAAAAACCAAAATTCCAAAAGTATAGAACAGAAAAATATTCTTACCAGAGAAAGAAAATGTACCAAGCTAAGCACCCTCCTCCCTGCCCTGTGGTGCAACAGATGTCCCTTTCCGCAAACATTTACTCAATGGGAGCGTGATGTTGCAACCACACACACAAGTTGACCTGCTGTGAGGGAAAAACGAGTTAGTACATTTGTAACATGAAAAAGGTAATTTTAAAATCAACATGAAAAACCAAAATTCCAAAAGTATAGAACAGAAAAATATTCTTACCAGAGAAAGAAAATGTATTAAGCTAAGCACCCTCCTCCCTGCCCTGTGGTGCAACAGATGTCCCTTTCCGCAATTATTTACTCAATGGGAACGTGATGTTGCAACCACACACACAAGTTGACCTGCTGTGAGGAAAAACGAGTTGGTACATTATAACATGGAAAATGTATTTTAAAATCAACATGAAAAACCAAAATTCCAAAAGTATAGAACAGAAAAACATTCTTACCAGATAAAGAAAATGTATCGAGCTAAGCACCCCCCTCCCTGCCCTGTGGTGCAACAGATGTCCCTTTCCGCAAACATCTACTCAATGGGAGCGTGATGTTGCAACCACACACACAAGTTGACCTGCTGTGAGGAAAAAACGAGTTAGTACATTTCAAACATGAAAAAAGTCATTTTAAAATCAACATGAAAAACCAAAATTCCAAAAGTATAGAACAGAAAAATATTCTTACCAGAGAAAGAAAATGTATCAAGCTAAGCACTCTCCTCCCTGCCCTGTGGTGCAACAGATGTCCCTTTCCGCAAACATTTACTCAATGGGAGCGTGATGTTGCAACCACACACACAAGTTGACCTGCTGTGAGGAAAAAACGAGTTAGTACATTTCAAACATGAAAAAGGTCATTTTAAAATCAACATGAAAAACCAAAATTCCAAAAGTATAGAACAGAAAAATATTCTTACCAGAGAATGAAAATGTATCAAGCTAAGCACCCTCCTCCCTGCCCTGTGGTGCAACAGATGTCCCTGTCCGCAAACATTTACTCAATGGGAGCGAGATGTTGCAACCACACACACAAGTTGACCTGCTGTGAGGAAAAAACGAGTTAGTACATTTCAAACATGAAAAAGGTCATTTTAAAATCAACATGAAAAACCAAAATTCCAAAAGTATAGAACAGAAAAATATTCTTACCAGAGAAAGAAAATGTATCAAGCTAAGCACCCTCCTCCCTGCCCTGTGGTGCAACAGATGTCCCTTTCCGCAAACATTTACTCAATGGGAGCGTGATGTTGCATCCACACACACAAGTTGACCTGCTATGAGGAAAAAACGAGTTAGTACATTTCAAACGTGAAAAAGGTCATTTAAAAATCAACATGAGAAACCAAAATTCCAAAAGTATAGAACAGAAAGATATTCTTACCAGAGAAAGAAAATATATCCAGCTAAGCACCCTCCTCCCTGCCCTGTGGTGCAACAGATGTCCCTTTCCGCAAACATTTACTCAATGGGAGCGTGATGTTGCAACCACACACACAAGTTGACCTGCTGTGAGGAAAAAACGAGTTCGTACATTATAACATGAAAAAGGTCATTTTAAAATCAACATGAAAAACAAAATTTCCAAAAGTATAGAACAGAAAAATATTCTTACCAGAGAAAGAAAATGTATCGAGCTAAGCACCCTCCTCCCTGCTCTGTGGTACAACAGATGTCCCTTTCCGCAAACATTTACTCAATGGGAGCGTGATGTTGCAACCACACACACAAGTTGACCTGCTGTGAGGAAAAAACGAGTTAGTACATTTCAAACATGAAAAAGGTCATTTTAAAATCAACATGAAAAACCAAAATTCCGAAAGTATAGAACAGAAAAATATTCTTACCAGAGAAAGAAAATGTGGTGCAACAGATGTCCCTTTCCGCAAACATTTACTCAATGGGAGCGTGATGTTGCAACCACACACACAAGTTGACCTGCTGTGAGGAAAAAACGAGTTAGTACATTTCAAACATGAAAAAGGTCATTTTAAAATCAACATGAAAAACCAAAATTACAAAAGTATAGAACAGAAAAATATTCTTACCAGAGAAAGAAAATGTATCAAGCTAAGCACCCTCCTCCCTACCCTGTGGTGCAACAGATGTCCCTTTCCGCAAACATTTACTCAATGGGAGTGTGATGTTGCAACCACACACACAAGTTGACCTGCTGTGAGGATAAAACGAGTTAGTACTTTATAACAAGAAAAAGGTCATTTTAAAATCAACATGAAAAACCAAAATTCCGAAAGTATAGAACAGAAAAATATTCTTACCAGAGAAAGAAAATGTATCAAGCTAAGCACCCTCCTCCCTGCCCTGTGGTGCAACAGATGTCCCTTTCCGCAAACATTTACTCAATGGGAGCGTGATGTTGCAACCACACACACAAGTTGACCTGCTGTGAGGAAAAAACGAGTAAGTACATTTCAAACATGAAAAAGGTCATTTTAAAATCAACATGAAAAACCAAAATTCCAAAAGTATAGAACAGAAAAATATTCTTACCAGAGAAAGAAAATGTATCAAGCTAAGCACCCTCCTCCCTACCCTGTGGTGCAACAGATGTCCCTTTCCGCAAACATTTAGTCAATGGGAGTGTGATGTTGCAACCACACACACAAGTTGACCTGCTGTGAGGATAAAACGAGTTAGTACTTTATAACAAGAAAAAGGTCATTTTAAAATCAACATGAAAAACCAAAATTCCGAAAGTATAGAACAGAAAAATATTCTTACCAGAGAAAGAAAATGTATCAAGCTAAGCACCCTCCTCCCTGCCCTGTGGTGCAACAGATGTCCCTTTCCGCAAACATTTACTCAATGGGAGTGTGATGTTGCAACCACACACACAAGTTGACCTGCTGTGAGGAAAAAACGAGTTAGTACTTTATAACAAGAAAAAGGTCATTTTAAAATCAACATGAAAAACCAAAATTCCGAAAGTATAGAACAGAAAAATATTCTTACCAGAGAAAGAAAATGTATCAAGCTAAGCACCCTCCTCCCTACCCTGTGGTGCAACAGATGTCCCTTTCCGCAAACATTTACTCAATGGGAGCGTGATGTTGCAACCACACACACAAGTTGACCTGCTGTGAGGAAAAAACGAGTTAGTACATTTCAAACATGAAAAAGGTCATTTTAAAATCAACATGAAAAACCAAAATTACAAAAGTATAGAATAGAAAAATATTCTTACCAGAGAAAGAAAATGTATCCAGCTAAGCACCCTCCTCCCTGCCCTGTGGTGCAACAGATGTCCCGTTCCACAAACATTTACTCAATGAGAGCGTGATGTTGCAACCACACACACAAGTTGACCTGCTGTGAGGAAAAAAACGAGTTAGTACATTTCAAACATGAAAATGGTCATTTTAAAATCAACATGAAAAACCAAAATTCCAAAAGTATAGAACAGAAAAATATTCTTACCAGAGAAAGAAAATGTATCGAGCTAAGCACCCTCCTCCCTGCCCTGTGGTGCAACAGATGTCCCTTTCCGCAAACATTTACTCAATGGATGGGAACGTGATGTTGCAACCACACACACAAGTTGACCTGCTGTGAGGAAAAACGAGTTGGTACATTATAACATGGAAAATGTTTTTTAAAATCAACATGAAAAACCAAAATTCCAAAAGTATAGAACAGAAAAACATTCTTACCAGATAAAGAAAATGTATCGAGCTAAGCACCCCCCCTCCCTGTCCTGTGGTGCAACAGATGTGCCTTTCCGCAAACATTTACTCAATGGGAGTGTGATGTTGCAACCACACACACAAGTTGACCTGCTGTGAGGATAAAACGAGTTAGTACTTTATAACAAGAAAAAGGTCATTTTAAAATCAACATGAAAAACCAAAATTCCAAAAGTATAGAACAGAAAAATATTCTTACCAGAGAAAGAAAATGTATCAAGCTAAGCACCCTCCTCCCTGCCCTGTGGTGCAACAGATGTCCCTTTCCGCAAACATTTACTCAATGGGAGTGTGATGTTGCAACCACACACACAAGTTGACCTGCTGTGAGGAAAAAACGAGTTAGTACTTTATAACAAGAAAAAGGTCATTTTAAAATCAACATGAAAAACCAAAATTCCGAAAGTATAGAACAGAAAAATATTCTTACCAGAGAAAGAAAATGTATCAAGCTAAGCACCCTCCTCCCTACCCTGTGGTGCAACAGATGTCCCTTTCCGCAAACATTTACTCAATGGGAGCGTGATGTTGCAACCACACACACAAGTTGACCTGCTGTGAGGAAAAAACAAGTTAGTACATTTCAAACATGAAAAAGGTCATTTTAAAATCAACATGAAAAACCAAAATTCCAAAAGTATAGAACAGAAAAATATTCTTAAAAGAGAAAGAAAATGTATCAAGCTAAGCACCCTCCTCCCTGCCCTGTGGTGCAACAGATGTCCCTTTCCGCAAACATTTACTCAATGGGAGTGTGATGTTGCAACCACACACACAAGTTGACCTGCTGTGAGGAAAAAACGAGTTAGTACTTTATAACAAGAAAAAGGTCATTTTAAAATCAACATGAAAAACCAAAATTCCGAAAGTATAGAACAGAAAAATATTCTTACCAGAGAAAGAAAATGTATCAAGCTAAGCACCCTCCTCCCTACCCTGTGGTGCAACAGATGTCCCTTTCCGCAAACATTTACTCAATGGGAGCGTGATGTTGCAACCACACACACAAGTTGACCTGCTGTGAGGAAAAAACGAGTTAGTACATTTCAAACATGAAAAAGGTCATTTTAAAATCAACATGAAAAACCAAAATTACAAAAGTATAGAATAGAAAAATATTCTTACCAGAGAAAGAAAATGTATCCAGCTAAGCACCCTCCTCCCTGCCCTGTGGTGCAACAGATGTCCCGTTCCACAAACATTTACTCAATGAGAGCGTGATGTTGCAACCACACACACAAGTTGACCTGCTGTGAGGAAAAATACGAGTTAGTACATTTCAAACATGAAAATGGTCATTTTAAAATCAACATGAAAAACCAAAATTCCAAAAGTATAGAACAGAAAAATATTCTTACCAGAGAAAGAAAATGTATCAAGCTATGCACCCTCCTCCCTGCCCTGTGGTGCAACAGATGTCCCTTTCCGCAAACATTTACTCAATGGGAGCGTGATGTTGCAACCACACACACAAGTTGACCTGCTGTGAGGAAAAAACGAGTTAGTACATTTGTAACATGAAAAAGGTAATTTTAAAATCAACATGAAAAACCAAAATTCCAAAAGTATAGAACAGAAAAATATTCTTACCAGAGAAAGAAAATGTATCGAGCTAAGCACCCTCCTCCCTGCCCTGTGGTGCAACAGATGTCCCTTTCCGCAATTATTTACTCAATGGGAACGTGATGTTGCAACCACACACACAAGTTGACCTGCTGTGAGGAAAAACGAGTTGGTACATTATAACATGGAAAATGTATTTTAAAATCAACATGAAAAACCAAAATTCCAAAAGTATAGAACAGAAAAACATTCTTACCAGATAAAGAAAATGTATCGAGCTAAGCACCCCCCTCCCTGCCCTGTGGTGCAACAGATGTCCCTTTCCGCAAACATCTACTCAATGGGAGCGTGATGTTGCAACCACACACACAAGTTGACCTGCTGTGAGGAAAAAACGAGTTAGTACATTTCAAACATGAAAAAAGTCATTTTAAAATCAACATGAAAAACCAAAATTCCAAAAGTATAGAACAGAAAAATATTCTTACCAGAGAAAGAAAATGTATCAAGCTAAGCACCCTCCTCCCTGCCCTGTGGTGCAACAGATGTCCCTTTCCGCAAACATTTTCTCAATGGGAGCATGATGTTGCATCCACACACACAAGTTGACCTGCTATGAGGAAAAAACGAGTTAGTACATTTCAAACGTGAAAAAGGTCATTTAAAAATCAACATGAGAAACCAAAAATCCAAAAGTATAGAACAGAAAGATATTCTTACCAGAGAAAGAAAATATATCCAGCTAAGCACCCTCCTCCCTGCCCTGTGGTGCAACAGATGTCCCTTTCCGCAAACATTTACTCAATGGGAGCGTGATGTTGCAACCACACACACAAGTTGACCTGCTGTGAGGAAAAAACGAGTTCGTACATTATAACATGAAAAAGGTCATTTTAAAATCAACATGAAAAACAAAATTTCCAAAAGTATAGAACAGAAAAATATTCTTACCAGAGAAAGAAAATGTATCGAGCTAAGCACCCTCCTCCCTGCTCTGTGGTACAACAGATGTCCCTTTCTGCAAACATTTACTCAATGGGAGCGTGATGTTGCAACCACACACACAAGTTGACCTGCTGTGAGGAAAAAACGAGTTAGTACATTTCAAACATGAAAAAGGTCATTTTAAAATCAACATGAAAAACCAAAATTCCGAAAGTATAGAACAGAAAAATATTCTTACCAGAGAAAGAAAATGTATCAAGCTAAGCACCCTCCTCCCTGCCCTGTGGTGCAACAGATGTCCCTTTCCGCAAACATTTACTCAATGGGAGTGTGATGTTGCAACCACACACACAAGTTGACCTGCTGTGAGGAAAAAACGAGTTAGTACTTTATAACAAGAAAAAGGTCATTTTAAAATCAACATGAAAAACCAAAATTCCGAAAGTATAGAACAGAAAAATATTCTTACCAGAGAAAGAAAATGTATCAAGCTAAGCACCCTCCTCCCTACCCTGTGGTGCAACAGATGTCCCTTTCCGCAAACATTTACTCAATGGGAGCGTGATGTTGCAACCACACACACAAGTTGACCTGCTGTGAGGAAAAAACGAGTTAGTACATTTCAAACATGAAAAAGGTCATTTTAAAATCAACATGAAAAACCAAAATTCCAAAAGTATAGAACAGAAAAATATTCTTACCAGAGAAAGAAAATGTATCAAGCTAAGCACCCTCCTCCCTGCCCTGTGGTGCAACAGATGCCCCTTTCCGCAAACATTTACTCAATGGGAGCGTGATGTTGCAACCACACACACAAGTTGACCTGCTGTGAGGAAAAAACGAGTTAGTACATTTCAAACATGAAAAAGGTCATTTTAAAATCAACATGAAAAACCAAAATTCCAAAAGTATAGAACAGAAAAATATTCTTACCAGAGAAAGAAAATGTATCAAGCTAAGCACCCTCCTCCCTGCCCTGTGGTGCAACAGATGCCCCTTTCCGCAAACATTTACTCAATGGGAGCGTGATGTTGCAACCACACACACAAGTTGAACTGCTGTGAGGAAAAAACGAGTTAGTACATTTGAAACATGAAACAGGTCATTTTAAAATCAACATGAAAATCCAAAATTCCAAAAGTATAGAACAGAAAAATATTCTTACCAGAGAAAGAAAATGTATCAAGCTAAGCACCCTCCTCCCTGCCCTGTGGTGCAACAGATGCCCCTTTCCGCAAACATTTACTCAATGGGTGCGTGATGTTGCAACCACACACACAAGTTGACCTGCTGTGAGGAAAAAACGAGTTAGTACATTTGAAACATGAAACAGGTCATTTTAAAATCAACATGAAAATCCAAAATTCCAAAAGTATAGAACAGAAAAATATTCTTACCAGAGAAAGAAAATGTATCAAGCTAAGCACCCTCCTCCCTGCCCTGTGGTGCAACAGATGCCCCTTTCCGCAAACATTTACTCAATGGGAGCGTGATGTTGCAACCACACACACAAGTTGACCTGCTGTGAGGAAAAACGAGTTGGTACATTATAACATGGAAAATGTATTTTAAAATCAACATGAAAAACCAAAATTCCAAAAGTATAGAACAGAAAAACATTCTTACCAGATAAAGAAAATGTATCGAGCTAAGCACCCCCCTCCCTGTCCTGTGGTGCAACAGATGTGCCTTTCCGCAAACATCTACTCAATGGGAGCGTGATGTTGCAACCACACACACAAGTTGACCTGCTGTGAGGAAAATACGAGTTAGTACATTTCAAACATGAAAAAAGTCATTTTAAAATCAACATGAAAAACCAAAATTCCAAAAGTATAGAACAGAAAAATATTCTTACCAGAGAAAGAAAATGTATCAAGCTAAGCTCTCTCCTCCCTGCCCTGTGGTGCAACAGATGTCCCTTTCCGCAAACATTTACTCAATGGGAGCGTGATGTTGCAACCACACACACAAGTTGACCTGCTGTGAGGAAAAAACGAGTTAGTACATTTCAAACATGAAAAAGGTCATTTTAAAATCAACATGAAAAACCAAAATTCCAAAACTATAGAACAGAAAAATATTCTTACCAGAGAATGAAAATGTATCAAGCTAAGCACCCTCCTCCCTGCCCTGTGGTGCAACAGATGTCCCTTTCCGCAAACATTTACTCAATGGGAGCGAGATGTTGCAACCACACACACAAGTTGACCTGCTGTGAGGAAAAAACGAGTTAGTACATTTCAAACATGAAAAAGGTCATTTTAAAATCAAGAATAAAAACCAAAATTCCAAAAGTATAGAACAGAAAAATATTCTTACCAGAGAAAGAAAATGTATCAAGCTAAGCACCCTCCTCCCTGCCCTGTGGTGCAACAGATGTCCCTTTCCGCAAACATTTTCTCAATGGGAGCGTGATGTTGCAACCACACACACAAGTTGACCTGCTATGAGGAAAAAACGAGTTAGTACATTTCAAACGTGAAAAAGGTCATTTAAAAATCAACATGAGAAACCAAAATTCCAAAAGTATAGAACAGAAAAATATTCTTACCAGAGAAAGAAAATATATCCAGCTAAGCACCCTCCTCCCTGCCCTGTGGTGCAACAGATGTCCCTTTCCGCAAACATTTACTCAATGGGAGCGTGATGTTGCAACCACACACACAAGTTGACCTGCTGTGAGGAAAAAACGAGTTCGTACATTATAACATGAAAAAGGTCATTTTAAAATCAACATGAAAAACAAAATTTCCAAAAGTATAGAACAGAAAAATATTCTTACCAGAGAAAGAAAATGTATCGAGCTAAGCACCCTCCTCCCTGCTCTGTGGTACAACAGATGTCCCTTTCCGCAAACATTTACTCAATTGGAGCGTGATGTTGCAACCACACACACAAGTTGGCCTGCTGTGAGGAAAAAACGAGTTAGTACATTTCAAACATGAAAAAGGTCATTTTAAAATCAACATGAAAAACCAAAATTCCAAAAGTATAGAACAGAAAAATATTCTTACCAGAGAAAGAAAATGTATCAAGCTAAGCACCCTCCTCCCTACCCTGTGGTGCAACAGATGTCCCTTTCCGCAAACATTTAGTCAATGGGAGTGTGATGTTGCAACCACACACACAAGTTGACCTGCTGTGAGGAAAAAACGAGTTAGTACTTTATAACAAGAAAAAGGTCATTTTAAAATCAACATGAAAAACCAAAATTCCGAAAGTATAGACAGAAAAATACTCTTACCAGAGAAAGAAAATGTATCAAGCTAAGCACCCTCCTCCCTGCTCTGTGGTGCAACAGATGTCCCTTTCCGCAAACATTTACTCAATGGGAGCGTGATGTTGCAACCACACACACAAGTTGACCTGCTGTGAGGAAAAAACGAGTTAGTACATTTCAAATATGAAAAAGGTCATTTTAAAATCAACATGAAAATCCAAAATTCCAAAAGTATAGAACAGAAAAATATTCTTACCAGAGAAAGAAAATGTATCGAGCTAAGCACCCTCCTCCCTGCCCTGTGGTGCAACAGATGTCCCTTTCCGCAAACATTTACTCAATGGATGGGAACGTGATGTTGCAACCACACACACAAGTTGACCTGCTGTGAGGAAAAACGAGTTGGTACATTATAACATGGAAAATGTATTTTAAAATCAACATGAAAAACCAAAATTCCAAAAGTATAGAACAGAAAAACATTCTTACCAGATAAAGAAAATGTATCGAGCTAAGCACCCCCCTCCCTGCCCTGTGGTGCAACAGATGTCCCTTTCCGCAAACATCTACTCAATGGGAGCGTGATGTTGCAACCACACACACAAGTTGACCTGCTGTGAGGAAAAAACGAGTTAGTACATTTCAAACATGAAAAAAGTCATTTTAAAATCAACATGAAAAACCAAAAATTCCAAAAGTATAGAACAGAAAAATATTCTTACCAGAGAAAGAAAATGTATCAAGCTAAGCTCTCTCCTCCCTGCCCTGTGGTGCAACAGATGTCCCTTTCCGCAAACATTTACTCAATGGGAGCGTGATGTTGCAACCACACACACAAGTTGACCTGCTGTGAGGAAAAAACGAGTTAGTACATTTCAAACATGAAAAAGGTCATTTTAAAATCAACATGAAAAACCAAAATTCCAAAACTATAGAACAGAAAAATATTCTTACCAGAGAATGAAAATGTATCAAGCTAAGCACCCTCCTCCCTGCCCTGTGGTGCAACAGATGTCCCTTTCCGCAAACATTTACTCAATGGGAGCGAGATGTTGCAACCACACACACAAGTTGACCTGCTGTGAGGAAAAAACGAGTTAGTACATTTCAAACATGAACAAGGTCATTTTAAAATCAACAATAAAAACCAAAATTCCAAAATTATAGAACAGAAAAATATTCTTACCAGAGAAAGAAAATGTATCGAGCTAAGCACCCTCCTCCCTGCCCTGTGGTGCAACAGATGTCCCTTTCCGCAAACATTTTCTCAATGGGAGCGTGATGTTGCAACCACACACACAAGTTGACCTGCTATGAGGAAAAAACGAGTTAGTACATTTCAAACGTGAAAAAGGTCATTTAAAAATCAACATGAGAAACCAAAATTCCAAAAGTATAGAACAGAAAAATATTCTTACCAGAGAAAGAAAATATATCCAGCTAAGCACCCTCCTCCCTGCCCTCTGGTGCAACAGATGTCCCTTTCCGCAAACATTTACTCAATGGGAGCGTGATGTTGCAACCACACACACAAGTTGACCTGCTGTGAGGAAAAAACGAGTTCGTACATTATAACATGAAAAAGGTCATTTTAAAATCAACATGAAAAACAAAATTTCCAAAAGTATAGAACAGAAAAATATTCTTACCAGAGAAAGAAAATGTATCGAGCTAAGCACCCTCCTCCCTGCTCTGTGGTACAACAGATGTCCCTTTCCGCAAACATTTACTCAATTGGAGCGTGATGTTGCAACCACACACACAAGTTGACCTGCTGTGAGGAAAAAACGAGTTAGTACATTTCAAACATGAAAAAGGTCATTTTAAAATCAACATGAAAAACCAAAATTCCAAAAGTATAGAATAGAAAAATATTCTTACCAGAGAAAGAAAATGTATCCAGCTAAGCACCCTCCTCCCTGCCCTGTGGTGCAACAGATGTCCCGTTCCACAAACATTTACTCAATGAGAGCGTGATGTTCCAACCACACAGACAAGTTGACCTGCTGTGAGGAAAAAACGAGTTAGTACATTTCAAACATGAAAAAGGTCATTTTAAAATCAACATGAAAAACCAAAATTCCAAAAGTATAGAACAGAAAAATATTCTTACCAGAGAAAGAAAATGTATCAAGCTAAGCACCCTCCTCCCTGCCCTGTGGTGCAACAGATGTCCCTTTCCGCAAACATTTACTCAATGGGAGTGTGATGTTGCAACCACACACACAAGTTGACCTGCTGTGAGGAAAAAACGAGTTAATACTTTATAACAAGAAAAAGGTCATTTTAAAATCAACATGAAAAACCAAAATTCCGAAAGTATAGAACAGAAAAATATTCTTACCAGAGAAAGAAAATGTATCAAGCTAAGCACCCTCCTCCCTACCCTGTGGTGCAACAGATGTCCCTTTCCGCAAACATTTACTCAATGGGAGCGTGATGTTGCAACCACACACACAAGTTGACCTGCTGGGAGGAAAAAACGAGTTAGTACATTTCAAACATGAAAAAGGTCATATTAAAATCAACATGAAAATCCAAAATTCCAAAAGTATAGAACAGAAAAATATTCTTACCAGAGAAAGAAAATGTATCGAGCTAAGCACCCTCCTCCCTGCCCTGTGGTGCAACAGATGTCCCTTTCTGCAAACATTTACTCAATGGGAGCGTGATGTTGCAACCACACACACAAGTTGACCTGCTGTGAGGAAAAAACCAGTTAGTACATTATAACATGAAAAAGGTCATTTTAAAATGAACATGAAAAACCAAAATTCCAAAAGTATAGAACAGAAAATTATTCTTACCAGAGAAAGAAAATGTATCAAGCTAAGCACCCTCCTCCCTGCCCTGTGGTGCAACAGATGCCCCTTTCCGCAAACATTTACTCAATGGGAGCGTGATGTTGCAACCACACACACAAGTTGAACTGCTGTGAGGAAAAAGCGAGTTAGTACATTTGAAACATGAAACAGGTCATTTTAAAATCAACATGAAAATCCAAAATTCCAAAAGTATAGAACAGAAAAATATTCTTACCAGAGAAAGAAAATGTATCAAGCAAAGCACCCTCCTCCCTGCCCTGTGGTGCAACAGATGCCCCTTTCCGCAAACATTTACTCAATGGGAGCGTGATGTTGCAACCACACACACAAGTTGACCTGCTGTGAGGAAAAAACGAGTTAGTACATTTGAAACATGAAACAGGTCATTTTAAAATCAACATGAAAATCCAAAATTCCAAAAGTATAGAACAGAAAAATATTCTTACCAGAGAAAGAAAATGTATCAAGCTAAGCACCCTCCTCCCTGCCCTGTGGTGCAACAGATGCCCCTTTCCGCAAACATTTACTCAATGGGAGCGTGATGTTGCAACCACACACACAAGTTGACCTGCTGTGAGGAAAAAACGAGTTAGTACATTTCAAACATGAAAAAGGTCATTTTAAAATCAACATGAAAAACCAAAATTCCAAAAGTATAGAACAGAAAAATATTCTTACCAGAGAAAGAAAATGTATCAAGCTAAGCACCCTCCTCCCTGCCCTGTGGTGCAACAGATGCCCCTTTCCGCAAACATTTACTCAATGGGAGTGTGATGTTGCAACCAACACACAAGTTGACCTGCTGTGAGGAAAAAACGAGTTAGTACTTTATAACAAGAAAAAGGTCATTTTAAAATCAACATGAAAAACCAAAATTCCGAAAGTATAGAACAGAAAAATATTCTTACCAGAGAAAGAAAATGTATCAAGCTAAGCACCCTCCTCCCTGCCCTGTGGTGCAACAGATGTCCCTTTCCGCAAACATTTACTCAATGGGAGTGTGATGTTGCAACCACACACACAAGTTGACCTGCTGTGAGGAAAAAACGAGTTAGTACATTTCAAACATGAAAAAGGTCATTTTAAAATCAACATGAAAATCCAAAATTCCAAAAGTATAGAACAGAAAAATATTCTTACCAGAGAAAGAAAATGTATCAAGCTAAGCACCCTCCTCCCTGCCCTGTGGTGCAACAGATGCCCCTTTCCGCAAACATTTACTCAATGGGAGTGTGATGTTGCAACCACACACACAAGTTGACCTGCTGTGAGGAAAAAACGAGTTACTACATTTCAAACATGAAAAAGGTCATTTTAAAATCAACATGAAAAACCAAAATTCCAAAAGTATAGAACAGAAAAATATTCTTACCAGAGAAAGAAAATGTATCAAGCTAAGCACCCTCCTCCCTGCCCTGTGGTGCAACAGATGTCCCTTTCCGCAAACATTTACTCAATGGGAGTGTGATGTTGCAACCACACACACAAGTTGACCTGCTGTGAGGAAAAAACGAGTTAGTACTTTATAACAAGAAAAAGGTCATTTTAAAATCAACATGAAAAACCAAAATTCCGAAAGTGTAGAACAGAAAAATATTCTTACCAGAGAAAGAAAATGTATCAAGCTAAGCACCCTCCTCCCTACCCTGTGGTGCAACAGATGTCCCTTTGCGCAAACATTTACTCAATGGGAGCGTGATGTTGCAACCACACACACAAGTTGACCTGCTGTGAGGAAAAAACGAGTTAGTACATTTCAAACATGAAAAAGGTCATTTTAAAATCAACATGAAAATCCAAAATTCCAAAAGTATAGAACAGAAAAATATTCTTACCAGAGAAAGAAAATGTATCAAGCTAAGCACCCTCCTCCCTGCCCTTTGGTGCAACAGATGCCCCTTTCCGCAAACATTTACTCAATGGGAGCGTGATGTTGCAACCACACACACAAGTTGAACTGCTGTGAGGAAAAAACGAGTTAGTACATTTGAAACATGAAACAGGTCATTTTAAAATCAACATGAAAATCCAAAATTCCAAAAGTATAGAACAGAAAAATATTCTTACCAGAGAAAGAAAATGTATCAAGCTAAGCACCCTCCTCCCTGCCCTGTGGTGCAACAGATGCCCCTTTCCGCAAACATTTACTCAATGGGAGCGTGATGTTGCAACCACACACACAAGTTGACCTGCTGTGAGGAAAAAACGAGTTAGTACATTTCAAACATGAACAAGGTCATTTTAAAATCAACATGAAAAACCAAAATTCCAAAAGTATAGAACAGAAAAATATTCTTACCAGAGAAAGAAAATGTATCAAGCTAAGCACCCTCCTCCCTGCCCTGTGGTGCAACAGATGTCCCTTTCCGCAAACATTTACTCAATGGGAGCGTGATGTTGCAACCACACACACAAGTTGACCTGCTGTGAGGAAAAAACGAGTTAGTACATTTCAAACATGAAAAAGGTCATTTTAAAATCAACATGAAAAACCAAAATTCCAAAAGTATAGAACAGAAAAATATTCTTACCAGAGAAAGAAAATGTATCAAGCTAAGCACCCTCCTCCCTGCCCTGTGGTGCAACAGATGTCCCTTTCCGCAAACATTTACTCAATGTGAGTGTGATGTTGCAACCACACACACAAGTTGACCTGCTGTGAGGAAAAAACGAGTTAATACTTTATAACAAGAAAAAGGTCATTTTAAAATCAACATGAAAAACCAAAATTCCGAAAGTATAGAACAGAAAAATATTCTTACCAGAGAAAGAAAATGTATCAAGCTAAGCACCCTCCTCCCTACCCTGTGGTGCAACAGATGTCCCTTTCCGCAAACATTTACTCAATGGGAGTGTGATGTTGCAACCACACACACAAGTTGACCTGCTGTGAGGAAAAAACGAGTTAGTACATTTCAAACATGAAAAAGGTCATTTTAAAATCAACATGAAAATCCAAAATTCCAAAAGTATAGAACAGAAAAATATTCTTACCAGAGAAAGAAAATGTATCGAGCTAAGCACCCTCCTCCCTGCCCTGTGGTGCAACAGATGTCCCTTTCTGCAAACATTTACTCAATGGGAGCGTGATGTTGCAACCACACACACAAGTTGACCTGCTGTGAGGAAAAAACCAGTTAGTACATTATAACATGAAAAAGGTCATTTTAAAATGAACATGAAAAACCAAAATTCCAAAAGTATAGAACAGAAAATTATTCTTACCAGAGAAAGAAAATGTATCAAGCTAAGCACCCTCCTCCCTGCCCTGTGGTGCAACAGATGCCCCTTTCCGCAAACATTTACTCAATGGGAGCGTGATGTTGCAACCACACACACAAGTTGAACTGCTGTGAGGAAAAAACGAGTTAGTACATTTGAAACATGAAACAGGTCATTTTAAAATCAACATGAAAATCCAAAATTCCAAAAGTATAGAACAGAAAAATATTCTTACCAGAGAAAGAAAATGTATCAAGCTAAGCACCCTCCTCCCTGCCCTGTGGTGCAACAGATGCCCCTTTCCGCAAACATTTACTCAATGGGAGCGTGATGTTGCAACCACACACACAAGTTGACCTGCTGTGAGGAAAAAACGAGTTAGTACATTTGAAACATGATACAGGTCATTTTAAAATCAACATGAAAATCCAAAATTCCAAAAGTATAGAACAGAAAAATATTCTTACCAGAGAAAGAAAATGTATCAAGCTAAGCACCCTCCTCCCTGCCCTGTGGTGCAACAGATGCCCCTTTCCGCAAACATTTACTCAATGGGAGCGTGATGTTGCAACCACACACACAAGTTGACCTGCTGTGAGGAAAAAACGAGTTAGTACATTTCAAACATGAAAAAGGTCATTTTAAAATCAACATGAAAAACCAAAATTCCAAAAGTATAGAACAGAAAAATATTCTTACCAGAGAAAGAAAATGTATCAAGCTAAGCACCCTCCTCCCTGCCCTGTGGTGCAACAGATGTCCCTTTCCGCAAACATTTACTCAATGGGAGCGTGATGTTGCAACCACACACACAAGTTGAACTGCTGTGAGGAAAAAACGAGTTAGTACATTTCAAACATGAAAAAGGTCATTTTAAAATCAACATGAAGAACCAAAATTCCAAAAGTATAGAACAGAAAAATATTCTTACCAGAGAAAGAAAATGTATCAAGCTAAGCACCCTCCTCCCTACCCTGTGGTGCAACAGATGTCCCTTTCCGCAAACATTTAGTCAATGGGAGTGTGATGTTGCAACCACACACACAAGTTGACCTGCTGTGAGGAAAAAACGAGTTAGTACTTTATAACAAGAAAAAGGTCATTTTAAAATCAACATGAAAAACCAAAATTCCGAAAGTATAGAACAGAAAAATATTCTTACCAGAGAAAGAAAATGTATCAAGCTAAGCACCCTCCTCCCTGCCCTGTGGTGCAACAGATGTCCCTTTCCTCAAACATTTACTCAATGGGAGTGTTATGTTGCAACCACACACACAAGTTGACCTGCTGTGAGGAGAAAACGAGTTAGTACTTTATAACAAGAAAAAGGTCATTTTAAAATCAACATGAAAAACCAAAATTCCGAAAGTATAGAACAGAAAAATATTCTTACCAGAGAAAGAAAATGTATCAAGCTAAGCACCCTCCTCCCTACCCTGTGGTGCAACAGATGTCCCTTTCCGCAAACATTTACTCAATGGGAGCGTGATGTTGCAACCACACACACAAGTTGACCTGCTGTGAGGAAAAAACGAGTTAGTACATTTCAAACATGAAAAAGGTCATTTTAAAATCAACATGAAAATCAAAAATTCCAAAAGTATAGAACAGAAAAATATTCTTACCAGAGAAAGAAAATGTATCAAGCTAAGCACCCTCCTCCCTGCCCTGTGGTGCAACAGATGCCCCTTTCCGCAAACATTTACTCAATGGGAGTGTGATGTTGCAACCACACACACAAGTTGACCTGCTGTGAGGAAAAAACGAGTTAGTACATTTCAAACATGAAAAAGGTCATTTTAAAATCAACATGAAAAACCAAAATTCCAAAAGTATAGAACAGAAAAATATTCTTACCAGAGAAAGAAAATGTATCAAGCTAAGCACCCTCCTCCCTGCCCTGTGGTGCAACAGATGTCCCTTTCCGCAAACATTTACTCAATGGGAGTGTGATGTTGCAACCACACACACAAGTTGACCTGCTGTGAGGAAAAAACGAGTTAGTACTTTATAACAAGAAAAAGGTCATTTTAAAATCAACATGAAAAACCAAAATTCCGAAAGTGTAGAACAGAAAAATATTCTTACCAGAGAAAGAAAATGTATCAAGCTAAGCACCCTCCTCCCTACCCTGTGGTGCAACAGATGTCCCTTTGCGCAAACATTTACTCAATGGGAGCGTGATGTTGCAACCACACACACAAGTTGACCTGCTGTGAGGAAAAAACGAGTTAATACATTTCAAACATGAAAAAGGTCATTTTAAAATCAACATGAAAATCCAAAATTCCAAAAGTATAGAACAGAAAAATATTCTTACCAGAGAAAGAAAATGTATCAAGCTAAGCACCCTCCTCCCTGCCCTGTGGTGCAACAGATGCCCCTTTCCGCAAACATTTACTCAATGGGAGCGTGATGTTGCAACCACACACACAAGTTGAACTGCTGTGAGGAAAAAACGAGTTAGTACATTTGAAACATGAAACAGGTCATTTTAAAATCAACATGAAAATCCAAAATTCCAAAAGTATAGAACAGAAAAATATTCTTACCAGAGAAAGAAAATGTATCAAGCTAAGCACCCTCCTCCCTGCCCTGTGGTGCAACAGATGCCCCTTTCCGCAAACATTTACTCAATGGGAGCGTGATGTTGCAACCACACACACAAGTTGACCTGCTGTGAGGAAAAAACGAGTTAGTACATTTCAAACATGAACAAGGTCATTTTAAAATCAACATGAAAAACCAAAATTCCAAAAGTATAGAACAGAAAAATATTCATACCAGAGAAAGAAAATGTATCAAGCTAAGCACCCTCCTCCCTGCCCTGTGGTGCAACAGATGTCCCTTTCCGCAAACATTTACTCAATGGGAGCGTGATGTTGCAACCACACACACAAGTTGAACTGCTGTGAGGAAAAAACGAGTTAGTACATTTCAAACATGAAAAAGGTCATTTTAAAATCAACATGAAAAACCAAAATTCCAAAAGTATAGAACAGAAAAATATTCTTACCAGAGAAAGAAAATGTATCAAGCTAAGCACCCTCCTCCCTGCCCTGTGGTGCAACAGATGCCCCTTTCCGCAAACATTTACTCAATGGGAGCGTGATGTTGCAACCATACACACAAGTTGAACTGCTGTGAGGAAAAAACGAGTTAGTACATTTGAAACATGAAACAGGTCATTTTAAAATCAACATGAAAATCCAAAATTCCAAAAGTATAGAACAGAAAAATATTCTTACCAGAGAAAGAAAATGTATCCAGCTAAGCACCCTCCTCCCTGCCCTGTGGTGCAACAGGTGTCCCTTACCGCAAACATTTACTCAATCGGAGCGTGATGTTGCAACCACACACACAAGTAGACCTGCTGTGAGGAAAAAACGAGTTAGTACATTTCAAACATGAAAAAAGTCATTTTAAAATCAACATGAAAAACCAAAATTCCAAAAGTATAGAACAGAGAAATATTCTTACCAGAGAAAGAAAATGTATCAAGCTAAGCACCCTCCTCCCTGCCCTGTGGTGCAACAGATGCCCCTTTCCGCAAACATTTACTCAATGGGAGCGTGATGTTGCAACCACACACACAAGTTGACCTGCTGTGAGGAAAAGACAAGTTAGTACATTTCAAACATTGAAAAGGTCATTTTAAAATCAACATGAAAAAACAAAATTACAAATGTATAGAACAGAAAAATATTCTTACCAGAGAAAGAAAATGTATACAGCTAAGTACCCTCCTCCCTGCCCTGTGGTGCAACAGATGTCCATTTCCGCAAACATTTACTCAATGGGAGCGTGATGTTGCAACCACACACACAAGTAGACCTGCTGTGAGGAAAAAACGAGTTAGTACATTTCAAACATGAAAAAGGTCATTTTAAAATCAACATGAAAAACCAAAATTCCAAAAGTATAGAACAGAAAAATATTCTTACCAGAGAAAGAAAATGTATCAAGCTAAGCACCCTCCTCCCTGCCCTGTGGTGCAACAGATGCCCCTTTCCGCAAACATTTACTCAATGGGAGCGTGATGTTGCAACCACACACACAAGTTGACCTGCTGTGAGGAAAAGACAAGTTAGTACATTTCAAACATTGAAAAGGTCATTTTAAAATCAACATGAAAAAACAAAATTACAAATGTATAGAACAGAAAAATATTCTTACCAGAGAAAGAAAATGTATCAAGCTAAGCACCCTCCTCCCTGCCCTGTGGTGCAACAGATGTCCCTTTCCGCAAACATTTACTCAATGGGAGCGTGATGTTGCAACCACACACACAAGTTGACCTGCTGTGAGAAAAAAACGAGTTAGTACATTTCAAACATGAAAAAGGTAATTTTAAAATCAACATGAAAAACCAAAATTCCAAAAGTATAGAACAGAAAAATATTCTTACCAGAGAAAGAAAATGTATCAAGCTAAGCACCCTCCTCCCTGCCCTGTTGTGCAACAGATGTCCCTTTCCGCAAACATTTATTCAATGGGAGCGTGATGTTGCAACCACACACACAAGTTGACCTGCTGTGAGGAAAAAACGAGTTAGTACATTTCAAACATGAAAAAGGTCATTTTAAAATCAACATGAAAAACCAAAATTCCAAAACTATAGAACAGAAAAATATTCTTACCAGAGAAAGAAAATGTATCAACCTAAGCACCCTCCTCCCTGCCCTGTGGTGCAACAGATGTCCCTTTCCACAAACATTTACTCAATGGGAACGTGATGTTGCAACCACACACACAAGTTGACCTGCTGTGAGGAAAAAACGAGTTAGTACATTTCAAACGTGAAAAAGGTCATTTTAAAATCAACATGAGAAACCAAAATTCCAAAAGTATAGAACAGAAAAATATTCTTACCAGAGAAAGAAAATGTATCCAGCTAAGCACCCCCCTCCCTGCCCTGTGGTGCAACAGATGTCCCTTTCCGCAAACATTTACTCAATTGGAGCGTGATGTTGCAACCACACACGCAAGTTGACCTGCTGTGAGGAAAAAACGAGTTAGTACATTTCAAACATGAAAAAGGTCATTTTAAAATCAACATGAAAAACCAAAATTCCAAAAGTATAGAATAGAAAAATATTCTTACCAGAGAAAGAAAATGTATCCAGCTAAGCACCCTACTCCCTGCCCTGTGGTGCAACAGATGTCCCTTTCCGCAAACATTTACTCAATGGGAGCGTGATGTTGCAACCACACACACAAGTTGACCTGCTGTGAGGAAAAAACGAGTTCGTACATTATAACATGAAAAAGGTCATTTTAAAATCAACATGAAAAACAAAATTTCCAAAAGTATAGAACAGAAAAATATTCTTACCAGAGAAAGAAAATGTATCGAGCTAAGCACCCTCCTCCCTGCTCTGTGGTACAACAGATGTCCCTTTCCGCAAACATTTACTCAATTGGAGCGTGATGTTGCAACCACACACACAAGTTGACCTGCTGTGAGGAAAAAACGAGTTAGTACATTTCAAACATGAAAAAGGTCATTTTAAAATCAACATGAAAAACCAAAATTACAAAAGTATAGAATAGAAAAATATTCTTACCAGAGAAAGAAAATGTATCCAGCTAAGCACCCTCCTCCCTGCCCTCTGGTGCAACAGATGTCCCGTTCCACAAACATTTACTCAATGACAGCGTGATGTTCCAACCACACAGACAAGTTGACCTGCTGTGAGGAAAAAACGAGTTAGTACATTTCAAACATGAAAAAGGTCATTTTAAAATCAACATGAAAAACCAAAATTCCAAAAGTATAGAACAGAAAAATATTCTTACCAGAGAAAGAAAATGTATCAAGCTAAGCACCCTCCTCCCTGCCCTGTGGTGCAACAGATGTCCCTTTCCGCAAACATTTACTCAATGGGAGTGTGATGTTGCAACCACACACACAAGTTGACCTGCTGTGAGGAAAAAACGAGTTAATACTTTATAACAAGAAAAAGGTCATTTTAAAATCAACATGAAAAACCAAAATTCCGAAAGTATAGAACAGAAAAATATTCTTACCAGAGAAAGAAAATGTATCAAGCTAAGCACCCTCCTCCCTACCCTGTGGTGCAACAGATGTCCCTTTCCGCAAACATTTACTCAATGGGAGCGTGATGTTGCAACCACACACACAAGTTGACCTGCTGGGAGGAAAAAACGAGTTAGTACATTTCAAACATGAAAAAGGTCATTTTAAAATCAACATGAAAATCCAAAATTCCAAAAGTATAGAACAGAAAAATATTCTTACCAGAGAAAGAAAATGTATCGAGCTAAGCACTCTCCTCCCTGCCCTGTGGTGCAACAGATGTCCCTTTCTGCAAACATTTACTCAATGGGAGCGTGATGTTGCAACCACACACACAAGTTGACCTGCTGTGAGGAAAAAACCAGTTAGTACATTATAACATGAAAAAGGTCATTTTAAAATGAACATGAAAAACAAAAATTCCAAAAGTATAGAACAGAAAATTATTCTTATCAGAGAAAGAAAATGTATCAAGCTAAGCACCCTCCTCCCTGCCCTGTGGTGCAACAGATGCCCCTTTCCGCAAACATTTACTCAATGGGAGCGTGATGTTGCAACCACACACACAAGTTGAACTGCTGTGAGGAAAAAACGAGTTAGTACATTTGAAACATTGAAAAGGTCATTTTAAAATCAACATGAAAAAACAAAATTACAAAAGTATAGAACAGAAAAATATTCTTACCAGAGAAAGAAAATGTATCAAGCTAAGCACCCTCCTCCCTGCCCTGTGGTGCAACAGATGCCCCTTTCCGCAAACATTTACTCAATGGGAGCGTGATGTTGCAACCACACACACAAGTTGACCTGCTGTGAGGAAAAAACGAGTTAGTACATTTGAAACATGAAACAGGTCATTTTAAAATGAACATGAAAACCCAAAATTCTAATAGTATAGAACAGAAAAATATTCTTACCAGAGAAAGAAAATGTATCCAGCTAAGCACCCTCCTCCCTGCCCTGTGGTGCAACAGATGTCCCTTACCGCAAACATTTACTCAATGGGAGCGTGATGTTGCAACCACACACACAAGTTGACCTGCTGTGAGGAAAAAACGAGTTAGTACATTTCAAACATGAAAAAGGTCATTTTAAAATCAACATGAAAAACCAAAATTCCAAAAGTATAGAACAGAAAAATATTCTTACCAGAGAAAGAAAATGTATGAAGCTTAGCACCCTCCTCCCTGCCCTGTGGTGCAACAGATGTCCCTTTCCGCAAACATTTACTCAATGGGAGAGTGATGTTGCAACCACACACACAAGTTGACCTGCTGTGAGGAAAAAATGAGTTAGTACAATTCAAACATGAAAAAGGCCATTTTAAAATCAACATGAAAAATCAAAATTACAAAAGTATAGAATAGAAAAATATTCTTACCAGAGAAAGAAAATGTATCCAGCTAAGTACCCTCCTCCCTGCCCTGTGGTGCAACAGATGTCCCTTTCCGCAAACATTTACTCAATGGGAGCGTGATGTTGCAACCACACACACAAGTTGACCTGCTGTGAGAAAAAAACGAGTTAGTACATTTCAAACATGAAAAAGGTAATTTTAAAATCAACATGAAAAACCAAAATTCCAAAAGTATAGAACAGAAAAATATTCTTACCAGAGAAAGAAAATGTATCAAGCTAAGCACCCTCCTCCCTGCCCTGTTGTGCAACAGATGTCCCTTTCCGCAAACATTTATTCAATGGGAGCGTGATGTTGCAACCACACACACAAGTTGACCTGCTGTGAGGAAAAAACCAGTTAGTACATTTCAAACATGAAAAAGGTCATTTTCAAATCAACATGAATAACCAAAATTCCAAAACTACAGAACAGAAAAATATTCTTACCAGAGAAAGAAAATGTATCAACCTAAGCACCCTCCTCCCTGCCCTGTGGTGCAACAGATGTCCCTTTCCACAAACATTTACTCAATGGGAACGTGATGTTGCAACCACACACACAAGTTGACCTGCTGTGAGGAAAAAACGAGTTAGTACATTTCAAACGTGAAAAAGGTCATTTTAAAATCAACATGAGAAACCAAAATTCCAAAAGTATAGAACAGAAAAATATTCTTACCAGAGAAAGAAAATATATCCAGCTAAGCACCACACACACAAGTTGACCTGCTGTGAGGAAAAAACGAGTTAGTACATTTCAAACGTGAAAAAGGTCATTTTAAAATCAACATGAGAAACCAAAATTCCAAAAGTATAGAACAGAAAAATATTCTTACCAGAGAAAGAAAATATATCCAGCTAAGCACCCTCCTGCCTGCCCTGTGGTGCAACAGATGTCCCGTTCCACAAACATTTACTCAATGAGAGCGTGATGTTGCAACCACACACACAAGTTGACCTGCTGTGAGGAAAAAACGAGTTAGTACATTATAACATGGAAAAGGTATTTTAAAATCAACATGAAAAACCAAAATTCCAAAAGTATAGAACAGAAAAACATTCTTACCAGATAAAGAAAATGTATCGAGCTAAGCACCCCCCTCCCTGCCCTGTGGTGCAACAGATGTCCCTTTCCGCAAACATTTACTCAATTGGAGCGTGATGTTGCAACCACACACACAAGTTGACCTGCTGTGAGGAAAAAACGAGTTAGTACATTTCAAACATGAAAAAGGTCATTTTAAAATCAACATGAAAAACCAAAATTCCAAAAGTATAGAATAGAAAAATATTCTTACCAGAGAAAGAAAATGTATCCAGCTAAGCACCCTCCTCCCTGCCCTGTGGTGCAACAGATGTCCCTTTCCGCAAACATTTACTCAATGGGAGTGTGATGTTGCAACCACACACACAAGTTGACCTGCTGTGAGGAAAAAACGAGTTCGTACATTATAACATGAAAAAGGTCATTTTAAAATCAACATGAAAAACAAAATTTCCAAAAGTATAGAACAGAAAAATATTCTTACCAGAGAAAGAAAATGTATCGAGCTAAGCACCCTCCTCCCTGCTCTGTGGTACAACAGATGTCCCTTTCCGCAAACATTTACTCAATTGGAGCGTGATGTTGCAACCACACACACAAGTTGACCTGCTGTGAGGAAAAAACGAGTTAGTACATTTCAAACATGAAAAAGGTCATTTTAAAATCAACATGAAAAACCAAAATTACAAAAGTATAGAATAGAAAAATATTCTTACCAGAGAAAGAAAATGTATCCAGCTAAGCACCCTCCTCCCTGCCCTCTGGTGCAACAGATGTCCCGTTCCACAAACATTTACTCAATGAGAGCGTGATGTTCCAACCACACAGACAAGTTGACCTGCTGTGAGGAAAAAACGAGTTAGTACATTTCAAACATGAAAAAGGTCATTTTAAAATCAACATGAAAAACCAAAATTCCAAAAGTATAGAACAGAAAAATATTCTTACCAGAGAAAGAAAATGTATCAAGCTAAGCACCCTCCTCCCTGCCCTGTGGTGCAACAGATGTCCCTTTCCGCAAACATTTACTCAATGGGAGTGTGATGTTGCAACCACACACACAAGTTGACCTGCTGTGAGGAAAAAACGAGTTAATACTTTATAACAAGAAAAAGGTCATTTTAAAATCAACATGAAAAACCAAAATTCCGAAAGTATAGAACAGAAAAATATTCTTACCAGAGAAAGAAAATGTATCAAGCTAAGCACCCTCCTCCCTACCCTGTGGTGCAACAGATGTCCCTTTCCGCAAACATTTACTCAATGGGAGCGTGATGTTGCAACCACACACACAAGTTGACCTGCTGGGAGGAAAAAACGAGTTAGTACATTTCAAACATGAAAAAGGTCATTTTAAAATCAACATGAAAATCCACAATTCCAAAAGTATAGAACAGAAAAATATTCTTACCAGAGAAAGAAAATGTATCGAGCTAAGCACCCTCCTCCCTGCCCTGTGGTGCAACAGATGTCCCTTTCTGCAAACATTTACTCAATGGGAGCGTGATGTTGCAACCACACACACAAGTTGACCTGCTGTGAGGAAAAAACCAGTTAGTACATTATAACATGAAAAAGGTCATTTTAAAATGAACATGAAAAACCAAAATTCCAAAAGTATAGAACAGAAAATTATTCTTACCAGAGAAAGAAAATGTATCAAGCTAAGCACCCTCCTCCCTGCCCTGTGGTGCAACAGATGCCCCTTTCCGCAAACATTTAGTCAATGGGAGCGTGATGTTGCAACCACACACACAAGTTGAACTGCTGTGAGGAAAAAACGAGTTAGTACATTTGAAACATGAAACAGGTCATTTTAAAATCAACATGAAAATCCAAAATTCCAAAAGTATAGAACAGAAAAATATTCTTACCAGAGAAAGAAAATGTATCAAGCTAAGCACCCTCCTCCCTGCCCTGTGGTGCAACAGATGCCCCTTTCCGCAAACATTTACTCAATGGGAGCGTGATGTTGCAACCACACACACAAGTTGACCTGCTGTGAGGAAAAAACGAGTTAGTACATTTGAAACATGAAACAGGTCATTTTAAAATCAACATGAAAATCCAAAATTCCAAAAGTATAGAACAGAAAAATATTCTTACCAGAGAAAGAAAATGTATCAAGCTAAGCACCCTCCTCCCTGCCCTGTGGTGCAACAGATGTCCCTTTCCGCAAACATTTACTCAATGGGAGCGTGATGTTGCAACCACACACACAAGTTGACCTGCTGTGAGGAAAAAACGAGTTAGTACATTTCAAACATGAAAAAGGTCATTTTAAAATCAACATGAAAAACCAAAATTCCAAAAGTATAGAACAGAAAAATATTCTTACCAGAGAAAGAAAATGTATCAAGCTAAGCACCCTCCTCCCTGCCCTGTGGTGCAACAGATGTCCCTTTCCGCAAACATTTACTCAATGGGAGCGTGATGTTGCAACCACACACACAAGTTGACCTGCTGTGAGGAAAAAACGAGTTAGTACATTTCAAACATGAAAAAGGTCATTTTAAAATCAACATGAAAAACCAAAATTCCGAAAGTATAGAACAGAAAAATATTCTTACCAGAGAAAGAAAATGTATCAAGCTAAGCACCCTCCTCCCTACCCTGTGGTGCAACATATGTCCCTTTCCGCAAACATTTAGTCAATGGGAGTGTGATGTTGCAACCACACACACAAGTTGAACTGCTGTGAGGAAAAAACGAGTTAGTACTTTATAACAAGAAAAAGGTCATTTTAAAATCAACATGAAAAACCAAAATTCCGAAAGTATATAACAGAAAAATATTCTTACCAGAGAAAGAAAATGTATCAAGCTAAGCACCCTCGTCCCTGCCCTGTGGTGCAACAGATGTCCCTTTCCGCAAACATTTACTCAATGGGAGTGTGATGTTGCAACCACACACACAAGTTGACCTGCTGTGAGGAAAAAACGAGTTAGTACTTTATAACAAGAAAAAGGTCATTTTAAAATCAACATGAAAAACCAAAATTCCGAAAGTATAGAACAGAAAAATATTCTTACCAGAGAAAGAAAATGTATCAAGCTAAGCACCCTCCTCCCTACCCTGTGGTGCAACAGATGTCCCTTTGCGCAAACATTTACTCAATGGGAGCGTGATGTTGCAACCACACAACCAAGTTGACCTGCTGTGAGGAAAAAACGAGTTAGTACATTTCAAACATGAAAAAGGTCATTTTAAAATCAACATGAAAATCCAAAATTCCAAAAGTATAGAACAGAAAAATATTCTTACCAGAGAAAGAAAATGTATCAAGCTAAGCACCCTCCTCCCTGCCCTGTGGTGCAACAGATGCCCCTTTCCGCAAACATTTACTCAATGGGAGCGTGATGTTGCAACCACACACACAAGTTGAACTGCTGTGAGGAAAAAACGAGTTAGTACATTTGAAACATGAAACAGGTCATTTTAAAATCAACATGAAAATCCAAAATTCCAAAAGTATAGAACAGAAAAATATTCTTACCAGAGAAAAAAAATGTATCAAGCTAAGCACCCTCCTCCCTGCCCTGTGGTGCAACAGATGCCCCTTTCCGCAAATATTTACTCAATGGGAGCGTGATGTTGCAACCACACACACAAGTTGACCTGCTGTGAGGAAAAAACGAGTTAGTACATTTGAAACATGAAACAGGTCATTTTAAAATCAACATGAAAATCCAAAATTCCAAAAGTATAGAACAGAAAAATATTCTTACCAGAGAAAGAAAATGTATCCAGCTAAGCACCCTCCTCCCTGCCCTGTGGTGCAACAGATGCCCCTTTCCGCAAACATTTACTCAATGGGAGCGTGATGTTGCAACCACACACACAAGTTGACCTGCTGTGAGGAAAAAACGAGTTAGTACATTTCAAACATGAACAAGGTCATTTTAAAATCAACATGAAAAACCAAAATTCCAAAAGTATAGAACAGAAAATTATTCTTACCAGAGAAAGAAAATGTATCAAGCTAAGCACCCTCCTCCCTGCCCTGTGGTGCAACAGATGTCCCTTTCCGCAAACATTTACTCAATGGGAGCGTGATGTTGCAACCACACACACAAGTTGACCTGCTGTGAGGAAAAAACGAGTTAGTACATTTCAAACATGAAAAAGGTCATTTTAAAATCAACATGAAAAACCAAAATTCCAAAAGTATAGAACAGAAAAATATTCTTACCAGAGAAAGAAAATGTATCAAGCTAAGCACCCTCCTCCCTGCCCTGTGGTGCAACAGATGCCCCTTTCCGCAAACATTTACTCAATGGGAGCGTGATGTTGCAACCACACACACAAGTAGACCTGCTGTGAGGAAAAAACGAGTTAGTACATTTCAAACATGAAAAAAGTCATTTTAAAATCAACATGAAAAACCAAAATTCCAAAAGTATAGAACAGAAAAATATTCTTACCAGAGAAAGAAAATGTATCAAGCTAAGCACCCTCCTCCCTGCCCTGTGGTGCAACAGATGCCCCTTTCCGCAAACATTTACTCAATGGGAGCGTGATGTTGCAACCACACACACAAGTTGACCTGCTGTGAGGAAAAAACGAGTTAGTACATTTCAAACATGAAAAAGGTCATTTTAAAATCAACATGAAAAAACAAAATTACAAAAGTATAGAACAGAAAAATATTCTTACCAGAGAAAGAAAATGTATACAGCTAAGTACCCTCCTCCCTGCCCTGTGGTGCAACAGATGTCCCTTTCCGCAAACATTTACTCAATGGGAGCGTGATGTTGCAACCACACACACAAGCTGACCTGCTGTGAGGAAAAAACGAGTTAGTACATTTCAAACATGAAAAAGGTCATTTTAAAATCAACATGAAAAACCAAAATTCCAAAAGTATAGAACAGAAAAATATTCTTACCAGAGAAAGAAAATGTATCAAGCTAAGCACCCTCCTCCCTGCCCTGTGGTGCAACAGATGTCCCTTTCCGCAAACATTTACTCAATTGGAGCGTGATGTTGCAACCACACACACAAGTTGACCTGCTGTGAGGAAAAAACGAGTTAGTACATTTCAAACATGAAAAAGGTCATTTTAAAATCAACATGAAAAACCAAAATTCCAAAAGTATAGAACAGAAAAATATTCTTACCAGAGAATGAAAATGTATCAAGCTAACCACCCTCCTCCCTGCCCTGTGGTGCAACAGATGTCCCTTTCTGCAAACATTTACTCAATGGGAGCGAGATGTTGCAACCACACACACAAGTTGACCTGCTGTGAGGAAAAAACGAGTTAGTACATTTCAAACATGAAAAAGGTCATTTTAAAATCAACATGAAAAACCAAAATTCCAAAAGTATAGAACAGAAAAATATTCTTACCAGAGAAAGAAAATGTATCAACCTAAGCACCCTCCTCTCTGCCCTGTGGTGCAACAGATGTCCCTTTCCGCAAACATTTTCTCAATGGGAGCGTGATGTTGCAACCACACACACAAGTTGACCTGCTGTGAGGAAAAAACGAGTTAGTACATTTCAAACATGAAAAAGGTCATTTTAAAATCAACATGAAAAACCAAAATTCCAAAAGTATAGAACAGAAAAATATTCTTACCAGAGAAAGAAAATGTATCAAGCTAAGCACCCTCCTCCCTGCCCTGTGGTGCAACAGATGTCCCTTTCCGCAAACATTTACTCAATGGGAGTGTGATGTTGCAACCACACACACAAGTTGACCTGCTGTGAGGAAAAAACGAGTTAGTACTTTATAACAAGAAAAAGGTCATTTTAAAATCAACATGAAAAACCAAAATTCCGAAAGTATAGAACAGAAAAATATTCTTACCAGAGAAAGAAAATGTATCAAGCTAAGCACCCTCCTCCCTACCCTGTGGTGCAACAGATGTCCCTTTCCGCAAACATTTACTCAATGGGAGCGTGATGTTGCAACCACACACACAAGTTGACCTGCTGTGAGGAAAAAACGAGTTAGTACATTTGAAACATGAAACAGGTCATTTTAAAATGAACATGAAAACCCAAAATTCCAAAAGTATAGAACAGAAAAATATTCTTACCAGAGAAAGAAAATGTATCCAGCTAAGCACCCTCCTCCCTGCCCTGTGGTGCAACAGATGTCCCTTACCGCAAACATTTACTCAATGGGAGCGTGATGTTGCAACCACACACACAAGTTGACCTGCTGTGAGGAAAAAACGAGTTAGTACATTTCAAACATGAAAAAGGTCATTTTAAAATCAACATGAAAAAACAAAATTACAAAAGTATAGAACAGAAAAATATTCTTACCAGAGAAAGAAAATGTATACAGCTAAGTACCCTCCTCCCTGCCCTGTGGTGCAACAGATGTCCCTTTCCGCAAACATTTACTCAATGGGAGCGTGATGTTGCAACCACACACACAAGTTGACCTGCTGTGAGGAAAAAACGAGTTAGTACATTTCAAACATGAAAAAGGTCATTTTAAAATCAACATGAAAAACCAAAATTCCAAAAGTATAGAACAGAAAAATATTCTTACCAGAGAAAGAAAATGTATCAAGCTAACCACCCTCCTCCCTACCCTGTGGTGCAACAGATGTCCCTTTCCGCAAACATTTACTCAATGGGAGCGTGATGTTGCAACCACACACACAAGTTGACCTGCTGTGAGGAAAAAACGAGTTAGTACATTTCAAACATGAAAAAGGTCATTTTAAAATCAACATGAAAAAACAAAATTACAAAAGTATAGAACAGAAAAATATTCTTACCAGAGAAAGAAAATGTATCAAGCTAAGCACCCTCCTCCCTACCCTGTGGTGCAACAGATGTCCCTTTCCGCAAACATTTACTCAATGGGAGCGTGATGTTGCAACCACACACACAAGTTGACCTGCTGTGAGGAAAAAACGAGTTAGTACATTTGAAACATGAAACAGGTCATTTTAAAATGAACATGAAAACCCAAAATTCCAAAAGTATAGAACAGAAAAATATTCTTACCAGAGAAAGAAAATGTATCCAGCTAAGCACCCTCCTCCCTGCCCTGTGGTGCAACAGATGTCCCTTACCGCAAACATTTACTCAATGGGAGCGTGATGTTGCAACCACACACACAAGTTGACCTGCTGTGAGGAAAAAACGAGTTAGTACATTTCAAACATGAAAAAGGTCATTTTAAAATCAACATGAAAAAACAAAATTACAAAAGTATAGAACAGAAAAATATTCTTACCAGAGAAAGAAAATGTATACAGCTAAGTACCCTCCTCCCTGCCCTGTGGTGCAACAGATGTCCCTTTCCGCAAACATTTACTCAATGGGAGCGTGATGTTGCAACCACACACACAAGTTGACCTGCTGTGAGGAAAAAACGAGTTAGTACATTTCAAACATGAAAAAGGTCATTTTAAAATCAACATGAAAAACCAAAATTCCAAAAGTATAGAACAGAAAAATATTCTTACCAGAGAAAGAAAATGTATGAAGCTAAGCACCCTCCTCCCTGCCCTGTGGTGCAACAGATGTCCCTTTCCGCAAACATTTACTCAATGGGAGCGTGATGTTGCAACCACACACACAAGTTGACCTGCTGTGAGGAAAAAATGAGTTAGTACAATTCATACATGAAAAAGGCCATTTTAAAATCAACATGAAAAATCAAAATTCCAAAAGTATAGAACAGAAAAATATTCTTACCAGAGAAAGAAAATGTATCAAGCTAAGCACCCTCCTCCCTGCCCTGTTGTGCAACAGATGGCTCTTTCCGCAAACATTTATTCAATGGGAGCGTGATGTTGCAACCACACACACAAGTTGACCTGCTGTGAGGAAAAAACGAGTTAGTACATTTCAAACATGAAAAAGGTCATTTTAAAATCAACATGAAAAACCAAAATTCCAAAACTATAGAACAGAAAAATATTCTTACCAGAAAAAGAAAATGTATCAACCTATGCACCCTCCTCCCTGCCCTGTGGTGCAACAGATGTCCCTTTCCACAAACATTTACTCAATGGGAACGTGATGTTGCAACCACACACACAAGTTGACCTGCTGTGAGGAAAAAACGAGTTAGTACATTTCAAACGTGAAAAAGGTCATTTTAAAATCAACATGAGAAACCAAAATTCCAAAAGTATAGAACAGAAAAATATTCTTACCAGAGAAAGAAAATATATCCAGCTAAGCACCCTCCTGCCTGCCCTGTGGTGCAACAGATGTCCCGTTCCACAAACATTTACTCAATGAGAGCGTGATGTTGCAACCACACACACAAGTTGACCTGCTGTGAGGAAAAAACGAGTTAGTACATTATAACATGGAAAAGGTATTTTAAAATCAACATGAAAAACCAAAATTCCAAAAGTATAGAACAGAAAAACATTCTTACCAGATAAAGAAAATGTATCGAGCTAAGCACCCCCCTCCCTGCCCTGTGGTGCAACAGATGTCCCTTTCCGCAAACATTTACTCAATGGGAGCGTGATGTTGCAACCACACACACAAGTTGACCTGCTGTGAGGAAAAAACGAGTTACTACATTTCAAACATAAAAAAGGTCATTTTAAAATCAACATGAAAAACCAAAATTCCAAAAGTATAGAACAGAAAAATATTCTTACCAGAGAAAGAAAATGTATCCAGCTAAGCACCCTCCTCCCTGCCCTGTGGTGCAACAGATGTCCCTTTCCGCAAACATTTACTCAATGGGAGCATGATGTTGCAACCACACACACAAGTTGACCTGCTGTGAGGAAAAAACGAGTTAGTACATTTCAAACATGAAAAAGGTCATTTTAACATCAACATGAAAAACCAAAATTCCGAAAGTGTAGAACAGAAAAATATTCTTACCAGAGAAAGAAAATGTATCGAGCTAAGCACCCTCCTCCCTGCCCTGTGGTGCAACAGATGTCCCTTTCCGCAAACATTTACTCAATGGGAGTGTGATGTTGCAACCACACACTCAAGTTGACCTGCTGTGAAGAAAAAATGAGTTAGTACATTTGAAACATGAAAAAGGTCATTTAAAAATCAACATGAAAAACCAAAATTCCAAAAGTATAGAACAGAAAAATATTCTTACCAGAGAAAGAAAATGTATCAAGCTAAGCACCCTCCTCCCTGCCCTGTGGTGCAATAGATGTCCCTTTCCGCAAACATTTACTCAATGGGAGCGTGATGTTGCAACCACACACACAAGTTGACCTGCTGTGAGGAAAAAACCAGTTAGTACATTATAACATGGAAATGGTCATTTTAAAATGAACATGAAAAACCAAAATTCCAAAAGCATAGAACAGAAAAATATTCTTACCAGAGAAAGAAAATGTATCGAGCTAAGCACCCTCCTCCATGCCCTGCGGTGCAACAGATGTCCCTTTCTGCAAACATCTACTCAATGGGAGCGTGATGTTGCAACCACACACACAAGTTGACCTGCTGTGAGGAAAAAACCAGTTAGTACATTATAACATGAAAAAGGTCATTTTAAAATGAACATGAAAAACCAAAATTACAAAAGTATAGAACAGAAAAATATTCTTACCAGAGAAAGAAAATGTATCGAGCTAAGCACCCTCCTCCCTACCCTGTGGTGCAACAGATGTCCCTTTCTGCTAACATTTACTCAATGGGAGCGTGATGTTGCAACCACACACACAAGTTGACCTGCTGTGAGGAAAAAATGAGTTAGTACATTTCAAACATGAAAAAGGTCATTTTAAAATCAACATGAAAAACCAAAATTCCAAAAGTATAGAATAGAAAAATATTCTTACCAGAGAAAGAAAATGTATCCAGCTAAGCACCCTCCTCCCTGCCCTGTGGTGCAACAGATGTCCCTTTCCGCAAACATCTACTCAATGGGAACGTGATGTTGCAACCACACACACAAGTTGACCTGCTGTGAGGAAAAAACGAGTTAGTACATGTCTAACATGAAAAAGGTAATTTTAAAATCAACATGATAAACCAAAATTCCAAAAGTATAGAATAGAAAAATATTCTTACCAGAGAAAGAAAATGTATCGAGCTAAGCACCCTCCTCCCTGCCCTGTGGTGCAACAGATGTCCCTTTCCGCAAACATTTACTCAATGGGAGCGTGATGTTGCAACCACACACACAAGTTGACCTGCTGTGAGGAAAAAATGAGTTAGTACATTTCAAACATGGAAAAGGTCATTTTAAAATCAACATGAAAAACCAAAATTCCAAAAGTATAGAACAGAAAAATATTCTTACCAGAGAAAGAAAATGTATCAAGCTAAGTACCCTCCTCCCTGCCCTGTGGTGCAACAGATGTCCCGTTCCACAAACATTTACTCAATGGGAGCGTGATGTTGCAACCACACACACAAGTTGACCTGCTGTGAGGAAAAAACGAGTTAGTACATTTCAAACATGAAAAAGGTCATTTTAAAATCAACATGAAAAACCAAAATTCCAAAAGTATAGAACAGAAAAACATTCTTACCAGAGAAAGAAAATGTATCCAGCTAAGCACCCTCCTCCCTGCCCTGTGGTGCAACAGATGTCCCTTTCCACAAACATTTACTCAATGGGAACGTGATGTTGCAACCACACACACAAGTTGACCTGCTGTGAGGAAAAAACGAGATAGTACATTTATAACATGAAAAAGGTAATTTTAAAATCAACATGAAAAACCAAAATTCCAAAAGTATAGAACAGAAAAATACTCTTACCAGAGAAAGAAAATGTATCGAGCTAAGCACCCTCCTCCCTGCCCTGTGGTGCAACAGATGTCCCTTTCCGCAAACATTTACTCAATGGGAACGTGATGTTGCAACCACACACACAAGTTGACCTGCTGTGAGGACAAACGAGTTGGTACATTATAACATGGAAAAGGTATTTTAAAATCAACATGAAAAACCAAAATTCCAAAAGTATAGAACAGAAAAACATTCTTACCAGAGGAAGAAAATGTATCCAGCTAAGCACCCCCCTCCCTGCCCTGTGGTGCAACAGATGTCCCTTTCCGCAAACATTTACTCAATGGGAACGTGATGTTGCAACCACACACACAAGTTGACCTGTTGTGAGGAAAAAACGAGTTAGTAGATTTCAAACATGAAAAAGGTCATTTTAACATCAACATGAAAAACCAAAATTCCGAAAGTATAGAACAGAAAAATATTCTTACCAGAGAAAGAAAATGTATCGAGCTAAGCACCCTCCTCCCTGCCCTGTGGTGCAACAGATGTCCCTTTCCGCAAACATTTAGTCAATGGGAGTGTGATGTTGCAACCACACACTCAAGTTGACCTGCTGTGAAGAAAAAATGAGTTAGTACATTTGAAACATGAAAAAGGTCATTTAAAAATCAACATGAAAAACCAAAATTCCAAAAGTATAGAACAGAAAAATATTCTTACCAGAGAAAGAAAATGTATCAACCTAAGCACCCTCCTCCCTGCCCTGTGGTGCAACAGATGTCCCTTTCCGCAAACATTTACTCAATGGGAGCGTGATGTTGCAACCACACACACAAGTTGACCTGCTGTGAGGAAAAAACCAGTTAGTACATTATAACATGGAAAAGGTCATTTTAAAATGAACATGAAAAACCAAAATTCCAAAGGTATAGAACAGAAAAATATTCTTACCAGAGAAAGAAAATGTATCGAGCTAAGCACCCTCCTCCCTGCCCTGCGGTGCAACAGATGTCCCTTTCTGCAAACATTTACTCAATGGGAGCGTGATGTTGCAACCACACACACAAGTTGACCTGCTGTGAGGAAAAAACCAGTTAGTACATTATAACATGAAAAAGGTCATTTTAAAATGAACATGAAAAACCAAAATTCCAAAAGTATAGAACAGAAAAATATTCTTACCAGAGAAAGAAAATGTATCAAGCAAAGCACCCTCCTCCCTGCCCTGTGGTGCAACAGATGTCCCTTTCCGCAAACATTTACTCAATGGGAGCGTGATGTTGCAACCACACACACAAGTTGACCTGCTGTGAGGAAAAAATGAGTTAGTACAATTCAAACATGAAAAAGGTCATTTTAAAATCAACATGAAAAACCAAAATTCCAAAAGTATAGAACAGAAAAATATTCTTACCAGAGAAAGAAAATGTATCAAGCTAAGCACCCTCCTCCCTGCCCTGTGGTGCAACAGATGTCCCTTTCCGCAAACATCTACTCAATGGGAGCGTGATGTTGCAACCACACACACAAGTTGACCTGCTGTGAGGAAAAAACCAGTTAGTACATTATAACATGGAAAAGGTCATTTTAAAATGAACATGAAAAACCAAAATTCCAAAAGTATAGAACAGAAAAATATTCTTACCAGAGAAAGAAAATGTATCGAGCTAAGCACCCTCCTCCCTGCCCTGCGGTGCAACAGATGTCCCTTTCTGCAAACATCTACTCAATGGGAGCGTGATGTTGCAACCACACACACAAGTTGACCTGCTGTGAGGAAAAAACCAGTTAGTACATTATAACATGGAAAAGGTCATTTTAAAATGAACATGAAAAACCAAATTCCAAAAGTATAGAACAGAAAAATATTCTTACCAGAGAAAGAAAATGTATCGAGCTAAGCACCCTCCTCCCTGCCCTGTGGTGCAACAGATGTCCCTTTCTGCAAACATTTACTCAATGGGAGCGTGATGTTGCAACGACACACAAAAGTTGACCTGCTGTGAGGAAAAAACCAGTTAGTACATTATAACATGAAAAAGGTCATTTTAAAATGAACATGAAAAACCAAAATTCCAAAAGTATAGAACAGAAAAATATTCTTACCAGAGAAAGAAAATGTATCCAGCTAAGCACCCTCCTCCCTGCCCTGTGGTGCAACAGATGTCCCTTTCCGCAAACATTTACTCAATGGGAGCGTGATGTTGCAACCACACACACAAGTTGACCTGCTGTGAGGAAAAAATGAGTTAGTACAATTCAAACATGAAAAAGGTCATTTTAAAATCAACATGAAAAACCAAAATTCCAAAAGTATAGAACAGAAAAATATTCTTACCAGAGGAAGAAAATGTATCCAGCTAAGCACCCCCCTCCCTGCCCTGTGGTGCAACAGATGTCCCTTTCCGCAAACATTTACTCAATGGGAGCGTGATGTTGCAACCACACACACAAGTTGACCTGCTGTGAGGAAAAAATGAGTTAGTACATTTCAAACATGAAAAAGGTCATTTTAAAATCAACATGAAAAACCAAAATTCCAAAAGTATAGAATAGAAAAATATTCTTACCAGAGAAAGAAAATGTATCCAGCTAAGCACCCTCCTCCCTGCCCTGTGGTGCAACAGATGTCCCTTTCCGCAAACATTTACTCAATGGGAACGTGATGTTGCAACCACACACACAAGTTGACCTGCTGTGAGGAAAAAACGAGTTAGTACATTTCTAACATGAAAAAGGTAATTTTAAAATCAACATGAAAAACCAAAATTCCAAAAGTATAGAACAGAAAAATATTCTTACCAGAGAAAGAAAATGTATCGAGCTAAGCACCCTCCTCCCTGCCCTGTGGTGCAACAGATGTCCCTTTCCGCAAACATTTACTCAATGGGAACGTGATGTTGCAACCACACACACAAGTTGACCTGCTGTGAGGAAAAACGAGTTGGTACATTATAACATGGAAAAGTTATTTTAAAATCAACATGAAAAACCAAAATTCCAAAAGTATAGAACAGAAAAACATTCTTACCAGAGGAAGAAAATGTATCCAGCTAAGCACCCCCCTCCCTGCCCTGTGGTGCAACAGATGTCCCTTTCCGCAAACATTTACTCAATGGGAACGTGATGTTGCAACCACACACACAAGTTGACCTGCTGTGAGGAAAAAACGAGTTAGTACATTTCAAACATGAAAAAGGTCATTTTAAAATCAACATGAAAAACCAAAATTCCAAAAGTATAGAACAGAAAAATATTCTTACCAGAGAAAGAAAATGTATCAAGCTAAGCACCCTCCTCCCTGCCCTGTGGTGCAACAGATGTCCCGTTCCACAAACATTTACTCAATGGGAGCGTGATGTTGCAACCACACACACAAGTTGACCTGCTGTGAGGAAAAAACGAGTTAGTACATTTCAAACATAAAAAAGGTCATTTTAAAATCAACATGAAAAACCAAAATTCCAAAAGTATAGAACAGAAAAATATTCTTACCAGAGAAAAAAAATGTATCCAGCTAAGCACCCTCCTCCCTGCCCTGTGGTGCAACAGATGCCCCTTTCCGCAAACATTTACTCAATGGGAGCGTGATGTTGCAACCAAACACACAAGTTGACCTGCTGTGAGGAAAAAACGAGTTAGTACATTTCAAACATGAAAAAGGTCATTTTAAAATCAACATGAAAAACCAAAGTACCAAAAGTATAGAACAGAAAAATATTCTTACCAGAGAAAGAAAATGTATCAAGCTAAGCACACTCCTCCCCGCCCTGTGGTGCAACTGATGTTCCTTTCCGCAAACATTTACTCAATGGGAGCATGATGTTGCAACCACACACACAAGTTGACCTGCTGTGAGGAAAAAACGAGTTAGTACATTTCTAACATGAAAAAGGTCATTTTAAAATCAACATGAAAAACCAAAATTCAAAAAGTATAGAACGGAAAAATATTCTTACCAGAGAAAGAAAATGTATCGAGCTAAGCACCCTCCTCCCTGCTCTGTGGTGCAACAGATGTCCCTTTCCGCAAACATTTACTCAATGGGAGCATGATGTTGCAACCACACACACAAGTTGACCTGCTGTGAGGAAAAAATGAGTTAGTACATATCAAACATGAAAAAGGTCATTTTAACATCAACATGAAAAACCAAAATTCCGAAAGTATAGAACAGAAAAATATTCTTACCAGAGAAAGAAAATGTATCGAGCTAAGCACCCTCCTCCCTGCCCTGTGGTGCAACAGATGTCCCTTTCCGCAAACATTTACTCAATGGGAGCGTAATGTTGCAACCACACACTCAAGTTGACCTGCTGTGAGGAAAAAATGAGTTAGTACATTTGAAACATGAAAAAGGTCATTTAAAAATCAACATGAAAAACCAAAATTCCAAAAGTATAGAACAGAAAAATATTCTTACCAGAGAAAGAAGATGTATCAAGCTAAGCACCCTCCTCCCTGCCCTGTGGTGCAACAGATGTCCCTTTCCGCAAACATTTACTCAATGGGAGCGTGATGTTGCAACCACACACACAAGTTGACCTGCTGTGAGGAAAAAACGAGTTAGTACATTTCAAACATGAAAAAGGTCTTTTTAAAATCAACATGAAAAACCAAAATTCCAAAAGTATAAACCAGAAAAATATTCTTACCCGAGAAAGAAAATGTATCAAGCTAAGCACCCTCCTCCCTGCCCTGTGGTGCAACAGATGTCCCTTTCCGCAAACATTTACTCAATTGGAGCGTGATGTTGCAACCACACACACAAGTTGACCTGCTGTGAGGAAAAAACGAGTTAGTACATTTCAAACATGAAAAAGGTCATTTTAAAATCAACATGAAAAACCAAAATTCCAAAAGTATAGAACAGAAAAATATTCTTACCAGAGAAAGAAAATGTATTGAGCTAAGCACCCTCCTCCCTGCCCTGTGGTGCAACAGATGTCCCTTTCCGCAAACATTTACTCAATGCGAGCGTGATGTTGCAACCACACACACAAGTTGACCTGCTGTGAGGAAAAAACGAGTTAGTACATTTCAAACATGAAAAAGGTCATTTTAAAATCAACATGAAAAACCAAAATTCCAAAAGTATAGAACAGAAAAATATTCTTACCAGAGAAAGAAAATGTATCAAGCTAAGCACCCTCCTCCCTGCCCTGTGGTGCAACAGATGTCCCTTTCCGCAAACATTTACTCAATGGGAGCGTGATGTTGCAACCACACACACAAGTTGACCTGCTGTGAGGAAAAAATGAGTTAGTACAATTCAAACATGAAAAAGGTCATTTTAAAATCAACATGAAAAACCAAAATTCCAAAAGTATAGAACAGAAAAATATTCTTACCAGAGGAAGAAAATGTATCCAGCGAAGCACCCCCCTCCCTGCCCTGTGGTGCAACAGATGTCCCTTTCCGCAAACATTTACTCAATGGGAGCGTGATGTTGCAACCACACACACAAGTTGACCTGCTGTGAGGAAAAAATGAGTTAGTACATTTCAAACATGAAAAAGGTCATTTTAAAATCAACATGAAAAACCAAAATTCCAAAAGTATAGAATAGAAAAATATTCTTACCAGAGAAAGAAAATGTATCCAGCTAAGCACCCTCCTCCCTGCCCTGTGGTGCAACAGATGTCCCTTTCCGCAAACATTTACTCAATGGGAACGTGATGTTGCAACCACACACACAAGTTGACATGCTGTGAGGAAAAAACGAGTTAGTACATTTCTAACATGAAAAAGTTAATTTTAAAATCAACATGAAAAACCAAAATTCCAAAAGTATAGAACAGAAAAATATTCTTACCAGAGAAAGAAAATGTATCGAGCTAAGCACCCTCCTCCCTGCCCTGTGGTGCAACAGATGTCCCTTTCCGCAAACATTTACTCAATGGGAACGTGATGTTGCAACCACACACACAAGTTGACCTGCTGTGAGGAAAAAACGAGTTAGTACATTTCAAACATGAAAAAGGTAATTTTAAAATCAACATGAAAAACCAAAATTACAAAAGTATAGAACAGAAAAATATTCTTACCAGAGAAAGAAAATGTATCCAGCTAAGCACCCCCCTCCCTGCCCTGTGGTGCAACAGATGTCCCTTTCCGCAAACATTTACTCAATGGGAGCGTGATGTTGCAACCACACACACAAGTTGACCTGCTGTGAGGAAAAAACGAGTTAGTACATTTCAAACATGAAAAAGGTCATTTTAAAATCAACATGAAAAACCAAAATTCCAAAAGTATAGAACAGAAAAATATTCTTACCAGAGAATGAAAATGTATCGAGCTAAGCACCCTCCTCCCTGCCCTGTGGTGCAACAGATGTCCCTTTCCGCTAACATTTACTCAATGGGAACGTGATGTTGCAACCACACACACAAGTTGACCTGCTGTGAGGAAAAACGAGTTGGTACATTATAACATGGAAAAGGTATTTTAAAATCAACATGAAAAACCAAAATTCCAAAAGTATAGAACAGAAAAACATTCTTACCAGATAAAGAAAATGTATCGAGCTAAGCACCCCCCTCCCTGCCCTGTGGTGCAACAGATGTCCCTTTCCGCAAACATCTACTCAATGGGAGCGTGATGTTGCAACCACACACACAAGTTGACCTGCTGTGAGGAAAAAATGAGTTAGTACATTTCAAACATGAAAAAGGTCATTTTAAAATCAACATGAAAAACCAAAATTCCAAAAGTATAGAATAGAATAATATTCTTACCAGAGAAAGAAAATGTATCCAGCTAAGCACCCTCCTCCCTGCCCTGTGGTGCAACAGATGTCCCTTTCCGCAAACATTTACTCAATGAGAGCGTGATGTTGCAACCACACACACAAGTTGACCTGCTGTGAGGAAAAAACGAGTTAGTACATTTCAAACATGAAAAAGGTCATTTTAAAATCAACATGAAAAACCAAAATTCCAAAAGTATAGAATAGAAAAATATTCTTACCAGAGAAAGAAGATGTATCAAGCTAAGCACCCTCCTCCCTGCCCTGTGGTGCAACAGATGTCCCTTTCCGCAAACATTTACTCAATGGGAGCGTGATGTTGCAACCACACACACAAGTTGACCTGCTGTGAGGAAAAAACGAGTTAGTACATTTCAAACATGAAAAAGGTCTTTTTAAAATCAACATGAAAAACCAAAATTCCAAAAGTATAAACCAGAAAAATATTCTTACCCGAGAAAGAAAATGTATCAAGCTAAGCACCCTCCTCCCTGCCCTGTGGTGCAACAGATGTCCCTTTCCGCAAACATTTACTCAATGGGAGCGTGATGTTGCAACCACACACACAAGTTGACCTGCTGTGAGGAAAAAATGAGTTAGTACATTTCAAACATGAAAAAGGTCATTTTAAAATCAACATGAAAAACCAAAATTCCAAAAGTATAGAATAGAAAAATATTCTTACCAGAGAAAGAAAATGTATCCAGCTAAGCACCCTCCTCCCTGCCCTGTGGTGCAACAGATGTCCCTTTCCACAAACATTTACTCAATGGGAACGTGATGTTGCAACCACACACACAAGTTGACATGCTGTGAGGAAAAAACGAGTTAGTACATTTCTAACATGAAAAAGGTAATTTTAAAATCAACATGAAAAACCAAAATTCCAAAAGTATAGAACAGAAAAATATTCTTACCAGAGAAAGAAAATGTATCGAGCTAAGCACCCTCCTCCCTGCCCTGTGGTGCAACAGATGTCCCTTTCCGCAAACATTTACTCAATGGGAACGTGATGTTGCAACCACACACACAAGTTGACCTGCTGTGAGGAAAAAACGAGTTAGTACATTTCAAACATGAAAAAGGTCATTTTAAAATCAACATGAAAAACCAAAATTCCAAAAGTATAGAACAGAAAAATATTCTTACCAGAGAAAGAAAATGTATCCAGCTAAGCACCCCCCTCCCTGCCCTGTGGTGCAACAGATGTCCCTTTCCGCAAACATTTACTCAATGGGAGCGTGATGTTGCAACCACACACACAAGTTGACCTGCTGTGAGGAAAAAACGAGTTAGTACATTTCAAACGTGAAAAAGGTCATTTTAAAATCAACATGAGAAACCAAAATTCCAAAAGTATAGAACAGAAAAATATTCTTACCAGAGAAAGAAAATATATCCAGCTAAGCACCCTCCTGACTGCCCTGTGGTGCAACAGATGCCCCTTTCCGCAAACATTTACTCAATGGGAGCGTGATGTTGCAACCACACACACAAGTTGACCTGCTGTGAGGAAAAAACGAGTTAGTACATTTCAAACATGAAAAAGGTCATTTTAAAATCAACATGAAAAACCAAAATTCCAAAAGTATAGAATAGAAAAATATTCTTACCAGAGAAAGAAAATGTATCCAGCTAAGCACCCTCCTCCCTGCCCTGTGGTGCAACAGATGTCCCGTTCCACAAACATTTACTCAATGAGAGCGTGATGTTGCAACCACACACACAAGTTGACCTGCTGTGAGGAAAAAACGAGTTAGTACATTTCAAACATGAAAAAGGTCATTTTAAAATCAACATGAAAAACCAAAATTCCAAAAGTATAGAACAGAAAAATATTCTTACCAGAGAATGAAAATGTATCGAGCTAAGCACCCTCCTCCCTGCCCTGTGGTGCAACAGATGTCCCTTTCCGCAAACATTTACTCAATGGGAACGTGATGTTGCAACCACACACACAAGTTGACATGCTGTGAGGAAAAAACGAGTTAGTACATTTCTAACATGAAAAAGGTAATTTTAAAATCAACATGAAAAACCAAAATTCCAAAAGTATAGAACAGAAAAATATTCTTACCAGAGAAAGAAAATGTATCGAGCTAAGCACCCTCCTCCCTGCCCTGTGGTGCAACAGATGTCCCTTTCCGCAAACATTTACTCAATGGGAGCGTGATGTTGCAACCACACACACAAGTTGACCTGCTGTGAGGAAAAAACGAGTTAGTACATTTCAAACATGAAAAAGGTCATTTTAAAATCAACATGAAAAACCAAAATTCCAAAAGTATAGAACAGAAAAATATTCTTACCAGAGAATGAAAATGTATCGAGCTAAGCACCCTCCTCCCTGCCCTGTGGTGCAACAGATGTCCCTTTCCGCTAACATTTACTCAATGGGAACGTGATGTTGCAACCACACACACAAGTTGACCTGCTGTGAGGAAAAACGAGTTGGTACATTATAACATGGAAAAGGTATTTTAAAATCAACATGAAAAACCAAAATTCCAAAAGTATAGAACAGAAAAACATTCTTACCAGATAAAGAAAATGTATCGAGCTAAGCACCCCCCTCCCTGCCCTGTGGTGCAACAGATGTCCCTTTCCGCAAACATCTACTCAATGGGAGCGTGATGTTGCAACCACACACACAAGTTGACCTGCTGTGAGGAAAAAATGAGTTAGTACATTTCAAACATGAAAAAGGTCATTTTAAAATCAACATGAAAAACCAAAATTCCAAAAGTATAGAATAGAATAATATTCTTACCAGAGAAAGAAAATGTATCCAGCTAAGCACCCTCCTCCCTGCCCTGTGGTGCAACAGATGTCCCTTACCGCAAACATTTACTCAATGAGAGCGTGATGTTGCAACCACACACACAAGTTGACCTGCTGTGAGGAAAAAACGAGTTAGTACATTTCAAACATGAAAAAGGTCATTTTAAAATCAACATGAAAAACCAAAATTCCAAAAGTATAGAATAGAAAAATATTCTTACCAGAGAAAGAAAATGTATCGAGCTAAGCACCCTCCTCCCTGCCCTGTGGTGCAACAGATGTCCCTTTCCGCAAACATTTACTCAATGGGAACGTGATGTTGCATCCACACACACAAGTTGACCTGCTGTGAGGAAAAAATGAGTTAGTACATTTCAAACATGAAAAAGGTCATTTTAAAATCAACATGAAAAACCAAAATTCCAAAAGTATAGAACAGAAAAACATTCTTACCAGAGGAAGAAAATGTATCCAGCTAAGCACCCCCCTCCCTGCCCTGTGGTGCAACAGATGTCCCTTTCCGCAAACATTTACTCAATGGGAACGTGATGTTGCAACCACACACACAAGTTGACCTGCTGTGAGGAAAAAACGAGTTACTACATTTCAAACATAAAAAAGGTCATTTTAAAATCAACATGAAAAACCAAAATTACAAAAGTATAGAACAGAAAATTATTCTTACCAGAGAAAGAAAATGTATCAAGCTAAGCACCCTCCTCCCTGCCCTGTGGTGCAACAGATGTCCCTTTCCGCAGACATTTACTCAATGGGAGCGTGATGTTGCAACCACACACACAAGTTGACCTGCTGTGAGGAAAAAACGAGTTACTACATTTCAAACATAAAAAAGGTCAATTTAAAATCAACATGAAAAACCAAAATTCCAAAAGTATAGAACAGAAAAATATTCTTACCAGAGAAAAAAAATGTATCCAGCTAAGCACCCTCCTCCCTGCCCTGTGGTGCAACAGATGCCCCTTTCCGCAAACATTTACTCAATGGGAGCGTGATGTTGCAACCAAACACACAAGTTGACCTGCTGTGAGGAAAAAACGAGTTAGTACATTTCAAACATGAAAAAGGTCATTTTAAAATCAACATGAAAAACCAAAGTACCAAAAGTATAGAACAGAAAAATATTCTTACCAGAGAAAGAAAATGTATCAAGCTAAGCACACTCCTCCCCGCCCTGTGGTGCAACTGATGTTCCTTTCCGCAAACATTTACTCAATGGGAGCATGATGTTGCAACCACACACACAAGTTGACCTGCTGTGAGGAAAAAACGAGTTAGTACATTTCAAACATGAAAAAGGTCATTTTAAAATCAACATGAAAAACCAAAATTCAAAAAGTATAGAACGGAAAAATATTCTTACCAGAGAAAGAAAATGTATCGAGCTAAGCACCCTCCTCCCTGCTCTGTGGTGCAACAGATGTCCCTTTCCGCAAACATTTACTCAATGGGAGCATGATGTTGCAACCACACACACAAGTTGACCTGCTGTGAGGAAAAAATGAGTTAGTACATATCAAACATGAAAAAGGTCATTTTAACATCAACATGAAAAACCAAAATTCCGAAAGTATAGAACAGAAAAATATTCTTACCAGAGAAAGAAAATGTATCGAGCTAAGCACCCTCCTCCCTGCCCTGTGGTGCAACAGATGTCCCTTTCCGCAAACATTTACTCAATGGGAGCGTGATGTTGCAACCACACACTCAAGTTGACCTGCTGTGAGGAAAAAATGAGTTAGTACATTTGAAACATGAAAAAGGTCATTTAAAAATCAACATGAAAAACCAAAATTCCAAAAGTATAGAACAGAAAAATATTCTTACCAGAGAAAGAAGATGTATCAAGCTAAGCACCCTCCTCCCTGCCCTGTGGTGCAACAGATGTCCCTTTCCGCAAACATTTACTCAATGGGAGCGTGATGTTGCAACCACACACACAAGTTGACCTGCTGTGAGGAAAAAACGAGTTAGTACATTTCTAACATGAAAAAGGTCTTTTTAAAATCAACATGAAAAACCAAAATTCCAAAAGTATAAACCAGAAAAATATTCTTACCCGAGAAAGAAAATGTATCAAGCTAAGCACCCTCCTCCCTGCCCTGTGGTGCAACAGATGTCCCTTTCCGCAAACATTTACTCAATTGGAGCGTGATGTTGCAACCACACACACAAGTTGACCTGCTGTGAGGAAAAAACGAGTTAGTACATTTCAAACATGAAAAAGGTCATTTTAAAATCAACATGAAAAACCAAAATTCCAAAAGTATAGAACAGAAAAATATTTTTACCAGAGAAAGAAAATGTATTGAGCTAAGCACCCTCCTCCCTGCCCTGTGGTGCAACAGATGTCCCTTTCCGCAAACATTTACTCAATGCGAGCGTGATGTTGCAACCACACACACAAGTTGACCTGCTGTGAGGAAAAAACGAGTTAGTACATTTCAAACATGAAAAAGGTCATTTTAAAATCAACATGAAAAACCAAAATTCCAAAAGTATAGAACAGAAAAATATTCTTACCAGAGAAAGAAAATGTATTGAGCTAAGCACCCTCCTCCCTGCCCTGTGGTGCAACAGATGTCCCTTTCCGCAAACATTTACTCAATGGGAGCGTGATGTTGCAACCACACACACAAGTTGACCTGCTGTGAGGAAAAAACGAGTTAGTACATTTCAAACATGAAAAAGGTCATTTTAAAATCAACATGAAAAACCAAAATTCCAAAAGTATAGAACAGAAAAATATTCTTACCAGAGAAAGAAAATGTATTGAGCTAAGCACCCTCCTCCCTGCCCTGTGGTGCAACAGATGTCCCTTTCCGCAAACATTTACTCAATGCGAGCGTGATGTTGCAACCACACTCACAAGTTGACCTGCTGTGAGGAAAAAACGAGTTAGTACATTTCAAACATGAAAAAGGTCATTTTAAAATCAACATGAAAAACCAAAATTCCAAAAGTATAGAACAGAAAAATATTCTTACCAGAGAAAGAAAATGTATCGAGCTAAGCACCCTCCTCCCTCCCCTGCGGTGCAACAGATGTCCCTTTCTGCAAACATCTACTCAATGGGAGCGTGATGTTGCAACCACACACACAAGTTGACCTGCTGTGAGGAGAAAACCAGTTAGTACATTATAACATGAAAAAGGTCATTTTAAAATGAACATGAAAAACCAAAATTCCAAAAGTATAGAACAGAAAAATACTCTTACCAGAGAAAGAAAATGTATCAAGCTAAGCACCCTCCTCCCTGCCCTGTGGTGCAACAGATGTCCCTTTCCGCAAACATTTACTCAATGGGAGCGTGATGTTGCAACCACACACACAAGTTGACCTGCTGTGAGGAAAAAATGAGTTAGTACAATTCAAACATGAAAAAGGTCATTTTAAAATCAACATGAAAAACCAAAATTCCAAAAGTATAGAACAGAAAAATATTCTTACCAGAGAAAGAAAATGTATCAAGCTAAGCACCCTCCTCCCTGCCCTGTGGTGCAACAGATGTCCCTTTCCGCAAACATTTACTCAATGGGAGCGTGATGTTGCAACCACACACACAAGTTGACCTGCTGTGAGGAAAAAACCAGTTAGTACATTTCAAACATGAAAAAGGTCATTTTAAAATCAACATGAAAAACCAAAATTCCAAAAGTATAGAACAGAAAAATATTCTTACCAGAGAAAGAAAATGTATCAAGCTAAGCACCCTCCTCCCTGCCCTGTGGTGCAACGGTTGTCCCTTTCCGCAAACATTTACTCAATGGGAGCGTGATGTTGCAACCACACACACAAGTTGACCTGCTGTGAGGAAAAAACGAGTTAGTACATTTCAAACATGAAAAAGGTCATTTTAAACTCAACATGAGAAACCAAAATTCCAAAAGTGTAGAACAGAAAAATATTCTTACCAGAGAAAGAAAATGTATCAAGCTAAGCACCCTCCTCCCTGCCCTGTGGTTTAACAGATGTCCCTTTCCGCAAACATTTACTCAATGGGAGCGTGATGTTGCAACCACACACACAAGTTGACCTGCTGTGAGGAAAAAACGAGTTAGTACATTTCAAACATGAAAAAGGTCATTTTAAAATCAACATGAAAAACCAAAATTCCAAAAGTATAGAACAGAAAATTATTTTTTCCAGAGAAAGAAAATGTATTGAGCTAAGCACCCCCCTCCCTGCCCTGTGGTGCAATAGATGTCCCTTTCCGCAAACATTTACTCAATGGGAGCGTGATGTTGCAACCACACACTCAAGTTGACCTGCTGTGAGGAAAAAACGAGTTAGTACATTTCAAACATGAAAAAGGTCATTTAAAAATCAACATGAAAAACCAAAATTCGAAAAGTATAGAACAGAAAAATATTCTTACCAGAGAAAGAAAATGTATCGAGCTAAGCACCATCCTCCCTGCCCTGCGGTGCAACAGATGTCCCTTTCCGCAAACATTTACTCAATGGGAGCATGATGTTGCAACCACACACACAAGTTGACCTACTGTGAGGAAAAAATAAGTTAGTACATTTCAAACATGAAAAAGGTCATTTTAAAATCAACATGAAAAACCAAAATTACAAAAGTATAGAACAGAAAAATATTCTTACCAGAGAAAGAAAATGTATCAAGCTAAGCACCCTCCTCCCTGCCCTGTGGTGCAACATATGTCCCTTTCCGCAATTATTTACTCAATGGGAGCGTGATGTTGCAACCACACACACAAGTTGACCTGCTGTGAGGAAAAAACGAGTTAGTACATTTCAAACATGAAAAAGGTCTTTTTAAAATCAACATGAAAAACCAAAATTCCAAAAGTATAGAACAGAAAAATATTCTTACCAGAGAAAGAAAATGTATTGAGCTAAGCACCCTCCTCCCTGCCCTGTGGTGCAACAGATGTCCCTTTCCGCAAACATTTACTCAATGCGAGCGTGATGTTGCAACCACACACACAAGTTGACCTGCTGTGAGGAAAAAACGAGTTAGAACATTTCAAACATGAAAAAGCTCATTTTAAAATCAACATGAAAAACCAAAATTCCAAAAGTATAGAACAGAAAAATATTCTTACCAGAGAAAGAAAATGTATCGAGCTAAGCACCCTCCTCCCTGCCCTGCGGTGCAACAGATGTCCCTTTCTGCAAACATCTACTCAATGGGAGCGTGATGTTGCAACCACACACACAAGTTGACCTGCTGTGAGGAGAAAACCAGTTAGTACATTATAACATGAAAAAGGTCATTTTAAAATGAACATGAAAAACCAAAGTTCCAAAAGTATAGAACAGAAAAATACTCTTACCAGAGAAGGAAAATGTATCAAGCTAAGCACCCTCCTCCCTGCCCTGTGGTGCAACAGATGTCCCTTTCCGCAAACATTTACTCAATGGGAGCGTGATGTTGCAACCACACACACAAGTTGACCTGCTATGAGGAAAAAATGAGTTAGTACAATTCAAACATGAAAAGGACATTTTAAAATCAACATGAAAAACCAAAATTCCAAAAGTATAGAACAGAAAAATATTCTTACCAGAGAAAGAAAATGTATCAAGCTAAGCACCCTCCTCCCTGCCCTGTGGTGCAACAGATGTCCCTTTCCGCAAACATTTACTCAATGGGAGCGTGATGTTGCAACCACACACACAAGTTGACCTGCTGTGAGGAAAAAACGAGTTAGTACATTTCAAACATGAAAAAGGTCATTTTAAAATCAACATGAAAAACCAAAATTCCAAAAGTATAGAACAGAAAAATATTCTTACCAGAGAAAGAAAATGTATCAAGCTAAGCACACTCCTCCCTGCCCTGTGGTGCAACGGATGTCCCTTTCCGCAAACATTTACTCAATGGGAGCGTGATGTTGCAACCACACACACAAGTTGACCTGCTGTGAGGAAAAAAACGAGTTAGTACATTTCAAACATGAAAAAGGTCATTTTAAACTCAACATGAGAAACCAAAATTCCAAAAGTGTAGAACAGAAAAATATTCTTACCAGAGAAAGAAAATGTATCAAGCTAAGCACCCTCCTCCCTGCCCTGTGGTTTAACAGATGTCCCTTTCCGCAAACATTTACTCAATGGGAGCGTGATGTTGCAACCACACACACAAGTTGACCTGCTGTGAGGAAAAAACGAGTTAGTACATTTCAAACATAAAAAAGGTCATTTTAAAATCAACATGAAAAACCAAAATTCCAAAAGTATAGAACAGAAAAGTATTCTTACCAGAGAAAGAAAATGTATCAAGCTAAGTACCCTCCTCCCTGCCCTGTGGTGCAACAGATGCCCCTTTCCGCAAACATTTACTCAATGGGAGAGAGATGATGCAACCACACACACAAGTTGACCTGCTGTGAGGAAAAAATGAGTTAGTACATTTCAAACATGAAAAAGGTCATTTTAAAATCAACATGAAAAACCAAAATTCCAAAAGTATAGAACAGAAAAATATTCTTACCAGAGAAAGAAAATGTATCGAGCTAAGCACACTCCTCCCTGCCCTGTGGTGCAGCAGATGACCCTTTCCGCAAACATTTACTCAATGGGAGCGTGATGTTGCAACCACACACACAAGTTGACCTGCTGTGAGGAAAAAACGAGTTAGTACATTTCAAACATGAAAAAGGTCATTTTAAAATCAACATGAAAAACCAAAATTCCAAAAGTATAGAACAGAAAAATATTCTTACCAGAGAAAGAAAATGTATCAAGCTAAGCACCCTCCTCCCTGCCCTGTGGTGCAACAGATGTCCCTTTCCGCAAACATTTACTCAATGGGAGCGTGATGTTGCAACCACACACACAAGTTGATCTGCTGTGAGGAAAAAACGAGTTAGTACATTTCAAACATGAAAAAGGTCATTTTAAAATCAACATGAAAAACCAAAATTCCAAAAGTATATAACAGAAAAATATTCTTACCAGAGAAACAAAATGTATCGAGCTAAGCACCCTCCTCCCTGCTCTGTGGTGCAACAGATGTCCCTTTCCGCAAACATTTACTCAATGGGAGCGTGATGTTGCAACCACACACACAAGTTGACCTGCTGTGAGGAAAAAACGAGTTAGTACAATTCAAACATGAAAAAGGTCATTTTAAAATCAACATGAAAAACCAAAATTCCAAAAGTATAGAACAGAAAAATATTCTTACCAGAGAGAGAAAATGTATCGAGCTAAGCACCATCCTCCCTGCCCTGCGGTGCAACAGATGTCCCTTTCCGCAAACATTTACTCAATGGGAGCGTGATGTTGCAACCACACACACAAGTAGACCTACTGTGAGGAAAAAATAAGTTAGTACATTTCAAACATGAAAAAGGTCATTTTAAAATCAACATGAAAAACTAAAATTACAAAAGTATAGAACAGAAAAAAATTCTTACCAGAGAAAGAAAATGTATCAAACTAAGCACCCTCCTCCCTGCCCTGTGGTGCAACATATGTCCCTTTCCGCAAACATTTACTCAATGGGAGCGTGATGTTGCAACCACACACACAAGTTGACCTGTTATGAGGAAAAAACGAGTTAGTACATTTCAAACATGAAAAAGGTCATTTTAAAATCAACATGAAAAACCAAAATTCCAAAAGTATAGAACAGAAAGATATTCTTACCAGAGAAAGAAAATGTATCAAGCTAAGCACCCTCCTCCCTGCCCTGTGGTGCAACAGATGTCCCTTTCCGCAAACATTTACTCAATGGGAGCGTGATGTTGCAACCACACACACAAGTTGACCTGCTGTGAGGGAAAATTGAGTTAGTACATTTCAAACATGAAAAAGGTCATTTTAATATCAACATGAAAAACCAAAATTCCAAAAGTATAGAACAGAAAAATATTCTTACCAGAGAAAGAAAATGTATCGAGCTAAGCACCCTCCTCCCTGCCCTGCGGTGCAACAGATGTCCCTTTCTGCAAACATCTACTCAATGGGAGCGTGATGTTGCAACCACACACACAAGTTGACCTGCTGTGAGGAAAATACCAGTTAGTACATTATAACATGGAAAAGGTCATTATAAAATGAACATGAAAAACCAAAATTCCAAAAGTATAGAACAGAAAAATATTCTTACCAGAGAAAGAAAATGTATCGAGCTAAGCACCCTCCTCCCTGCCCTGCGGTGCAACAGATGTCCCTTTCTGCAAACATCTACTCAATGGGAGCGTGATGTTGCAACCACACACACAAGTTGACCTGCTGTGAGGAAAAAATGAGTTAGTACAATTCAAACATGAAAAAGGTCATTTTAAAATCAACATGAAAAACCAAAATTCCAAAAGTATAGAACAGAAAAATATTCTTACCAGAGAAAGAAAATGTATCAAGCTAAGCACCCTCCTCCCTGCCCTGTGGTGCAACAGATGTCCCTTTCGGCAAACATTTACTCAATGGGAGCGTGATGTTGCAACCACACACACAAGTTGAACTGCTGTGAGGAAAAAACGAGTTAGTACATTTCAAACATGAAAAAGGTCATTTTAAAATCAACATGAAAAACCAAAATTCCAAAAGAATAGAACAGAAAAATATTCTTACCAGAGAAAGAAAATGTATCAAGCTAAGCACCCTCCTCCCTGCCCTGTGGTGCAACGGATGTCCCTTTCCGCAAACATTTACTCAATGGGAGCGTGATGTTGCAACCACACACACAAGTTGACCTGCTGTGAGGAAAAAACGAGTTAGTACATCTCAAACATGAGAAAGGTCATTTTAAAATCAACATGAAAAACCAAAATTCCAAAGGTATAGAACAGAAAAATATTCTTACCAGAGAAAGAAAATGTATCAAGCTAAGCACCCTCCTCCCTGCCCTGTGGTGCAACAATGTCCCTTTCCGCAAACATTTACTCAATGGGAGAGAGATGTTGCAACCACACACACAAGTTGACCTGCTGTGAGGAAAAAATCAGTTAGTACATTTCAAACATGAAAAAGGTCATTTTAAAATCAACATGAAAAACCAAAATTCCAAAAGTATAGAACAGAAAAATATTCTTACCAGAGAAAGAAAATGTATCGAGTTAAGCACCCTCCTCCCTGCCCTGTGGTGCAACAGATGTCCCTTTCCGCAAACATTTACTCAATGGGAGCGTGATGTTGCAACCACACACACAAGTTGACCTGCTGTGAGGAAAAAACGAGTTAGTACATTTCAAACATGAAAAAGGTCATTTTAAAATCAACATGAAAAACCAAAATTCCAAAAGTATAGAACAGAAAAATATTCTTACCAGAGAAAGAAAATGTATCGAGCTAAGCACCCTCCTCCCTGCCCTGTGGTGCAACAGATGTCCCTTTCCGCAAACATTTACTCAATGGGAGCGTGATGTTGCAACCACACACACAAGTTGACCTGCTGTGAGGAAAAAAGGAGTTAGTACATTTCAAACATGAAAAAGGTCATTTTAAAATCAACATGAAAAACCAAAATTCCAAAAGTATAGAGCAGAAAAATATTCTTACCAGAGAAAGAAAATGTATCGAGCTAAGCACCCTCCTCCCTGCCCTGTGGTGCAACAGATGTCCCTTTCCGCAAACATTTACTCAATGGGAGCGTGATGTTGCAACCACACACACAAGTTGACCTACTGTGAGGAAAAAATGAGTTAGTACATTTCAAACATGAAAAAGGTCATTTTAAAATCAACATGAAAAACCAAAATTACAAAAGTATAGAACAGAAAAATATTCTTACCAGAGAAAGAAAATGTATCAAGCTAAGCACCCTCCTCCCTGCCCTGTGGTGCAACGGATGTCCCTTTCCGCAAACATTTACTCAATGGGAGCGTGATGTTGCAACCACACACACAAGTTGACCTGCTGTGAGGAAAAAACGAGTTAGTACATTTCAAACATGAAAAAGGTCATTTTAAACTCAACATGAGAACCCAAAATTCCAATAGTATAGAACAGAAAAATATTCTTACCAGAGAAAGAAAATGTATCAAGCTAAGCACCCTCCTCCCTGCCCTGTGGTTTAACAGATGTCCCTTTCCGCAAACATTTACTCAATGGGAGCGTGATGTTGCAACCACACACACAAGTTGACCTGCTGTGAGGAAAAAACGAGTTAGTACATTTCAAACATGAAAAAGGTCATTTTAAAATCAACATGAAAAACCAAAATTCCAAAAGTATAGAACAGAAAAATATTCTTACCAGAGAAAGAAAATGTATCAAGCTAAGCACCCTCCTCCCTGCCCTGTGGTGCAACAGATGTCCCTTTCCGCAAACATTTACTCAATGGGAGAGAGATGTTGCAACCACACACCCAAGTTGACCTGCTGTGAGGAAAAAATGAGTTAGTACATTTCAAACATGAAAAAGGTCATTTTAAAATCAACATGAAAAACCAAAATTCCAAAAGTATAGAACAGAAAAATATTCTTACCAGAGAAAGAAAATGTATCGAGCTAAGCACCCTCCTCCCTGCCCTGTGGTGCAGCAGATGTCCCTTTGCACAAACATTTACTCAATGGGAGCGTGATGTTGCAACCACACACACAAGTTGACCTGCTGTGAGGAAAAAACGAGTTAATACATTTCAAACATGAAAAAGGTCATTTTAAAATCAACATGAAAAACCAAAATTCCAAAAGTATAGAACAGAAAAATATTCTTACCAGAGGAAGAAAATGTATCGAGTTAAGCACCCTCCTCCCTGCCCTGTGGTGCAACAGATGTCCCTTTCCGCAAACATTTACTCAATGGGAGCGTGATGTTGCAACCACACACACAAGTTGACCTGCTGTGAGGAAAAAATGAGTTAGTACATTTCAAACATGAAAAAGGTCATTTTAAAATCAACATGAAAAACCAAAATTCCAAAAGTATAGAACAGAAAAATATTCTTACCAGAGAAAGAAAATGTATCGAGCTAAGCCCCCTCCTCCCTGCCCTGTGGTGCAACAGATGTCCCTTTCCGCAAACATTTACTCAATGGGAGCGTAATGTTGCAACCACACACACAAGTTAACCTGCTGTGAGGAAAAAACGAGTTAGTACATTTCAAACATGAAAAAGGTCATTTTAAAATCAACATGAAAAACCAAAATTCCAAAAGTATAGAACAGAAAAATATTCTTACCAGAGAAAGAAAATGTATCGAGCTAAGCACCCTCCTCCCTGCCCTGTGGTGCAACAGATGTCCCTTTCCGCAAACATTTACTCAATGGGAGCGTGATGTTGCAACCACACACACAAGTTGACCTACTGTGAGGAAAAAATGAGTTAGTACATTTCAAACATGAAAAAGGTCATTTTAAAATCAACATGAAAAACCAAAATTACAAAAGTATAGAACAGAAAAATATTCTTACCAGAGAAAGAAAATGTATCGAGCTAAGCACCCTCCTCCCTGCCCTGTGGTGCAACAGATGTCCCTTTCCGCAAACATTTACTCAATGGGAGCGTGATGTTGCAACCACACACACAAGTTGACCTGCTGTGAGGAAAAAATGAGTTACTACATTTCAAACATGGAAAAGGTCATTTTAAAATCAACATGAAAAACCAAAATTCCAAAGTATAGAACAGAAAAATATTCTTACCAGAGAAAGAAAATGTATCGAGCTAAGCACCCTCCTCCCTGCCCTGTGGTGCAACAGATGTCCCTTTCCGCAAACATTTACTCAATGGGAGCGTGATGTTGCAACCACACACACAAGTTGACCTGCTGTGAGGAAAAAACGAGTTAGTACATTTCAAACATGAGAAAGGTCATTTTAAAATCAACATGAAAAACCAAAATTCCAAAAGTATAGAACAGAAAAATATTCTTACCAGAGAAAGAAAATGTATCAAGCTAAGCACCCTCCTCCCTGCCCTGTGGTGCAACAATGTCCCTTTCCGCAAACATTTACTCAATGGGAGAGAGATGTTGCAACCACACACACAAGTTGACCTGCTGTGAGGAAAAAATGAGTTAGTACATTTCAAACATGAAAAAGGTCATTTTAAAATCAACATGAAAAACCAAAATTCCAAAAGTATAGAACAGAAAAATATTCTTACCAGAGAAAGAAAATGTATCGAGTTAAGCACCCTCCTCCCTGCCCTGTGGTGCAACAAATGTCCCTTTCCGCAAACATTTACTCAATGGGAGCGTGATGTTGCAACCACACACACAAGTTGACCTGCTGTGAGGAAAAAACGAGTTAGTACATTTCAAACATGAAAAAGGTCATTTTAAAATCAACATGAGAAACCAAAATTCCAAAAGTATAGAACAGAAAAATATTCTTACCAGAGAAAGAAAATGTATCGAGCTAAGCACCCTCCTCCCTGCCCTGTGGTGCAACAGATGTCCCTTTCCGCAAACATTTACTCAATGGGAGCGTGATGTTGCAACCACACACACAAGTTGACCTGCTGTGAGGAAAAAATGAGTTAGTACATTTCAAACATGAAAAAGGTCATTTTAAAATCAACATGAAAAACCAAAATTCCTAAAGTATAGAGCAGAAAAATATTCTTACCAGAGAAAGAAAATGTATCGAGCTAAGCACCCTCCTCCCTGCCCTGTGGTGCAACAGATGTCCCTTTCCGCAAACATTTACTCAATGGGAGCGTGATGTTGCAACCACACACACAAGTTGACCTACTGTGAGGAAAAAATGAGTTAGTACATTTCAAACATGAAAAAGGTCATTTTAAAATCAACATGAAAAACCAAAATTACAAAAGTATAGAACAGAAAAATATTCTTACCAGAGAAAGAAAATGTATCAAGCTAAGCACCCTCCTCCCTGCCCTGTGGTGCAACGGATGTCCCTTTCCGCAAACATTTACTCAATGGGAGCGTGATGTTGCAACCACACACACAAGTTGACCTGCTGTGAGGAAAAAACGAGTTAGTACATTTCAAACATGAAAAAGGTCATTTTAAACTCAACATGAGAACCCAAAATTCCAATAGTATAGAACAGAAAAATATTCTTACCAGAGAAAGAAAATGTATCAAGCTAAGCACCCTCCTCCCTGCCCTGTGGTTTAACAGATGTCCCTTTCCGCAAACATTTACTCAATGGGAGCGTGATGTTGCAACCACACACACAAGTTGACCTGCTGTGAGGAAAAAACGAGTTAGTACATTTCAAACATGAAAAAGGTCATTTTAAAATCAACATGAAAAACCAAAATTCCAAAAGTATAGAACAGAAAAATATTCTTACCAGAGAAAGAAAATGTATCAAGCTAAGCACCCTCCTCCCTGCCCTGTGGTGCAACATATGTCCCTTTCCGCAAACATTTACTCAATGGGAGCGTGATGTTGCAACCACATACACAAGTTGACCTGCTGTGAGGAAAAAACGAGTTAGTACATTTCAAACATGAAAAAGGTCATTTTAAACTCAACATGAGAAACCAAAATTCCAATAGTATAGAACAGAAAAATATTCTTACCAGAGAAAGAAAATGTATCAAGCTAAGCACCCTCCTCCCTGCCCTGTGGTTTAACAGATGTCCCTTTCCGCAAACATTTACTCAATGGGAGCGAGATGTTGCAACCACACACACAAGTTGACCTGCTGTGTGGAAAAAACGAGTTAGTACATTTCAAACATGAAAAAGGTCATTTTAAAATCAACATGAAAAACCAAAATTCCAAAAGTATAGAACAGAAAAATATTCTTACCAGAGAAAGAAAATGTATCAAGCTACAAGCTAAGCACCCTCCTCCCTGCCCTGTGGTGCAACAGATGTCCCTTTCCGCAAACATTTACTCAATGGGAGCGTGATGTTGCAACCACACACACAAGTTGACCTGCTGTGAGGAAAAATGAGTTAGTACATTTCAAACATGAAAAAGGTCATTTTAAAATCAACATGAAGAAACAAAATTCCAAAAGTATAGAACAGAAAAATATTCTTACCAGAGAAAGAAAATGTATCGAGCTAAGCACCCTCCTCCCTGCCCTGTGGTGCAACAGATGTCCCTTTCCGCAAACATTTACTCAATGGGAGCGTGATGTTGCAACCACACACACAAGTTGACCTACTGTGAGGAAAAAATGAGTTAGTACATTTCAAACATGAAAAACGTCATTTTAAAATCAACATGAAAAACCAAAATTACAAAAGTATAGAACAGAAAAATATTCTTACCAGAGAAAGAAAATGTATCAAGCTAAGCACCCTCCTCCTGCCTGTGGTGCAACATATGTCCCTTTCCGCAAACATTTACTCAATGGGAGCGTGATGTTGTAACCACACACACAAGTTGACCTGCTGTGAGGAAAAACGAGTTAGTACATTTCAAACATGAAAAAGGTCATTTTAAACTCAACATGAGAAACCAAAATTCCAATAGTATAGAACAGAAAAATATTCTTACCAGAGAAAGAAAATGTATCAAGCTAAGCACCCTCCTCCCTGCCCTGTGGTTTAACAGATGTCCCTTTCCGCAAACATTTACTCAATGGGAGCGAGATGTTGCAACCACACACACAAGTTGACCTGCTGTGAGGAAAAAACGAGTTAGTACATTTCAAACATGAAAAAGGTCATTTTAAAATCAACATGAAAAACCAAAATTCCAAAAGTATAGAACAGAAAAATATTCTTACCAGAGAAAGAAAATGTATCAAGCTAAGCACCCTCCTCCCTGCCTGTGGTGCAACAGATGTCCCTTTCCGCAAACATTTACTCAATGGGAGAGACATGTTGCAACCACACACACAAGTTGACCTGCTGTGAGGAAAAAACGAGTTAGTACATTTCAAACATGAAAAAGGTCATTTTAAAATCACATGAAAAACCAAAATTCCAAAGTATAGAACAGAAAAATATTCTTACCAGAGAAAGAAAATGTATCAAGCTAAGCACCCTCCTCCCTGCCCTGTGGTGCAACAGATGTCCCTTTCCGCAAACATTTACTCAATGGGAGAGACATGTTGCAACCACACACACAAGTTGACCTGCTGTGAGGAAAAAATGAGTTAGTACATTTCAAACATGAAAAAGGTCATTTTAAAATCAACATGAAAAACCAAAATTCCAAAAGTATAGAACAGAAAAATATTCTTACCAGAGAAAGAAAATGAATCGAGTTAAGCACCCTCCTCCCTGCCCTGTGGTGCAACAGATGTCCCTTTCCGCAAACATTTACTCAATGGGAGCGTGATGTTGCAACCACACACACAAGTTGACCTGCCGTGAGGAAAAAACGAGTTAGTACATTTCAAACATGAAAAAGGTCATTTTAAAATCAACATGAAAAACCAAAATTCCAAAAGTATAGAACAGAAAAATATTCTTACCAGAGAAAGAAAATGTATCGAGCTAAGCACCCTCCTCCCTGCCCTGTGGTGCAACAGATGTCCCTTTCCGCAAACATTTACTCAATGGGAGCGTGATGTTGCAACCACACACACAAGTTGACCTGCTGTGAGGAAAAAACGAGTTAGTACATTTCAAACATGAAAAAGGTCATTTTAAAATCAACATGAAGAACCAAAATTCCAAAAGTATAGAACAGAAAAATATTCTTACCAGAGAAAGAAAATGTATCGAGCTAAGCACCCTCCTCCCTGCCCTGTGGTGCAACAGATGTCCCTTTCCGCAAACATTTACTCAATGGGAGCGTGATGTTGCAACCACACACACAAGTTGACCTACTGTGAGGAAAAATGAGTTAGTACATTTCAAACATGAAAAACGTCATTTTAAAATCAACATGAAAAACCAAAATTACAAAAGTATAGAACAGAAAAATATTCTTACCAGAGAAAGAAAATGTATCAAGCTAAGCACCCTCCTCCCTGCCCTGTGGTGCAACATATGTCCCTTTCCGCAAACATTTATTCAATGGGAGCGTGATGTTGCAACCACACACACAAGTTGACCTGCTGTGAGGAAAAAACGAGTTAGTACATTTCAAACATGAAAAAGGTCATTTTAAACTCAACATGAGAAACCAAAATTCCAATAGTATAGAACAGAAAAATATTCTTACCAGAGAAAGAAAATGTATCAAGCTAAGCACCCTCCTCCCTGCCCTGTGGTTTAACAGATGTCCCTTTCCGCAAACATTTACTCAATGGGAGCGAGATGTTGCAACCACACACACAAGTTGACCTGCTGTGTGGAAAAAACGAGTTAGTACATTTCAAACATGAAAAAGGTCATTTAAAATCAACATGAAAAACCAAAATTCCAAAAGTATAGAACAGAAAAATATTCTTACCAGAGAAAGAAAATGTATCAAGCTAAGCACCCTCCTCCCTGCCCTGTGGTGCAACAGATGTCCCTTTCCGCAAACATTTACTCAATGGGAGCGTGATGTTGCAACCACACACACAAGTTGACCTGCTGTGAGGAAAAAATGAGTTAGTACATTTCAAACATGAAAAAGGTCATTTTAAAATCAACATGAAGAAACAAAATTCCAAAAGTATAGAACAGAAAAATATTCTTACCAGAGAAAGAAAATGTATCGAGCTAAGCACCCTCCTCCCTGCCCTGTGGTGCAACAGATGTCCCTTTCCGCAAACATTTACTCAATGGGAGCGTGATGTTGCAACCACACACACAAGTTGACCTACTGTGAGGAAAAAATGAGTTAGTACATTTCAAACATGAAAAACGTCATTTTAAAATCAACATGAAAAACCAAAATTACAAAAGTATAGAACAGAAAAATATTCTTACCAGAGAAAGAAAATGTATCAAGCTAAGCACCCTCCTCCCTGCCCTGTGGTGCAACATATGTCCCTTTCCGCAAACATTTACTCAATGGGAGCGTGATGTTGTAACCACACACACAAGTTGACCTGCTGTGAGGAAAAAACGAGTTAGTACATTTCAAACATGAAAAAGGTCATTTTAAACTCAACATGAGAAACCAAAATTCCAATAGTATAGAACAGAAAAATATTCTTACCAGAGAAAGAAAATGTATCAAGCTAAGCACCCTCCTCCCTGCCCTGTGGTTTAACAGATGTCCCTTTCCGCAAACATTTACTCAATGGGAGCGAGATGTTGCAACCACACACACAAGTTGACCTGCTGTGAGGAAAAAACGAGTTAGTACATTTCAAACATGAAAAAGGTCATTTTAAAATCAACATGAAAAACCAAAATTCCAAAAGTATAGAACAGAAAAATATTCTTACCAGAGAAAGAAAATGTATCAAGCTAAGCACCCTCCTCCCTGCCCTGTGGTGCAACAGATGTCCCTTTCCGCAAACATTTACTCAATGGGAGAGACATGTTGCAACCACACACACAAGTTGACCTGCTGTGAGGAAAAAACGAGTTAGTACATTTCAAACATGAAAAAGGTCATTTTAAAATCAACATGAAAAACCAAAATTCCAAAAGTATAGAACAGAAAAATATTCTTACCAGAGAAAGAAAATGTATCAAGCTAAGCACCCTCCTCCCTGCCCTGTGGTGCAACAGATGTCCCTTTCCGCAAACATTTACTCAATGGGAGAGACATGTTGCAACCACACACACAAGTTGACCTGCTGTGAGGAAAAAATGAGTTAGTACATTTCAAACATGAAAAAGGTCATTTTAAAATCAACATGAAAAACCAAAATTCCAAAAGTATAGAACAGAAAAATATTCTTACCAGAGAAAGAAAATGAATCGAGTTAAGCACCCTCCTCCCTGCCCTGTGGTGCAACAGATGTCCCTTTCCGCAAACATTTACTCAATGGGAGCGTGATGTTGCAACCACACACACAAGTTGACCTGCCGTGAGGAAAAAACGAGTTAGTACATTTCAAACATGAAAAAGGTCATTTTAAAATCAACATGAAAAACCAAAATTCCAAAAGTATAGAACAGAAAAATATTCTTACCAGAGAAAGAAAATGTATCGAGCTAAGCACCCTCCTCCCTGCCCTGTGGTGCAACAGATGTCCCTTTCCGCAAACATTTACTCAATGGGAGCGTGATGTTGCAACCACACACACAAGTTGACCTGCTGTGAGGAAAAAACGAGTTAGTACATTTCAAACATGAAAAAGGTCATTTTAAAATCAACATGAAGAACCAAAATTCCAAAAGTATAGAACAGAAAAATATTCTTACCAGAGAAAGAAAATGTATCGAGCTAAGCACCCTCCTCCCTGCCCTGTGGTGCAACAGATGTCCCTTTCTGCAAACATTTACTCAATGGGAGCGTGATGTTGCAACCACACACACAAGTTGACCTACTGTGAGGAAAAAATGAGTTAGTACATTTCAAACATGAAAAACGTCATTTTAAAATCAACATGAAAAACCAAAATTACAAAAGTATAGAACAGAAAAATATTCTTACCAGAGAAAGAAAATGTATCAAGCTAAGCACCCTCCTCCCTGCCCTGTGGTGCAACATATGTCCCTTTCCGCAAACATTTATTCAATGGGAGCGTGATGTTGCAACCACACACACAAGTTGACCTGCTGTGAGGAAAAAACGAGTTAGTACATTTCAAACATGAAAAAGGTCATTTTAAACTCAACATGAGAAACCAAAATTCCAATAGTATAGAACAGAAAAATATTCTTACCAGAGAAAGAAAATGTATCAAGCTAAGCACCCTCCTCCCTGCCCTGTGGTTTAACAGATGTCCCTTTCCGCAAACATTTACTCAATGGGAGCGAGATGTTGCAACCACACACACAAGTTGACCTGCTGTGAGGAAAAAACGAGTTAGTACATTTCAAACATGAAAAAGGTCATTTTAAAATCAACATGAAAAACCAAAATTCCAAAAGTATAGAACAGAAAAATATTCTTACCAGAGAAAGAAAATGTATCAAGCTAAGCACCCTCCTCCCTGCCCTGTGGTGCAACAGATGTCCCTTTCCGCAAACATTTACTCAATGGGAGCGTGATGTTGCAACCACACACACAAGTTGACCTGCTGTGAGGAAAAAATGAGTTAGTACATTTCAAACATGAAAAAGGTCATTTTAAAATCAACATGAAAAACCAAAATTCCAAAAGTATAGAACAGAAAAATATTCTTACCAGAGAAAGAAAATGTATCGAGCTAAGCACCCTCCTCCCTGCCCTGTGGTGCAGCAGATGTCCCTTTCCGCAAACATTTACTCAATGGGAGCGTGATGTTGCAACCACACACACAAGTTGACCTGCTGTGAGGAAAAAACGAGTTAGTACATTTCAAACATGAAAAAGGTCATTTTAAAACAACATGAAAAACCAAAATTCCAAAAGTATAGAACAGAAAAATATTCTTACCAGAGAAAGAAAATGTATCGAGTTAAGCACCGTCCTCCCTGCCCTGTGGTGCAACAGATGTCCTTTTCCACAAACATTTACTCAATGGGAGCGTGATGTTGCAACCACACACACAAGTTGACCTGCTGTGAGGAAAAAACGAGTTAGTACATTTCAAACATGAAAAAGGTCATTTCAAAATCAACATGAAAAACCAAAATTCCAAAAGTATAGAACAGAAAGATATTCTTACCAGAGAAAGATAATGTATCGAGCTAAGCACCCTCCTCCCTGCCCTGTGGTGCAACAGATGTCCCTTTCCGCAAACATTTACTCAATGGGAGCGTGATGTTGCAACCACACACACAAGTTGACCTGCTGTGAGGAAAAAACGAGTTAGTACATTTCAAACATGAAAAAGGTCATTTTAAAATCAACATGAAAAACCAAAATTCCAAAAGTATAGAACAGAAAAGTATTCTTACCAGAGAAAGAAAATGTATCGAGCTAAGCACCCTCCTCCCTGCCCTGTGGTGCAACAGATGTCCCTTTCTGCAAACATTTACTCAATGGGAGCGTGATGTTGCAACCACACACACAAGTTGACCTACTGTGAGGAAAAAATAAGTTAGTACATTTCAAACATGAAGAAGGTCATTTTAAAATCAACATGAAAAACCAAAATTCCAAAAGTATAGAACAGAAAAATATTCTTACCAGAGAAAGAAAATGTATCAAGCTAAGCACCCTCCTCCCTGCCCTGTGGTGCAACATATGTCCCTTTCCGCAAACATTTACTCAATGGGAGCGTGATGTTGCAACCACACACACAAGTTGACCTGCTGTGAGGAAAAAACGAGTTAGTACATTTCAAACATGAAAAAGGTCATTTTAAAATCAACATGAAAAACCAAAATTCCAAAAGTATAGAACAGAAAGATATTCTTACCAGAGAAAGAAATTGTATCAAGCTAAGCACCCTCCTCCCTGCCCTGTGGTGCAACAGATGTCCCTTTCCGCAAACATTTACCCAATGGGAGCGTGATGTTGAAACCACACACACACAAGTTGACCTGCTGTGAGGGAAAAATGAGTTAGTACATTTCAAACCAAAAAAAGGTCATTTTAAAATCAACATGAAAAACCAAAATTCCAAAAGTATAGAACAGAAAAATATTCTTACCAGAGAAAGAAAATGTATCGAGCTAAGCACCCTCCTCCCTGCCCTGCGGTGCAACAGATGTCCCTTTCTGCAAACATCTACTCAATGGGAGCGTGATGTTGCAACCACACACACAAGTTGACCTGCTGTGAGGAAAAAACCAGTTAGTACATTATAACATGGAAAAGGTCATTTTAAAATGAACATGAAAAACCAAAATTCCAAAAGTATAGAACAGAAAAATATTCTTACCAGAGAAAGAAAATGTATCGAGCTAAGCACCCTCCTTCCTACCCTGCGGTGCAACAGATGTCCCTTTCTGCAAACATCTACTCAATGGGAGCGTGATGTTGCAACCACACACACAAGTTGACCTGCTGTGAGGAAAAAATGAGTTAGTACAATTCAAACATGAAAAAGGTCATTTTAAAATCAACATGAAAAACCAAAATTCCAAAAGTATAGAACAGAAAAATATTCTTACCAGAGAAAGAAAATGTATCGACCTAAGCACCCTCCTCCCTGCCCTGCGGTGCAACAGATGTCCCTTTCCGCAAACATTTACTCAATGGCAGCGTGATGTTGCTACCACACACACAAGTTGACCTGCTGTGAGGAAAAAACGAGTTAGTACATTTCAAACATGAAAAAGATCATTTTAAAATCAACATGAAAAACCAAAATTCCAAAAGTATAGAACAGAAAAATATTCTTACCAGAGAAAGAAAATGTATCAAGCTAAGCACCCTCCTCCCTGCCCTGTGGTGCAACAGATGTCCCTTTCCGCAAACATTTACTCAATGGGAGCGTGATGTTGCAACCACACACACAAGTTGACCTGCTGTGAGGAAAAAACGAGTTAGTACATTTCAAACATGAAAAAGGTCATTTTAAAATCAACATGAAAAACCAAAATTCCAAAAGTATAGAACAGAAAAATATTCTTACCAGAGAAAGAAAATGTATCAAGCTAAGCACCCTCCTCCCTGCCCTGTGGTGCAACAGATGTCCCTTTCCGCAAACATTTACTCAATGGGAGAGAGATGTTGCAACCACACACACAAGTTGACCTGCTGTGAGGAAAAAACGAGTTAGTACATTTCAAACATGAAAAAGGTCATTTTAAAATCAACATGAAAAACCAAAATTCCAAAAGTATAGAACAGAAAAATATTCTTACCAGAGAAAGAAAATGTATCAAGGTAAGCACCCTCCTCCCTGCCCTGCGGTGCAACAGATGTCCCTTTCTGCAAACATCTACTCAATGGGAGCGTGATGATGCAACCACACACACAAGTTGACCTGCTGTGAGGAAAAAACCAGTTAGTACATTATAACATGGAAAAGGTCATTTTAAAATGAACATGAAAAACCAAAATTCCAAAAGTATAGAACAGAAAAATATTCTTACCAGAGAAAGAAAATGTATCGAGCTAAGCACCCTCCTCCCTGCCCTGCGGTGCAACAGATGTCCCTTTCTGCAAACATCTACTCAATGGGAGCGTGATGTTGCAACCATACACACAAGTTGACCTGCTGTGAGGAAAAAATGAGTTAGTACAATTCAAACATGAAAAAGGTCATTTTAAAATCAACATGAAAAACCAAAATTCCAAAAGTATAGAACAGAAAAATATTCTTACCAGAGAAAGAAAATGTATCGACCTAAGCACCCTCCTCCCTGCCCTGCGGTGCAACAGATGTCCCTTTCCGCAAACATTTACTCAATGGGAGCGTGATGTTGCAACCACACACACAAGTTGACCTGCTGTGAGGAAAAAACGAGTTAGTACATTTCAAACATGAAAAAGGTCATTTTAAAATCAACATGAAAAACCAAAATTCCAAAATTATAGAACAGAAAAATACTCTTACCAGAGAAAGAAAATGTATCGAGCTAAGCACCCTCCTCCCTGCCCTGTGGTGCAATAGATGTCCCTTTCCGCAAACATTTACTCAATGGGAGCGTGATGTTGCAACCACACACACAAGTTGACCTGCTGTGAGGAAAAAACGAGTTAGTACATTTCAAACATGAAAAAGGTCATTTTAAAATCAACATGAAAAACCAAAATTCCAAAAGTATAGAACAGAAAAATATTCTTACCAGAGAAAGAAAATGTATCGAGCTAAGCACCCTCCTCCCTGCCCTGTGGTGCAACAGATGTCCGTTTCCGCAAACATTTACTCAATGGGAGCGTGATGTTGCAACCACACACACAAGTTGACCTACTGTGAGGAAAAAATGAGTTTGTACATTTCACACATGAAAAAGGTCATTTTAAAATCAACATGAAAAACCAAAATTACAAAAGTATAGAACAGAAAAATATTCTTACCAGAGAAAGAAAGTGTATCAAGCTAAGCACCCTCCTCCCTGCCCTGTGGTGCAACATATGTCCCTTTCCGCAAACATTTACTCAATGGGAGCGTGATGTTGCAACCACACACACAAGTTGACCTGCTGTGAGGAAAAAACGAGTTAGTACAATTCAAATATGAAAAAGGTCATTTTAAATCAACATGAAAAACCAAAATTCCAAAAGTATAGAACAGAAAGATATTCTTACCAGAGAAAGAAAATGTATCAAGCTAAGCACCCTCCTCCCTGCCCTGTGGTGCAACAGATGTCCCTTTCCGCAAACATTTACTCAATGGGAGCGTGATGTTGCAACCACACACACACAAGTTGACCTGCTGTGAGGAAAAAATGAGTTAGTACATTTCAAACATGAAAAAGTCATTTTAAAATCAACATGAAAAACCAAAATTCCAAATGTATAGAACAGAAAAGTATTCTTACCAGAGATAGAAAATGTAACAAGTTAAACACCCTCCTCCCTGCCCTGTGGTGCAACAGATGTCCCTTTCCGCAAACATTTACTCAATGGGAGCGTGATGTTGCAACCACACACACAAGTTGACCTGCTGTGAGGAAAAAACGAGTTAGTACATTTCAAACATGAAAAAGGTCATTTTAAACTCAACATGAGAAACCAAAATTCCAATAGTATAGAACAGAAAAATATTCTTACCAGAGAAAGAAAATGTATCAAGCTAAGCACCCTCCTCCCTGCCCTGTGGTTTAACAGATGTCCCTTTCCGCAAACATTTACTCAATGGGAGCGAGATGTTGCAACCACACACACAAGTTGACCTGCTGTGAGGAAAAAACGAGTTAGTACATTTCAAACATGAAAAAGGTCATTTTAAAATCAACATGAAAAACCAAAATTCCAAAAGTATAGAACAGAAAAATATTCTTACCAGAGAAAGAAAATGTATCAAGCTAAGCACCCTCCTCCCTGCCCTGTGGTGCAACAGATGTCCCTTTCCGCAAACATTTACTCAATGGGAGAGACATGTTGCAACCACACACACAAGTTGACCTGCTGTGAGGAAAAAACGAGTTAGTACATTTCAAACATGAAAAAGGTCATTTTAAAATCAACATGAAAAACCAAAATTCCAAAAGTATAGAACAGAAAAATATTCTTACCAGAGAAAGAAAATGTATCAAGCTAAGCACCCTCCTCCCTGCCCTGTGGTGCAACAGATGTCCCTTTCCGCAAACATTTACTCAATGGGAGAGACATGTTGCAACCACACACACAAGTTGACCTGCTGTGAGGAAAAAATGAGTTAGTACATTTCAAACATGAAAAAGGTCATTTTAAAATCAACATGAAAAACCAAAATTCCAAAAGTATAGAACAGAAAAATATTCTTACCAGAGAAAGAAAATGAATCGAGTTAAGCACCCTCCTCCCTGCCCTGTGGTGCAACAGATGTCCCTTTCCGCAAACATTTACTCAATGGGAGCGTGATGTTGCAACCACACACACAAGTTGACCTGCCGTGAGGAAAAAACGAGTTAGTACATTTCAAACATGAAAAAGGTCATTTTAAAATCAACATGAAAAACCAAAATTCCAAAAGTATAGAACAGAAAAATATTCTTACCAGAGAAAGAAAATGTATCGAGCTAAGCACCCTCCTCCCTGCCCTGTGGTGCAACAGATGTCCCTTTCCGCAAACATTTACTCAATGGGAGCGTGATGTTGCAACCACACACACAAGTTGACCTGCTGTGAGGAAAAAACGAGTTAGTACATTTCAAACATGAAAAAGGTCATTTTAAAATCAACATGAAGAACCAAAATTCCAAAAGTATAGAACAGAAAAATATTCTTACCAGAGAAAGAAAATGTATCGAGCTAAGCACCCTCCTCCCTGCCCTGTGGTGCAACAGATGTCCCTTTCCGCAAACATTTACTCAATGGGAGCGTGATGTTGCAACCACACACACAAGTTGACCTACTGTGAGGAAAAAATGAGTTAGTACATTTCAAACATGAAAAACGTCATTTTAAAATCAACATGAAAAACCAAAATTACAAAAGTATAGAACAGAAAAATATTCTTACCAGAGAAAGAAAATGTATCAAGCTAAGCACCCTCCTCCCTGCCCTGTGGTGCAACATATGTCCCTTTCCGCAAACATTTATTCAATGGGAGCGTGATGTTGCAACCACACACACAAGTTGACCTGCTGTGAGGAAAAAACGAGTTAGTACATTTCAAACATGAAAAAGGTCATTTTAAACTCAACATGAGAAACCAAAATTCCAATAGTATAGAACAGAAAAATATTCTTACCAGAGAAAGAAAATGTATCAAGCTAAGCACCCTCCTCCCTGCCCTGTGGTTTAACAGATGTCCCTTTCCGCAAACATTTACTCAATGGGAGCGAGATGTTGCAACCACACACACAAGTTGACCTGCTGTGAGGAAAAAACGAGTTAGTACATTTCAAACATGAAAAAGGTCATTTTAAAATCAACATGAAAAACCAAAATTCCAAAAGTATAGAACAGAAAAATATTCTTACCAGAGAAAGAAAATGTATCAAGCTAAGCACCCTCCTCCCTGCCCTGTGGTGCAACAGATGTCCCTTTCCGCAAACATTTACTCAATGGGAGCGTGATGTTGCAACCACACACACAAGTTGACCTGCTGTGAGGAAAAAATGAGTTAGTACATTTCAAACATGAAAAAGGTCATTTTAAAATCAACATGAAAAACCAAAATTCCAAAAGTATAGAACAGAAAAATATTCTTACCAGAGAAAGAAAATGTATCGAGCTAAGCACCCTCCTCCCTGCCCTGTGGTGCAGCAGATGTCCCTTTCCGCAAACATTTACTCAATGGGAGCGTGATGTTGCAACCACACACACAAGTTGACCTGCTGTGAGGAAAAAACGAGTTAGTACATTTCAAACATGAAAAAGGTCATTTTAAAATCAACATGAAAAACCAAAATTCCAAAAGTATAGAACAGAAAAATATTCTTACCAGAGAAAGAAAATGTATCGAGTTAAGCACCGTCCTCCCTGCCCTGTGGTGCAACAGATGTCCTTTTCCACAAACATTTACTCAATGGGAGCGTGATGTTGCAACCACACACACAAGTTGACCTGCTGTGAGGAAAAAACGAGTTAGTACATTTCAAACATGAAAAAGGTCATTTCAAAATCAACATGAAAAACCAAAATTCCAAAAGTATAGAACAGAAAGATATTCTTACCAGAGAAAGATAATGTATCGAGCTAAGCACCCTCCTCCCTGCCCTGTGGTGCAACAGATGTCCCTTTCCGCAAACATTTACTCAATGGGAGCGTGATGTTGCAACCACACACACAAGTTGACCTGCTGTGAGGAAAAAACGAGTTAGTACATTTCAAACATGAAAAAGGTCATTTTAAAATCAACATGAAAAACCAAAATTCCAAAAGTATAGAACAGAAAAGTATTCTTACCAGAGAAAGAAAATGTATCGAGCTAAGCACCCTCCTCCCTGCCCTGTGGTGCAACAGATGTCCCTTTCTGCAAACATTTACTCAATGGGAGCGTGATGTTGCAACCACACACACAAGTTGACCTACTGTGAGGAAAAAATAAGTTAGTACATTTCAAACATGAAGAAGGTCATTTTAAAATCAACATGAAAAACCAAAATTCCAAAAGTATAGAACAGAAAAATATTCTTACCAGAGAAAGAAAATGTATCAAGCTAAGCACCCTCCTCCCTGCCCTGTGGTGCAACATATGTCCCTTTCCGCAAACATTTACTCAATGGGAGCGTGATGTTGCAACCACACACACAAGTTGACCTGCTGTGAGGAAAAAACGAGTTAGTACATTTCAAACATGAAAAAGGTCATTTTAAAATCAACATGAAAAACCAAAATTCCAAAAGTATAGAACAGAAAAATATTCTTACCAGAGAAAGAAATTGTATCAAGCTAAGCACCCTCCTCCCTGCCCTGTGGTGCAACAGATGTCCCTTTCCGCAAACATTTACCCAATGGGAGCGTGATGTTGAAACCACACACACACAAGTTGACCTGCTGTGAGGGAAAAATGAGTTAGTACATTTCAAACCAAAAAAAGGTCATTTTAAAATCAACATGAAAAACCAAAATTCCAAAAGTATAGAACAGAAAAATATTCTTACCAGAGAAAGAAAATGTATCGAGCTAAGCACCCTCCTCCCTGCCCTGCGGTGCAACAGATGTCCCTTTCTGCAAACATCTACTCAATGGGAGCGTGATGTTGCAACCACACACACAAGTTGACCTGCTGTGAGGAAAAAACCAGTTAGTACATTATAACATGGAAAAGGTCATTTTAAAATGAACATGAAAAACCAAAATTCCAAAAGTATAGAACAGAAAAATATTCTTACCAGAGAAAGAAAATGTATCGAGCTAAGCACCCTCCTTCCTACCCTGCGGTGCAACAGATGTCCCTTTCTGCAAACATCTACTCAATGGGAGCGTGATGTTGCAACCACACACACAAGTTGACCTGCTGTGAGGAAAAAATGAGTTAGTACAATTCAAACATGAAAAAGGTCATTTTAAAATCAACATGAAAAACCAAAATTCCAAAAGTATAGAACAGAAAAATATTCTTACCAGAGAAAGAAAATGTATCGACCTAAGCACCCTCCTCCCTGCCCTGCGGTGCAACAGATGTCCCTTTCCGCAAACATTTACTCAATGGCAGCGTGATGTTGCTACCACACACACAAGTTGACCTGCTGTGAGGAAAAAACGAGTTAGTACATTTCAAACATGAAAAAGATCATTTTAAAATCAACATGAAAAACCAAAATTCCAAAAGTATAGAACAGAAAAATATTCTTACCAGAGAAAGAAAATGTATCAAGCTAAGCACCCTCCTCCCTGCCCTGTGGTGCAACAGATGTCCCTTTCCGCAAACATTTACTCAATGGGAGCGTGATGTTGCAACCACACACACAAGTTGACCTGCTGTGAGGAAAAAACGAGTTAGTACATTTCAAACATGAAAAAGGTCATTTTAAAATCAACATGAAAAACCAAAATTCCAAAAGTATAGAACAGAAAAATATTCTTACCAGAGAAAGAAAATGTATCAAGCTAAGCACCCTCCTCCCTGCCCTGTGGTGCAACAGATGTCCCTTTCCGCAAACATTTACTCAATGGGAGAGAGATGTTGCAACCACACACACAAGTTGACCTGCTGTGAGGAAAAAACGAGTTAGTACATTTCAAACATGAAAAAGGTCATTTTAAAATCAACATGAAAAACCAAAATTCCAAAAGTATAGAACAGAAAAATATTCTTACCAGAGAAAGAAAATGTATCAAGGTAAGCACCCTCCTCCCTGCCCTGCGGTGCAACAGATGTCCCTTTCTGCAAACATCTACTCAATGGGAGCGTGATGTTGCAACCACACACACAAGTTGACCTGCTGTGAGGAAAAAACCAGTTAGTACATTATAACATGGAAAAGGTCATTTTAAAATGAACATGAAAAACCAAAATTCCAAAAGTATAGAACAGAAAAATATTCTTACCAGAGAAAGAAAATGTATCGAGCTAAGCACCCTCCTCCCTGCCCTGCGGTGCAACAGATGTCCCTTTCTGCAAACATCTACTCAATGGGAGCGTGATGTTGCAACCATACACACAAGTTGACCTGCTGTGAGGAAAAAATGAGTTAGTACAATTCAAACATGAAAAAGGTCATTTTAAAATCAACATGAAAAACCAAAATTCCAAAAGTATAGAACAGAAAAATATTCTTACCAGAGAAAGAAAATGTATCGACCTAAGCACCCTCCTCCCTGCCCTGCGGTGCAACAGATGTCCCTTTCCGCAAACATTTACTCAATGGCAGCGTGAAGTTGCAACCACCCACACAAGTTGACCTGCTGTGAGGAAAAAACGAGTTAGTACATTTCAAACATGAAAAAGGTCATTTTAAAATCAACATGAAAAACCAAAATTCCAAAATTATAGAACAGAAAAATACTCTTACCAGAGAAAGAAAATGTATCGAGCTAAGCACCCTCCTCCCTGCCCTGTGGTGCAATAGATGTCCCTTTCCGCAAACATTTACTCAATGGGAGCGTGATGTTGCAACCACACACACAAGTTGACCTGCTGTGAGGAAAAAACGAGTTAGTACATTTCAAACATGAAAAAGGTCATTTTAAAATCAACATGAAAAACCAAAATTCCAAAAGTATAGAACAGAAAAATATTCTTACCAGAGAAAGAAAATGTATCGAGCTAAGCACCCTCCTCCCTGCCCTGTGGTGCAACAGATGTCCGTTTCCGCAAACATTTACTCAATGGGAGCGTGATGTTGCAACCACACACACAAGTTGACCTACTGTGAGGAAAAAATGAGTTTGTACATTTCACACATGAAAAAGGTCATTTTAAAATCAACATGAAAAACCAAAATTACAAAAGTATAGAACAGAAAAATATTCTTACCAGAGAAAGAAAGTGTATCAAGCTAAGCACCCTCCTCCCTGCCCTGTGGTGCAACATATGTCCCTTTCCGCAAACATTTACTCAATGGGAGCGTGATGTTGCAACCACACACACAAGTTGACCTGCTGTGAGGAAAAAACGAGTTAGTACAATTCAAACATGAAAAAGGTCATTTTAAATCAACATGAAAAACCAAAATTCCAAAAGTATAGAACAGAAAGATATTCTTACCAGAGAAAGAAAATGTATCAAGCTAAGCACCCTCCTCCCTGCCCTGTGGTGCAACAGATGTCCCTTTCCGCAAACATTTACTCAATGGGAGCGTGATGTTGCAACCACACACACACAAGTTGACCTGCTGTGAGGGACAAATGAGTTAGTACATTTCAAACATGAAAAAGGTCATTTTAAAATCAACATGAAAAACCAAAATTCCAAAAGTATAGAACAGAAAAATATTCTTACCAGAGAAAGAAAATGTATCAAGCTAAGCACCCTCCTCCCTGCCCTGTGGTGCAACAGATGTCCCTTTCCGCAAACATTTACTCAATGGGAGCGTGATGTTGCAACCACACACACGTTGACCTGCTGTGAGGAAAAAACGAGTTAGTACATTTCAAACACCAAAAAGGTCATTTTAAAATCAACATGAAAAACCAAAATTCCAAAAGCATAGAACAGAAAAATATTCTTACCAGACAAAGAAAATGTATCGAGCTAAGCACCCTCCTCCCTGCCCTGTGGTGCAACAGATGTCCCTTTCCGCAAACATTTACTCAATGGGAGCGAGATGTTGCAACCACACACACAAGTTGACCTGCTGTGAGGTAAAAATGAGTTAGTACATTTCAAACATGAAAAAGGTCATTTTAAAATCAACATGAAAAACCAAAATTCCAAAAGTATAGAACAGAAAAATATTCTTACCAGAGAAAGAAAATGTATTGAGCTAAGCACCCTCCTCCCTGCCCTGTGGTGCAACAGATGTCCCTTTCCGCAAACATTTACTCAATGGGAGCGTGATGTTGCAACCACACACACAAGTTGACCTGCTGTGAGGAAAAAATGAGTTAGTACATGTCAAACATGAAAAAGTCATTTTAAAATCAACATGAAAAACCAAAATTCCAAATGTATAGAACAGAAAAGTATTCTTACCAGAGATAGAAAATGTAACAAGTTAAACACCCTCCTCCCTGCCCTGTGGTGCAACAGATGTCCCTTTCCGCAAACATTTACTCAATGGCAGCGTGATGTTGCAACCACACACACAAGTTGACCTGCTGTGAGGAAAAAACGAGTTAGTACAATTCAAACATGAAAAAGGTCATTTTAAATCAACATGAAAAACCAAAATTCCAAAAGTATAGAACAGAAAGATATTCTTACCAGAGAAAGAAAATGTATCAAGCTAAGCACCCTCCTCCCTGCCCTGTGGTGCAACAGATGTCCCTTTCCGCAAACATTTACTCAATGGGAGCGTGATGTTGCAACCACACACACACAAGTTGACCTGCTGTGAGGGACAAATGAGTTAGTACATTTCAAACATGAAAAAGGTCATTTTAAAATCAACATGAAAAACCAAAATTCCAAAAGTATAGAACAGAAAAATATTCTTACCAGAGAAAGAAAATGTATTGAGCTAAGCACCCTCCTCCCTGCCCTGTGGTGCAACAGATGTCCCTTTCCGCAAACATTTACTCAATGGGAGCGTGATGTTGCAACCACACACACAAGTTGACCTGCTGTGAGGAAAAAATGAGTTAGTACATGTCAAACATGAAAAAGTCATTTTAAAATCAACATGAAAAACCAAAATTCCAAATGTATAGAACAGAAAAGTATTCTTACCAGAGATAGAAAATGTAACAAGTTAAACACCCTCCTCCCTGCCCTGTGGTGCAACAGATGTCCCTTTCCGCAAACATTTACTCAATGGGAGCGTGATGTTGCAACCACACACACAAGTTGACCTGCTGTGAGGAAAAAACGAGTTAGTACATTTCAAACATGAAAAAGGTCATTTTAAAATCAACATGAAAAACCAAAATTCCAAAAGTATAGAACAGAAAAATATTCTTACCAGAGAAAGAAAATTTATCAAGCTAAGCACCCTCCTCCCTGCCCTGTGGTGCAACAGATGTCCCTTTCCGCAAACATTTACTCAATGGCAGCGTGATGTTGCAACCACACACACAAGTTGACCTGCTGTGAGGAAAAAACGAGTTAGTACATTTCAAACACGAAAAAGGTCATTTCAAAATCAACATGAAAGACCAAAATTCCGAAAGTATAGAACAGAAAAATATTCTTACCAGAGATAGAAAATGTATAAAGCTAAGCACCCTCCTTCCTGCCTGTGGTGCAACAGATGTCCCTTTCCGCAAACATTTACTCAATGGGAGCGTGATGTTGCAACCACACACACAAGTTGACCTGCTGTGAGGAAAAAACGAGATAGTACATTTCAAACATGAAAAAGGTCATTTTAAAATCAACATGAAAAACCAAAATTCCAAAAGCATAGAACAGAAAAATATTCTTACCAGAGAAAGAAAATGTATCAAGCTAAGCACCCTCCTCCCTGCCCTGTGGTGCAACAGATGTCCCTTTCCGCAAACATTTACTCAAGGGGAGCGTGATGTTGCAACCACACACACAAGTTGACCTGCTGTGAGGAAAAAACGAGTTAGTACATTTCAAACATGAAAAAGGTCATTTTAAAATCAACATGAAAAACCAAAATTCCAAAAGTATAGAACAGAAAAATATTCTTACCAGAGAAAGAGAATGTATCGAGCTAAGCACCCTCCTCCCTGCCCTGTGGTTTAACAGATGTCCCTTTCCGCAAACATTTACTCAATGGGAGCGTGATGTTGCAACCACACACACAAGTTGACCTGCTGTGAGGAAAAAACGAGTTAGTACATTTCAAACATGAAAAAGGTCATTTTAAAATCAACATGAAAAACCAAAAATCCAAGAGTATAGAACAGAAAAATATTCTTACCAGAGAAAGAAAATGTATCAAGCTAAGCACCATCCTCCCTGCCCTGTGGTGCAACAGATGTCCCTTTCCGCAAACATTTACTCAATGGGAGAGAGATGTTGCAACCACACACACAAGTTGACCTGCTGTGAGGAAAAAATGAGTTAGTACATTTCAAACATGAAAAAGGTCATTTTAAAATCAACATGAAAAACCAAAATTCCAAAAAGTATAGAACAGAAAAATATTCTTACCAGAGAAAGAAAATGTATCGAGCTAAGCACCCTCCTCCCTGCCCTGTGGTGCAGCAGATGTCCCTTTCCGCAAACATTTACTCAATGGGAGCGTGATGTTGCAACCACACACACAAGTTGACCTGCTGTGAGGAAAAAATGAGTTAGTACATTTCAAACATGAAAAAGGTCATTTTAAATCAACATGAAAAACCAAAATTCCAAAAGTATAGAACAGAAAGATATTCTTACCAGAGAAAGAAAATGTATCAAGCTAAGCACCCTCCTCCCTGCCCTGTGGTGCAACAGATGTCCCTTTCCGCAAACATTTACACAATGGGAGCGTGATGTTGCAACCACACACACAGAAGTTGACCTGCTGTGAGGGACAAATGAGTTAGTACATTTCAAACATGAAAAAGGTCATTTTAAAATCAACATGAAAAACCAAAATTCCAAAAGTATAGAACAGAAAAATATTCTTACCAGAGAAAGAAAATGTATCGAGCTAAGCACCCTCCTCCCTGCCCTGTGGTGCAACAGATGTCCCTTTCCGCAAACATTTACTCAATGGGAGCGTGATGTTGCAACCACACACACAAGTTGACCTGCTGTGAGGAAAAAACGAGTTAGTACATTTCAAACACGAAAAAGGTCATTTTAAAATCAACATGAAAAACCAAAATTCCAAAAGCATAGAACAGAAAAATATTCTTACCAGACAAAGAAAATGTATCGAGCTAAGCACCCTCCTCCCTGCCCTGTGGTGCAACAGATGTCCCTTTCCGCAAACATTTACTCAATGGGAGCGTGATGTTGCAACCACACACACAAGTTGACCTGCTGTGAGGAAAAAATGAGTTAGTACATTTCAAACATGAAAAAGTCATTTTAAAATCAACATGAAAAACCAAAATTACAAAAGTATAGAACAGAAAAATATTCTTACCAGAGAAAGAAAGTGTATCAAGCTAAGCACCCTCCTCCCTGCCCTGTGGTGCAACATATGTCCCTTTCCGCAAACATTTACTCAATGGGAGCGTGATGTTGCAACCACACACACAAGTTGACCTGCTGTGAGGAAAAAACGAGTTAGTACAATTCAAACATGAAAAAGGTCATTTTAAATCAACATGAAAAACCAAAATTCCAAAAGTATAGAACAGAAAGATATTCTTACCAGAGAAAGAAAATGTATCAAGCTAAGCACCCTCCTCCCTGCCCTGTGGTGCAACAGATGTCCCTTTCCGCAAACATTTACTCAATGGGAGCGTGATGTTGCAACCACACACACACAAGTTGACCTGCTGTGAGGTACAAATGAGTTAGTACATTTCAAACATGAAAAAGGTCATTTTAAAATCAACATGAAAAACCAAAATTCCAAAAGTATAGAACAGAAAAATATTCTTACCAGAGAAAGAAAATGTATCAAGCTAAGCACCCTCCTCCCTGCCCTGTGGTGCAACAGATGTCCCTTTCCGCAAACATTTACTCAATGGGAGCGTGATGTTGCAACCACACACACGTTGACCTGCTGTGAGGAAAAAACGAGTTAGTACATTTCAAACACCAAAAAGGTCATTTTAAAATCAACATGAAAAACCAAAATTCCAAAAGCATAGAACAGAAAAATATTCTTACCAGACAAAGAAAATGTATCGAGCTAAGCACCCTCCTCCCTGCCCTGTGGTGCAACAGATGTCCCTTTCCGCAAACATTTACTCAATGGGAGCGAGATGTTGCAACCACACACACAAGTTGACCTGCTGTGAGGTAAAAATGAGTTAGTACATTTCAAACATGAAAAAGGTCATTTTAAAATCAACATGAAAAACCAAAATTCCAAAAGTATAGAACAGAAAAATATTCTTACCAGAGAAAGAAAATGTATTGAGCTAAGCACCCTCCTCCCTGCCCTGTGGTGCAACAGATGTCCCTTTCCGCAAACATTTACTCAATGGAAGCGTGATGTTGCAACCACACACACAAGTTGACCTGCTGTGAGGAAAAAATGAGTTAGTACATTTCAAACATGAAAAAGTCATTTTAAAATCAACATGAAAAACCAAAATTCCAAATGTATAGAACAGAAAAGTATTCTTACCAGAGATAGAAAATGTAACAAGTTAAACACCCTCCTCCCTGCCCTGTGGTGCAACAGATGTCCCTTTCCGCAAACATTTACTCAATGGGAGCGTGATGTTGCAACCACACACACAAGTTGACCTGCTGTGAGGAAAAAACGAGTTAGTACATTTCAAACATGAAAAAGGTCATTTTAAAATCAACATGAAAAACCAAAATTCCAAAAGTATAGAACAGAAAAATATTCTTACCAGAGAAAGAAAATTTATCAAGCTAAGCACCCTCCTCCCTGCCCTGTGGTGCAACAGATGTCCCTTTCCGCAAACATTTACTCAATGGCAGCGTGATGTTGCAACCACACACACAAGTTGACCTGCTGTGAGGAAAAAACGAGTTAGTACATTTCAAGCACGAAAAAGGTCATTTCAAAATCAACATGAAAGACCAAAATTCCGAAAGTATAGAACAGAAAAATATTCTTACCAGAGATAGAAAATGTATAAAGCTAAGCACCCTCCTTCCTGCCTGTGGTGCAACAGATGTCCCTTTCCGCAAACATTTACTCAATGGGAGCGTGATGTTGCAACCACACACACAAGTTGACCTGCTGTGAGGAAAAAACGAGATAGTACATTTCAAACATGAAAAAGGTCATTTTAAAATCAACATGAAAAACCAAAATTCCAAAAGCATAGAACAGAAAAATATTCTTACCAGAGAAAGAAAATGTATCAAGCTAAGCATCCTCCTCCCTGCCCTGTGGTGCAACAGATGTCCCTTTCCGCAAACATTTACTCAAGGGGAGCGTGATGTTGCAACCACACACACAAGTTGACCTGCTGTGAGGAAAAAACGAGTTAGTACATTTCAAACATGAAAAAGGTCATTTTAAAATCAACATGAAAAACCAAAATTCCAAAAGTATAGAACAGAAAAATATTCTTACCAGAGAAAGAAAATGTATCGAGCTAAGCACCCTCCTCCCTGCCCTGTGGTGCAACAGATGTCCCTTTCCGCAAACATTTACTCAATGGGAGCGTGATGTTGCAACCACACACACAAGTAGACCTACTGTGAGGAAAAAATAAGTTAGTACATTTCAAACATGAAAAAGGTCATTTTAAAATCAACATGAAAAACCAAAATTACAAAAGTATAGAACAGAAAAATATTCTTACCAGAGAAAGAAAATGTATCAAGCTAAGCACCCTCCTCCCTGCCCTGTGGTGCAACATATGTCCCTTTCCGCAAACATTTACTCAATGGGAGCGTGATGTTGCAACCACACACACAAGTTGACCTGCTGTAAGGAAAAAACGAGTTAGTACATTTCAAACATGAAAAAGGTCATTTTAAAATCAACATGAAAAACCAAAATTCCAAAAGTATAGAACAGAAAGATATTCTTACCAGAGAATGAAATTGTATCAAGCTAAGCAACCTCCTCCCTGCCCTGTGGTGCAACAGATGTCCCTTTCCGCAAACATTTACTCAATGGGAGCGTGATGTTGCAACCACACACACACAAGTTGACCTGCTGTGAGGGAAAAATGAGTTAGTACATTTCAAACATAAAAAAGGTCATTTTAAAATCAACATGAAAAACCAAAATTCCAAAAGTATAGAACAGAAAAATATTCTTACCAGAGAAAGAAAATGTATCGAGCTAAGCACCCTCCTCCCTGCCCTGCGGTGCAACAGATGTCCCTTTCTGCAAACATCTACTCAATGGGAGCGTGATGTTGCAACCACACACACAAGTTGACCTGCTGTGAGGAAAAAACTAGTTAGTACATTATAACATGGAAAAGGTCATTTTAAAATGAACATGAAAAACCAAAATTCCAAAAGTATAGAACAGAAAAATATTCTTACCAGAGAAAGAAAATGTATCGAGCTAAGCACCCTCCTCCCTGCCCTGCGGTGCAACAGATGTCCCTTTCTGCAAACATCTACTCAATGGGAGCGTGATGTTGCAACCACACACACAAGTTGACCTGCTGTGAGGAAAAAATGAGTTAGTACAATTCAAACATGAAAAAGGTCATTTTAAAATCAACATGAAAAACCAAAATTCCAAAAGTATAGAACAGAAAAATATTCTTACCAGAGAAAGAAAATGTATCAAGCTAAGCACCCTCCTCCCTGGCCTGTGGTGCAACAGATGTCCCTTTCGGCAAACATTTACTCAATGGGAGCGTGATGTTGCAACCACACACACAAGTTGACCTGCAGTGAGGAAAAAACGAGTTAGTACATTTCAAACATGAAAAAGGTCATTTTAAAATCAACATGAAAAACCAAAATTCCAAAAGAATAGAACAGAAAAATATTCTTACCAGAGAAAGAAAATGTATCAAGCTAAGCACCCTCCTCCCTGCCCTGTGGTGCAACGGATTTCCCTTTCCGCAAACATTTACTCAATGGGAGCGTGATGTTGCAACCACACACACAAGTTGACCTGCTGTGAGGAAAAAACGAGTTAGTACATTTCAAACATGAAAAAGGTCATTTTAAACTCAACATGAGAAACCAAAATTCCAATAGTATAGAACAGAAAAATATTCTTACCAGAGAAAGAAAATGTATCAAGCTAAGCACCCCCCTCCCTGCCCTGTGGTTTAACAGATGTCCCTTTCCGCAAACATTTACTCAATGGGAGCGTGATGTTGCAACCACACACACAAGTTGACCTGCTGTGAGGAAAAAACGAGTTAGTACATTTCAAACATGAAAAAGGTCATTTTAAAATCAACATGAAACACCAAAAATCCAAGAGTATAGAACAGAAAAATATTCTTACCAGAGAAAGAAAATGTATCAAGCTAAGCACCCTCCTCCCTGCCCTGTGGTGCAACAGATGTCCCTTTCCGCAAACATTTACTCAATGGGAGAGAGATGTTGCAACCACACACACAAGTTGACCTGCTGTGAGGAAAAAATGAGTTAGTACATTTCAAACATGAAAAAGGTCATTTTAAAATCAACATGAAAAACCAAAATTCCAAAAAGTATAGAACAGAAAAATATTCTTACCAGAGAAAGAAAATGTATCGAGCTAAGCACCCTCCTCCCTGCCCTGTGGTGCAGCAGATGTCCCTTTCCGCAAACATTTACTCAATGGGAGCGTGATGTTGCAACCACACACACAAGTTGACCTGCTGTGAGGAAAAAATGAGTTAGTACATTTCAAACATGAAAAAGGTCATTTTAAATCAACATGAAAAACCAAAATTCCAAAAGTATAGAACAGAAAGATATTCTTACCAGAGAAAGAAAATGTATCAAGCTAAGCACCCTCCTCCCTGCCCTGTGGTGCAACAGATGTCCCTTTCCGCAAACATTTACTCAATGGGAGCGTGATGTTGCAACCACACACACACAAGTTGACCTGCTGTGAGGGACAAATGAGTTAGTACATTTCAAACATCAAAAAGGTCATTTTAAAATCAACATGAAAAACCAAAATTCCAAAAGTATAGAACAGAAAAATATTCTTACCAGAGAAAGAAAATGTATCGAGCTAAGCACCCTCCTCCCTGCCCTGTGGTGCAACAGATGTCCCTTTCCGCAAACATTTACTCAATGGGAGCGTGATGTTGCAACCACACACACAAGTTGACCTGCTGTGAGGAAAAAACGAGTTAGTACATTTCAAACACGAAAAAGGTCATTTTAAAATCAACATGAAAAACCAAAATTCCAAAAGCATAGAACAGAAAAATATTCTTACCAGACAAAGAAAATGTATCGAGCTAAGCACCCTCCTCCCTGCCCTGTGGTGCAACAGATGTCCCTTTCCGCAAACATTTACTCAATGGGAGCAAGATGTTGCAACCACACACACAGGTTGACCTGCTGTGAGGTAAAAATGAGTTAGTACATTTCAAACATGAAAAAGGTCATTTTAAAATCAACATGAAAAACCAAAATTCCAAAAGTATAGAACAGAAAAATATTCTTACCAGAGAAAGAAAATGTATTGAGCTAAGCACCCTCCTCCCTGCCCTGTGGTGCAACAGATGTCCCTTTCCGCAAACATTTACTCAATGGGAGCGTGATGTTGCAACCACACACACAAGTTGACCTGCTGTGAGGAAAAAATGAGTTAGTACATTTCAAACATGAAAAAGTCATTTTAAAATCAACATGAAAAACCAAAATTCCAAATGTATAGAACAGAAAAGTATTCTTACCAGAGATAGAAAATGTAACAAGTTAAACACCCTCCGCCCTGCCCTGTGGTGCAACAGATGTCCCTTTCCGCCAACATTTACTCAATGGGAGCGTGATGTTGCAACCACACACACAAGTTGACCTGCTGTGAGGAAAAAACGAGTTAGTACATTTCAAACATGAAAAAGGTCATTTTAAAATCAACATGAAAAACCAAAATTCCAAAAGTATAGAACAGAAAAATATTCTTACCAGAAAAAGAAAATTTATCAAGCTAAGCACCCTCCTCCCTGCCCTGTGGTGCAACAGATGTCCCTTTCCGCAAACATTTACTCAATGGCAGCGTGATGTTGCAACCACACACACAAGTTGACCTGCTGTGAGGAAAAAACGAGTTAGTACATTTCAACACGAAAAAGGTCATTTCAAAATCAACATGAAAGACGAAAATTCCGAAAGTATAGAACAGAAAAATATTCTTACCAGAGATAGAAAATGTATAAAGCTAAGCACCCTCCTTCCTGCCTGTGGTGCAACAGATGTCCCTTTCCGCAAACATTTACTCAATGGGAGCGTGATGTTGCAACCACACACACAAGTTGACCTGCTGTGAGGAAAAAACGAGATAGTACATTTCAAACATGAAAAAGGTCATTTTAAAATCAACATGAAAAACCAAAATTCCAAAAGCATAGAACAGAAAAATATTCTTACCAGAGAAAGAAAATGTATCAAGCTAAGCACCCTCCTCCCTGCCCTGTGGTGCAACAGATGTCCCTTTCCGCAAACATTTACTCAATGGGAGCGTGATGTTGCAACCACACACACAAGTTGACCTGCTGTGAGGAAAAAACGAGTTAGTACATTTCAAACATGAAAAAGGTCATTTTAAAATCAACATGAAAAACCAAAATTCCAAAAGTATAGAACAGAAAAATATTCTTACCAGAGAAAGAAAATGTATCGAGCTAAGCACCCTCCTCCCTGCCCTGTGGTGCAACAGATGTCCCTTTCCGCAAACATTTACTCAATGGGAGCGTGATGTTGCAACCACACACACAAGTAGACCTACTGTGAGGAAAAAATAAGTTAGTACATTTCAAACATGAAAAAGGTCATTTTAAAATCAACATGAAAAACCAAAATTCCAAAAGAATAGAACAGAAAAATATTCTTACCAGAGAAAGAAAATGTATCAAGCTAAGCACCCTCCTCCCTGCCCTGTGGTGCAACGGATGTCCCTTTCCGCAAACATTTACTCAATGGGAGCGTGATGTTGCAACCACACACACAAGTTGACCTGCTGTGAGGAAAAAACGAGTTAGTACATTTCAAACATGAAAAAGGTCATTTTAAACTCAACATGAGAAACCAAAATTCCAATAGTATAGAACAGAAAAATATTCTTACCAGAGAAAGAAAATGTATCAAGCTAAGCACCCTCCTCCCTGCCCTGTGGTTTAACAGATGTCCCTTTCCGCAAACATTTACTCAATGGGAGCGTGATGTTGCAACCACACACACAAGTTGACCTGCTGTGAGGAAAAAACGAGTTAGTACATTTCAAACATGAAAAAGGTCATTTTAAAATCAACATGAAAAACCAAAAATCCAAGAGTATAGAACAGAAAAATATTCTTACCAGAGAAAGAAAATGTATCAAGCTAAGCACCCTCCTCCCTGCCCTGTGGTGCAACAGATGTCCCTTTCCGCAAACATTTACTCAATGGGAGAGAGATGTTGCAACCACACACACAAGTTGACCTGCTGTGAGGAAAAAATGAGTTAGTACATTTCAAACATGAAAAAGGTCATTTTAAAATCAACATGAAAAACCAAAATTCCAAAAAGTATAGAACAGAAAAATATTCTTACCAGAGAAAGAAAATGTATCGAGCTAAGCACCCTCCTCCCTGCCCTGTGGTGCAGCAGATGTCCCTTTCCGCAAACATTTACTCAATGGGAGCGTGATGTTGCAACCACACACACAAGTTGACCTGCTGTGAGGAAAAAATGAGTTAGTACATTTCAAACATGAAAAAGGTCATTTTAAATCAACATGAAAAACCAAAATTCCAAAAGTATAGAACAGAAAGATATTCTTACCAGAGAAAGAAAATGTATCAAGCTAAGCACCCTCCTCCCTGCCCTGTGGTGCAACAGATGTCCCTTTCCGCAAACATTTACTCAATGGGAGCGTGATGTTGCAACCACACACACACAAGTTGACCTGCTGTGAGGGACAAATGAGTTAGTACATTTCAAACATGAAAAAGGTCATTTTAAAATCAACATGAAAAACCAAAATTCCAAAAGTATAGAACAGAAAAATATTCTTACCAGAGAAAGAAAATGTATCGAGCTAAGCACCCTCCTCCCTGCCCTGTGGTGCAACAGATGTCCCTTTCCGCAAACATTTATTCAATGGGAGCGTGATGTTGCAACCACACACACAAGTTGACCTGCTGTGAGGAAAAAACGAGTTAGTACATTTCAAACACGAAAAAGGTCATTTTAAAATCAACATGAAAAACCAAAATTCCAAAAGCATAGAACAGAAAAATATTCTTACCAGACAAAGAAAATGTATCGAGCTAAGCACCCTCCTCCCTGCCCTGTGGTGCAACAGATGTCCCTTTCCGCAAACATTTACTCAATGGGAGCAAGATGTTGCAACCACACACACAGGTTGACCTGCTGTGAGGTAAAAATGAGTTAGTACATTTCAAACATGAAAAAGGTCATTTTAAAATCAACATGAAAAACCAAAATTCCAAAAGTATAGAACAGAAAAATATTCTTACCAGAGAAAGAAAATGTATTGAGCTAAGCACCCTCCTCCCTGCCCTGTGGTGCAACAGATGTCCCTTTCCGCAAACATTTACTCAATGGGAGCGTGATGTTGCAACCACACACACAAGTTGACCTGCTGTGAGGAAAAAATGAGTTAGTACATTTCAAACATGAAAAAGTCATTTTAAAATCAACATGAAAAACCAAAATTCCAAATGTATAGAACAGAAAAGTATTCTTACCAGAGATAGAAAATGTAACAAGTTAAACACCCTCCGCCCTGCCCTGTGGTGCAACAGATGTCCCTTTCCGCCAACATTTACTCAATGGGAGCGTGATGTTGCAACCACACACACAAGTTGACCTGCTGTGAGGAAAAAACGAGTTAGTACATTTCAAACATGAAAAAGGTCATTTTAAAATCAACATGAAAAACCAAAATTCCAAAAGTATAGAACAGAAAAATATTCTTACCAGAGAAAGAAAATTTATCAAGCTAAGCACCCTCCTCCCTGCCCTGTGGTGCAACAGATGTCCCTTTCCGCAAACATTTACTCAATGGCAGCGTGATGTTGCAACCACACACACAAGTTGACCTGCTGTGAGGAAAAAACGAGTTAGTACATTTCAAACACGAAAAAGGTCATTTCAAAATCAACATGAAAGACCAAAATTCCGAAAGTATAGAACAGAAAAATATTCTTACCAGAGATAGAAAATGTATAAAGCTAAGCACCCTCCTTCCTGCCTGTGGTGCAACAGATCTCCCTTTCCGCAAACATTTACTCAATGGGAGCGTGATGTTGCAACCACACACACAAGTTGACCTGCTGTGAGGAAAAAACGAGATAGTACATTTCAAACATGAACAAGGTCATTTTAAAATCAACATGAAAAACCAAAATTCCAAAAGCATAGAACAGAAAAATATTCTTACCAGAGAAAGAAAATGTATCAAGCTAAGCACCCTCCTCCCTGCCCTGTGGTGCAACAGATGTCCCTTTCCGCAAACATTTACTCAATGGGAGCGTGATGTTGCAACCACACACACAAGTTGACCTGCTGTGAGGAAAAAACGAGTTAGTACATTTCAAACATGAAAAAGGTAATTTTAAAATCAACATGAAAAACCAAAATTCCAAAAGTATAGAACAGAAAAATATTCTTACCAGAGAAAGAAAATGTATCGAGCTAAGCACCCTCCTCCCTGCCCTGTGGTGCAACAGATGTCCCTTTCCGCAAACATTTACTCAATGGGAGCGTGATGTTGCAACCACACACACAAGTAGACCTACTGTGAGGAAAAAATAAGTTAGTACATTTCAAACATGAAAAAGGTCATTTTAAAATCAACATGAAAAACCAAAATTACAAAAGTATAGAACAGAAAAATATTCTTACCAGAGAAAGAAAATGTATCAAGCTAAGCACCCTCCTCCCTGCCCTGTGGTGCAACATATGTCCCTTTCCGCAAACATTTACTCAATGGGAGCGTGATGTTGCAACCACACACACAAGTTGACCTGCTGTGAGGAAAAAACGAGTTAGTACATTTCAAACATGAAAAAGGTCATTTTAAAATCAACATGAAAAACCAAAATTCCAAAAGTATAGAACAGAAAGATATTCTTACCAGAGAATGAAATTGTATCAAGCTAAGCACCCTCCTCCCTGCCCTGTGGTGCAACAGATGTCCCTTTCCGCAAACATTTACTCAATGGGAGCGTGATGTTGCAACCACACACACACAAGTTGACCTGCTGTGAGGGAAAAATGAGTTAGTGCATTTCAAACATAAAAAAGGTCATTTTAAAATCAACATGAAAAACCAAAATTCCAAAAGTATAGAACAGAAAAATATTCTTACCAGAGAAAGAAAATGTATCGAGCTAAGCACCCTCCTCCCTGCCCTGCGGTGCAACAGATGTCCCTTTCTGCAAACATCTACTCAATGGGAGACAGATGTTGCAACCACACACACAAGTTGACCTGCTGTGAGGAAAAAATGAGTTAGTACATTTCAAACATGAAAAAGGTCATTTTAAAATCAACATGAAAAACCAAAATTCCAAAAGTATAGAACAGAAAAATATTCTTACCAGAGAAAGAAAATGTATCAAGCTAAGCACCCTCCTCCCTGCCCTGTGGTGCAACATATGTCCCTTTCCGCAAACATTTACTCAATGGGAGCGTGATGTTGCAACCACACACACAAGTTGACCTGCTGTGAGGAAAAAACGAGTTAGTACATTTCAAACATGAAAAAGGTCATTTTAAAATCAACATGAAAAACCAAAATTCCAAAAGTATAGAACAGAAAGATATTCTTACCAGAGAATGAAATTGTATCAAGCTAAGCACCCTCCTCCCTGCCCTGTGGTGCAACAGATGTCCCTTTCCGCAAACATTTACTCAATGGGAGCGTGATGTTGCAACCACACACACACAAGTTGACCTGCTGTGAGGGAAAAATGAGTTAGTACATTTCAAACATAAAAAAGGTCATTTTAAAATCAACATGAAAAACCAAAATTCCAAAAGTATAGAACAGAAAAATATTCTTACCAGAGAAAGAAAATGTATCGAGCTAAGCACCCTCCTCCCTGCCCTGCGGTGCAACAGATGTCCCTTTCTGCAAACATCTACTCAATGGGAGCGTGATGTTGCAACCACACACACAAGTTGACCTGCTGTGAGGAAAAAACTAGTTAGTACATTATAACATGGAAAAGGTCATTTTAAAATGAACATGAAAAACCAAAATTCCAAAAGTATAGAACAGAAAAATATTCTTACCAGAGAAAGAAAATGTATCGAGCTAAGCACCCTCCTCCCTGCCCTGCGGTGCAACAGATGTCCCTTTCTGCAAACATCTACTCAATGGGAGCGTGATGTTGCAACCACACACACAAGTTGACCTGCTGTGAGGAAAAAACTAGTTAGTACATTATAACATGGAAAAGGTCATTTTAAAATGAACATGAAAAACCAAAATTCCAAAAGTATAGAACAGAAAAATATTCTTACCAGAGAAAGAAAATGTATCAAGCTAAGCACCCTCCTCCCTGCCCTGTGGTTTAACAGATGTCCCTTTCCGCAAACATTTACTCAATGGGAGCGTGATGTTGCAACCACACACACAAGTTGACCTGCTGTGAGGAAAAAACGAGTTAGTACATTTCAAACATGAAAAAGGTCATTTTAAAATCAACATGAAAAACCAAAATTCCAAGAGTATAGAACAGAAAAATATTCTTACCAGAGAAAGAAAATGTATCAAGCTAAGCACCCTCCTCCCTGCCCTGTGGTGCAACAGATGTCCCTTTCCGCAAACATTTACTCAATGGGAGAGAGATGTTGCAACCACACACACAAGTTGACCTGCTGTGAGGAAAAAATGAGTTAGTACATTTCAAACATGAAAAAGGTCATTTTAAAATCAACATGAAAAACCAAAATTCCAAAAGTATAGAACAGAAAAATATTCTTACCAGAGAAAGAAAATGTATCGAGCTAAGCACCCTCCTCCCTGCCCTGTGGTGCAGCAGATGTCCCTTTCTGCAAACATTTACTCAATGGGAGCGTGATGTTGCAACCACACACAGAAGTTGACCTGCTGTGAGGAAAAAATGAGTTAGTACATTTCAAACATGAAAAAGGTCATTTTAAATCAACATGAAAAACCAAAATTCCAAAAGTATAGAACAGAAAGATATTCTTACCAGAGAAAGAAAATGTATCAAGCTAAGCACCCTCCTCCCTGCCCTGTGGTGCAACAGATGTCCCTTTCCGCAAACATTTACTCAATGGGAGCGTGATGTTGCAACCACACACACACAAGTTGACCTGCTGTGAGGGACAAATGAGTTAGTACATTTCAAACATGAAAAAGGTCATTTTAAAATCTACATGAAAAACCAAAATTCCAAAAGTATAGAACAGAAAAATATTCTTACCAGAGAAAGAAAATGTATCAAGCTAAGCACCCTCCTCCCTGCCCTGTGGTGCAACAGATGTCCCTTTCCGCAAACATTTACTCAATGGGAGCGTGATGTTGCAACCACACACACAAGTTGACCTGCTGTGAGGAAAAAACGAGTTAGTACATTTCAAACACGAAAAAGGTCATTTTAAAATCAACATGAAAAACCAAAATTCCAAAAGCATAGAACAGAAAAATATTCTTACCAGACAAAGAAAATGTATCGAGCTAAGCACCCTCCTCCCTGCCCTGTGGTGCAACAGATGTCCCTTTCCGCAAACATTTACTCAATGGGAGCAAGATGTTGCAACCACACACACAAGTTGACCTGCTGTGAGGTAAAAATGAGTTAGTACATTTCAAACATGAAAAAGGTCATTTTAAAATCAACATGAAAAACCAAAATTCCAAAAGTATAGAACAGAAAAATATTCTTACCAGAGAAAGAAAATGTATTGAGCTAAGCACCCTCCTCCCTGCCCTGTGGTGCAACAGATGTCCCTTTCCGCAAACATTTACTCAATGGGAGCGTGATGTTGCAACCACACACACAAGTTGACCTGCTGTGAGGAAAAAATGAGTTAGTACATTTCAAACATGAAAAAGTCATTTTAAAATCAACATGAAAAACCAAAATTCCAAATGTATAGAACAGAAAAGTATTCTTACCAGAGATAGAAAATGTAACAAGTTAAACACCCTCCTCCCTGCCCTGTGGTGCAACAGATGTCCCTTTCCGCCAACATTTACTCAATGGGAGCGTGATGTTGCAACCACACACACAAGTTGACCTGCTGTGAGGAAAAAACGAGTTAGTACATTTCAAACATGAAAAAGGTCATTTTAAAATCAACATGAAAAACCAAAATTCCAAAAGCATAGAACAGAAAAATATTCTTACCAGAGAAAGAAAATGTATCAAGCTAAGCACCCTCCTCCCTGCCCTGTGGTGCAACAGATGTCCCTTTCCGCAAACATTTACTCAATGGGAGCGTGATGTTGCAACCACACACACAAGTTGACCTGCTGTGAGGAAAAAACGAGTTAGTACATTTCAAACATGAAAAAGGTCATTTTAAAATCAACATGAAAAACCAAAATTCCAAAAGTATAGAACAGAAAAATATTCTTACCAGAGAAAGAAAATGTATCGAGCTAAGCACCCTCCTCCCTGCCCTGTGGTGCAACAGATGTCCCTTTCCGCAAACATTTACTCAATGGGAGCGTGATGTTGCAACCACACACACACAAGTTGACCTGCTGTGAGGGAAAAATGAGTTAGTACATTTCAAACACAAAAAAGGTCATTTTAAAATCAACATGAAAAACCAAAATTCCAAAAGTATAGAACAGAAAAATATTCTTACCAGAGAAAGAAAATGTATCGAGCTAAGCACCCTCCTCCCTGCCCTGCGGTGCAACAGATGTCCCATTCTGCAAACATCTACTCAATGGGAGAGAGATGTTGCAACCACACACACAAGTTGACCTGCTGTGAGGAAAAAATGAGTTAGTACATTTCAAACATGAAAAAGGTCACTTTAAAATCAACATGAAAAACCAAAATTCCAAAAGTATAGAACAGAAAAATATTCTTACCAGAGAAAGAAAATGTATCGAGCTAAGCACCCTCCTCCCTGCCCTGTGGTGCAGCAGATGTCCCTTTCTGCAAACATTTACTCAATGGGAGCGTGATGTTGCAACCACACACACAAGTTGACCTGCTGTGAGGAAAAAATGAGTTAGTACATTTCAAACATGAAAAAGGTCATTTTAAATCAACATGAAAAACCAAAATTCCAAAAGTATAGAACAGAAAGATATTCTTACCAGAGAAAGAAAATGTATCAAGCTAAGCACCCTCCTCCCTGCCCTGTGGTGCAACAGATGTCCCTTTCCGCAAACATTTATTCAATGGGAGCGTGATGTTGCAACCACACACACACAAGTTGACCTGCTGTGAGGGACAAATGAGTTAGTACATTTCAAACATGAAAAAGGTCATTTTAAAATCAACATGAAAAACCAAAATTCCAAAAGTATAGAACAGAAAAATATTCTTACCAGAGAAAGAAAATGTATCAAGCTAAGCACCCTCCTCCCTGCCCTGTGGTGCAACAGATGTCCCTTTCCGCAAACATTTACTCAATGGGAGCGTGATGTTGCAACCACACACACAAGTTGACCTGCTGTGAGGAAAAAACGAGTTAGTACATTTCAAACACGAAAAAGGTCATTTTAAAATCAACATGAAAAACCAAAATTCCAAAAGCATAGAACAGAAAAATATTCTTACCAGACAAAGAAAATGTATCGAGCTAAGCACCCTCCTCCCTGCCCTGTGGTGCAACAGATGTCCCTTTCCGCAAACATTTACTCAATGGGAGCAAGATGTTGCAACCACACACACAAGTTGACCTGCTGTGAGGTAAAAATGAGTTAGTACATTTCAAACATGAAAAAGGTCATTTTAAAATCAACATGAAAAACCAAAATTCCAAAAGTATAGAACAGAAAAATATTCTTACCAGAGAAAGAAAATGTATTGAGCTAAGCACCCTCCTCCCTGCCCTGTGGTGCAACAGATGTCCCTTTCCGCAAACATTTACTCAATGGGAGCGTGATGTTGCAACCACACACACAAGTTGACCTGCTGTGAGGAAAAAATGAGTTAGTACATTTCAAACATGAAAAAGTCATTTTAAAATCAACATGAAAAACCAAAATTCCAAATGTATAGAACAGAAAAGTATTCTTACCAGAGATAGAAAATGTAACAAGTTAAACACCCTCCTCCCTGCCCTGTGGTGCAACAGATGTCCCTTTCCGCCAACATTTACTCAATGGGAGCGTGATGTTGCAACCACACACACAAGTTGACCTGCTGTGAGGAAAAAACGAGTTAGTACATTTCAAACATGAAAAAGGTCATTTTAAAATCAACATGAAAAACCAAAATTCCAAAAGTATAGAACAGAAAAATATTCTTACCAGAGAAAGAAAATTTATCAAGCTAAGCACCCTCCTCCCTGCCCTGTGGTGCAACAGATGTCCCTTTCCGCAAACATTTACTCAATGGCAGCGTGATGTTGCAACCACACACACAAGTTGACCTGCTGTGAGGAAAAAACGAGTTAGTACATTTCAAACACGAAAAAGGTCATTTCAAAATCAACATGAAAGACCAAAATTCCGAAAGTATAGAACAGAAAAATATTCTTACCAGAGATAGAAAATGTATAAAGCTAAGCACCCTCCTTCCTGCCTGTGGTGCAACAGATGTCCCTTTCCGCAAACATTTACTCAATGGGAGCGTGATGTTGCAACCACACACACAAGTTGACCTGCTGTGAGGAAAAAACGAGATAGTACATTTCAAACATGAAAAAGGTCATTTTAAAATCAACATGAAAAACCAAAATTCCAAAAGCATAGAACAGAAAAATATTCTTACCAGAGAAAGAAAATGTATCAAGCTAAGCACCCTCCTCCCTGCCCTGTGGTGCAACAGATGTCCCTTTCCGCAAACATTTACTCAATGGGAGCGTGATATTGCAACCACACACACAAGTTGACCTGCTGTGAGGAAAAAACGAGTTAGTACATTTCAAACATGAAAAAGGTAATTTTAAAATCAACATGAAAAACCAAAATTCCAAAAGTATAGAACAGAAAAATATTCTTACCAGAGAAAGAAAATGTATCGAGCTAAGCACCCTCCTCCCTGCCCTGTGGTGCAACAGATGTCCCTTTCCGCAAACATTTACTCAATGGGAGCGTGATGTTGCAACCACACACACAAGTAGACCTACTGTGAGGAAAAAATAAGTTAGTACATTTCAAACATGAAAAAGGTCATTTTAAAATCAACATGAAAAACCAAAATTACAAAAGTATAGAACAGAAAAATATTCTTACCAGAGAAAGAAAATGTATCAAGCTAAGCACCCTCCTCCCTGCCCTGTGGTGCAACATATGTCCCTTTCCGCAAACATTTACTCAATGGGAGCGTGATGTTGCAACCACACACACAAGTTGACCTGCTGTGAGGAAAAAACGAGTTAGTACATTTCAAACATGAAAAAGGTCATTTTAAAATCAACATGAAAAACCAAAATTCCAAAAGTATAGAACAGAAAGATATTCTTACCAGAGAATGAAATTGTATCAAGCTAAGCACCCTCCTCCCTGCCCTGTGGTGCAACAGATGTCCCTTTCCGCAAACATTTACTCAATGGGAGCGTGATGTTGCAACCACACACACACAAGTTGACCTGCTGTGAGGGAAAAATGAGTTAGTACATTTCAAACATAAAAAAGGTCATTTTAAAATCAACATGAAAAACCAAAATTCCAAAAGTATAGAACAGAAAAATATTCTTACCAGAGAAAGAAAATGTATCGAGCTAAGCACCCTCCTCCCTGCCCTGCGGTGCAACAGATGTCCCTTTCTGCAAACATCTACTCAATGGGAGAGAGATGTTGCAACCACACACACAAGTTGACCTGCTGTGAGGAAAAAATGAGTTAGTACATTTGAAACATGAAAAAGGTCATTTTAAAATCAACATGAAAAACCAAAATTCCAAAAGTATAGAACAGAAAAATATTCTTACCAGAGAAAGAAAATGTATCGAGCTAAGCACCCTCCTCCCTGCCCTGTGGTGCAGCAGATGTCCCTTTCTGCAAACATTTACTCAATGGGAGCGTGATGTTGCAACCAGACACACAAGTTGACCTGCTGTGAGGAAAAAATGAGTTAGTACATTTCAAACATGAAAAAGGTCATTTTAAATCAACATGAAAAACCAAAATTCCAAAAGTATAGAACAGAAAGATATTCTTACCAGAGAAAGAAAATGTATCAAGCTAAGCACCCTCCTCCCTGCCCTGTGGTGCAACAGATGTCCCTTTCCGCAAACATTTACTCAATGGGAGCGTGATGTTGCAACCACACACACACAAGTTGACCTGCTGTGAGGGACAAATGAGTTAGTACATTTCAAACATGAAAAAGGTCATTTTAAAATCAACATGAAAAACCAAAATTCCAAAAGTATAGAACAGAAAAATATTCTTACCAGAGAAAGAAAATGTATCAAGCTAAGCACCCTCCTCCCTGCCCTGTGGTGCAACAGATGTCCCTTTCCGCAAACATTTACTCAATGGGAGCGTGATGTTGCAACCACACACACAAGTTGACCTGCTGTGAGGAAAAAACGAGTTAGTACATTTCAAACACGAAAAAGGTCATTTTAAAATCAACATGAAAAACCAAAATTCCGAAAGCATAGAACAGAAAAATATTCTTACCAGAGAAAGAAAATGTATTGAGCTAAGCACCCTCCTCCCTGCCCTGTGGTGCAACAGATGTCCCTTTCGGCAAACATTTACTCAATGGGAGCGTGATGTTGCAACCACACACACAAGTTGACCTGCTGTGAGGAAAAAATGAGTTAGTATATTTCAAACATGAAAAAGTCATTTTAAAATCAACATGAAAAACCAAAATTCCAAATGTATAGAACAGAAAAGTATTCTTACCAGAGATAGAAAATGTAACAAGTTAAACACCCTCCTCCCTGCCCTGTGGTGCAACAGATGTCCCTTTCCGCCAACATTTACTCAATGGGAGCGTGATGTTGCAACCACACACACAAGTTGACCTGCTGTGAGGAAAAAACGAGTTAGTACATTTCAAACATGAAAAAGGTCATTTTAAAATCAACATGAAAAACCAAAATTCCAAAAGTATAGAACAGAAAAATATTCTTACCAGAGAAAGAAAATTTATCAAGCTAAGCACCCTCCTCCCTGCCCTGTGGTGCAACAGATGTCCCTTTCCGCAAACATTTACTCAATGGCAGCGTGATGTTGCAACCACACACACAAGTTGACCTGCTGTGAGGAAAAAACGAGTTAGTACATTTCAAACACGAAAAAGGTCATTTTAAAATCAACATGAAAGACCAAAATTCCGAAAGTATAGAACAGAAAAATATTCTTACCAGAGATAGAAAATGTATAAAGCTAAGCACCCTCCTTCCTGCCTGTGGTGCAACAGATGTCCCTTTCCGCAAACATTTACTCAATGGGAGCGTGATGTTGCAACCACACACACAAGTTGACCTGCTGTGAGGAAAAAACGAGATAGTACATTTCAAACATGAAAAAGGTCATTTTAAAATCAACATGAAAAACCAAAATTCCAAAAGCATAGAACAGAAAAATATTCTTACCAGAGAAAGAAAATGTATCAAGCTAAGCACCCTCCTCCCTGCCCTGTGGTGCAACAGATGTCCCTTTCCGCAAACATTTACTCAATGGGAGCGTGATGTTGCAACCACACACACAAGTTGACCTGCTGTGAGGAAAAAACGAGTTAGTACATTTCAAACATGAAAAAGGTAATTTTAAAATCAACATGAAAAACCAAAATTCCAAAAGTATAGAACAGAAAAATATTCTTACCAGAGAAAGAAAATGTATCGAGCTAAGCACCCTCCTCCCTGCCCTGTGGTGCAACAGATGTCCCTTTCCGCAAACATTTACTCAATGGGAGCGTGATGTTGCAACCACACACACAAGTAGACCTACTGTGAGGAAAAAATAAGTTAGTACATTTCAAACATGAAAAAGGTCATTTTAAAATCAACATGAAAAACCAAAATTACAAAAGTATAGAACAGAAAAATATTCTTACCAGACAAAGGAAATGTATCAAGCTAAGCACCCTCCTCCCTGCCCTGTGGTGCAACATATGTCCCTTTCCGCAAACATTTACTCAATGGGAGCGTGATGTTGCAACCACACACACAAGTTGACCTGCTGTGAGGAAAAAACGAGTTAGTACATTTCAAACATGAAAAAGGTCATTTTAAAATCAACATGAAAAACCAAAATTCCAAAAGTATAGAACAGAAAGATATTCTTACCAGAGAAAGAAAATGTATCGAGCTAAGCACCCTCCTCCCTGCTCTGTGGTGCAACAGATGTCCCTTTCCGCAAACATTTACTCAATGGGAGCGTGATGTTGCAACCACACACACACAAGTTGACCTGCTGTGAGGGAAAAATGAGTTAGTACATTTCAAACATAAAAAAGGTCATTTTAAAATCAACATGAAAAACCAAAATTCCAAAAGTATAGAACAGAAAAATATTCTTACCAGAGAAAGAAAATGTATCGAGCTAAGCACCCTCCTCCCTGCTCTGCGGTGCAACAGATGTCCCTTTCTGCAAACATCTACTCAATGGGAGCGTGATGTTGCAACCACACACACAAGTTGACCTGCTGTGAGGAAAAAACTAGTTAGTACATTATAACATGGAAAAGGTCATTTTAAAATGAACATGAAAAACCAAAATTCCAAAAGTATAGAACAGAAAAATATTCTTACCAGAGAAAGAAAATGTATCGAGCTAAGCACCCTCCTCCCTGCCCTGCGGTGCAACAGATGTCCCTTTCTGCAAACATCTACTCAATGGGAGCGTGATGTTGCAACCACACACACAAGTTGACCTGCTGTGAGGAAAAAATGAGTTAGTACAATTCAAACATGAAAAAGGTCATTTTAAAATCAACATGAAAAACCAAAATTCCAAAAGTATAGAACAGAAAAATATTCTTACCAGAGAAAGAAAATGTATCAAGCTAAGCACCCTCCTCCCTGCCCTGTGGTGCAACAGATGTCCCTTTCGGCAAACATTTACTCAATGGGAGCGTGATGTTGCAACCACACACACAAGTTGACCTGCAGTGAGGAAAAAACGAGTTAGTACATTTCAAACATGAAAAAGGTCATTTTAAAATCAACACGAAAAACCAAAATTCCAAAAGAATAGAACAGAAAAATATTCTTACCAGAGAAAGAAAATGTATCAAGCTAAGCACCCTCCTCCCTGCCCTGTGGTGCAACGGATGTCCCTTTCCGCAAACATTTACTCAATGGGAGCGTGATGTTGCAACCACACATACAAGTTGACCTGCTGTGAGGAAAAAACGAGTTAGTACATTTCAATCATGAAAAAGGTCATTTTAAACTCAACATGAGAAACCAAAATTCCAATAGTATAGAACAGAAAAATATTCTTACCAGAGAAAGAAAATGTATCAAGTTAAGCACCCTCCTCCCTGCCCTGTGGTTTAACAGATGTCCCTTTCCGCAAACATTTACTCAATGGGAGCGTGATGTTGCAACCACACACACAAGTTGACCTGCTGTGAGGAAAAAACGAGTTAGTACATTTCAAACATGAAAAAGGTCATTTTAAAATCAACATGAAAAACCAAAATTCCAAGAGTATAGAACAGAAAAATATTCTTACCAGAGAAAGAAAATGTATCAAGCTAAGCACCCTCCTCCCTGCCCTGTGGTGCAACAGATGTCCCTTTCCGCAAACATTTACTCAATGGGAGAGAGATGTTGCAACCACACACACAAGTTGACCTGCTGTGAGGAAAAAATGAGTTAGTACATTTCAAACATGAAAAAGGTCATTTTAAAATCAACATGAAAAACCAAAATTCCAAAAGTATAGAACAGAAAAATATTCTTACCAGAGAAAGAAAATGTATCGAGCTAAGCACCCTCCTCCCTGCCCTGTGGTGCAGCAGATGTCCCTTTCTGCAAACATTTACTCAATGGGAGCGTGATGTTGGAACCACACACACAAGTTGACCTGCTGTGAGGAAAAAACGAGTTAGTACATTTCAAACATGAAAAAGGTCATTTTAAAATCAACATGAAAAACCAAAATTCCAAAAGCATAGAACAGAAAAATATTCTTACCAGAGAAAGAAAATGTATCGAGTTAAGCACCCTCCTCCCTGCCCTGTGGTGCAACAGATGTCCGTTTCCGCAAACATTTACTCAATGGGAGCGTGATGTTGCAACCACACACACAAGTTGACCTACTGTGAGGAAAAAATGAGTTAGTACATTTCACACATGAAAAAGGTCATTTTAAAATCAACATGAAAAACCAAAATTACAAAAGTATAGAACAGAAAAATATTCTTACCAGAGAAAGAAAATGTATCAAGCTAAGCACCATCCTCCCTGCCCTGTGGTGCAACCTATGTCCCTTTCCGCAAACATTTACTCAATGGGAGCGTGATGTTGCAACCACACACACAAGTTGACCTGCTGTGAGGAAAAAACGAGTTAGTACATTTCAAACATGAAAAAGGTCATTTTAAAATCAACATGAAAAACCAAAATTCCAAAAGTATAGAACAGAAAGATATTCTTACCAGAGAAAGAAAATGTATCAAGCTAAGCACCCTCCTCCCTGCCCTGTGGTGCAACAGATGTCCCTTTCCGCAAACATTTACTCAATGGGAGCGTGATGTTGCAACCACACACACACAAGTTGACCTGCTGTGAGGGACAAATGAGTTAGTACATTTCAAACATGAAAAAGGTCATTTTAAAATCAACATGAAAAACCAAAATTCCAAAAGTATAGAACAGAAAAATATTTTACCAGAGAAAGAAAATGTATCAAGCTAAGCACCCTCCTCCCTGCCCTGTGGTGCAACAGATGTCCCTTTCCGCAAACATTTACTCAATGGGAGCGTGATGTTGCAACCACACACACAAGTTGACCTGCTGTGAGGAAAAAACGAGTTAGTACATTTCAAACACGAAAAAGGTCATTTTAAAATCAACATGAAAAACCAAAATTCCAAAAGCTTGGAACAGAAAAATATTCTTACCAGACAAAGAAAATGTATCGAGCTAAGCACCCTCCTCCCTGCCCTGTGGTGCAACAGATGTCCCTTTCCGCAAACATTTACTCAATGGGAGAGAGATGTTGCAACCACACACACAAGTTGACCTGCTGTGAGGAAAAAATGAGTTAGTACATTTCAAACATGAAAAAGGTCATTTTAAAATCAACATGAAAAACCAAAATTCCAAAAGTATAGAACAGAAAAGTGTTCTTACCAGAGAAAGAAAATGTATTGAGCTAAGCAACCGCCTACCTGCCCTGTGGTGCAACAGATGTCCCTTTCCGCAAACATTTACTCAATGGGAGCGTGATGTTGCAACCACACACACAAGTTGACCTGCTGTGAGGAAAAAATGAGTTAGTACATTTCAAACATGAAAAAGGTCATTTTAAAATCATCATGAAAAACCAAAATTCCAAATATATAGAACAGAAAAGTATTCTTACCAGAGAAAGAAAATGTAACAAGTTAAGCACCCTCCTCCCTGCCCTGTGGTGCAACAGATGTCCCTTTCCGCAAACATTTACTCAATGGGAGCGTGATGTTGCAACCACACACACAAGTTGACCTGCTGTGAGGAAAAAACGAGTTAGTACATTTCAAACATGAAAACGGTCATTTTAAAATCAACATGAAAAACCAAAATTCCAAAAGTATAGAACAGAAAAATATTCTTACCAGAGAAAGAAAATGTATCAAGCTAAGCACCCTCCTCCCTGCCCTGTGGTGCAACAGATGTCCCTTTCCGCAAACATTTACTCAATGGCAGCGTGATGTTGCAACCACACACACAAGTTGACCTGCTGTGAGGAAAAAACGAGTTAGTACATTTCAAACACGAAAAAGGTCATTTTAAAATCAACATGAAAGACCAAAATTCCGAAAGTATAGAACAGATAAATATTCTTACCAGAGATAGAAAATGTATCAAGCTAAGCACCCTCCTTCCTGCCTGTGGTGCAACAGATGTCCCTTTCCGCAAACATTTACTCAATGGGAGCGTGATGTTGCAACCACACACACAAGTTGACCTGCTGTGAGGAAAAAATGAGATAGTACATTTCAAACATGAAAAAGGTCATTTTAAAATCAACATGAAAAACCAAATTTCCAAAAGCATAGAACAGAAAAATATTCTTACCAGAGAAAGAAAATGTATCAAGCTAAGCACCCTCCTCCCTGCCCTGTGGTGCAACAGAAGTCCCTTTCCGCAAACATTTACTCAATGGGAGCGTGATGTTGCAACCACACACACAAGTTGACCTGCTGTGAGGAAAAAACGAGTTAGTACATTTCAAACATGAAAAAGGTAATTTTAAAATCAACATGAAAAACCAAAATTCCAAAAGTATAGAACAGAAAAACATTCTTACCAGAGAAAGAAAATGTATCAAACTAAGCACCCTCCTCCCTGCCCTGTGGTGCAACAGATGTCCCATTCCGCAAACATTTACTCAATGGGAGTGTGATGTTGCAACCACACACACAAGTTGACCTGCTGTGAGGAAAAAACGAGTTAGTACATTTCAAACACGAAAAAGGTCATTTTAAAATCAACATGAAAAACCAAAATTCCAAAAGTATAGACCAGAAAAATATTTTTACCAGAGAAAGAAAATATATCCAGCTATGCACCCTTCCCCCTGCCCTGTGGTGCAACAGATGTCCCTTTCCGCAAACATTTACTCAATGGGAGCGTAATGTTGCAACCACACACATAAGTTGACCTGCTGTGAGGAAAAAACGAGTTAGTACATTTCAAACATGAAAACGGTCATTTTAACATCAACATGAAAAACCAAAATGCCAAAAGTATAGAACAGAAAAATATTCTTACCAGAGAAAGAAAATGTATCGAGTTAAGCACCCTCCTCCCTGCCCTGTGGTGCAACAGATGTCCCTTTCCGCAAACATTTACTCAATGGGAGCGTGATGTTGCAACCACACACACAAGTTAACCTGCTGTGAGGAAAAAACGAGTTAGTACATTTCAAACATGAAAAAGGTCATTTCAAAATCAACATGAAAAACCAAAATTCCAAAAGTATAGAACAGAAAGATATTCTTACCAGAGAAAGATAATGTATCGAGCTAAGCACCCTCCTCCCTGCCCTGTGGTGCAACAGATGTCCCTTTCCGCAAACATTTACTCAATGGGAGCGTGATGTTGCAACCACACACACAAGTTGACCTGCTGTGAGGAAAAAACGAGTTAGTACATTTCAAACATGAAAAAGGTCATTTTAAAATCAACATGAAAAACCAAAATTACAAAAGTATAGAACAGAAAAGTATTCTTACCAGAGAAAGAAAATGTATCGAGCTAAGCACCCTCCTCCCTGCCCTGTGGTGCAACAGATGTCCCTTTCCGCAAACATTTACTCAATGGGAGCGTGATGTTGCAACCACACACACAAGTTGACCTACTGTGAGGAAAAAATAAGTTAGTACATTTCAAACATGAAAAAGGTCATTTTAAAATCAACATGAAAAACCAAAATTCCAAAAGTATAGAACAGAAAAATATTCTTACCAGAGAAAGAAAATGTATCAAGCTAAGCACCCTCCTCCCTGCCCTGTGGTGCAACATATGTCCCTTTCCGCAAACATTTACTCAATGGGAGCGTGATGTTGCAACCACACACACAAGTTGACCTGCTGTGAGGAAAAAACGAGTTAGTACATTTCAAACATGAAAAAGGTCATTTTAAAATCAACATGAAAAACCAAAATTCCAAAAGTATAGAACAGAAAGATATTCTTACCAGAGAAAGAAATTGTATCAAGCTAAGCACCCTCCTCCCTGCCCTGTGGTGCAACAGATGTCCCTTTCCGCAAACATTTACCCAATGGGAGCGTGATGTTGAAACCACACACACACAAGTTGACCTGCTGTGAGGGAAAAATGAGTTAGTACATTTCAAACATAAAAAAGGTCATTTTAAAATCAACATGAAAAACCAAAATTCCAAAAGTATAGAACAGAAAAATATTCTTACCAGAGAAAGAAAATGTATCGAGCTAAGCACCCTCCTCCCTGCCCTGCGGTGCAACAGATGTCCCTTTCTGCAAACATCTACTCAATGGGAGCGTGATGTTGCAACCACACACACAAGTTGACCTGCTGTGAGGAAAAAACCAGTTAGTACATTATAACATGGAAAAGGTCATTTTAAAATGAACATGAAAAACCAAAATTCCAAAAGTATAGAACAGAAAAATATTCTTACCAGAGAAAGAAAATGTATCGAGCTAAGCACCCTCCTCCCTACCCTGCGGTGCAACAGATGTCCCTTTCTGCAAACATCTACTCAATGGGAGCGTGATGTTGCAACCACACACACAAGTTGACCTGCTGTGAGGAAAAAATGAGTTAGTACAATTCAAACATGGAAAAGGTCATTTTAAAATCAACATGAAAAACCAAAATTCCAAAAGTATAGAACAGAAAAATATTCTTACCAGAGAAAGAAAATGTATCGACCTAAGCACCCTCCTCCCTGCCCTGCGGTGCAACAGATGTCCCTTTCCGCAAACATTTACTCAATGGCAGCGTGATGTTGCTACCACACACACAAGTTGACCTGCTGTGAGGAAAAAACGAGTTAGTACATTTCAAACATGAAAAAGGTCATTTTAAAATCAACATGAAAAACCAAAATTCCAAAAGTATAGAACAGAAAAATATTCTTACCAGAGAAAGAAAATGTATCAAGCTAAGCACCCTCCTCCCTGCCCTGTGGTGCAACAGATGTCCCTTTCCGCAAACATTTACTCAATGGGAGCGTGATGTTGCAACCACACACACAAGTTGACCTGCTGTGAGGAAAAAACGAGTTAGTACATTTCAAACATGAAAAAGGTCATATTAAAATCAACATGAAAAACCAAAATTCCAAAAGTATAGAACAGAAAAATATTCTTACCAGAGAAAGAAAATGTATCAAGCTAAGCACCCTCCTCCCTGCCCTGTGGTGCAACAGATGTCCCTTTCCGCAAACATTTACTCAATGGGAGAGAGATGTTGCAACCACACACACAAGTTGACCTGCTGTGAGGAAAAAACGAGTTAGTACATTTCAAACATGAAAAAGGTCATTTTAAAATCAACATGAAAAACCAAAATTCCAAAAGTATAGAACAGAAAAATATTCTTACCAGAGAAAGAAAATGTATCAAGCTAAGCACCCTCCTCCCTGCCCTGTGGTGCAACAGATGTCCCTTTCCGCAAACATTTACTCAATGGGAGAGAGATGTTGCAACCACACAGACAAGTTGACCTGGTGTGAGGAAAAAACGAGTTAGTACATTTCAAACATGAAAAAGGTCATTTTAAAATCAACATGAAAAACCAAAATTCCAAAAGTATAGAACAGAAAAATATTCTTACCAGAGAAAGAAAATGTATCAAGGTAAGCACCCTCCTCCCTGCCCTGCGGTGCAACAGATGTCCCTTTCTGCAAACATCTACTCAATGGGAGCGTGATGTTGCAACCACACACACAAGTTGACCTGCTGTGAGGAAAAAACCAGTTAGTACATTATAACATGGAAAAGGTCATTTTAAAATGAACATGAAAAACCAAAATTCCAAAAGTATAGAACAGAAAAATATTCTTACCAGAGAAAGAAAATGTATCGAGCTAAGCACCCTCCTCCCTGCCCTGCGGTGCAACAGATGTCCCTTTCTGCAAACATCTACTCAATGGGAGCGTGATGTTGCAACCATACACACAAGTTGACCTGCTGTGAGGAAAAAATGAGTTAGTACAATTCAAACATGAAAAAGGTCATTTTAAAATCAACATGAAAAACCAAAATTCCAAAAGTATAGAACAGAAAAATATTCTTACCAGAGAAAGAAAATGTATCGACCTAAGCACCCTCCTCCCTGCCCTGCGGTGCAACAGATGTCCCTTTCCGCAAACATTTACTCAATGGCAGCGTGAAGTTGCAACCACCCACACAAGTTGACCTGCTGTGAGGAAAAAACGAGTTAGTACATTTCAAACATGAAAAAGGTCATTTTAAAATCAACATGAAAAACCAAAATTCCAAAATTATTGAACAGAAAAATACTCTTACCAGAGAAAGAAAATGTATCGAGCTAAGCACCCTCCTCCCTGCCCTGTGGTGCAATAGATGTCCCTTTCCGCAAACATTTACTCAATGGGAGCGTGATGTTGCAACCACACACACAAGTTGACCTGCTGTGAGGAAAAAACGAGTTAGTACATTTCAAACATGAAAAAGGTCATTTTAAAATCAACATGAAAAACCAAAATTCCAAAAGTATAGAACAGAAAAATATTCTTACCAGAGAAAGAAAATGTATCGAGCTAAGCACCCTCCTCCCTGCCCTGTGGTGCAACAGATGTCCGTTTCCGCAAACATTTACTCAATGGGAGCGTGATGTTGCAACCACACACACAAGTTGACCTACTGTGAGGAAAAAATGAGTTAGTACATTTCACACATGAAAAAGGTCATTTTAAAATCAACATGAAAAACCAAAATTACAAAAGTATAGAACAGAAAAATATTCTTACCAGAGAAAGAAAGTGTATCAAGCTAAGCACCCTCCTCCCTGCCCTGTGGTGCAACATATGTCCCTTTCCGCAAACATTTACTCAATGGGAGCGTGATGTTGCAACCACACACACAAGTTGACCTGCTGTGAGGAAAAAACGAGTTAGTACAATTCAAACATGAAAAAGGTCATTTTAAAATCAACATGAAAAACCAAAATTCCAAAAGTATAGAACAGAAAAATATTCTTACCAGAGAAAGAAAATGTATCAAGCTAAGCACCCTCCTCCCTGCCCTGTGGTGCAACAGATGTCCCTTTCCGCAAACATTTACTCAATGGGAGCGTGATGTTGCAACCACACACACAAGTTGACCTGCTGTGAGGAAAAAACGAGTTAGTACATTTCAAACATGAAAAAGGTCATATTAAAATCAACATGAAAAACCAAAATTCCAAAAGTATAGAACAGAAAAATATTCTTACCAGAGAAAGAAAATGTATCAAGCTAAGCACCCTCCTCCCTGGGAGAGAGATGTTGCAACCACACACACAAGTTGACCTGCTGTGAGGAAAAAACGAGTTAGTACATTTCAAACATGAAAAAGGTCATTTTAAAATCAACATGAAAAACCAAAATTCCAAAAGTATAGAACAGAAAAATATTCTTACCAGAGAAAGAAAATGTATCAAGTTAAGCACCCTCCTCCCTGCCCTGTGGTGCAACAGATGTCCCTTTCCGCAAACATTTACTCAATGGGAGAGAGATGTTGCAACCACACACACAAGTTGACCTGCTGTGAGGAAAAAACGAGTTAGTACATTTCAAACATGAAAAAGGTCATTTTAAAATCAACATGAAAAACCAAAATTCCAAAAGTATAGAACAGAAAAATATTCTTACCAGAGAAAGAAAATGTATCAAGGTAAGCACCCTCCTCCCTGCCCTGCGGTGCAACAGATGTCCCTTTCTGCAAACATCTACTCAATGGGAGCGTGATGTTGCAACCACACACACAAGTTGACCTGCTGTGAGGAAAAAACCAGTTAGTACATTATAACATGGAAAAGGTCATTTTAAAATGAACATGAAAAACCAAAATTCCAAAAGTATAGAACAGAAAAATATTCTTACCAGAGAAAGAAAATGTATCGAGCTAAGCACCCTCCTCCCTGCCCTGCGGTGCAACAGATGTCCCTTTCTGCAAACATCTACTCAATGGGAGCGTGATGTTGCAACCATACACACAAGTTGACCTGCTGTGAGGAAAAAATGAGTTAGTACAATTCAAACATGAAAAAGGTCATTTTAAAATCAACATGAAAAACCAAAATTCCAAAAGTATAGAACAGAAAAATATTCTTACCAGAGAAAGAAAATGTATCGACCTAAGCACCCTCCTCCCTGCCCTGCGGTGCAACAGATGTCCCTTTCCGCAAACATTTACTCAATGGCAGCGTGAAGTTGCAACCACCCACACAAGTTGACCTGCTGTGAGGAAAAAACGAGTTAGTACATTTCAAACATGAAAAAGGTCATTTTAAAATCAACATGAAAAACCAAAATTCCAAAATTATAGAACAGAAAAATACTCTTACCAGAGAAAGAAAATGTATCGAGCTAAGCACCCTCCTCCCTGCCCTGTGGTGCAATAGATGTCCCTTTCCGCAAACATTTACTCAATGGGAGCGAGATGTTGCAACCACACACACAAGTTGACCTGCTGTGAGGTAAAAATGAGTTAGTACATTTCAAACATGAAAAAGGTCATTTTAAAATCAACATGAAAAACCAAAATTCCAAAAGTATAGAACAGAAAAATATTCTTACCAGAGAAAGAAAATGTATTGAGCTAAGCACCCTCCTCCCTGCCCTGTGGTGCAACAGATGTCCCTTTCCGCAAACATTTACTCAATGGGAGCGTGATGTTGCAACCACACACACAAGTTGACCTGCTGTGAGGAAAAAATGAGTTAGTACATTTCAAACATGAAAAAGTCATTTTAAAATCAACATGAAAAACCAAAATTCCAAATGTATAGAACAGAAAAGTATTCTTACCAGAGATAGAAAATGTAACAAGTTAAACACCCTCCTCCCTGCCCTGTGGTGCAACAGATGTCCCTTTCCGCAAACATTTACTCAATGGGAGCGTGATGTTGCAACCACACACACAAGTTGACCTGCTGTGAGGAAAAAACGAGTTAGTACATTTCAAACATGAAAAAGGTCATTTTAAAATCAACATGAAAAACCAAAATTCCAAAAGTATAGAACAGAAAAATATTCTTACCAGAGAAAGAAAATTTATCAAGCTAAGCACCCTCCTCCCTGCCCTGTGGTGCAACAGATGTCCCTTTCCGCAAACATTTACTCAATGGCAGCGTGATGTTGCAACCACACACACAAGTTGACCTGCTGTGAGGAAAAAACGAGTTAGTACATTTCAAACACGAAAAAGGTCATTTCAAAATCAACATGAAAGACCAAAATTCCGAAAGTATAGAACAGAAAAATATTCTTACCAGAGATAGAAAATGTATAAAGCTAAGCACCCTCCTTCCTGCCTGTGGTGCAACAGATGTCCCTTTCCGCAAACATTTACTCAATGGGAGCGTGATGTTGCAACCACACACACAAGTTGACCTGCTGTGAGGAAAAAACGAGATAGTACATTTCAAACATGAAAAAGGTCATTTTAAAATCAACATGAAAAACCAAAATTCCAAAAGCATAGAACAGAAAAATATTCTTACCAGAGAAAGAAAATGTATCAAGCTAAGCACCCTCCTCCCTGCCCTGTGGTGCAACAGATGTCCCTTTCCGCAAACATTTACTCAAGGGGAGCGTGATGTTGCAACCACACACACAAGTTGACCTGCTGTGAGGAAAAAACGAGTTAGTACATTTCAAACATGAAAAAGGTCATTTTAAAATCAACATGAAAAACCAAAATTCCAAAAGTATAGAACAGAAAAATATTCTTACCAGAGAAAGAAAATGTATCAACCTAAGCACCCTCCTCCCTGCCCTGTGGTGCAACAGATGTCCCTTTCCGCAAACATTTACTCAATGGGAGCGTGATGTTGCAACCACACACACAAGTAGACCTACTGTGAGGAAAAAATAAGTTAGTACATTTCAAACATGAAAAAGGTCATTTTAAAATCAACATGAAAAACCAAAATTACAAAAGTATAGAACAGAAAAATATTCTTACCAGAGAAAGAAAATGTATCAAGCTAAGCACCCTCCTCCCTGCCCTGTGGTGCAACATATGTCCCTTTCCGCAAACATTTACTCAATGGGAGCGTGATGTTGCAACCACACACACAAGTTGACCTGCTGTGAGGAAAAAACGAGTTAGTACATTTCAAACATGAAAAAGGTCATTTTAAAATCAACATGAAAAACCAAAATTCCAAAAGTATAGAACAGAAAGATATTCTTACCAGAGAATGAAATTGTATCAAGCTAAGCACCCTCCTCCCTGCCCTGTGGTGCAACAGATGTCCCTTTCCGCAAACATTTACTCAATGGGAGCGTGATGTTGCAACCACACACACAAGTTGACCTGCTGTGAGGAAAAAACGAGTTAGTACATTTCAAACATGAAAAAGGTAATTTTAAAATCAACATGAAAAACCAAAATTCCAAAAGTATAGAACAGAAAAATATTCTTACCAGAGAAAGAAAATGTATCAAACTAAGCACCCTCCTCCCTGCCCTGTGGTGCAACAGATGTCCCATTCCGCAAACATTTACTCAATGGGAGTGTGATGTTGCAACCACACACACAAGTTGACCTGCTGTGAGGAAAAAACGAGTTAGTACATTTCAAACATGAGAAAGGTCATTTTAAAGTCAACATGAAAAACCAAAACTCCAAAAGTATAGCACAGAAAAATATTCTTACCAGAGAAAGAAAATGTATCAAGCTAAGCACCCTCCTCCCTGCCCTGTGGTGCAACATATGTCCCTTTCCGCAAACATTTACTCAATGGGAGCGTGATGTTGCAACCACACACACAAGTTGACCTGCTGTGAGGAAAAAACGAGTTAGTACATTTCAAACATGAAAAAGGTCATTTTAAAATCAACATGAAAAACCAAAATTCCAAAAGTATAGAACAGAAAGATATTCTTACCAGAGAATGAAATTGTATCAAGCTAAGCACCCTCCTCCCTGCCCTGTGGTGCAACAGATGTCCCTTTCCGCAAACATTTACTCAATGGGAGCGTGATGTTGCAACCACACACACACAAGTTGACCTGCTGTGAGGGAAAAATGAGTTAGTACATTTCAAACATAAAAAAGGTCATTTTAAAATCAACATGAAAAACCAAAATTCCAAAAGTATAGAACAGAAAAATATTCTTACCAGAGAAAGAAAATGTATCGAGCTAAGCACCCTCCTCCCTGCCCTGCGGTGCAACAGATGTCCCTTTCTGCAAACATCTACTCAATGGGAGCGTGATGTTGCAACCACACACACAAGTTGACCTGCTGTGAGGAAAAAACTAGTTAGTACATTATAACATGGAAAAGGTCATTTTAAAATGAACATGAAAAACCAAAATTCCAAAAGTATAGAACAGAAAAATATTCTTACCAGAGAAAGAAAATGTATCGAGCTAAGCACCCTCCTCCCTGCCCTGCGGTGCAACAGCTGTCCCTTTCTGCAAACATCTACTCAATGGGAGCGTGATGTTGCAACCACACACACAAGTTGACCTGCTGTGAGGAAAAAATGAGTTAGTACAATTCAAACATGAAAAAGGTCATTTTAAAATCAACATGAAAAACCAAAATTCCAAAAGTATAGAACAGAAAAATATTCTTACCAGAGAAAGAAAATGTATCAAGCTAAGCACCCTCCTCCCTGCCCTGTGGTGCAACAGATGTCCCTTTCGGCAAACATTTACTCAATGGGAGCGTGATGTTGCAACCACACACACAAGTTGACCTGCAGTGAGGAAAAAACGAGTTAGTACATTTCAAACATGAAAAAGGTCATTTTAAAATCAACATGAAAAACCAAAATTCCAAAAGAATAGAACAGAAAAATATTCTTACCAGAGAAAGAAAATGTATCAAGCTAAGCACCCTCCTCCCTGCCCTGTGGTGCAACGGATGTCCCTTTCCGCAAACATTTACTCAATGGGAGCGTGATGTTGCAACCACACACACAAGTTGACCTGCTGTGAGGAAAAAACGAGTTAGTACATTTCAAACATGAAAAAGGTCATTTTAAACTCAACATGAGAAACCAAAATTCCAATAGTATAGAACAGAAAAATATTCTTACCAGAGAAAGAAAATGTATCAAGCTAAGCACCCTCCTCCCTGCCCTGTGGTTTAACAGATGTCCCTTTCCGCAAACATTTACTCAATGGGAGCGGGATGTTGCAACCACACACACAAGTTGACCTGCTGTGAGGAAAAAACGAGTTAGTACATTTCAAACATGAAAAAGGTCATTTTAAAATCAACATGAAAAACCAAAATTCCAAGAGTATAGAACAGAAAAATATTCTTACCAGAGAAAGAAAATGTATCAAGCTAAGCACCCTCCTCCCTGCCCTGTGGTGCAACAGATGTCCCTTTCCGCAAACATTTACTCAATGGGAGAGAGATGTTGCAACCACACACACAAGTTGACCTGCTGTGAGGAAAAAATGAGTTAGTACATTTCAAACATGAAAAAGGTCATTTTAAAATCAACATGAAAAACCAAAATTCCAAAAGTATAGAACAGAAAAATATTCTTACCAGAGAAAGAAAATGTATCGAGCTAAGCACCCTCCTCCCTGCCCTGTGGTGCAACCTATGTCCCTTTCCGCAAACATTTACTCAATGGGAGCGTGATGTTGCAACCACACACACAAGTTGACCTGCTGTGAGGAAAAAACGAGTTAGTACATTTCAAACATGAAAAAGGTCATTTTAAAATCAACATGAAAAACCAAAATTCCAAAAGTATAGAACAGAAAGATATTCTTACCAGAGAAAGAAAATGTATCAAGCTAAGCACCCTCCTCCCTGCCCTGTGGTGCAACAGATGTCCCTTTCCGCAAACATTTACTCAATGGGAGCGTGATGTTGCAACCACACACACACAAGTTGACCTGCTGTGAGGGACAAATGAGTTAGTACATTTCAAACATGAAAAAGGTCATTTTAAAATCAACATGAAAAACCAAAATTCCAAAAGTATAGAACAGAAAAATATTCTTACCAGAGAAAGAAAATGTATCAAGCTAAGCACCCTCCTCCCTGCCCTGTGGTGCAACAGATGTCCCTTTCCGCAAACATTTACTCAATGGGAGCGTGATGTTGCAACCACACACACAAGTTGACCTGCTGTGAGGAAAAAACGAGTTAGTACATTTCAAACACGAAAAAGGTCATTTTAAAATCAACATGAAAAACCAAAATTCCAAAAGCATAGAACAGAAAAATATTCTTACCAGACAAAGAAAATGTATCGAGCTAAGCACCCTCCTCCCTGACCTGTGGTGCAACAGATGTCCCTTTCCGCAAACATTTACTCAATGGGAGCAAGATGTTGCAACCACACACACAAGTTGACCTGCTGTGAGGTAAAAATGAGTTAGTACATTTCAAACATGAAAAAGGTCATTTTAAAATCAACATGAAAAACCAAAATTCCAAAAGTATAGAACAGAAAAATATTCTTACCAGAGAAAGAAAATGTATTGAGCTAAGCACCCTCCTCCCTGCCCTGTGGTGCAACAGATGTCCCTTTCCGCAAACATTTACTCAATGGGAGCGTGATGTTGCAACCACACACACAAGTTGACCTGCTGTGAGGAAAAAATGAGTTAGTACATTTCAAACATGAAAAAGTCATTTTAAAATCAACATGAAAAACCAAAATTCCAAATGTATAGAACAGAAAAGTATTCTTACCAGAGATAGAAAATGTAACAAGTTAAACACCCTCCTCCCTGCCCTGTGGTGCAACAGATGTCCCTTTCCGCCAACATTTACTCAATGGGAGCGTGATGTTGCAACCACACACACAAGTTGACCTGCTGTGAGGAAAAAACGAGTTAGTACATTTCAAACATGAAAAAGGTCATTTTAAAATCAACATGAAAAACCAAAATTCCAAAAGCATAGAACAGAAAAATATTCTTACCAGACAAAGAAAATGTATCGAGCTAAGCACCCTCCTCCCTGACCTGTGGTGCAACAGATGTCCCTTTCCGCAAACATTTACTCAATGGGAGCAAGATGTTGCAACCACACACACAAGTTGACCTGCTGTGAGGTAAAAATGAGTTAGTACATTTCAAACATGAAAAAGGTCATTTTAAAATCAACATGAAAAACCAAAATTCCAAAAGTATAGAACAGAAAAATATTCTTACCAGAGAAAGAAAATGTATTGAGCTAAGCACCCTCCTCCCTGCCCTGTGGTGCAACAGATGTCCCTTTCCGCAAACATTTACTCAATGGGAGCGTGATGTTGCAACCACACACACAAGTTGACCTGCTGTGAGGAAAAAATGAGTTAGTACATTTCAAACATGAAAAAGTCATTTTAAAATCAACATGAAAAACCAAAATTCCAAATGTATAGAACAGAAAAGTATTCTTACCAGAGATAGAAAATGTAACAAGTTAAACACCCTCCTCCCTGCCCTGTGGTGCAACAGATGTCCCTTTCCGCCAACATTTACTCAATGGGAGCGTGATGTTGCAACCACACACACAAGTTGACCTGCTGTGAGGAAAAAACGAGTTAGTACATTTCAAACATGAAAAAGGTCATTTTAAAATCAACATGAAAAACCAAAATTCCAAAAGCATAGAACAGAAAAATATTCTTACCAGAGAAAGAAAATGTATCAAGCTAAGCACCCTCCTCCCTGCCCTGTGGTGCAACAGATGTCCCTTTCCGCAAACATTTACTCAATGGGAGCGTGATGTTGCAACCACACACACAAGTTGACCTGCTGTGAGGAAAAAACGAGTTAGTACATTTCAAACATGAAAAAGGTCATTTTAAAATATACATGAAAAACCAAAATTCCAAAAGTATAGAACAGAAAAATATTCTTACCAGAGAAAGAAAATGTATCGAGCTAAGCACCCTCCTCCCTGCCCTGTGGTGCAACAGATGTCCCTTTCCGCAAACATTTACTCAATGGGAGCGTGATGTTGCAACCACACACACACAAGTTGACCTGCTGTGAGGGAAAAATGAGCTAGTACATTTCAAACATAAAAAAGGTCATTTTAAAATCAACATGAAAAACCAAAATTCCAAAAGTATAGAACAGAAAAATATTCTTACCAGAGAAAGAAAATGTATCGAGCTAAGCACCCTCCTCCCTGCCCTGCGGTGCAACAGATGTCCCTTTCTGCAAACATCTACTCAATGGGAGAGAGATGTTGCAACCACACACACAAGTTGACCTGCTGTGAGGAAAAAATGAGTTAGTACATTTCAAACATGAAAAAGGTCATTTTAAAATCAACATGAAAAACCAAAATTCCAAAAGTATAGAACAGAAAAATATTCTTACCCGAGAAAGAAAATGTATCGAGCTAAGCACCCTCCTCCCTGCCCTGTGGTGCAGCAGATGTCCCTTTCTGCAAACATTTACTCAATGGGAGCGTGATGTTGCAACCACACACACAAGTTGACCTGCTGTGAGGAAAAAATGAGTTAGTACATTTCAAACATGAAAAAGGTCATTTTAAATCAACATGAAAAACCAAAATTCCAAAAGTATAGAACAGAAAGATATTCTTACCAGAGAAAGAAAATGTATCAAGCTAAGCACCCTCCTCCCTGCCCTGTGGTGCAACAGATGTCCCTTTCCGCAAACATTTATTCAATGGGAGCGTGATGTTGCAACCACACACACACAAGTTGACCTGCTGTGAGGGACAAATGAGTTAGTACATTTCAAACATGAAAAAGGTCATTTTAAAATCAACATGAAAAACCAAAATTCCAAAAGTATAGAACAGAAAAATATTCTTACCAGAGAAAGAAAATGTATCAAGCTAAGCACCCTCCTCCCTGCCCTGTGGTGCAACAGATGTCCCTTTCCGCAAACATTTACTCAATGGGAGCGTGATGTTGCAACCACACACACAAGTTGACCTGCTGTGAGGAAAAAACGAGTTAGTACATTTCAAACACGAAAAAGGTCATTTTAAAATCAACATGAAAAACCAAAATTCCAAAAGCATAGAACAGAAAAATATTCTTACCAGACAAAGAAAATGTATCGAGCTAAGCACCCTCCTCACTGCCCTGTGGTGCAACAGATGTCCCTTTCCGCAAACATTTACTCAATGGGAGCAAGATGTTGCAACCACACACACAAGTTGACCTGCTGTGAGGTAAAAATGAGTTAGTACATTTCAAACATGAAAAAGGTCATTTTAAAATCAACATGAAAAACCAAAATTCCAAAAGTATAGAACAGAAAAATATTCTTACCAGAGAAAGAAAATGTATTGAGCTAAGCACCCTCCTCCCTGCCCTGTGGTGCAATAGATGTCCCTTTCCGCAAACATTTACTCAATGGGAGCGTGATGTTGCAACCACACACACAAGTTGACCTGCTGTGAGGAAAAAATGAGTTAGTACATTTCAAACATGAAAAAGTCATTTTAAAATCAACATGAAAAACCAAAATTCCAAATGTATAGAACAGAAAAGTATTCTTACCAGAGATAGAAAATGTAACAAGTTAAACACCCTCCTCCCTGCCCTGTGGTGCAACAGATGTCCCTTTCCGCCAACATTTACTCAATGGGAGCGTGATGTTGCAACCACACACACAAGTTGACCTGCTGTGAGGAAAAAACGAGTTAGTACATTTCAAACATGAAAAAGGTCATTTTAAAATCAACATGAAAAACCAAAATTCCAAAAGTATAGAACAGAAAAATATTCTTACCAGAGAAAGAAAATTTATCAAGCTAAGCACCCTCCTCCCTGCCCTGTGGTGCAACAGATGTCCCTTTCCGCAAACATTTACTCAATGGCAGCGTGATGTTGCAACCACACACACAAGTTGACCTGCTGTGAGGAAAAAACGAGTTAGTACATTTCAAACACGAAAAAGGTCATTTCAAAATCAACATGAAAGACCAAAATTCCGAAAGTATAGAACAGAAAAATATTCTTACCAGAGATAGAAAATGTATAAAGCTAAGCACCCTCCTTCCTGCCTGTGGTGCAACAGATGTCCCTTTCCGCAAACATTTACTCAATGGGAGCGTGATGTTGCAACCACACACACAAGTTGACCTGCTGTGAGGAAAAAACGAGATAGTACATTTCAAACATGAAAAAGGTCATTTTAAAATCAACATGAAAAACCAAAATTCCAAAAGCATAGAACAGAAAAATATTCTTACCAGAGAAAGAAAATGTATCAAGCTAAGCACCCTCCTCCCTGCCCTGTGGTGCAACAGGTGTCCCTTTCCGCAAACATTTACTCAATGGGAGCGTGATGTTGCAACCACACACACAAGTTGACCTGCTGTGAGGAAAAAACGAGTTAGTACATTTCAAACATGAAAAAGGTAATTTTAAAATCAACATGAAAAACCAAAATTCCAAAAGTATAGAACAGAAAAATATTCTTACCAGAGAAAGAAAATGTATCGAGCTAAGCACCCTCCTCCCTGCCCTGTGGTGCAACAGATGTCCCTTTCCGCAAACATTTACTCAATGGGAGCGTGATGTTGCAACCACACACACAAGTAGACCTACTGTGAGGAAAAAATAAGTTAGTACATTTCAAACATGAAAAAGGTCATTTTAAAATCAACATGAAAAACCAAAATTACAAAAGTATAGAACAGAAAAATATTCTTACCAGAGAAAGAAAATGTATCAAGCTAAGCACCCTCCTCCCTGCCCTGTGGTGCAACATATGTCCCTTTCCGCAAACATTTACTCAATGGGAGCGTGATGTTGCAACCACACACACAAGTTGACCTGCTGTGAGGAAAAAACGAGTTAGTACATTTCAAACATGAAAAAGGTCATTTTAAAATCAACATGAAAAACCAAAATTCCAAAAGTATAGAACAGAAAGATATTCTTACCAGAGAATGAAATTGTATCAAGCTAAGCACCCTCCTCCCTGCCCTGTGGTGCAACAGATGTCCCTTTCCGCAAACATTTACTCAATGGGAGCGTGATGTTGCAACCACACACACACAAGTTGACCTGCTGTGAGGGAAAAATGAGTTAGTACATTACAAACATAAAAAAGGTCATTTTAAAATCAACATGAAAAACCAAAATTCCAAAAGTATAGAACAGAAAAATATTCTTACCAGAGAAAGAAAATGTATCGAGCTAAGCACCCTCCTCCCTGCCCTGCGGTGCAACAGATGTCCCTTTCTGCAAACATCTACTCAATGGGAGAGAGATGTTGCAACCACACACACAAGTTGACCTGCTGTGAGGAAAAAATGAGTTAGTACATTTCAAACATGAAAAAGGTCATTTTAAAATCAACATGAAAAACCAAAATTCCAAAAGTATAGAACAGAAAAATATTCTTACCAGAGAAAGAAAATGTATCGAGCTAAGCACCCTCCTCCCTGCCCTGTGGTGCAGCAGATGTCCCTTTCTGCAAACATTTACTCAATGGGAGCGTGATGTTGCAACCACACACACAAGTTGACCTGCTGTGAGGAAAAAATGAGTTAGTACATTTCAAACATGAAAAAGGTCATTTTAAATCAACATGAAAAACCAAAATTCCAAAAGTATAGAACAGAAAGATATTCTTACCAGAGAAAGAAAATGTATCAAGCTAAGCACCCTCCTCCCTGCCCTGTGGTGCAACAGATGTCCCTTTCCGCAAACATTTACTCAATGGGAGCGTGATGTTGCAACCACACACACACAAGTTGACCTGCTGTGAGGGACAAATGAGTTAGTACATTTCAAACATGAAAAAGGTCATTTTAAAATCAACATGAAAAACCAAAATTCCAAAAGTATAGAACAGAAAAATATTCTTACCAGAGAAAGAAAATGTATCAAGCTAAGCACCCTCCTCCCTGCCCTGTGGTGCAACAGATGTCCCTTTCCGCAAACATTTACTCAATGGGAGCGTGATGTTGCAACCACACACACAAGTTGACCTGCTGTGAGGAAAAAACGAGTTAGTACATTTCAAACACGAAAAAGGTCATTTTAAAATCAACATGAAAAACCAAAATTCCAAAAGCATAGAACAGAAAAATATTCTTACCAGACAAAGAAAATGTATCGAGCTAAGCACCCTCCTCCCTGCCCTGTGGTGCAACAGATGTCCCTTTCCGCAAACATTTACTCAATGGGAGCAAGATGTTGCAACCACACACACAAGTTGACCTGCTGTGAGGTAAAAATGAGTTAGTACATTTCAAACATGAAAAAGGTCATTTTAAAATCAACATGAAAAACCAAAATTCCAAAAGTATAGAACAGAAAAATATTCTTACCAGAGAAAGAAAATGTATTGAGCTAAGCACCCTCCTCCCTGCCCTGTGGTGCAACAGATGTCCCTTTCCGCAAACATTTACTCAATGGGAGCGTGATGTTGCAACCACACACACAAGTTGACCTGCTGTGAGGAAAAAATGAGTTAGTACATTTCAAACATGAAAAAGTCATTTTAAAATCAACATGAAAAACCAAAATTCCAAATGTATAGAACAGAAAAGTATTCTTACCAGAGATAGAAAATGTAACAAGTTAAACACCCTCCTCCCTGCCCTGTGGTGCAACAGATGTCCCTTTCCGCCAACATTTACTCAATGGGAGCGTGATGTTGCAACCACACACACAAGTTGACCTGCTGTGAGGAAAAAACGAGATAGTACATTTCAAACATGAAAAAGGTCATTTTAAAATCAACATGAAAAACCAAAATTCCAAAAGCATAGAACAGAAAAATATTCTTACCAGAGAAAGAAAATGTATCAAGCTAAGCACCCTCCTCCCTGCCCTGTGGTGCAACAGATGTCCCTTTCCGCAAACATTTACTCAATGGGAGCGTGATGTTGCAACAACACACACAAGTTGACCTGCTGTGAGGAAAAAACGAGTTAGTACATTTCAAACATGAAAAAGGTAATTTTAAAATCAACATGAAAAACCAAAATTCCAAAAGTATAGAACAGAAAAATATTCTTACCAGAGAAAGAAAATGTATCGAGCTAAGCACCCTCCTCCCTGCCCTGTGGTGCAACAGATGTCCCTTTCCGCAAACATTTACTCAATGGGAGCGTGATGTTGCAACCACACACACAAGTAGACCTACTGTGAGGAAAAAATAAGTTAGTACATTTCAAACATGAAAAAGGTCATTTTAAAATCAACATGAAAAACCAAAATTACAAAAGTATAGAACAGAAAAATATTCTTACCAGACAAAGGAAATGTATCAAGCTAAGCACCCTCCTCCCTGCCCTGTGGTGCAACATATGTCCCTTTCCGCAAACATTTACTCAATGGGAGCGTGATGTTGCAACCACACACACAAGTTGACCTGCTGTGAGGAAAAAACGAGTTAGTACATTTCAAACATGAAAAAGGTCATTTTAAAATCAACATGAAAAACCAAAATTCCAAAAGTATAGAACAGAAAGATATTCTTACCAGAGAATGAAATTGTATCAAGCTAAGCACCCTCCTCCCTGCCCTGTGGTGCAACAGATGTCCCTTTCCGCAAACATTTACTCAATGGGAGCGTGATGTTGCAACCACACACACACAAGTTGACCTGCTGTGAGGGAAAAATGAGTTAGTACATTTCAAACATAAAAAAGGTCATTTTAAAATCAACATGAAAAACCAAAATTCCAAAAGTATAGAACAGAAAAATATTCTTACCAGAGAAAGAAAATGTATCGAGCTAAGCACCCTCCTCCCTGCTCTGCGGTGCAACAGATGTCCCTTTCTGCAAACATCTACTCAATGGGAGCGTGATGTTGCAACCACACACACAAGTTGACCTGCTGTGAGGAAAAAACTAGTTAGTACATTATAACATGGAAAAGGTCATTTTAAAATGAACATGAAAAACCAAAATTCCAAAAGTATAGAACAGAAAAATATTCTTACCAGAGAAAGAAAATGTATCAAGCTAAGCACCCTCCTCCCTGCCCTGTGGTGCAACAGATGTCCCTTTCGGCAAACATTTACTCAATGGGAGCGTGATGTTGCAACCACACACACAAGTTGACCTGCAGTGAGGAAAAAACGAGTTAGTACATTTCAAACATGAAAAAGGTCATTTTAAAATCAACATGAAAAACCAAAATTCCAAAAGAATAGAACAGAAAAATATTCTTACCAGAGAAAGAAAATGTATCAAGCTAAGCACCCTCCTCCCTGCCCTGTGGTGCAACGGATGTCTCTTTCCGCAAACATTTACTCAATGGGAGCGTGATGTTGCAACCACACATACAAGTTGACCTGCTGTGAGGAAAAAACGAGTTAGTACATTTCAAACATGAAAAAGGTCATTTTAAACTCAACATGAGAAACCAAAATTCCAATAGTATAGAACAGAAAAATATTCTTACCAGAGAAAGAAAATGTATCAAGCTAAGCACCCTCCTCCCTGCCCTGTGGTTTAACAGATGTCCCTTTCCGCAAACATTTACTCAATGGGAGCGTGATGTTGCATCCACACACACAAGTTTTCCTGCTGTGAGGAAAAAACGAGTTAGTACATTTCAAACATGAAAAAGGTCATTTTAAAATCAACATGAAAAACCAAAATTCCAAGAGTAAAGAACAGAAAAATATTCTTACCAGAGAAAGAAAATGTATCAAGCTAAGCACCCTCCTCCCTGCCCTGTGGTGCAACAGATGTCCCTTTCCGCAAACATTTACTCAATGGGAGAGAGATGTTGCAACCACACACACAAGTTGACCTGCTGTGAGGAAAAAATGAGTTAGTACATTTCAAACATGAAAAAGGTCATTTTAAAATCAACATGAAAAACCAAAATTCCAAAAGTATAGAACAGAAAAATATTCTTACCAGAGAAAGAAAATGTATCGAGCTAAGCACCCTCCTCCCTGCCCTGTGGTGCAGCGGATGTCCCTTTCTGCAAACATTTACTCAATGGGAGCGTGATGTTGCAACCACACACACAAGTTGACCTGCTGTGAGGAAAAAACGAGTTAGTACATTTCAAACATGAAAAAGGTCATTTTAAAATCAACATGAAAAACCAAAATTCCAAAAGCATAGAACAGAAAAATATTCTTACCAGAGAAAGAAAATGTATCGAGTTAAGCACTCTCCTCCCTGCCCTGTGGTGCAACAGATGTCCGTTTCCGCAAACATTTACTCAATGGGAGCGTGATGTTGCAACCACACACACAAGTTGACCTACTGTGAGGAAAAAATGGGTTAGTACATTTCACACATGAAAAAGGTCATTTTAAAATCAACATGAAAAACCAAAATTACAAAAGTATAGAACAGAAAAATATTCTTACCAGAGAAAGAAAATGTATCAAGCTAAGCACCATCCTCCCTGCCCTGTGGTGCAACCTATGTCCCTTTCCGCAAACATTTACTCAATGGGAGCGTGATGTTGCAACCAGACACACAAGTTGACCTGCTGTGAGGAAAAAACGAGTTAGTACATTTCAAACATGAAAAAGGTCATTTTAAAATCAACATGAAAAACCAAAATTCCAAAAGTATAGAACAGAAAGATATTCTTACCAGAGAAAGAAAATGTATCAAGCTAAGCACCCTCCTCCCTGCCCTGTGGTGCAACAGATGTCCCTTTCCGCAAACATTTACTCAATGGGAGCGTGATGTTGCAACCACACACACACAAGTTGACCTGCTGTGAGGGACAAATGAGTTAGTACATTTCAAACATGAAAAAGGTCATTTTAAAATCAACATGAAAAACCAAAATTCCAAAAGTATAGAACAGAAAAATATTTTACCAGAGAAAGAAAATGTATCAAGCTAAGCACCCTCCTCCCTGCCCTGTGGTGCAACAGATGTCCCTTTCCGCAAACATTTACTCAATGGGAGCGTGATGTTGCAACCACACACACAAGTTGACCTGCTGTGAGGAAAAAACGAATTAGTACATTTCAAACACGAAAAAGGTCATTTTAAAATCAACATGAAAAACCAAAATTCCAAAAGCTTGGAACAGAAAAATATTCTTACCAGACAAAGAAAATGTATCGAGCTAAGCACCCTCCTCCCTGCCCTGTGGTGCAACAGATGTCCCTTTCCGCAAACATTTACTCAATGGGAGAGAGATGTTGCAACCGCACACACAAGTTGACCTGCTGTGAGGAAAAAATGAGTTAGTACATTTCAAACATGAAAAAGGTCATTTTAAAATCAACATGAAAAACCAAAATTCCAAAAGTATAGAACAGAAAAGTATTCTTACCAGAGAAAGAAAATGTATTGAGCTAAGCAACCTCCTACCTGCCCTGTGGTGCAACAGATGTCCCTTTCCGCAAACATTTACTCAATGGGAGCGTGATGTTGCAACCACACACACAAGTTGACCTGCTGTGAGGAAAAAATGAGTTAGTACATTTCAAACATGAAAAAGGTCATTTTAAAATCAACATGAAAAACCAAAATTCCAAATATATAGAACAGAAAAGTATTCTTACCAGAGAAAGAAAATGTAACAAGTTAAGCACCCTCCTCCCTGCCCTGTGGTGCAACAGATGTCCCTTTCCGCAAACATTTACTCAATGGGAGCGTGATGTTGCAACCACACACACAAGTTGACCTGCTGTGAGGAAAAAACGAGTTAGTACATTTCAAACATGAAAACGGTCATTTTAAAATCAACATGAAAAACCAAAATTCCAAAAGTATAGAACAGAAAAATATTCTTACCAGAGAAAGAAAATGTATCAAGCTAAGCACCCTCCTCCCTGCCCTGTGGTGCAACAGATGTCCCTTTCCGCAAACATTTACTCAATGGCAGCGTGATGTTGCAACCACACACACAAGTTGACCTGCTGTGAGGAAAAAACGAGTTAGTACATTTCAAACACGAAAAAGGTCATTTTAAAATCAACATGAAAGACCAAAATTCCGAAAGTATAGAACAGATAAATATTCTTACCAGAGATAGAAAATGTATCAAGCTAAGCACCCTCCTTCCTGCCTGTGGTGCAACAGATGTCCCTTTCCGCAAACATTTACTCAATGGGAGCGTGATGTTGCAACCACACACACAAGTTGACCTGCTGTGAGGAAAAAACGAGATAGTACATTTCAAACATGAAAAAGGTCATTTTAAAATCAACATGAAAAACCAAATTTCCAAAAGCATAGAACAGAAAAATATTCTTACCAGAGAAAGAAAATGTATCAAGCTAAGCACCCTCCTCCCTGCCCTGTGGTGCAACAGAAGTCCCTTTCCGCAAACATTTACTCAATGGGAGCGTGATGTTGCAACCACACACACAAGTTGACCTGCTGTGAGGAAAAAACGAGTTAGTACATTTCAAACATGAAAAAGGTCATTTTAAAATCAACATGAAAAACCAAAATTCCAAAAGTATAGAACAGAAAAATATTCTTACCAGAGAAAGAAAATGTATCAAACTAAGCGCCCTCCTCCCTGCCCTGTGGTGCAACAGATGTCCCATTCCGCAAACATTTACTCAATGGGAGTGTGATGTTGCAACCACACACACAAGTTGACCTGCTGTGAGGAAAAAACGAGTTAGTACATTTCAAACATGAGAAAGGTCATTTTAAAGTCAACATGAAAAACCAAAACTCCAAAAGTATAGAACAGAAAAATATTCTTACCAGAGAAAGAAAATGTATCAAGCTAAGCACCCTCCTCCCTGCCCTGTGGTTTAACAGATGTCCCTTTCCACAAACATTTACTCAATGGGAGCGTGATGTTGCAACCACACACACAAGTTGACCTGCTGTGAGGAAAAAACGAGTTAGTAAATTTCAAACATGAAAAAGGTCATTTTAAAATCAACATGAAAAACCAAAATTCCAAAAGTATAGACCAGAAAAATATTTTTACCAGAGAAAGAAAATGTATCGAGCTAAGCACCCTCCTCCCAGCCCTGTGGTTTAACAGATGTCCCTTTCCGCAAACATTTACTCAATGGGAGCGTGATGTTGCAACCACACACACAAGTTGACCTGCTGTGAGGAAAAAACGAGTTAGTACATTTCAAACATGAAAAAGGTCATTTTAAAATCAACATGAAAAACCAAAATTCCAAAAGTATAGAACAGAAAAATATTCTTACCAGAGAAAGAAAATGTATCCAGCTAAGCACCCTCCTCCCTGCCCTGTGGTGCAACAGATGTCCCTTTCCGCAAACATTTACTCAATGGGAGCGTGATGTTGCAACCACACACACAAGTTGACCTGCTGTGAGGAAAAAACGAGTTAGTACATTGTAACATGAAAAAGGTCATTTTAAAATCAACATGAAAAACCAAAATTCCAAAAGTATAGAACAGAAAAATATTCTTACCAGAGAAAGAAAATATATCCAGCTATGCACCCTTCCCCCTGCCCTGTGGTGCAACAGATGTCCCTTTCCGCAAACATTTACTCAATGGGAGCGTAATGTTGCAACCACACACACAAGTTGACCTGCTGTGAGGAAAAAACGAGTTAGTACATTTCAAACATGAAAACGGTCATTTTAACATCAACATGAAAAACCAAAATTCCAAAAGTATAGAACAGAAAAATATTCTTACCAGAGAAAGAAAATGTATCAAGCTAAGCACCCTCCTCCCTGCCCTGTGGTGCAACAGATGTCCCTTTCCGCAAACATTTACTCAATTGGAGCGTGATGTTGCAACCACACACACAAGTTGACCTGCTGTGAGGAAAAAACGAGTTAGTACATTTCAAACATGGAAAAGGTCATTTTAAAATCAACATGAAAAACCAAAATTCCAAAAGTATAGAACAGAAAAATATTCTTACCAGAGAAAGAAAATGTATCAAGCTAAGCACCCTCCTCCCTGCCCTGTGGTGCAACAGATGTCCCTTTCCGCAAACATTTACTCAATGGGAGCGTGATGTTGCAACCACACACACACAAGTTGACCTGCTGTGAGGGAAAAATGAGTTAGTACATTTCAAACATGAAAAAGGTCATTTTAAAATCAACATGAAAAACCAAAATTTCAAAAGTATAGAACAGAAAAATATTCTTACCAGAGAAAGAAAATGTATCAAGCTAAGCACCCTCCTCCCTGCATTGTGGTGCAACAGATGTCCCTTTCCGCAAACATTTACTCAATGGGAGCGTGATGTTGCAACCACACACACAAGTTGACCTGCTGTGAGGAAAAAACGAGTTAGTACATTTCAAACATGAAAAAGGTCATTTTAAAATCAACATGAAAAACCAAAATTCCAAAAGCATAGAACAGAAAAATATTCTTACCAGAGAAAGAAAATGTATCAAGCTAAGCACCCTCCTCCCTGCCCTGTGGTGCAACAGATGTCCCTTTCCGCAAACATTTACTCAATGGGAGCGTGATGTTGCAACCACACACACAAGTTGACCTGCTGTGAGGAAAAAATGAGTTAGTGCATTTCAAACATGAAAAAGGTCATTTTAAAATCAACATGAAAAACCAAAATACCAAATGTATAGAACAGAAAAATATTCTTACCAGAGAAAGAAAATGTAACAACTTAAGCACCCTCCTCCCTGCCCTGTGGTGCAACAGATGTCCCTTTCGGCAAACATTTACTCAATGGGAGCGTGATGTTGCAACCACACACACAAGTTGACCTGCTGTGAGGAAAAAACGAGTTAGTACATTTCAAACATGAAAAAGGTCATTTTAAAGTCAACATGAAAAACCAAAATTCCAAAAGTATAGAACAGAAAAATATTCTTACCAGAGAAAGAAAATGTATCAAGCTAAGCACCCTCCTCCCTGCCCTGTGGTGCAACAGATGTCCCTTTCCGCAAACATTTACTCAATGGGAGCGTGATGTAGCAACCACACACACAAGTTGACCTGCTGTGAGGAAAAAACTAGTTAGTACATTTCAAACATGAAAAAGGTCATTTTAAAATCAACATGAAAAACCAAAATTCCAAAAGCATAGAACAGAAAAATATTCTTACCAGAGAAAGAAAATGTATCAAGCTAAGCACCCTCCTCCCTGCCCTGTGGTGCAACAGATGTCCCTTTCCGCAAACATTTACTCAATGGGAGCGTGATGTTGCAAACACACACACAAATTGACCTGCTGTGAGGAAAAAACGAGTTAGTACATTTCAAACATGAAAAAGGTCATTTTAAAATCAACATGAAAAACCAAAATTCCAAAAGTATAGAACAGAAAAATATTCTTACCAGAGAAAGAAAATGTATCAAGCTAAGCACCCTCCTTCCTGCCTGTGGTGCAACAGATGTCCCTTTCCGCAAACATTTACTCAATGGGAGCGTGATGTTGTAACCACACACACAAGTTGACCTGCTGTGAGGAAAAAACGAGATAGTACATTTTAAACATGAAAAAGGTCATTTTAAAATCAACATGAAAAACCAAAATTCCAAAAGCATAGAACAGAAATATATTCTTACCAGAGAAAGAAAATGTATCAAGCTAAGCACCCTCCTCCCTGCCCTGTGGTGCAACAGATGTCCCTTTCCGCAAACATTTACTCAATGGGAGCGTGATGTTGCAACCACACACACAAGTTGACCTGCTGTGAGGAAAAAACGAGTTAGTACATTTCAAACATGAAAAAGGTAATTTTAAAATCAACATGAAAAACCAAAATTCCAAAAGTATAGAACAGAAAAATATTCTTACCAGAGAAAGAAAATGCATCGAGCTAAGCACCCTCCTCCCTGCCCTGTGGTGTAACAGATGTTCCTTTCCGCAAACATTTACTCAATGGGAGCGTAATGTTGCAACCACACACACAAGTTGACCTGCTATTAGGAAAATACGAGTTAGTACATTTCAAACATTGAAAAGGTCATTTTAAAAACAACATGGAAAACCAAAATTCCAAAAGCATAGAACAGAAAATATTCTTACCAGAGATAGAAAATGTATCGGGCTAAGCACCCTCCTCCCTGCCCTGTGGTGCAACAGATGTCCCTTTCCGCAAACATTTACTCAATGGGAGCGTGATGTTGCAACCACACACACAAGTTGACCTGCTGTGAGGAAAAAACGAGTTAGTACATTTCAAACATGAACAAGGTCATTTTAAAATTAACATGAAAAACCAAAATTCCAAAAGTATAGAACAGAAAAATATTCTTACCAGAGAAAGAAAATGTATCGAGCTAAGCACCCTCCCCCCTGCCCTGTGGTGCAACAGATGTCCCTTTCCGCAAACATTTACTCAATGGGAGCGTGACGTTGCAACCACACACACAAGTTGACCTGCTGTGAGGAAAAAACGAGTTAGTACATTTCAAACATGAAAAAGGTCATTTTAAAATCAACATGAAAAACCAAAATTCCAAAAGCATAGAACAGAAAAATATTCTTACCAGAGAAAGAAAATGTATCCAGCTAAGCACCCTCCTCCCTGCCCTGTGGTGCAACAGATGTCCCTTTCCGCAAACATTTACTCAATGGGAGCGTATTGTTGCAACCACACACACAAGTTGACCTGCTGTGAGGAAAAAACGAGTTAGTACATTTCAAACATGAAAAAGGTCATTTTAAAATCAACATGAAAAACCAAAATTCCAAAAGTATAGAACAGAAAAATATTCTTACCAGAGAATGAAAATGTATCGAGCTAAGCAACCTCCTCCCTGCCCTGTGGTGCAACAGATGTCCCTTTCCGCAAACATTTACTCAATGGGAGCGTAATGTTGCAACCACACACACAAGTTGACCTGCTGTGAGGAAAAAACGAGTTAGTACATTTCAAACATGAAAAAGATCATTTTAAAATCAACATGAAAAACCAAAATTCCAAAAGTATAGAAGAGAAAAATATTCTTACCAGAGAAAGAAAATGTATCGAGCTAAGCACCCTCCTCCCTGCCCTGTGGTGCAACAGATGTCCCTTTCCGCAAACATTTACTCAATGGGAGCATGATGTTGCAACCACACACACAAGTTGACCACCTGTGAGGAAAAAACGAGTTAGTACATTTCAAACATGAGAAAGGTCATTTTAAAATCAACATGAAAAACCAAAATTCCAAAAGTATAGAACAGAAAAATATTCTTACCAGAGAAAGAAAATGTATCGAGCTAAGAACCCTCCTCCCTGCCCTGTGGTGCAACAGATGTCCCTTTCCGCAAACATTTACTCAATGGGAGCGTAATGTTGCAACCACACACACAAGTTGACCTGCTGTGAGGGAAAAACGAGTTAGTACATTTCAAACATGAAAAAGGTCATTTTAAAATCAACATGAAAAACCAAAATTCCAAAAGTATAGAACAGAAAAATATTCTTACCAGAGAAAGAAAATGAATCAAGCTAAGCACCCTCCTCCCTGCCCTGTGGTGTAACAGATGTTCCTTTCCGCAAACATTTACTCAATGGGAGCGTAATGTTGCAACCACACACACAAGATGACCTGCTATTAGGAAAAGACGAGTTAGTACATTTCAAACATGAAAAAGGTCATTTTAAAATCAAAATAAAAAACCAAAATTCCAAAAGTATAGAACAGAAAAATATTCTTACCAGAGAAAGAAAATGTATCGAGCTAAGCACCCCCCTCCCTGCCGTGTGGTGCAACAGATGTCCCTTTCCGCAAACATCTACTCAATGGGAGCGTGATGTTGCAACCACACACACAAGTTGACCTGCTGTGAGGAAAAAACGAGTTAGTACATTTCAAACATGAAAAAGGTCATTTTAAAATCACATGAAAAACCAAAATTCCAAAAGTATAGAACAGAAAAATATTATTACCAGAGAATGAAAATGTATCAAGCTAAGCACCCTCCTCCCTGCCCTGTGGTGCAACAGATGTCCCTTTCCGCAAACATTTACTCAATGGGAGCGTGATGTTGCAACCACACACACAAGTTGACCTGCTGTGAGGAAAAAATGAGTTAGTACATTTCAAACATGAAAAAGGTCATTTTAAAATCAACATGAAAAACCAAAATTACAAAAGCATAAAACAGAAAAAAATGGTTACCAGAGAAAGAAAATGTATCAAGCTAAGCACCCTCATCCCTGCCCTGAGGTGCAACAGATGTCCCTTTCCGCAAACATTTACTCAATGGGAGCGTGATGTTGCAACCACACACACAAGTTGACCTGCTATTAGGAAAATACGAGTTAGTACTTTTCAAACATTGAAAAGGTCATTTTAAAAACAACATGGAAAACCAAAATTCCAAAAGCATAGAACAGAAAATATTCTTACCAGAGATAGAAAATGTATCGGGCTAAGCACCCTCCTCCCTGCCCTGTGGTGCAACAGATGTCCCTTTCCGCAAACATTTACTCAATGGGAGCGTGATGTTGCAACCACACGCACAAGTTGACCTGCTGTGAGGAAAAAACGAGTTAGTACATTTCAAACATGAACAAGGTCATTTTAAAATTAACATGAAAAACCAAAATTCCAAAAGTATAGAACAGAAAAATATTCTTACCAGAGAAAGAAAATGTATCGAGCTAAGCACCCTCCCCCCTGCCCTGTGTTGCAACAGATGTCCCTTTCCGCAAACATTTACTCAATGGGAGCGTGACGTTACAACCACACACACAAGTTGACCTGCTGTGAGGAAAAAACGAGTTAGTACATTTCAAACGTGAAAAAGGTCATTTTAAAATCAACATGAAAAACCAAAATTCCAAAAGCATAGAACAGAAAAATATTCTTACCAGAGAAAGAAAATGTATCCAGCTAAGCACCCTCCTCCCTGCCCTGTGGTGCAAAAGATGTCCCTTTCCGTAAAAACATTTACCACATGGGAGCGTAATGTTGCAACCACACACACAAGTTGACCTGCTGTGAGGAAAAAACGAGTTAGTACATTTCAAACATGAAAAAGGTCATTTTAAAATCAACATGAAAAACCAAAATTCCAAAAGCATAGAAAAGAAAAATTTTCTTACCAGAGAAAGAAAACGTATCCAGCTAAGCACCCTCCTCCCTGCCCTGTGGTGCAACAGATGTCCCTTTCCGAAAAAACATTTACTCATCGGGAGCGTAATGTTGCAACCACACTCACAAGTTGACCTGCTGTGAGGAAAAAACGAGTTAGCACATTTCAAACATGAAAAAGGTCATTTTAAAATCAACATGAAAAACCAAAATTCCAAAAGTATAGAACAGAAAAATATTCTAGCCAGAGAAAGAAAATGTATCGAGCTAAGCACCCTCCTCCCTGCCCTGTGGTGCAACAGATGTCCCTTTCCGCAAACATTTACTCAATGGGAGCGTAATGTTGCAACCACACACACAAGTTGACCTGCTGTGAGGAAAAAACGAGTTAGTACATTTCAAACATGAAATAGATCATTTTAAAATCAACATGACAAACCAAAATTCCAAAAGTATAGAACAGAAAAATATTCTTACCAGAGAAAGAAAATGTATCGAGCTAAGCACCCTCCTCCCTGCCCTGTGGTGCAACAGATGTCCCTTTCCGCAAACATTTACTCAATGGGAGCATGATGTTGCAACCACACACTTAAGTTGACCACCTGTGAGGAAAAAACGAGTTAGTACATTTCAAACATGAGAAAGGTCATTTTAAAATCAACATGAAAAACCAAAATTCCAAAAGTATAGAACAGAAAAATATTCTTACCAGAGAAAGAAAATGTATCGAGCTAAGAACCCTCCTCCCTGCCCTGTGGTGCAACAGATGTCCCTTTCCGCAAACATTTACTCAATGGGAGCGTAATGTTGCAACCACACACACAAGTTGACCTGCTGTGAGGGAAAAACGAGTTAGTACATTTCAAACATGAAAAAGGTCATTTTAAAATCAACATGAAAAACCAAAATTCCAAAAGTATAGAACAGAAAAATATTCTTACCAGAGAAAGAAAATGTATCAAGCTAAGCACCCTCCTCCCTGCCCTGTGGTGCAACAGATGTCCCTTTCCGCAAACATTTACTCAGTGGGAGCGTGATGTTGCAACCACACACACAAGTTGACCTGCTGTGAGGAAAAAACGAGTTAGTACATTTCAAACATGAAAAAGGTCATTTTAAAATATACATGAAAAACCAAAATTCCAAAAGTATAGAACAGAAAAATATTCTTACCAGAGAAAGAAAATGTATCGAGCTAAGCACCCTCCTCCCTGCCCTGTGGTGCAACAGATGTCCCTTTCCGCAAACATTTACTCAATGGGAGCGTAATGTTGCAACCACACACACAAGTTGACCTGCTGTCAGGGAAAAACGAGTTAGTACATTTCAAACATGGAAAAGGTCATTTTAAAATCAACATGAAAAACCAAAATACCAAAAGTATAGAACAGAAATATATTCTTACCAGAGAAAGAAAATGTATCAAGCTAAGCACCCTCCTCCCTGCCCTGTGGTGCAACAGATGTCCCTTTCCGCAAACATTTACTCAATGGGAGCGTGATGTTGCAACCACACACACAAGTTGACCTGCTGTGAGGAAAAAACGAGTTAGTACATTTCAAACATGAAAAAGGTCATTTTAAAATATACATGAAAAACCAAAATTCCAAAAGTATAGAACAGAAAAATATTCTTACCAGAGAAAGAAAATGTATCGAGCTAAGCACCCTCCTCCCTGCCCTGTGGTGCAACAGATGTCCCTTTCCGCAAACATTTACTCAATGGGAGCGTGATGTTGCAACCACACACACAAGTTGACCTGCTGTTAGGAAAAAACGAGTCAATACATTTCAAACATGGAAAATGTCATTTTAAAATCAACATGAAAAACCAATATTCCAAAAGTATAGAACAGAAAAATATTCTTACCAGAGAAAGAAAATGAATCAAGCTAAGCACCCTCCTCCCTGCCCTGTGGTGTAACAGATGTTCCTTTCCGCAAACATTTACTCATTGGGAGCGTAATGTTGCAACCACACACACAAGTTGACCTGCTGTTAGGAAAAAACGAGTTGGTACATTATAACATGGAAAGGTATTTTAAAATCAACATGAAAAACCAAAATTCCAAAAGTATAGAACAGAAAACATTCTTACCAGAGAAAGAAAATGTTTCGAGCTAAGCACCCTCCTCCCTGCCCTGTGGTGCAACAGATGTCCCTTTCCGCAAACATCTACTCAATGGGAGCGTGATGTTGCAACCACACACACAAGTTGACCTGCTGTGAGGAAAAAACGAGTTAGTACATTTCAAACGTAAAAAGGTCATTTTAAAATCACATGAAAAACCAAAATTCCAAAAGTATAGAACAGAAAAATATTATTACCAGAGAAAGAAAATGTTTCGAGCTAAGCACCCTCCTCCCTGCCCTGTGGTGCAACAGATGTCCCTTTCCGCAAGCATTTACTCAATGGGAGCATGATGTTGCAACCACACACACAAGTTGACCTGCTGTTAGGAAAAAACGAGTTGGTACATTATAACATGGAAAGGTATTTTAAAATCAACATGAAAAACCAAAATTCCAAAAGTATAGAACAGAAAACATTCTTACCAGAGAAAGAAAATGTTTCGAGCTAAGCACCCTCCTCCCTGCCCTGTGGTGCAACAGATGTCCCTTTCCGCAAGCATTTACTCAATGGGAGCATGATGTTGCAACCACACACACAAGTTGACCTGCTGTGAGGAAAAAACGAGTTAGTACATTTCAAACGTAAAAAGGTCATTTTAAAATCACATGAAAAACCAAAATTCCAAAAGTATAGAACAGAAAAATATTATTACCAGAGAAAGAAAATGTTTCGAGCTAAGCACCCTCCTCCCTGCCCTGTGGTGCAACAGATGTCCCTTTCCGCAAGCATTTACTCAATGGGAGCATGATGTTGCAACCACACACACAAGTTGACCTGCTGTTAGGAAAAAACGAGTTGGTACATTATAACATGGAAAGGTATTTTAAAATCAACATGAAAAACCAAAATTCCAAAAGTATAGAACAGAAAACATTCTTACCAGAGAAAGAAAATGTTTCGAGCTAAGCACCCTCCTCCCTGCCCTGTGGTGCAACAGATGTCCCTTTCCGCAAGCATTTACTCAATGGGAGCATGATGTTGCAACCACACACACAAGTTGACCTGCTGTTAGGAAAAAACGAGTTGGTACATTATAACATGGAAAGGTATTTTAAAATCAACATGAAAAACCAAAATTCCAAAAGTATAGAACAGAAAACATTCTTACCAGAGAAAGAAAATGTTTCGAGCTAAGCACCCTCCTCCCTGCCCTGTGGTGCAACAGATGTCCCTTTCCGCAAGCATTTACTCAATGGGAGCATGATGTTGCAACCACACACACAAGTTGACCTGCTGTTAGGAAAAAACGAGTTGGTACATTATAACATGGAAAGGTATTTTAAAATCAACATGAAAAACCAAAATTCCAAAAGTATAGAACAGAAAACATTCTTACCAGAGAAAGAAAATGTTTCGAGCTAAGCACCCTCCTCCCTGCCCTGTGGTGCAACAGATGTCCCTTTCCGCAAGCATTTACTCAATGGGAGCGTGATGTTGCAACCACACACACAAGTTGACCTGCTGTTAGGAAAAAACGAGTTGGTACATTATAACATGGAAAGGTATTTTAAAATCAACATGAAAAACCAAAATTCCAAAAGTATAGAACAGAAAACATTCTTACCAGAGAAAGAAAATGTTTCGAGCTAAGCACCCTCCTCCCTGCCCTGTGGTGCAACAGATGTCCCTTTCCGCAAGCATTTACTCAATGGGAGCATGATGTTGCAACCACACACACAAGTTGACCTGCTGTTAGGAAAAAACGAGTTGGTACATTATAACATGGAAAGGTATTTTAAAATCAACATGAAAAACCAAAATTCCAAAAGTATAGAACAGAAAACATTCTTACCAGAGAAAGAAAATGTTTCGAGCTAAGCACCCTCCTCCCTGCCCTGTGGTGCAACAGATGTCCCTTTCCGCAAGCATTTACTCAATGGGAGCATGATGTTGCAACCACACACACAAGTTGACCTGCTGTTAGGAAAAAACGAGTTGGTACATTATAACATGGAAAGGTATTTTAAAATCAACATGAAAAACCAAAATTCCAAAAGTATAGAACAGAAAACATTCTTACCAGAGAAAGAAAATGTTTCGAGCTAAGCACCCTCCTCCCTGCCCTGTGGTGCAACAGATGTCCCTTTCCGCAAGCATTTACTCAATGGGAGCATGATGTTGCAACCACACACACAAGTTGACCTGCTGTTAGGAAAAAACGAGTTGGTACATTATAACATGGAAAGGTATTTTAAAATCAACATGAAAAACCAAAATTCCAAAAGTATAGAACAGAAAACATTCTTACCAGAGAAAGAAAATGTTTCGAGCTAAGCACCCTCCTCCCTGCCCTGTGGTGCAACAGATGTCCCTTTCCGCAAGCATTTACTCAATGGGAGCGTGATGTTGCAACCACACACACAAGTTGACCTGCTGTTAGGAAAAAACGAGTTGGTACATTATAACATGGAAAGGTATTTTAAAATCAACATGAAAAACCAAAATTCCAAAAGTATAGAACAGAAAACATTCTTACCAGAGAAAGAAAATGTTTCGAGCTAAGCACCCTCCTCCCTGCCCTGTGGTGCAACAGATGTCCCTTTCCGCAAGCATTTACTCAATGGGAGCATGATGTTGCAACCACACACACAAGTTGACCTGCTGTTAGGAAAAAACGAGTTGGTACATTATAACATGGAAAGGTATTTTAAAATCAACATGAAAAACCAAAATTCCAAAAGTATAGAACAGAAAACATTCTTACCAGAGAAAGAAAATGTTTCGAGCTAAGCACCCTCCTCCCTGCCCTGTGGTGCAACAGATGTCCCTTTCCGCAAGCATTTACTCAATGGGAGCATGATGTTGCAACCACACACACAAGTTGACCTGCTGTTAGGAAAAAACGAGTTGGTACATTATAACATGGAAAGGTATTTTAAAATCAACATGAAAAACCAAAATTCCAAAAGTATAGAACAGAAAACATTCTTACCAGAGAAAGAAAATGTTTCGAGCTAAGCACCCTCCTCCCTGCCCTGTGGTGCAACAGATGTCCCTTTCCGCAAGCATTTACTCAATGGGAGCATGATGTTGCAACCACACACACAAGTTGACCTGCTGTTAGGAAAAAACGAGTTGGTACATTATAACATGGAAAGGTATTTTAAAATCAACATGAAAAACCAAAATTCCAAAAGTATAGAACAGAAAACATTCTTACCAGAGAAAGAAAATGTTTCGAGCTAAGCACCCTCCTCCCTGCCCTGTGGTGCAACAGATGTCCCTTTCCGCAAGCATTTACTCAATGGGAGCATGATGTTGCAACCACACACACAAGTTGACCTGCTGTTAGGAAAAAACGAGTTGGTACATTATAACATGGAAAGGTATTTTAAAATCAACATGAAAAACCAAAATTCCAAAAGTATAGAACAGAAAACATTCTTACCAGAGAAAGAAAATGTTTCGAGCTAAGCACCCTCCTCCCTGCCCTGTGGTGCAACAGATGTCCCTTTCCGCAAGCATTTACTCAATGGGAGCATGATGTTGCAACCACACACACAAGTTGACCTGCTGTTAGGAAAAAACGAGTTGGTACATTATAACATGGAAAGGTATTTTAAAATCAACATGAAAAACCAAAATTCCAAAAGTATAGAACAGAAAACATTCTTACCAGAGAAAGAAAATGTTTCGAGCTAAGCACCCTCCTCCCTGCCCTGTGGTGCAACAGATGTCCCTTTCCGCAAGCATTTACTCAATGGGAGCATGATGTTGCAACCACACACACAAGTTGACCTGCTGTTAGGAAAAAACGAGTTGGTACATTATAACATGGAAAGGTATTTTAAAATCAACATGAAAAACCAAAATTCCAAAAGTATAGAACAGAAAACATTCTTACCAGAGAAAGAAAATGTTTCGAGCTAAGCACCCTCCTCCCTGCCCTGTGGTGCAACAGATGTCCCTTTCCGCAAGCATTTACTCAATGGGAGCATGATGTTGCAACCACACACACAAGTTGACCTGCTGTTAGGAAAAAACGAGTTGGTACATTATAACATGGAAAGGTATTTTAAAATCAACATGAAAAACCAAAATTCCAAAAGTATAGAACAGAAAACATTCTTACCAGAGAAAGAAAATGTTTCGAGCTAAGCACCCTCCTCCCTGCCCTGTGGTGCAACAGATGTCCCTTTCCGCAAGCATTTACTCAATGGGAGCATGATGTTGCAACCACACACACAAGTTGACCTGCTGTTAGGAAAAAACGAGTTGGTACATTATAACATGGAAAGGTATTTTAAAATCAACATGAAAAACCAAAATTCCAAAAGTATAGAACAGAAAACATTCTTACCAGAGAAAGAAAATGTTTCGAGCTAAGCACCCTCCTCCCTGCCCTGTGGTGCAACAGATGTCCCTTTCCGCAAGCATTTACTCAATGGGAGCATGATGTTGCAACCACACACACAAGTTGACCTGCTGTTAGGAAAAAACGAGTTGGTACATTATAACATGGAAAGGTATTTTAAAATCAACATGAAAAACCAAAATTCCAAAAGTATAGAACAGAAAACATTCTTACCAGAGAAAGAAAATGTTTCGAGCTAAGCACCCTCCTCCCTGCCCTGTGGTGCAACAGATGTCCCTTTCCGCAAGCATTTACTCAATGGGAGCATGATGTTGCAACCACACACACAAGTTGACCTGCTGTTAGGAAAAAACGAGTTGGTACATTATAACATGGAAAGGTATTTTAAAATCAACATGAAAAACCAAAATTCCAAAAGTATAGAACAGAAAACATTCTTACCAGAGAAAGAAAATGTTTCGAGCTAAGCACCCTCCTCCCTGCCCTGTGGTGCAACAGATGTCCCTTTCCGCAAGCATTTACTCAATGGGAGCATGATGTTGCAACCACACACACAAGTTGACCTGCTGTTAGGAAAAAACGAGTTGGTACATTATAACATGGAAAGGTATTTTAAAATCAACATGAAAAACCAAAATTCCAAAAGTATAGAACAGAAAACATTCTTACCAGAGAAAGAAAATG